>NC_089223.1:69272672-69897585 GCF_963924675.1 Phocoena phocoena | reverse complement strand
AACTATAGCAGAACTTAGCTTCTACACATTTATTTCTTTAATTTAGTAATTATTATCACAGAGTTTAGCTTAAAAATAATATGGTGGATTTCCTTTTAAAACAAACACCGCACTAAAACATAAATGTTTTATGTTTTAACATGAACAAGAGCACATCACAATTTGTTCACTGTTAACACTGCAGCACCTAGAATGCTGCCTATTTCACATAAAGCATTTGATAAATGTTTGTTAAAATACAATCTTGAATAAATGGGCTCAGGAAATTGTCCTTCAATGATGGATGTATGGATGTATGTATGTACACTTAAAAAAAAATCCTTGATCCTCCAAATACATAGGGTCCACAGTTGTAAGAGATACTCTTTAAGTTAGATCTGGCTATGGCTTATCTTTATAGTTGATATGGTAATATTAAAAATATGAATTCATGTAAAAACACAATTCCACTATTGACTATTCTCTTTCATGACACTATGGCATAGGCTTTTGTCTTCATATAACCCTAATGGTAGAAATAATCCATCCAAATTTTCTTTGGGAAGAAATATAAGAATAATATTTAAGAACAAAATATAATATTTGGTATACTCAGAGAAGCATACAAAAAAGACTAAAGTAATTTGATTACCTTAGAACATAAAATAATTTGAAATAAATGTAGGAAACAAAACTCGGATATGAGTGCATTTTATCCCCTAGCTATATCTACACCTCTATTTAAATTCCCAAGGAGTTGAATTTCCAAGTATAGAACTAGGTACTTCAGGTTTTATTTTGCTGCTTTTATGTAATTTACATTTTACTATATTTACTAAATGGAGTTAGTCACCAGCTACCATAGAAACCACATGAAAACCTCTTTATTGTTGAAACTAGAAACTGTCCCAACTTTCTTTATGTTTTTAGGACACAATTATCAGTAGTGAGATTCATATCTTATACGGATGTTGGGAATTAATCAATCAATAATTCATCTTTGTATATCAATACATAAATTTAGGTTATCATTTTCTTTTAAACCAATGTATAATAATTAGACCCATTTTCTTATGACTCTATTGCAACACATTGCTAAAGAAAAGATGAAAAGTCTATTTTATCAAGTATGAATTACAAATTACCCTTTTAATCAGTGTTATTGTACAGGCAACTCTAAAAATATTCACAGACTTATTACACATTTTATAGATCACAGAAGCCTGGAAACTTCTTGCTCCTTTCAGCACCTGCCCTTTGGAACCATTGACTGTTCGTTAGCACCATTGTAAGAGAAGGGGATTTCAAAGCTTTCTAAACGCACACCAGTCAATAAATACTGGCTATTAGTGATTTGGCTAAAAAATAAAATCTTGATAAAAAGTGATTGAAAATATTGATCACATTTAAGATTCAGGGATTATGTATGATTTTCATGCATTAATTCTTACTTAGTTTTATTCTTCCCTTGACCTATGTTAAAAACATTTCTGAGATTTCAAGCTCTTTACAATTCTTTTTCCTACTTGTTTCATATATTCATTTCAACATCATATTGCACTAGAGTATCTGTTCATTTTTGTCAGACTGCAGTTAGAGGAATATTTCTAACATATTAAACTGTAAACTTTTATCACATTAAAATGTTGCTAAAAGTCATATGACACTATAGAATATATTACATGTCATACCCAGTGATGTTCTTGCAGGTACTGCATCTTTATTGATCCAAAAAGACACCCAGGAAAGAACAACTGTCAGAATACATGGAATGTAGGTCTGAATAGTAAAATATCCCATTCGTCTGCTCAGGTCAAAAAAAATTGTCATGATAATATAGTCCCCTGGAAGAAAAAATATGTTTTATTTTGGCTATAAAATACATATAAATATAGGATTCCAAACCATAGATTTAAATACAAATGCCACTGATGCTAGGATTAATTACTGATTTGTATTTCATTCTTACCAGAGATTGTGTGAGAGATTTCAGTTGTGTTCCGTAACCCTACAAATGCAAATTGATATAATCTCCAGTATTTAGGATCAGCCACTTCTACAGAAGGCTTTTTCCACTTATACTCAATTTCATTTTTAGGGTATCCATCTAGGTAAAAATTAAAATTAAAAATATATACATTAGCAGATCCAAATCTGTTACTGTTGCAATACCAACATCCAAAGACAAATTCTTTTGAAATTCTTTCTCATTTTTATTATATGTCAAATACAGAAAAAATACTGCATAAATTTATGAGTATAGGTTAAGGAATAATCATAATGATTAAATAATGATAATCCATGTTGACTCCATTTAAATCAAGAAATAAAATCTTGCTAGCCTTGGGAAAAACCATGTGTCCACTCCAATATAGTATTTCCCCTCCCGACCACAGGTAACCACTAACCTGATTTCTGTGATAATCCTCCCCTTGTTTTTTTGGTTATAGATTTTTTTGATAGGCAATTCTGAAATATATAGCTTAGTCTAGCTTCTTTTTGAACTCTGCTTGATTGTTAACATACTGGATGCATTATTTTATATCTTACTTCTTTTAATATCATATTTGTAATAGTCATCCATGCTGTTTTATGTAGTAGTAGTAAATTTGTTGTATTGTAAAGATGTGCTAAAATTTATTTATCCATTTTACTGTGTCCACACTTGTAATCTTTTCTGTTGGCTATTACTAACACTGCTGTTAGTTATGTTATTGTACATGTCTCACAATTGTATATGCAAAAGTTTCTCTGGTATATATACCTAGGTATGGAGTAGCTGGGTCGTGGATTACATATACTTCCCACTTTATGAAACAGCGTCAATCTTTTTTCCATAGAGAGTATACTATACTCATCTCTCACCAACCAGAGTATGAAAATATATGTGGATCCATATTCTCATTAAAGTTTATGTGGACAGTCTTCTTTATTTTCACTGTAGAGTGTACTTTATTTCACTTTTTTCCTGATTATGAATAAAACCTAGAAAAATTTTCATGTGTTTATTAGATTCTTCGGTTTCTTCTTTGGATAACTGCTTGTCAATTGCCCATTATTTTATTGGGTTTTCCTTTTTATCTTTCTTTTATCTGAATTCTTATGTATATTCTGGATACTAGACCTTTGTTATTTATGTTGAAAATGCCTTTGCCTTCTCTGCACCTGTCTAGAATGGAAGTGAATTCTTTTAAAAAGGATATGATTTTGTTTCTGCTACACTTCCTGGAAATCCACAAGGGTTTTTTGGACCAAGTGAAGGAAATTTGGGAAAATCCATGTGGGGCTGGGCTTGTGGTTAAATCCTCTCAAGGAGTTAATTCACCCTGGTATGCTGATTGAAGAGACAACTTTCCTTTTAGACCTTAGTGTTTGTATGTGTATGTGTGTGTGTACGGGGTAGGGGGTACTCCTTCTTGTTACTCTAATGTTACTCTAAGTGTCCAGCCTTTTGTAACCCAGATGTATGTAGCGATCATGTTTTACTACATTTCCAATCCACAAGGCCGTCAAAATCGAAGCTCAATTTTATCTTTTTTTGGCAAATGTCCTCAGGCTACAAACCTTCTTACCTTTCTGGTTTCAACTTTTAATGTGAATTTTTGTGGCTGAAAATTCTTTCCTAGTGATCACTTAAAGGTTTTTGAGATGATTTTAAAAATAAAATGTTTTAAATTGTTTTAGACACAAAGGTTAATCTACCATATTACCGGAATGAAATTCAGTATCAACTTAAAAAAGTTCCGAAACAGAGTATCATTTCCCACCAGGACCCCTTAATCAGCCATGCAATGAAATTGCTCTCATCTTTGTTGGCCTGTATAAGGATGTGTTTCTTCTTTCCTTTCTCCATCTTCTCTCTCTTGTTCTAAAGGTTTAGCATCTTTTTTTTCCATATTTCCCATTCTTTTTCATTGGAATTGTAGAAGTAATAGAGTATAATCATAATATATAGGAATGTGGGCACAAATAGAAACAGGGAGCTAGTTACTTAACCACTCTAAATCTCATGATGTTGACTTGTAAAATGGGAGCCATAATGAAATCTTCCAAATACATTTGTTGTGAAATATTAGATGGAGAAGGCCGGATCCTCTACTGGACCCCTATAGAGTGCCTGAAAAAAGATAGCTATGATTATTATATTTATGTCAGTAACACCCAATTGCACTAACAGGGATAGGATATTCCCAATGACAATACCAAGAATTCAGGTATGATATCTAGAGGAGAATACAGTAATTGCTACATCTTTAAATATTTGTGTATCAACTAGTCCTTGAATGTTCCTTTTAATCAAGTCTTTGCTGTTATTTGGCTGTTTTATTCATTGAGAAGTCAATGTTAGAAAATCAGAGCAGTGAGAGATGAGACTATGAAGTAAAAAGGACATTTTAGTGAGATTAAAATTATTAAGAAAGTCAAGAAAATCCTTAATAAATGACAGCAAGAGATATATGGAAATTTTTAAAGTGAAGAAGCAGGATAATACTTATAAATACTTGTAATCTACTGTGAATAAATTCTAGAATGTGATATCTGAAAAAAATTGAATTTTAAAAAAGGAAAAAGCATTATACAATTCATAGACATAAGCAATATTTTTAAAGTCATTTTATGGGTTTTCAAGACTTGCTCAATTATATATTATGTAGAAAAACATTTTTATAAAGATAAATATGAGGATAAATATGTTAGTAAATATAAAACAAAACTGATATTGGTATAGAAAGATTATAACTAGTTCTTTGCAACAAAATACTAAGTGTTTGTATCTAAATTATTTCTCTCTAATCATTTCTCTGTTTCATTCATTCTTCTGAATAAAATAAATTTATTTATACCTTGGTTTTTCCAACTCATTAAAGTTTTCTCAAATATTTGCTACCCATATAGTAAATGTTCTTCACCAGACCAATTAAATATATTTTAAAGTACAATGTAATAAAGTTAAATCTGGCCTCTAGGCAAATGAATAAAATTCGAATCAACTTTTTATTCATGGCAGTGTAAAAACATCTGAATACAAATCTATCTTCAGTAGTCCCTTATTTAATCAAAATAAGAAAAGAACATGGATATAACTAAGATTTGTAAAGAATGATAAAATATATATATTTACTATGGATTTATTGCCACTTTTTAACTTAAAGCCAGGAACAAATATGTCATTTGTAATTCTATCTAAGACAGTTAAACATAGTCCACACTTCTGAAAATTGTATAAATTGTAGTTTATCTCATTTTATTTTACATTTTTAAATAAACAGGATCAGAGGCTACAAAATTCTATGAAAAATCAAGTATTTTATCACTTACAACTTGAAAATTCCAATGGACATGAATGTTCATCCATAGGAAAGTTATGAAGCTGAAGGTAACATTCTGCATTAATTGTCAATCTATTTAGATGGAAAAATAAATATTAAATAATGAGAAATAATTTCAGGCATTAAAAATCTTTTGTCTAATTTTTAAACGTGATTTTGGCCTACAATAATGGACTGTGATACACTAGAAAATAATAATAATTCTGAAGTCTCACAGTAGTAATATAATAACATTCATAAATGAATAAGAAAATTCTGACATTTTTCTCTCCAGCCAACTAAGATAACTCATAATTAGCCCAAGTATGATCTCTGTGTTTACACTTAAAAATTCATACTTCAGGATCTCAACAAACACATATACGTGCACACACATGCAGGTTAACAGAGTGTACCTGGTTAAGTATGGTGAATTGTTTTCTTTTGACCATAAACATCTTTCCATTAACAGGATGATTCTTAATGAGTCGATATGTTCAAGACAATGAATTAAATAAACTTGAATCTTACACCTCGACCCTCATTTAATCCTGTGTTAGGGATGTTTTACTACACCACTGAAAATCAGAGTATTTTAAAATGTTATAGCAGGCTGAACTCCCAGAGAAAAATCTCTGTCAATCACTTGCCCTATAGATTAAAAAGAACATAATGTTTGTACCACAATCTCTTCTGCTTCAAAGAGGGGAAATCGAGTTTTTCCTCTTTGCTTTCAGTCCTTTTCACATACTAGTAACTCCGAGCTTAAACAAGTGTTTCCACAATTGTTCACCATTTTAGATTTTAGTGTATAAAAGAAGCTTCATATTTCTCACTTTGCCAAGTTTGAAAAATGGAAATTTATGAGTTGATCAAATATTAGTATGGAAAATAAATTAGAGCAACTACAAGTTTCCTTAAACAGTAATACCTTAGAGTATATAGAACTCGTCCATCATTCCAAATTCGAAGAAGACGATTAGGAGTTGTTATCCAATGAGCATCAGATTTTCTTGAATTTCTGAAGAAAGTGTCAGGAATCCAAATTTTTCCAACCATATTACTGTTAAGCATAAGCACTTTCATGGTACTGTTGAATTTTAGACGACTATCAAACCAGGTTTGGGCAAAAATTATATCTATTGTGTATTCCTAAAAGATAAAAAGAAGAGTAATGACATAATAGTAAAGCCACTATTTTAGACATTTTCTTCAGGTTGGATTTTTATAAAGTTTCTGTAAGTAAATAGCACTTAAACTCAGTCTTTTTTGTAGAAAAAAAGTATGCCATTATCTTAATCTTTTTTTTTTCATTGTTTACATGAGTCACATAAACTAAAATCCAAGATTTCTCGTAATCACTGCTGTCCCGTGTGGCTTTACATAGTTTTTTGTAAATTGTATTCAAGATTTATAATAGGTAGGATATAGTTATTAAACTTAAAGGCCAATCATTTTCATGTTAACAATTATATTAAATTTTGTGATATTTGTGAATGCTTAAGTCACACAAAAACTCACAAGCTACAAAATCAAAATGCAAACACTCGCCAAATTATCTAAAAGCCCTTATCTTGTCCTTTGTCCAAAAAATTAATTTCAATTATTTAGATCCACTGTTTTCAAATATTTTAAAGCAATCATACTCACATACACACAGACACACACACACACACCCTATTAAGCACTTATAATATGCCAAGTATCTGTTGAGTTTTGCAAGTATCATGTCATTAAATCCTTACTACAGCCCTGTGAATAATTACTACTATAATCTTTATTTTTAAGGAACAATTATTAATAGAGACATAAAATATTTCTCCCCACATCAAAGAGCAGATGATATGAAAACTGAGACACTGTAGGTTGAATCCCAAATCCACATATCTAACAACCACATATAATGGTGGTCACAGTGAGGCCTGATGAGTGCCATAATTAGAGCAAAGGCTCTGCCCATAATCAGCAAGTGACTGTAAGTAGGAAATTGCATGGTTATGAGAGAATTCTTAGGAGTAGGTGATTAGGTATAATCTACCTTTATATCCTGACAGAATATCTACCATATTATAAGCATTAAAATTTATTTGATAAAATTAATGAATAAGAATGCATATTTGATGCTACTGAGGAAAGAAAGTGATTATATGTATTTGTGTGTAACTTTGATATTAAAAGAGGAGGAAGAGAGTAAATTGAAAGATATGAAATTTTATATGAGTCACTTGAGATGGGAGAGATTGGTTACTCACTCTTGGTGTAATACTAGCTTTTGTCCAATTTACCTGGAGAGAAATATTTATAATAAATGGAATTATAATTGGGAGCTTGACTAATGAATGAAAAACATTTTTAAATGGTAGAAAGAATAATAAGTAAACAGATTAGTAATCAACTTGTCAATAGAGAAGTTGGATCAAATCCTAATTTCCAGGCAGGATATTTAAATTACAATTTACTTGACTAGAATACAGAGAGTAAAGTGAGTGGAAAATCTCCTTTTATCTATTTCAGTGGGTTTATTTTATTTTTATTTATTTATTTTTTAATTTTTTAATAATCCCATAACCCAACAATTTTTAATTGGCCTTCCTAAGCCTCCAGTGGAAAAGCCCTATTTTCAAATTATGAATTGCCACAAAGATGAAATATTTAAATTTCATAGTCCACTAAAAATTTTGCACATACAGTTTTTAACAAATAAAATTTTAATGTTTCCTGTAAGAGCTTAATTCAATTTATTTATTTATTTAAAAAATTTTAATCACTCAGAAGTGGTTTTATTCTCCAAAAAATAAACGGCACATGGGCTCAAGGCGCACCGCCTTCAGTAGTTGTGGCACGCAGGCTCAGTAGTTGTGGCCCACTGGCTTAGTTGCTCCTTGGCACATGGGATCTTCCTAGACCAGGGAGCAAACCTGTGTCCCATGCATTTGCAGGCGAACTCTTTTTTTTTTTTTTTTTACATCTTTATTGGAGTATAATTGCTTTACAGTGGTGTGTTAGTTTCTGCTTTATAACAAAGTGAATCAGTTATACATATACATATGTTCCCATATCTCTTCCCTCTTGCGTCTCTCTCCCTCCCACCCTCCCTATCCCACCCCTCTAGGTGGTCACACAGCACCGAGCTGATCTCCCTGTGCTATGCGGCTGCTTCCCACTAGCTATCTATTTTACGTTTAGTAGTGTATATATGTCCAGGCCACTCTCTCAGTTTGTCATAGCTTACCCTTCCCCCTCCCCATATCCTCAAGTCCCTTCTCTAGTAGGTCTGTGTCTTTATTCCTGTCTTACCTCTAGGTTCTTCATGACATTTTTTTTCTTAAATTCCATATATATGTGTTAGCATATGGTATTTGTCTTTCTCTTTCTGACTTACTTCACTCTGTATGACAGACTCTAGGTCTATCGACCTCATTACAAATAGCTCAATTTCGTTTCTTTTTATGGCTAATATTCCATTGTATATATGTGCCACATCTTCTTTATCCATTCATCCGATGATGGACACTTAGGTTGTTTCCATCTCCTGGCTATTGTAAATAGAGCTGCAATGAACATTTTGGTACATGACTCTTTTTGAATTATGGTTTTCTCCGGGTATATGCCCAGTAGTGGGATTGCTGGGTCATATGGTAGTTCTATTTGTAGTTTTTTAAGGAACCTTCATACTGTTCTCCATAGTGGCTGTACCAATTCACATTCCCATCAGCAGTGCAAGAGTGTTCCCGTTTCTCCACACCCTCTCCATCATTTATTGTTTCTAGATTTTTTGATGATGGCCATTCTGACTGGTATGAGATGATATCTCATTGTTGTTTTGATTTGCATTTGTCTAATGATTAATGATGTTGAGCATGCTTTCATGTGTTTGTTGGCAGTCTGTATATCTTCTTTGGAGAAATGTCTGTTTAGGTCTTCTGCCCATTTTTGGATTGGGTTGTTTGTGTTTTTGTTATTGAGCTTCATGAGCTGCTTATAAATTTTCGAGATTAATCCTTTGTCAGTTGCTTCGTTTGCAAATATTTTCTCCCATTCTGAGGGTTGTCTTTTGGTCTTGTTTATGGTTTCCTTTGCTGTGCAAAAGCTTTTAAGTTTCATTAGGTCCCATTTGTTTATTTTTGTTTTTAATACCATTTCTCTAGGAGGTGGGTCAAAAAGGATCTTGCTGTGATTTATGTCATAGAGTGTTCTGCCTATGTTTTCCTCTAAGAGTTTGATAGTTTCTGGCCTTACATTTAGGTCTTTAATCCATTTTGTGCTTATTTTTGTGTATGGTGTTAGGGAGTGATCTAATCTCATACTTTTACACGTACCTGCCCAGTTTTCCCAGCTTGGTGGTTTTTATTAATTGAATAAATTTGACCTGTAACTTTGTGTACGTTTAAGGTTACTTTAGTATATTTATATATTGTTATATGGTTACCATTATAGTGATATTTATCACAGTATCTAATTATAGTATGATATTATTGTCTATATTCATTATACTGTACATTAGATTTCTATGCATTAGAATACTCCTTATAAATTTATACCTTTAAACACCATTATTTTATCTATTTCGTATGAACACTATTGCAATTTGGGAAAGCCACATACATATTAATAATTATTTAAAATCCAACACAGGCCTAGACATTATGTAAATGAGTCTGAAATGTATGTTTTATAAAGTGACTAATATGCATAGATAAATTATTATGGTTAATTTGTCCCATATAATAATGTAATTAGTGATCATTCATATATTTAACATCTATAGTGTGTCGTTCATTGTTTTGCATAGATGTAAAGACATGAGGTCCCTGTACACAAAAACATTGCATCATGACCCCCTCTTCACATAGTCTTGGTTACCATTTAAACAACATTCTATACCAGAATTACACTGTGCTTTTGTATGGGATTGAACAGCAGAAACTGCTTAAGATAAAGGAAGAAACTAACATACCCACCGGGTTTATGGCTTGGCAAAGATCCAACATTGGTTGGTAGAGGAAATCTCAATCTACTTAGTAGGTATACTTGGCTTCGGTGTTCCTGACTAACAGGGCATTAAAGAGTGCACTTGAGAAGTAACTTATATAGGGCTGGGATATAGCAAGCATCTGTGAATCCTGCTTAGCAGCTGGCAGGATCTTCTTTAGCACACCTGTTTATAAATGTGCTAATCACTGTTAAAAGAGTTATAACTTCCAAAGGCCAAATTCTTCCAAGCAGAGATTTTTGGGAAAGTGTGAAGTTTTTTCTGCTCACAAGTCCCTCAATCTGTGTTCAAGAAGAGAAAGATACAGAGCCTGTCTTGATTATCCACCCTTCCTAAACTTTTTGCAAAGGCTAATACTTCCAAGCTCTTTTAAATTACTAATCCTTAATAAATGCCTCATTGAGATGAAAAGTTTTTAAAGTCTGTGCCATTTTATACATAAGTGAAAAATCCAATTTTGTTTGCTCATTTGTATTAGTGTAATTTCAAGAAAATAATCAAACTGTGTTCTTGTACTTCATGTTCCTATTTAGAGGTTATAATTACCTGCATAATAAATAAGCAAAAGAACCATGAAAAGGAACTTCCATTCACTGAGAACAAGTAGCTTGTTGAAGAATAGCTTCTAGGATAAACATTTTGAGATGAGGAACAGTGCATTTAACATTTGAGATCCAAAGTACATTATGAAACTTTGCCTCCTTGCAAGTTAGCCCAGAAAATAGCATTAGTGAATAAAGGTGAAGAAGTGAGCCATCTTGATTTCTAACTTAATCAGTCAAACCATAACTGATGAAAGTTCATGTAGTGCATTCTTCTACTTCACTGTCAGATTTGCAGTTATGTGCTGTGTCTAACATTTGAAAGCACTGGTTAATTCAATACTTTTTTTTTTTAGTAATGGAATTAGCATCACTCAAAATACAGACCTAAATAATTAATTTAGGTGCATAATTACATCATGAAGTTGGGTTGATCCTGATCTGATCTTAGCACCTTGGCATTAATCTCTCCCTAAAGTATCTATTCACACGGCCAAAATATGATGGGCCAATGTTTAGCAGTAAACCAGATACTAAGGCTATAAACATGTAGAGAAAAGGTACAAGTGTAGTTAATCCCCAGCACAAATAGCTTTAGTGATAAAAGTTCATAGGATTCTGCTCCACTTTGCTCAATTATTGTAAAAGCACCAACTTCTTGCAACTATCACAAGATAAGTAAAATAACTTGGTGTTATTCTATTTTTTCAAATGAAAAAGAAATAAGGAAGGAGATTATGTCAGGTACTTAAATCATTGAAATCAATCAGCAGTACATTGAGAGATATTACAAAAGCAGACATAAATCCTGAGTTCAGTTATCAACCCTTTGGGTTCTATTTTTATGTCTCTAAATTTAGATTTCCAAAGGTACATAACACCATGTGCATTCATCACTTAACTTTTTAACAAATATTTTTCAGTGTCCGAGTTACTTCTGTATTGTTCTTGGTTTACATGAAGACTTCTTGTTATGAATATATAAATAATAAAATTGGAAATTCATAATGCTTAGGGGGGATAGAGTTAAACAGAAATAGAAACAATAGAGATCATTTTCAGCTATGGAAAATTAAGAAAGACTTCATGACAGAAGTTGTATTTACCTGAACTGACTATCACACACAGCTGACTACTAACATTAAAGAGAGATCTTTATCTCTAAAATGTAAGTTAATTTTGTGGTCCACTCTTTGTTACAAGTTCAAATCCTAACACAAAAATAGAATCAGAGGATTTTCTGACATATCAGTATGCTACTAGGATGGCATTTTTCACACTATTATTGGAAGTGCTGGCTTCCGACGTTTACTTCAGTAGTTTAGATCAAGTTGTGCATATCACAAAGCTGAGTGCTCTACCCAGATAAGCCAAAGCCTGTGGCAGGATTTGCACAATTTCCATTATAGAGATTTGTCTTGATTTCCATTATAGCAAGATGTTAAAAGTGTAGACATTTAACAAATTTTCTCTATTTCAGATTTTAGTTAAACTGCAGGGTAACTGATGTGAGTTCAAATTCATTGCCAATCTAAAACCTAAAAATTTAGTACATTATTTAAAGCCTTTGGGCTGAAACAAATATAAAAATAACACAACTGAGTAGGAGGTAGGGCATTGTCTTTAATTGTATACATAATTGTAAATACTTTTCAGATAAACAATGACTAATACTAATACATCCAAAGTGTGTTGTAGTTAGTGTGTGTAGTGAGATGTTATGGTGTAATCTAAAGAATTACTGGTTGGGTGGAGTCAGAAAATCATGTCAGAGTCCCAGTTATGTGACTTCTTAGAGTAGGGTGCTGACTATGTCCTTTACTCTCTCTCACTGGAAAAATCAGGGCACTATGCGAAATTATCATTCTGATCTTTCCCATCTCTAAGGTTTGGTGATCTTGTTCTAAACATAAACAAGAATAAAGGCTGCAATGGACATGGTGTTGTCCAGTGACCCATTCTCATAAAAATACTTCTGATCTATAGGCATCTTTGTTATTTTAATTTAATCCCACCTAATTCCTGCTAAATTTATAGTTGAAAATGGCTCAAGCCAGTGGCTGCCAAAACTGGTTGATCAGAAGTCCCCAAAGAGCATTTTCAAAATTCTGATTCTAGGTCCCCATCCCAGATTACTGAATCAGAATCTCATAAAGCAATACTGAAAAATTGCATTTTTCTTAAATGCAGTCTGGGTTTCTAAAAGTTTGGAAAATTTCGACTTAAAATTCTATCACTTCCTCAAGGCATTTCTATCCAATAACTAGGTTTCCTGACCAAAATAAAGGTAAAAGTAAAAGAAATAAAGAGAGTTAGAGAGAGAGAGAAATCCATAGATGAGATTTGTACAGAATTCCTCAAACTGTACAGTATAACCTGTCATCTCTTTAAATAAAATTTCTATATATAAACACTGTTTGAGAACATGTGTTTATGTGTGTGTGTATTTAAGAAAACTTTAACATTCAACTAATAAATGTACCTCAACAGAATTTTAAATGTAATCTTCAAAAATGGTGAAATATTATCCCTCTGAAGTTATCTTAGGCCATGTTAATTATCACCATATGTGCTAAACTGCTTTTTCTTAGATATTCCTTTTTTTTTTAAAGAGTATTATTAGCAACGTATTAACGTTTGTCATTCTCCTCTTGTAAATAAATTTTCTATTAAGAAGTGAAGCAATCAAAGCCTTTGCCTATAACTTTGAGTTTATCATTGAAAACCCTTGGTAGGTACCATATAACTCATATAATTTGATTTTAAACAGAGAGGTGAAAAATGTATACTCATAAGATATATTTATTATCATCTATAACATTTGACAAATGAAATAGTGCCTTGAATCAGCTAGGCAGGAAGCAAGGCTACCTACCTTTTAATCACATGTATGATTAGGTCCTTATTCTGGCAGAACTTTCCCCCTAATCCTAGCCTGAGGCCAGAACTACCAAGCAGTACAGTCCCATTCTACAACATTCTCTATCTACTAATTCATGAAGGACTCAAAATTGTAACTAACCTAGGAGGCAGATCATTAAAAAATAATTCAATATAGACACCTCCAAAATCTGACCAAGATGTTAGATAATGTATTACTATATAGATTATGGTACAAATACATCCCCTAATATCATGCAACATTTAATGATATTTTTAAAAAGTAGTTAAGTGGAATAACAGTCATGATATAATAAGTAGAAAGACACAATGTTATAAAAATATGTATAATATTAATAGTATAACATTTGGGAAAACTATGTACATGAAGTTATTAAAATGGTAGTTAACAATGGTGACCACTGGATAATCATAATCTAGAATATTAATTTTTTCTTTTGCCTAAATGGAATTTCTAATTTTCCAATATTGGTCATGTATTTCTTTTATAATAAGGAAAAAATCCTATTTTAATGAAAGATTTTTAGAAATAAAATAGCATAGGGTCACCATTTGCAACTTAAAATATGTATGTGTTCATACACAGAACTTTCCGGGCCCTTCCTCTTCTGTATTGATCTAATTTGTTACTTTTTAGACATCTTCCCCACTAGGTTTTATACTTCTCCAAAGGAAAGAGGCCATATATATTCTAACTTAGTAGCCAATGTACCAACTTTTGCAATACAAGTCTTACATAAATAAAAGACAAATAAGACCATAAAATAAAAATTTAAATGTGTTTTTTTCAACTCGAGAAATAGTAAAATTATTTTAATAATTTTTGGAAGTTCAGAGGTTATTTTAATTTCTTTATTCTAAGAGCTTTAGCCTCCTATTCATGGGGCAAGTGAGCATTCTGGATCAAAGAAGTACAGAGTTGAAAATAATATTTATTTATAATTTTAAATTTTACCTCTGCTAGTGTTGAATCAAAACTTACCTAAATTCTATATTATTTTAAAATAAAGCCTGTGAAAAGAAATCGATTTTAGAGTATTTAATGAAAACAATAAATCTTAACATAATATGCAAAAGAAAAGAAATTAAGACTATGGCAACAAACTTTAAAATATTGTACAAACCAAACAAATAAACTTAATGTGTTTGCTGTTTCATAATTCCTAAAAATAATATAGCTGGCAAGGAGTGACCGTTTCCTGTTAATATAGTAAGAGGAAAAAACACGGTTAATTTGATATATGGAAGCTATGCTTGAGGCTTTATTTCCTTAAATCTGGAAGCAGCAGGAACAAAAAAGAGAGAAAAGGAAGGAGAGGAATGAGAGGGAAGAGAGGAGAGAGAGAAAAGCAGAGACAGAGACAAAGAGAGATGGAAAGATGAACCTATGAACATTAGCACCTATTGTATGAACCATGCTGAAGAAATGTGCTCCTTGCAAGAAATTCATGGAGAAAAAAATTCTCTCTGAGCACCAGCTTTCTCAATATATCTAGAATGTTTAAACCCAAGTTATATGTCTAGGGAGTTTATTGTCAAAAACAAGTCTGATAAAATAAGGGAAAATAAAAAATATTAAACTTCAGTTCTCACCATTCTCAAATAGATTATTTAACTATACCTCACCCCCTATACACACATTTGATGTTTGGCCATTCCATTTGAATGATAGAACAAAATTTGGTTTCTGGGAAAATCTCTTATATCCCGTACTGTATTTCCATACAATAATGATTAGTGTTTATAACCATCGTAGTTCCGTCTACGCTTTTAAAGAATATTTTTTCTTTTATAGGGAGCAGTTAGATTTTCCTTTTCTTGTAAAAGGAGTCTGAAAAGGGGCATTATTGTTAAATATTTCTATACTGGACAGAAAGAAAACAACTTGTCTTTTGCTAAATTAATTTAATTCTATTTGTGTACTGCTCTCCCCAGCACTGTCATCTCCAGCAGGTAGTTACTTTGGAGTCTAGCCCAGCTTGTGCCCTGGCTCCTTTCTAAGTTACCTTCCTCATAACTTGTGTTTTCATTCTTCATCCCTGTCTCCATTACCAAAACCAATCGCAATTTCACACTGGAAGAATATATTCAGCTCCGGAAGCATATTCTAAGACCATGTGACCTCTGACCCTGGCAGTTAGGACGATATAAACTTAAGTTCTACAGACATGAAATGGGATCTTGTTCTTGAGCAAGTTTTTTATAGCTGTTTTTCTCTCTGGTCTGACACTTTCAAAATGCGTATATTGATAATCTCTTAAATATTGGACTATATAATGGTGTACCAGTTCCTATGAGTAAACCCATGTCCAAATTATACCTGGAATTTTCAATTATAACTGTTTTCTACTTACTCCCCTTGTGTTATATACCTATAATATCATCTTGGATTCTCTGGAGCTTTCATTGATTTTGACTTGATTCAGAGAATCGCTATAACCCTTGAACGTTGTATTTGCTACCAGAGGATAAGTGCAATTGTTTAATTATCCTGACACATTTACTTGAAAGAGTGAAAATACATAATCTCCTCAAAACCTGAAAAATTAAGAGGGTAAATACTTTAATTCCAGTCTAATAACCTCTATTAACATTTTTTGCCTTCAGTTTTGATTGTATATTTCTGTTCTGTTTACAATTAGATAGTTTTAATTAGAGATGCATAGTTGAACAGCCTCTTTCCAAGTTAATTTTTCAATCTTCATTAGTGCATCTGTTATTCACTTTGCACTTAAATTCTCAAAATAGAAATTATAGGAACGATCTATTTATTGACTGATTTATTCATTCTTTCAACATGCAATTATTAAATATCTATTTTTTGACAGTGGCACCAGGATTGAAGCCATTAATCTAACCCTGGATTTAAAAAGAAAAGAATAGAAAGACATATCCTATTGTAGAATGATATTGCTTTAGGTCTTATCAGTAATCTACAGATACTATTTTATGTAGCCAAGCTTAAAATGAAACAACCATTTTTCACCAAACAAAATTTTGCCTCATTTGAAAAAATAAAAACATTAAACCTATGTATTAATTTTGTTCCTTATCAGTAACTTAAGTTGTATGTGTAAAGAGGGAAAAAAACACTTGCTTGCTTAATTACACTCAAGTCTGCTTGCTTTATTACACTCACAGTCAAAGCAATTTTGTTCATTTTATAATAACTGAATTCTAATTTTTCTGCATTGTTTAGTTAAAATAGTCTTCTATGTAAACTGTTCCTTAATCCCTAGTATGACAATGCTTCTCTTTTAATAAACACTATCAAATATTCCACAGTTTTTTTTTCTTATACATGCTTTAGTATCACCAATTTTAATAGTAATTTCACTTAATTAGCTTTATTAAAAAACTATCACTGTCCAAGGTTACAAGTGTCTAATTTGCCCCACTGGGCAAACTAAATATTTAATACCATGAAACTTTTATATAGGAAGATCATCATAGAAGCCTCTTGATAGCCATTCTTGTCAAAATATTTCTGGAATACAAATTCAGTCTTGAATTCTACTTCTTCTTTAATGACCACATTTTTCTTTAATGAATTCATTCAAATTGAAAACAAAAACCCCAAATAAAACATATACAATGCAGAAAAATTTAGACTTCCACATGCCCAAATGGGCTTATCTAAGTATTGGTTAATTAGTGACTGAATATTTTATGATTTTTTTAAAGAGAAAATTAACATTTTAGTAAGGCATTACTTTATGAAATCTTATATTTGCATAACGTTAAATCAATACAGACAGGTATATAGAATGTTTTATCTTTACAAAAACCAAGAGGTTGTATACAAATTTGTTTGGGGTAGAAGTAGTACTAAAACACTCTTTGAAACTTTCTCTTCCCTTGCTTTATCTTCATTTTCTTGCCAACTATGCTGTTTAATTTACTACCTCAATTTCATCTTTCAGGTCCTTAAATATATTGGGTTGGCCAAAAAGTGCCTTTGGTTTTTTAAGTCAAAATAAAAGGCACATTTTTCATTTTCACCAAGAACTTTATTGAACAATGTATTCGCCCTTTTGTTCCACTACCTTCTGCCATTTTCCAGGCAACTTCATTATTCCATTTTCCCAAAACTTTTAATCTTTTTGAGCAAAGAACTGTTCCAGGTGCCTTTTACAGTCTTCCAGAGAATTGAAATTTTTTCCAGAATTTTGTAAAGACTGAAATAAATGCAAATCTGAAGGTGCAGTCTCTGGTGAATACGGCAGAAGAATCAGAACTTCCCAGCCAAGCTGTAACAGTTTTTGCCTGGTCATCAAAGAAACATGTGGTCTTGTGTTATCCAGATGGAAGATTATGCATTTTCTGTTGACTAATTCTGGATGCTTTTCGTCAAGTGCTGTTTTTAGTTGATCTAATTGGGAGCAGTACTTGTTGGAATTAATTGTTTGGTTTTCCAGAAAGAGCTCATAACAGAGGACTCCCTTCCAATCCCACCATATACACAACATCACCTTCTTTGGATGAAGACCAGCCTTTGGTGTGGTTGGTGGTGGTTCATTTCACTTGCCCCACCATCTCTTCTGTTCCACATTATTGTACAGTATCCACTTTTCATTGCCTGCAACAATTTGTTTTAAAAACGGAATGTTTTCATTACGTTTCTGTAGAGAATCACATGCAGAAATATGGTCAAGAAGGTTTTTTTCACTTAACTTATGTGGAACCCAAACATCAAAGTGATTAACATAACCAGGCTGGTGCAAATAATTTTCAATGCTTGACTTGGATATTTTGAGTATGTCGGCTGTCTCTCATGTGGTATAATGTTGATTGTTCTCAGTGAATGTCTTGATTTGATCCCTATCAACTTCAACTGGTCTACCCTACCGTGGGGCATTGTCCAGAGAGAAATCTCCAGCACGAAACTTCACAAACCACTTTTGACAGGTTTGTTCAGTCACAGCACCTTTTCCATATACTGCACAAATCTTTTTTTGCATTTCAGTTGTATTTTTACCTTTCTTGAAATAATAAAGCGTAATATGCCGAAAATGTTGCTGTTTTTCTTCCACCTTCAGTATTAAAATGGCTACACAAAAATTCATCAATTTGGTAAATTTTTTTTAATGCATGCTGATATGAGAGCTGTCACAATACAATCTAACAAAATTGTTTCAAATTAAAGACAACTAAGAGCTACCAGAGCCATCTTACAGGAAAAAACAAACAAACATTTTGGCCAACCCAATATATGTTACTCGAGGTCTGATATTTGTTTCTTTTTCCTTCTCTCTTTACTTTAACACTGCTTTTCCAATTCTTCGGAGGTTTAGCTAATCCCTGGTAAATATTTGCTCCAGCCCTTTCTCCTGACAGTTGGCTTCTATTTTCAGACTCTCAAATTCAACTTATCCCAAGCCAGTTCGTATTTATTTGCACTAAGGCAACGAAGATGTCCATTATGGTGTGGCCAAAATGCTGTCAGTATGGTAATCAATATAAGCAGCTGTGAAAGTTAATGACAATCATGTGAACATCACATTGAGTAAGAGAAAAACTGAGCATGGCTGTAATACTATAAGAATAAGCAGACACAGACAAGTATATAATGATGGTTATTCAGGCATAAAGTGGTTAAGATCACTAATAAAGAGACAATTTGTTGTGGTAATGAATAAATGAAGTTAGGGAGAAAAATCATCAAAGGGTTAGAGAATTATCTTTGCATGGTGCTATGGGCTAAATGGTGTCCTCCCAAAATTCATATGTTGAAGCCCTAACCCCCAGTACCTCAGAATGTGACTGTATTTGAAGATAGGGCCTTTAAATAGATGATTAAGTTAAAATGAGGTCTTTAGGGTGGACCCAAATCCAATCTGACTGCTGTCTTTATAGAAGGGGAAATTTGGATACACAAAGAGCACCAGGGGAACACATGCACTGAGGAAAGTCCATGTAATGACACAGTGAGAAGGTGGCCATCTGCAAGCCAAGGAGAAAGGCCTGAGAAGAAAGCAAAGTTGCTGACACCTTGATTTGGACTTCTGCCTTAAGAACTGGAGACATAAATGTCTGTTGTTTCAGCCAGCAGTCTCTGGCACTTTGTTACGGCAGCCTGAGAGAGTAACACAGGTGACCAAATCAGAGGAGATGAACATAAAACATGATTGAGCTCATTGAATGGGACCAAGTAGTTTGACTCACAGAAATGGGATCATTAGGGTTTGGAACAGCACATTTTCAACCTATTTTAAATAATGTCTGTGGGTTATATTGGAGTTACTAATTATGTCTTTCAAATGGTAATGAAAACTATTTATTCTGTGTATAAGAGATAAAGCATAGTTACAAACTTTTCCATTTTCCATCCTAAATGACCTTTCCTTGACATTTTCTCATATTCTCTCTTGCTCATATTTCTCTTTTACTCTCTTCCTTCTCTACCACCAAACTCTTACCTCATTCTCTTCTAAGTCAAGTTTCTCAAAGTAGTAGTTCATAAAATTAACCTGCATTCCCACTTACTCACCATCACCTTGAAATCCACACGATTGCATGTCTATCACTGCAGAACCCATATTTCTAGCTCTGTGACAAGAAGTTGGATAGGAGACCAATTTTGAGGATGGAGGAGAGATGTACAATTCAGCTGTTATTCTTTTCTTTCTTTCACTTTTCCACTGAATTTCACCTAACAGAGATAACCAGTACCATATAACCAACACCAGTGGGCCCAATTTATTCCATTTATCACTGGATTCTCATGTATGTTGACAACTGGTTATTAGTTCCTTCTTTTCCATTCTCTTTTCTTCCTCAGATTATACAATATCATTTTCTCCCTAGTTCTTCTCCTACCCTCTGACTTTTCTGAGTATGTCCCTTTTCTGCATTTCTCTTTCTTCCACCTGTATTTTACATGCATTGACCTCATTATAAATACCATCTGATTCTCAAATGTGTTCCTCTTAATCTGCATCTTCTTGGATCATTTATTGAGGCTTTAAGCTATATTTTATGCTGCTTGTCCCTCTTCCCTCCCCAATTTACAATTATTTCCAGTCATAACTTCTTCCTGGAAATTAAAATCCAAATCATTACTGGACGGTTCCTCCTGAATGTGCCTTCAGCATCTGAGGGCACATATGGCTATATTTCCTATCTCAAAAAATGACTCTACCATCTGCAAAATCATCTCTATCCCTTGGAGTCAGCCTATGCACAACCAACGAATCACTAATTGCACCTGTTGCCCAGAACTCATTCAGAATTAGTTATCAGAAATTATTCACATATTCTTTCTATTATTGTGGTATATATATACTCCAGAACTCTATGCCAGATAACTATTTTTAATATTCATTACTCACCATATTTATGGGATCGACTGGTCCAATGCTGTTTACGTAAACATCAGTTTCAATTACTGTGGGCCTCACTGCAAAATACCAATATAAAGAATGGTCAACTGGAAACAGAACTACCATACAACCCAGCAATCCCACTACTGGGCATATACCCTGAGAAAACCATAATTCAGAAAGAGTCATGTACCACAATGTTCATTGCAGCTCTATTTACAGTAGCCAGGACATGGAAGCAACCTAAGTGTCCATCAACAGATGAATGGATAAAGAAGATGTGGCACATATATACAATGGAATATTACTCAGCCATAAAAAGAAATGAAATTGAGTTATTCATAGTGACGTGGATGGACTTAGAGTCTGTCATGCAGAGTGAAGTAAGTCAGAAACAGGAAAACAAATACCATATGCTAACACATATATGTGGAATCTAAAAAGACATAAACAAAAACAAATGGTTCTGGAGAACCTAGGGGCAGGACAGGAATAAAGACACAGACATAGAGAATGGAGTTGAGGACACGGGGAGGGGGAAGGGTAAGCTGGGACAAAGTGAGAGAGGGCATGGACTTATATATACTACCAAATGTAAAATAGATAGCTAGTGGGAAGCAGCCGCATGGCACAGGGAGATCAGCTCAGTGCTTTGTGACCACCTAGAGGGGTGGGATAGAGAGGGTGGGAGGGAGACACAAGAGGGAGGAGATATGGGGATATATGTATATGTATAGCTGATTCACTTTGTTATAAAGCAGAAACTAACACACCATTGTAAAGCAATTATACTCCAATAAAGATGTTAAAAAAAAGAAAAAGAATGGTCAAAGATATAATCATAGGTTGTCTTAAATAAATCTCATTTAAATAAATCTTAATAACTATTACTATTTTACACTTTCAAGAATAAAACATTCTCATTATTAAATGAGGAAGCATAGCCCATTATATAAACACAACAACCTTTTCATTTTACAAATAAATTATGTAACTAAAAGTTACCATTTTTGACTAAAAACCTCCCAGTGTACAGACTAAAACTGTCTAAATCATCCATTAAAACTAAGGAAGTGTATTCAGTTAAAAATGCTACGTAATTTGCTCTGCAATAGTCATAGAATTTTAGGATTAGATGGATTTTAGAGCCTAAACATTGTTATGTTATCCTACTTAGTGCATATCATAATGTGCTAGCAAATGTTAACAAACTTGCTCTTGGACTGGGAGAAAACAAGCCCTGATTTGTACCGTTTGCTGATTTCAATGTTGTAAATACTCCCACAATGAATGATTTAAAGACACCAGTGTGAAGTCACTGAATACAGAGTCGGGACGATATATAATGAGTGGTTATTGTGAGCCAGTATAAGCTAGTTCTGGCACACACTAGAGCTTGAAACATAGTTATGATGATTAAAGGAGGTGATAGATCTGAAGCGTCTACATCCAGGTCTGATTCTTGTGAGGAGCTTCATTAAATTTGTTCACACCTCCTTCCTCTCTTGTTAACAAAATTCCTTTGGGTTGTTTATAGCTGGTTCCAGTGAAAGGTGTATTTTCATCGAATTCTTAGAATATATTGTACAGCCATCCCTGTGGACTTCATCTGTTGTGTTTTGTACATAACCATTTGTGTTTTCCAAGTTAGTGTTTAAATGGTATATGCTGTATTCTTATATTCTATCAAAATGTGCAGCACAGGTCAGCCTTTTAAATGTTAATCGAATGGTATGATTAACTACTATCTGCAATAGTGCATATTTGATTGTGATTTGGACTTCGAACATTTGTCAGGTATTTTTGACTTGCTATAATGAGATTTACCATAATGATGATAATTATACTCATGAGATTTTTTTTGTTCACTATGAAAAACATTTTCACATAGTTTCTTTTTACTCCCTACCCGCCCCCCCGCCGCCATATAAAGCATAAAGGGTTCATTTACTGATTCAGCAAATACTTGTTGAGGAATGCGTATAAAGGTTTCATAAAGAAGACAAGAAGGGAAAAAGACATTGTGAGAAGAAACTCTGTCATAGATCTCATGGAGATTTACATAGAGATAATGCAAATAAAATAAAGCAGAAAAACCACCTTGTACCCTGAAAGTTTCTATGCTAAAGTAAGTATGTTTCCAGTACTGAGTTTATGTGATTTCCCTTTCTGGCCCAGTACTTACCACTCTTACAATACAGGCACTATATTAGACCTCGCAGGATGAACCCTCTCCTCTAGTACATAGCTGAATCTGCCTGTCTGAGTCCCTATCCTGTCTCAAGTCTCCCTATCTTAGTAACTTTTAGTCTGTCAGAGCTTCCAGGCTGGTAAGCTTCCATGGAAAACTTGAGGCATTTTGGAAAACAGTGCCTGTATTATTTAAAAACCATATTTATTTTTAATCTTTGAAATTATAAAAAGCCCTACACTTAGAAAGACATACAGTATTTATTTAGTTTGTTTTTCCTCAAGCAAATATTTTATTACATGACATACATATTTTCTTAGCTAGAAAAATAAATGGGATTTGTTAGAAATAGTTTTAGTATGCAAAACTATAGGTTTCTAGATTTACATGATACATGACAATGTAATTCGATCTAGTAGCCAACAATTAGATTTCTTAAATAAAAGTAGGTTCTATGACTTATAGAAGGTTATATAGCTTAACCTAAGCTGATGTCTTCTGAGATGAGTTGCTTTAATCATTTGCCATTTATGTTTGACTAGCTATGAATTGTAACCAATAAATATCATATAATTAAGCTAATTATAACTAGATTTACAGAGTGGCTTTTATGAAAGTCAATTAATAACAATAGGTTTATTAGTTTCATTTAGTATATTTATTAACAGTTATAAGCAATTAAGTGCAATGTACCAGTCTTATCTGATTAGATTTTTTCAGTTCATCTGATAAATCAACAAAAACTGAGTGCCTGCTCTCTATTGCATGATACTTGGGGCTGAACACCGCTTATGACAAGAACTAAATGATTTTTTTTTAACATCTTTATTGGAGTATAATTGCTTCACAATGATGTCTTAGTTTCTGCTTTATAACAAAGTGAATCAGCTATACATATGCATACATCCCCATATCTCCTCCCTCTTGCATCTCCCTCCCACCCTCCTTATCCACAAAGCACTGAGCTGATCTCCCTGTGCCATGCGGCTGCTTCCCACTAGCTATCTATTTTACATTTGGTAGTATATGTAAGTCCATGCCACTCTCTCATTTCGTCCCAGCTTACCTTTCCCCCTCCCCGTGTCCTCAAGTCCATTCTCTACGTCTGCGTCTTTATTCCTGTTCTGCCCCTAGGTTCTCCAGAACCATTTGTTTTTGTTTTTGTTTTTTTTAGATTCCATATATATGTGTTAACATATGGTATTTGTTTTTCTCTTTCTGACTTACTTCACTCTGTATGACAGACTCTAGTTTCATCCACCTCACTACAAATAACTCAAAAAATAAATTACACTCAAACTCACTACAAACAATTTTGTTTCTTTTTATGGCTGAGTAATATTCTTGAGGACATTTTTATTTACAGGACATACTTTTCACATTTTACAGTAGAGAAAGATGTAGATATGAGTGATCTGTCCTGGTTTCTTGATAGCAACATTTCCTTAGCTAACTATAAGGCAAATATACGTGTGTTACAAAAATATTAACTCTGGCATTAGGGCTTGAGCCACACTATTTCATGATGCGCATACATCAAGTTCTTCTGAGATGGGACAAAAGATATATTACATCAGTAATTCCAGCGTAGAACATTGCTATTCACAGAAGATATTCAATAAATTACACAATGAACATATATTTGCAAACTATGAGCATTTTTTGAGTTGTTATGTGTATCATTTTATAACTTTGAGGTGCTATCATTTGATCCAATCCTTTAAACTTCATCCCCAAAACACGACGTAGAATAAACTTGCAAGTGGATTAAAATATTTCAGATTAATTTTGAAACTACAGCTAGTGCTTATATGCTTCAAAATATAAAAAGGAAAACAACAGAAATCTGTACTTGTTCCTTAATAATGACTTATTACTGCTTTCATTGATTCATGCTATGAACAATACTTTTGGGTGAAATCACTTAAAATACAGGATTCTTAGTAATTGAGTAAGTACTTTCTTGGCTTTATGATTTTCTCAGTAGAAGGTTGTCCAATTGCAGGATTTTAGTGATATTTAAAAAGGAAAACGCCATACTTCAATTCAAAAGTAGGAAAATGAAGCTAAAAGAAAATTGCTATTCCAAGCTTATTAAATGATGTTTAGAAAGTGGGCACACTATGTTTAATTCATCAATACACACAGAGATCAAAGATCTGTTTTTTGTGATAGTACAGCAATGACTTAGAAAAGCATGTACTGCCACAGAAAATTACATTTTTGATAGATAGAGGGAAGACAGGTAAAGATGACACTGAATTATTTTTGCAAGGCCTCTTTCTGTGCTGTGACTTCTAAGTACTTTGCTTTAAGTATCTCACCAGAATATAAGTAAACTCCTAGTGCAAGTGAGTATATAGAAATAGACATTCCAGGCAACTTAGTAATCCAGAAAATACAAAGAGGAAGGAAAAGAGAAAGAAAGAAAAAAACAGTGAGCTCAACATCGAGTTTCCAGGTAGTTAAGGCAAAACTGAAGAGAGCTCACTCTGGGTGGGTAATTGGTTATCAATCAGAGGATATAAACTAAAATGAATTTTAAAAATATTTTCTTCATACTTATTTTTAACCATGCTGTATTCCAGTAGCCTAAGATATCTTTAGCATAATATGTAGCTTTTTGGTCACCTTGGATATTAAAATTAATTTAAGTCAGTCAAAAACTCTAATCCTGGAAAATAAGATTCATGGTCTTTTCTTACTGCCCCTAAATGGTATTAAAAAAGAAATAGTCCCACTGATCTGGATATTGCAGTTATACAGATTTTGAAAGAACTATGACTAATATGTCTTATTGCCCTAGAACAGACAGCAGGGGTTCTCAACACAAAGATGTCATATTTGGGTCCAGATGCTTCTTCCCAGGCCTTACTAACAAGGAATGTGAACTAACATTTGCCATCTCCTTCCCTAGGTTACATATGGACAAATAGACACTTGGATACACATGGAAGAAAAGGTAGATATGGATAAATAGATACTTGAGACTGTGCTGTCTAATACCTTAGCTAGTAGATACTAACACAGATGGCTAGAAAAGATACTAACATAAATTTTGGACAGAAAAGAATGCCTAAAAAGATCACTTTAATAATTATTCATATTTGTTTGTTTTCAAAATTTTATTGAAGTATATTTGATTTATACTATTGTGTTAGTTTCAGGTGTTCAGCATAGTGATTCAGTTATTTTTTTCTGATTATATTCCATTACAGATTATTACAAGATATTGATTACAATTTTCTGTGCTATATGGTAAATCCTTGTTGCTTATCTATTTTATACATTTTATGTGCAGTACTTTGTATCTGTTAATCCCATATTCCAATTTGTCCCTCCTCCCCTCTCTCTCCCCTTTAGTAACCATAAGTTTGTTTTCTATGCCTGTGAGTCTTTTTCTGTTTTGTATATAGAGTCTTTGTATTATTTTTTAGATTCCACATATAAGTGATATCACATAGTATTTGTCTTTCTCTGTCTTACATACTTCACTAAGTATAATATTCTCTAGGTCCATCCATGTTGCTGCAAATGGCAATATTTTGTTCCTTTTTATGGCTGAGTAATATTCCTTTATATATATATATACATATATGTATATATATATCATATATATATATATCTTATCTTCTTTAACTGATCTGTTGATGGGCACTTGGGTTGTGTCTATGTCTTGGCTATTATAAATAGTGCTGCTGTGAACACTGGGGCACATGTATCTTTTTGAATTAGGTTTTTGTTTTTTCTGGGTATGTACCAGGGAGTGTGATTGCTGGATCATATGGTAGTTCTATTTTTATTTTTTTAAGGAACCTCCATACTGTTCTCCATAGTGGAGGCACCAATTTGCATTCCCAACAACAGTGTACAATAGATCCCTTTTCTCCACACCTTCTCCAGCATTTATTATTTGTAGACTTTTTGATGATAACCATTCTGACAAGTGTGAGGTGATACCTCATTGTGGTTTTGATTTGCATTTCTCTAATAATTAGTGATATGAACATCTTTTCATCTGCCTCTTGGCCATCTGTATGTCTTCTTTGGAAAAATGTCTATATAGGTCTTCTGCCCATTTTTTGATTGGGTTGTTTATTTTTTCAATATTGAGTTGTATGTGCTGTTTGTATATTTTGGATATTAACTCCTTGTTGGTCGCATCATTTGCAAATATTTTCTCCCATCCCATAAGCTGTCTTTTCATTTTGTTGATGATTTCCTTTGCTGTGCAAAAGCTTTTGAGTTTAATTAGGTGCCATTTGTTTATTTTTGCTTTTATTTATTTTTCCTCGGGACAATGATCTAAGAAAATATTGCTACAATTTATGTCAGAGAATGTTTTGCCTATGTCTTTTCTAAGAGTTTTATGTTGTCATGTCTTATATTTAGGTCTTTAAGCCATTTTGAGTTTATTTTTGTATATGGTATGAGGGAGTGTTCAAATTTCATTGATTTACATGTAGCTGTCCAGCTTTCCCAACATCACTTTTTGGAGAGACTTAAGTCATTTGTTATGTATACTCTGAGATGAACAGATAAAATGCTACTCTGCACAGTACATATTACTACTTACATTTAAATAGAAATTAATTAAATTTAATTGAAATTTAGCCATACTAGCCACATTTCAAGTACTCAATAACCAATTTCAAGTATTCAATACTCACAAATGTATGACTGTTATTAATATACATAATATATATTAAGTATATGTAAATTTAATTATTTGGAATTTCTTCTTAGGAGAATGAAAAACTGCTTTCTTATTCTGTAGTTTAATGTCTCTTTAGACAGCAGACTTATCAACCTGCTTCCACTCTTACACCTGATCAGGGTAAAAGAAAGTTGGAGAGGAGATTTAAAGAAAGAGAAGCAATGGAGTATCTGCACACCCACTCTTTAGAATGTCTAGGATATTTTATTTTCTCGTGGGTACAATTCACATCAAAGGAAGATAACTGGACCAGAGGCATCTTACCAGTTTTTTGGCCACCAGCAGCACGTATCTCCAGACTAGATTGTTGATGAAAGGAGCTAAGGCAGGTGGAAGATATAGAGAAGCCTCTAGATTCCCCAGGTCAAGGAATTGAACAGTATAAAATGCCTATGAACAACAACATAAAGCATTTATACTCTATTCCTACCCTCCTACCCTCACTATTTATATGTTTGCCTCTCCAAGTGTACCAAGGGCCATTTGGTGTTAACCCAAAAAGAAATAAAAACTAAGAAGACAAAAGTTTCAAACTGCACCCAATTAACTCCTCATATCTCCTGCATGTTCCCATCACTAGAAACTTAGAACAATTAAACAGATGGAATAAAAAAGAAGATTCTCCCCTTCTCACCCCAAGTCCCTGTCTAGTGGCACATGTCTATCATCTATCCTGGGAGAGGGATAGCTTTAAATCTATTGGGATAGTAATTTTTTAGATTAGATCAAACTATTTAAATCACTGAAATTGTTTGAAAAGCTGTAGACTCTACCTGAAAAGTTGTTAAGAAATAAAAAAGAAAACTCAACATAAAGTAATTAAAGCTTTACTAGAATTACAAAGCCTTTTAATGTTAATTTGTTATTAATTTCATAAGTCCTCAGTAAATTGATTAAATTTGTTTTCATAATTTATGAAGAAAAAAGATGTTAACACAAATTTTGGACAGAAAGGAATGCCTACAAATCATGTGGACAATTAACTAATTCATTGTGTATAATCTGAGATGCATGAAATCTGAGATGCAAGAAATGAAGAATATTCATATGAAGAAATACAAATGCTGCTATGCATGGTATAATTATCAAGGTACTTAGGACATGTCTCGTCTAATCTATTAAACGATGTGATGTCACAGATGTATATAGCATTTGAAAGTCCAAATCTCGATCTGAAATAATTTAGGTAAAATGCTAAATTCATGAAGTAGAACAACTTTCAAAATACTTACACATGAAATTAAAAGATTATACACGCTAGGTTCTATTCAAAAAAGTTCACTCAGTAAATATTAAGTGAACATAATTTATGTTTCAGACATTGTTTTAGCAATGAGGGATAGGATGCTTTCTACCTTCAGGGAGTTGAAATTAATTGAAAGAAAAGAGAGTGTCAAATAATAATAGTGAAATATGACGAGTAAAATGGAAGTACAGATTTCTGTTTCTTGTGATAAGTAACTGGCATCAATTTAACCATCTCAATAAAAACAACAACTTTTTGATGTTTAAAGCCATGAGAGTCATTATGAAGATATAACACAAAATATTTATACACCAAATAACAATGCATTTACCTTTATGAGGCAAAATCTACAGGAGAAAAAGGGAAATACAGATAGTAACACACCAAAAATTGAAGAGGGAAAATAAATAATTAAATTCCAACTCAAAAGAGAAAGCAAAACAAAATAAAATATAACGAAGGTTATAATAAAGACAAAGTAGAAATTACAAGGTAGTTAATAGAAACACAGTAGAGCTCATTCATTAATAATGGAAATTCTGAAAAAATCCACTTCTCTGAATCTTCTTGATCAGAAAAAAGGGGGTAATAATACAAAATATAAAATAGGAAATAACAAATGGGAACTAAACATTGAAACAGAAAATGGTTTTTTTTTAATCCTAAGAAATTACTTTGAAGACTTCTTTGCAAATAAACTTGAAAACCTAAATAAAAGAGATAGTTTTCCTAGGCAAATACAGATTACCAAAAATGCGTAGAAAGCACAAACAGACCAAATTTCATAGGAAAACAAAGTGATCAAAGTGATTAACTATTTCCAAAAAGCCCAAGACCTGGATGAATTTATAATGGAATTCTATCAAACTTCCAAAAGTCAGATGATGCTAACACCCAGATAAAGTGCTAGACCTTTGCGAATGAAGGAAAATACCTTTTCATGAAACAAATGTAAAAGGATGGCTAAAACAAATGAAGATAGTACTCAAAAATAAAAGATGAATATCACTTATAAATACCAATACAAAATACTAAATAATATATTACCAAGCAGAATCCAATGCCTCATTAAGTTTATAATATATCATGACCAAGAAAGCTTTAGTCCAGAATGCAAATTGTTTCAATTAATACTATACACCATACTAATAGATTTAAAGAGGATAAAACTCAAAATTATTTCCGGAAATGTTGAAAAAGTCTTTGAAAAATTTCAGTACCAATTCCTGATTTTAAAACTAAATCAAGCAAATCAAGGGATAAGTTCTTAATGTGAATATTCATATGAAGAAACGCTAGAGTCATTTCCATAAGAACTAAAATGAGGCAAAATTACCCATTATCTCCACTACTATTCATTATTATATTAGACATGTTAGACAATGAAACAACATAATGCGTTTAGACAAGATAATTCTATTAGTTGCATATGAGTTGGTAAATAAAATAAATACTTTTTTGTATATGGTATGACAGCATATTTTGAAAACAAATGATGCTTAAACTAACAAAAAAAATCAGTAAGGCAGCAGGAAGGTAGTAAGATATAAAATGAACATTTATAAATCAATGACATTGATATGCAAAACCAGAAATCAGGTAGAGGACATTAGAGTTGAGGGAATATTTACAGGAGAAAAAAATTAAATACTTAGGATTCAATTTAAGAAATATGAAAAATCTATGAGTAAATCTTAAAACATTCCAGAGAGATACAAAATTAACATGAAGATTTAGAAAGACAGCCCATGTTCCCATATTAAATGATTCAATGTTATAAAGATGTTAGTTTTCCCAAAGTTAATTTACAAATTTAATGCAATCCCAATAAAAATACCAACAGCTCTTTTTAAAATGTATCTAAACTTGTTGATAATAAAGCTCCTATTTTTTTTTAATGACACGCAATAGCCAGGAAAACTGAAAAGGAAAAACAAAACAAAATGAAAATATAAGGTGGGGCCAGCTTTATAAGATATTAATACTAAATGTTTTAGTCTCAAAATTCTGTTGAATCTCTACTGTTAATATAGTGTGGTGACAAATAAATAGAAAAACAAATGAAAGAATGGAATAGAAAGGACAGAAATCACAAAAGTACATAAGAAAATGTAATATATGATAAAGTTGACATCTCAAATAATGGAAGCAAAGATTGACTTTAATAAATCATGCTGAGTCAACAGAAAAGCCATTTGAAAAAGATAAAAATTAGATTCATACTTTACACCATACACAGAAATAAAATTCAAATGCATCAGGGAATTAAGTAAAAGAAATAAAATCATACAAATGCTAAAAGTAAACATAGATGAATTCCATTCAAAGTGGAATATAACCAGTAACATGAAAACAAAACTGTCATAAAATGGTTAACATAACCACATTGAATGGGGATAAGGAAGAAAAGAACTAACCTAAGTTACTTTTGGGAACAGTATTTTGATTACATACTGCAAAGATAAAGGCAAAATAAATTGTATATGAATATTTTATTCTCATTAATTTTTTATAGACGTGTTAAAATTATAGAATTACTTTATGTATTTACTGGAGTTGAACAAATAATAAAATATACTATGGGTAAGTGAGAGCCAGGTGTCTCCCTGATGGAAAAAGAAATTACAGATAAGGAAAAGGGAAAGGTTAGAATGAACCCTATTGTCTTTGGATTGGAAACAGGGCTGTCAGTATTGACTTCTGGTTTATAATACATATACACAGGGATAGACATAGAAATATAGATGCCTATGAATGTGTGTGTAGAACATATATTTTCTCCTTCTGCCCAATGAGAAGGTCAAGAAGCAATGACACCCAATATTAAGAAATACACCTGGTGCTCACATCTTGGTTTCTAAATACCATTCTACAAAAAGAGGAACCAGGGTTCTTGGAGAAATGATGAATTCCATTGCTGGATCAAGAGGAGCCTGGAAAATTTTATGTGCTAGAAAGTAACGATATGCTCAGAAAATGATAGAAACATAAAAGAACAGAGAAATAAAATTATAGGACATACCAGCTGTCAAATTTTCATTTTGAGCAATAAAATAAATGATGGTAAAGGATAATAAACTATAAGATAAGACATATATCTAGAGGTCTACACTGAGTAAATAAATAAGTGAATAGATAAACAATTGGACAAGTCACAGATCCTAGTTACTGCAGAATTACAATTAATTTGTGTAGAAGGAATGATGATAATACTGACTTACCACTTGACAAACATCACAGTAATGCTCCTGCAGGTAAGAATCATTGATAGAGACCAGAGGAATGGACAAAAGTGTGCTGAAAATATCTGCATAGTTCTCCCTAGCGCAGTATCTCCTCACAACATATTTATTAATCAAAAAGAAAGATAATAACTTCACAGTGAAGAAACGTGGAAGAAACCACACTTAATGGTAAGTGTGGTTTACATCACCAGTAATAAGATACATAAACATCACATGCCTCCTAACACAATACACTGAAAGCACAAAATATCACTTTTGCGGTGTTCTTGGCAAAAATTCATAAACACAGCCCAATAATGAAAATATCAGACAAATTGAGGGGCGTTCCATTGGCCAGTATACTTTAAAATTATCATGTTCATGAAACAAACAGAAAAACTGAGAAACTATACCAGGTTGGAGGAGAGTATGGAGGCATGAGAACAAAATGCAATGTGTGATCTTGGTTGGGATTCTGAACAGAAAAAAAGGACATTAGTGAGGTATCTGCCATAATTTGAATAAGGTCTGTAGATTAGTTAATAGTATTGTATCAATATTAATTTAATGATTTAGATAATGGTTCTATGATTATGTAAATATTAACATTATGGCTGAAAGATTTCTGGGAATTTCATGGATAGATAATATTTTATTAAGCCTAAATTTTATTTTGAAAAAATAATTAAAATAATCTAGGAAAACAGAAAATTAAATCGTGGAAAATAGATTAATAATAAACAAAATAGTGTAAAATAATAAAATTTAAGAAAATTTTCAACAAAGAAATTTGACAAAGCTAAAATTCGATTTTATGACAAACTAATAAAAATTTTAAAGCCCTTCAAGATTTATTCATAAATGAAAGACTAGATTACTAATATCAGGAATGGCGAAGGAGAAAAGCCCTCAGATCCTAAAAACATTAAAAATATCGTAAAAGATGTTATGAAACAATCTAACTCAAGTAAATTTTAAAATTTAAACTCCTTGAATACTAACCAAAACTAATAAAGTAATTGAACTGCTAAAATTTTTTCCCAAAATACAAACTCTAGGCCAACATGACTTCACCAAGTAATTCTTCCAAATATTGAAGGGAGAAATAGTATCCATTTTAGGTAACTCTTTCAGAGATGAAAAGAGAGGGAAATATAGCTCATTTGTAGATGCTAGCATAATATTGACTCCAAAACTGAAAGACATTACAGAAAATAAAATAACTGGCTAATGCCCTTTATGAACATATATATAAAATTCCAAAACTAAATATTATCAAACTGAATCTAGTGATATTTTAAAAATATTACCATGTCACAACTAAGTAACATTTATTACAGACATGCAAATTTTGTTTAAGTTTTAAAAATCAGCCAAAGTTAGTTACAGAAAAAAAAGTTAGTAGAATAAAGGGCAAAATATGATCAATATGATTGTTTCAATAGGTGCACAGAAATCATTTGAACCAGTAGGGAGGTAAAAAGAACCCTAGCAAAATAAGAAGATAAAGGAACTACAAAGAGCATCTTAAAAATAAAGAAGCTTCATCAAACATCATAATTAATAGTGAAATATAGACTGTTTTCCCTGATATCAGGAACAAACCAGGACTATTCAACACTGATCTCTAGTCTTAGTGCAATATGTCATGAAAAAAGTATAATTTTGAAAATTAATTAGAATGCTCATTATTTGCAAAATAAACACTATTGGCAAAGTAGTCATTATTGGTAATAGTCATTACTCTCTGTGTTTATAGAAAATCTACATTAATATAACAATACATAAAGTTGATAAATTTAGCAAGGCTGCTGAGGACAGAGTAGATTAGCAAAATATCTATTGTATTTCTATACACTGCTAATAAAAACTTAGAAAGTAAAATTTTTAAAAAATCTATTTATACTTACATTAAAACTTCAAATATAGAAAATTAAATCTAGTAAAATATATTCAGCACTTCTTTACAGAAGATGTTAATAAAAAATTGAACATATGTGGAAGAATATATGATGATCATGAATTTGGTACAGTAAAAATTCAGTATGGTAAACATTTCAATTTCTCTATATTGATTGTAGATTTAATGCAATCCCAATAAAAATCTGGCTGACTTATATTTTGTTTGTTTGTTTTAAAGTGTTGCAGTGGGAAACTTAGAGATTATTTATTTTATAAAATGTATACATAAATGCTCAGAACTTAGAATAACAATTTTGACAAAGAAGAGCAATGTTGGATTGTCTACACTAAATATACTCTCAAGGCTTATAATTCTACATTAACTAAAACAGTGCAGCAATGCAAAAAATTGGAACTCCTACATACCTTTCAAATATTCCCTTTTATGAAATATCTGTTAGTTTTTCAGGCAGTTTTATCAAAAATTGCTCTGTTGTAGCAATTGTAAAATAATTACATCGAAAATGTTTAGATGTCTTTCTTCCCACGTCAAACTGTGAAGCTTTCAAAGCAGTACCATTCCAAATAATAATTGCCAAACCCGCAGTCTCTAACACACATCAGACACTCAAGGAATATGAAATATGATAAAATAACATCAGCAAATGTGGCTTTCACAGTCACCAAAATCCAAGAATGATTACTCGAACTTACCTCCGATATCTGGGCGAAGTTTATTGTCATAGCCTTGAAGCAAGGAGTTGAGAATTTGTGTTATATCTCCTTCATGAATCTTTGGTGCCAAGACCCAAGTTTTGTTCACTGTTAAATCCTCATCGTCTTCATCATCTGCTTTATCAACACTAAAGAATTCAAAAACAAAAATTGTATAATAGAAAGTTCAACCAAGTAGTGTATTTTAAAAAATAGTTTAAGATTATTCTAATTGTGTAAGAGAATAATAAGAGGGGAAAAAAAGCATTCGAAATATTTTACATTCAGTAAGACTAAGGCCTACATCATATGAACTGTCCTGTTTTAATAATACTCAAAAATGAAGAATCCAGTGCAAGAAAATATCGTATAATATCAATGTAATAAAGTTTTGCCACTCCCACAACTCTCACTTAAGGCCATAGAGATTATGCACTGATAATGTGAGGAGTGGCCCTAGATTTGTGTGGTACACAATCTGCACAACCATACGTAAGTGACTCTATACCACCACACCCTAAAATAAAAATTAAAAGGTAAATAAGTGCAGGAAAAGTTGTAATCATTAGTCTGGTAAAATGTATTTTAAAATGCACGTGTAGAAAAGAAGACTTAAGGAAAGATGAGTGAAGAAGGATTCAAAGAAAAAAGGAAAAAGTATTGAACACACCTATGCTTCTTCCTTTTAAGTCAGAAGAACCGAGACCCCAGACATCTATTCCAAGAACTCTGTCAAAGATTGTCTCACCAAATAATGAGTGGTTGACTCACTCTCCATATATATACATATATATATATATAATCACGTATACATAGATATACATATTATATATACACATATGTGTATATATATACATGTCTATATATATACACATATATATAATCATGCTTTCCATATATATATGTGTATATATATGGAAAGCATGATTATCACATTTTAGGACTAGAAGTTAGACTTTAGGGATCAAATAACCCACTGCCTTTATTTTGTAAATGAGGAAACAAGTCAGTAGGGAATCAACCAAAGCACAAACTCATTTATTTTCAAAACTGAGACTCAAACCCTGGTCCTATAGCTAATGTTTCCTGCTACGCCTGTGTGTTTAACAAGCATAAAGTTTCAGCTTACTTATGAATTGTGGTAGAAACATATAGTAACATAGATATTCATCTATAATTCACCAAAAGTAACAAACTACTTTGTTTATTACCTGTAAGTAACCCCACCTTCATATGAGTGAGATCAGCCTAGACTTACACCCAACTTTAGTAAATATTAGTCCTCCACTGAAAAAGTATATCTAAACTTTTATACTGGTAAAATCAGGTAAATCTATATTATTTATTTACATATATTTGAGAGATGAGCTTCCCTCCCACAGTAGATATTCAAGTTTATCTTAACAGCCTTAGTTGATATTTCTACACTATTCATTCAAATCTCTTTTGCTGTGAACCTAAACATCTTAGCTAATGCAGCCTTTACCCCCTTTATCCTTTTAAATTATTTTTCAGTTTTATTGAGATCTAATTGACATATAACATTGTATATGTTTAAGGTGTACAACATAATGATTTGATCTATGTATATATAGTAAAATGATTGCCACAATAAGTTTAGTTAACATCCACTCTCTTTATCCTTTTAAAGAGTATAAATTAACATTGTAAATTAAAACTTAACCTGTAAGTATTTGTACCTCATTTTATCTTTACAATAATTGTATTGATAGTTATTAATGGAGAGTTAATGGATAATGGAGTACATTATTCTTCTCAATATTTTTCCTCTTCTTCATATCAGAGAATTATTCTTTTCACTCCACTGACTTCTAACTTGGTCATGTGACCTGAAATAATCCTTTCTGCAATGCATCCCTGTCCCATTAAACTCAGGTTTGGCCCTGCAATTTGCTTTGGTTAATGGAATACATGTAACATACATCACTACCAAGCAGATTTATTGTCAGTGCATGGTTCACCATATCTCTGTCCTTCTGCCAGAAGACCAGCCATACTCAGGCAGAGGCTACTACTCCATGACTTCACTTTCAGGGTGAAGGCAACATGAACATAGCCACAGTTGACCTACAATGGACATGTAGCCTGAGCGAGAAATAAACATTTAGTATTGTAAGCCACTGAGATTTTAGTTTATTACCACAGTATACAAATTTTATCCCTATGTGAACTCCTGGAGTACACTTATTTAACAGATTTTTAATGAAGTGCTCATTTAGATTAATTGTTTTGCTATATTTAACTTCAAAAATACACACTACTGAAATACAGTTGTATGATTTCCTTTAAATAATTTCTTATTTTCTCTCAATAAAATATATACATACATAGATACATACATTCATTTATAAACTAAAGCATTAAAAGTACTGAAATCTTAAGAATCCTGCTCATGTGTCTTCCAGGAAAATTTTATCTAATTAGAACTTCTGAGATATTGTCAACAACCAAATTTAGGGCATCCATCTAGGTTTAAATCCCAGTTTTATAAAATAAAATATCTGATGGATAGATGCAGACCACTGCACATATAAGAACTTGATTTTTCTTTGAAATATAACTGTAGTCAAATGGAAGTTCCCAGAAAAAATATGTTTTTCCTGTGTTTTAGGGTAGAAACATCTTGGTAATCCAGGAAGCACATGCTTATACTGACTTACATCCCCCTTTTCCCAGCTATCTCTGAGGTAATATAAAAATTGACCTCAATGACATCATAAACTAACTTTCCTCATTTTTGTCAAAGCAGAAAAGAAATTTCATTATAGTTAATTTTCTTCATTTTTCCTCCACACTTTCTGAATTACCTTCAGAATATTCATTAACTACCTTAATTTCACACTGGTATTATTTTGGTGACTAAAAAACACTTATAATTTTAAAGATAGTTCATATAGCATATCTGATGTTTCACTATCATTCATAGACTGGAAGTTTTGTAACATTTACCTATGTTGAGTGAACATTCATTTGGAGGAAACAAGTATTATTTTCATAGATAATATTATGGGAATTTGTAGACATTTGCAAGCACTTCTCTTAAATAATTTGAATGAGTATAATTTTATCATTATTGGAAATAAATATACCCCTTAGTATATAATTTTACTAAATGTTTATTTTGATGATTGATGCTTTTATTGTTCTTATCAGCTGTTGAGTAAGTTCCTACCATGTTTCATGAACTGAGTGCTAGGTTTCTTCCATATTAAGGTATGTCATTTAATCCAGAGTAATCCCATGAAATAAACATTACTAGTCCTGTTTTACAAATTAGAAAAAAATAGATTTATAGAATTCGCAGGACCCACACTATTAAATAATAGAGCCAGGATTTGAAACAAGATTGATTTAGCTTGAAGACTCCTTTTCTCTTTGAAGTTTCCATGGTATCTTACTTTATCTTTGTTAAACAATCCAGGGTAGTTAGATTTTGAGTTTTCTAATTTATAAGAACACAACATTTATGGTAAGTAGTTAGCAAGTGCATTTGGGTTGTGCATGGGTAGAATGCTTAGTCTCTGCCTTTGAGTTCTGAGAAGTTAGAATAATAATTTCAAGGAATCACACACACACTCTCTCTGATGAAAAAGACTTTCTAAAGTGTGTGCTTAGTCTTCAGTCCAATGCTTTAATTTGTTTATAGAGGAAATACCATGTATTACAAAATATGCTAATTGCTGAAGACAAAAAGATAAGTAAACTTTTATTCTTGATCTATATGATCTTATTTTCTAATGAAGGAGAAAACTATTCAGATGATACAAAAAACCATCATAAACAAAGATGCTTATCACAGTGTTATCTATAGTAGCACAAATTTTAAACAAAAGAGCAGGTTTAAGTAAAGTATTATATGTCCATATGGTGTGATTGATGCATCCATTCAATTGGTGATTATGAAAAGTCTGTAAAAATATTAAATTATTTTCATAATTTAATGTTATATGCAAAGTAACATATAATAATTTGCCTTGATCAAAACCTAGGTATAAAATGGCTAAAGATTTAACGGGAAAGCAGTATAATGAATACACTAAGTATTCTATGCTAGTGGAGCTATAGAAAAATTAATTTTGTTCTGTATATTAATAGTATACTACAATTTTTCTGCATAATTTTGTAATATAACTATATGAAAAGGAGTTAATTTGACATTAATGCCTACCTAAGAATGAACTTCTTCTTCCTATACACCAGATAGTACCCAGAAATAAATTTCTAATCATAAAAAATAAGTAATTAAGTAGAGGTTTTTATAGAGACAAGTAGAGCTTTACACTCTGCCAAGAAAATGAAATTGGCAGCCTTAAAAAGTTGCCACTCGATTCTCCTGGGGTAGGAACATGGTTGACTGACAGCCCAGGCGCCAGCCCTCTGGACGAGCACTGCATCTGTACCAGATCCAAGCTTCCCCGGGCTGCTTTCAGGCAATAAATGAACATTGTGGCAATGGTAGTACAGACCTGTTCCTGCAAGACTAAGGCCTCCTCTAAAGGGCAACTTGTGTTGGATGAATCCTGCTGGCCTGGCCAAAGCCTGTTTAGTAGGGCTCTCTAGTCTGAGACTCTTTTAACCCAAACATCCTCTTTGCCTTATACTTGCACAGGGATCAGACCTCCGTTATTATCTGAAGGCTCTCTCTGCTTACTTCCACTTCCTCTCATTTATCCTGCATAGGCATTTCTCTCAAAAATCTCTTACATGTCCAATCCCAACTTGGCATCTGTTTCTCTGAGGCTTTTGCTTCTCATATTCTTTAATTGACACTTGTAACTTGTTACTAAAGAAAATTTCTGAGTCACCTGTATCAGTGTTGTTATTTTTGGTCTTACTAACTTAGTTTAATACCTTGACAAATCCATCTGATTACCTAGTAAATTATTATATGTAAAAGAGTACTTTAATGATTGTATTACTCTTCTGAATATGACAAGCAAAAGTTTTAAACTAATGATAACTGAGAGATAGGTTAAGTGAAGACAAGGCATGCTAAGCCATATAATCATGAGGAGAATTCATCTTTACAGCTAGAAAAAATATATATATGTCTATAACAAGTCAATCAATCAATATAAACTATTTTTCATACATAGGGTAAATATTCATCAAGATTTTCCCAGGACAATCTTTATTTACACCTGTTGTCCTAGAATAATTACAATATTAATAGTAACCTCTTTCACTCACAAAATGGCCTAATTTGGATGATAAATTGTAAAGTCATCCTGGATATAGTTCATATAAAGTTTACTGCAATGCAAACGCCCTTGTTCTGACACCTAGGGAAGACTCTTCCATTATCTAGTAAGACAGTGCAGATGACAGCAAAGGAAACCATAAACAAGACAAAAAGACAACCCTCAGAATGGGAGAAAATATTTGCAAACGGAGCAACTGACAAAGGACTAATCTCCAAAATATACAAGCAGCCCATGCAGCTCAATATCAAGAAAACAAACAACCCAATCCAAAAATGGGCAGAAGACCTAAATAGACATTTCTCCAAAGAAGATATACAGATTGCCAACAAACACATGAAAGGATGCTCAGCATCACTAATCATTAGAGAAATGCAAATCAAAGCTACAATGAGGTATCACCTCACACAGATCAATAAGAATGGCCATCATCAAAACATCTACAAGCAATAAATGCTGGAGAGGGTGTGGAGAGAAGGGAACCCTCTTGCACTGTTGGTGGGAATGTAACTTGATACAGCTACTATGGATAAAAGTATGGAGATTCCTTAAAAAACTACAAATATAACTACCATATGACTACCACTACCACTACCACTACTGGGCATATACCCTGAGAAAACCATAATTCAAAGAGTCATGTACCACAATATTCATTACAGCACTATTTACAATAGCCAGGACATGGAAGCAACCTAAGTGTCCATCGACAGATGAATGGATAAAGAAGATGTGGTATATATATATATATATATATATATATATATATATATATATATATATATAATGGAATATTATTCAGCCATAAAAAGAAATGAGATTGAGTTATTTGTAGTGAGGTGGATGGACCTAGAGTCTGTCATACAGAGTGAAGTAAGTCAGAAAGAGAAAAACAAATACCGTATGCTAACACATGTATAGGAATCTAAAAAAAAATGGTTCTGAAGAACCTAGGGGCAAGATGGGAATAAAGATGCAAATGTAGAGAATGATTTGAGAACACTCGGAGGGGGAAGGGTAAGCTGAGACAAAGTGAGAGAGTGGCATGGACATATATACACTACCAAATGTAAAATAGATAGCTAGTGGGAAGCAGCTATACAGCACAGGGAGATCAGCTCGGTGCTTTGTGACCACATAGAGGGATGGGATAGGGAGCATGGAAGGGAGACGCAAGAGGGAGGATATGTGTATATGTATAGCTGATTTACTTTGTTTTACAGTAGAAACTAACACAACATTGTAAAGCAATTATACTTCAATAAAGATGTAAAAAAATACAATACATATTGCTGATGCTATGATTACAAAATTGAATTTCAAGCTGTTTAGGACAAGGCAATAAATAATATTAAATCATATAGCAAAACTTAAAAAAAAAGACTCATCTCTAAGATTGTAACAAACTCCCATAAATTATTTAGAAAAAGATGGATGATCCATCAGGAAAAAAAAAATGGCAGAGATTTGATTAGGCATTTCACAAGCAAAGATAACCAAATGGAAATGAGTACATGAACAGACAGTCCACATCATTACTCATGAGGAAAATGTAAATTAAAAACATGAGATACCACTATACATAAACCACAGTGGTTAAAATAAAAAACCTTGACAACACCAAGTGTTGATGAGGTTGTGGAACAACTGGAACTCTTGTACAGGGCTGTGAGGGCAAACTGTTAAAACTACTTAGAAAACTCCTTGGTGTTATCTCCTAAAGATGGATGTTCACACACTCTATGACCCAATAATTACACTCCCAGGTACATACTCAACACAGATTCATAGTATGTTCACCAGAATGCTTGTTCCACAATATTCAGAGAAGCATTAGTGGATGTACCATCAATTCAGAAAAAAAATCCAAATATGTATCAGTAGTGGAATGGATAAATAAAATGGGTTATTTTTTTTTAAAAAGTGCAGATGAAGTTCCAAACAAGGCCTCATCTGTGATCTGTTGCTCATGACAAATTAGTGTTTGTTTATGAACATCAGATACATTTCTATAAGTCAAGTGACAAGTTCCAGGGAAGAAACATACCTCTTCTAATGTTTCTGAGTAGATTATATTTTAATGTCAAAGCCTACAGGAGCTAACTTTTAAAGAGTATGTATAGGCACTGAATTTAGATCTGAAATTCAAAGAAAATAAAATTTAAAAACTTTAATTCTTATTTTCTTTTTGCCTTTATATTCTACCTGCTTAATTCTTTTGTACAAAGCTCTTTTTAGGGTAGTAATGCTGAATCATTTTTATTGCTCATAAAAGTTGGTAGGGAAGCGAAATAAGTAAAAGATGATAGATAATAGAGTTACAGATTTGAACTTTCAGAGTTTTAGAGAGGTGAAGTGATAGTCCACTCAATTCTGTGATTATCCTCTTAACACAAAAGAATTTGGGACCCATCACTTGAGGCACAGAGAGGAATGCTTTGAAAATTTGAGGAGGGGGAAGGGAAGCATGCCTAGAATATTAAATAAGTGTGTTCCAGTTTATCCAGTGCTTAACTTTACCATAAAATTGATCACACTGCATCTTAATTAGCTATTTACTTTATTTATTTATGACCCTCTGTAAGCTCCTTGAAAGCCAGGGTTAAGGTTTTCAATGTGATACCATTGGCACTTACCCTGACATATAGTAGGCATAAAATTTTAAAAAAATTCACTAAGTAAATGAATAAATGGACCAAATATTAGAAATCATCTTGCTGTTTACAAGTAAAATTACAGTGAATAAAGAAAATAAACAACTGGAAACTGTAATTATTGGTGTTAATCAGAGAATTGATTGTAGTTAACCTAATATAAATTTTAAAACATAGTAGCAGTAGCTTTCTGATTCTAGTATTCATCCATCATAAACTTAAAAAAAAACTGATTTCTTTCACAATGATAATACAATCTATAAAGCAATTACAAAAAATATAACAGGGAAGATCTGTCTTATGTGAAGAAACTAAAACACCAATTGAAGAATATAAGAATAGAACAAAATAAAGGGAAATAAATATTTTGGCTATAAAACAATATTATTAATACATAATTCTCAAATTAGTTTATAAATTTAATAAAGTTTTAATTAAAATCCACAGTTCCTATATAACAGATTAAAATCATTATACTGTAATTAAGTAGAAGAATCAATATAAGAATTACAAGAAATTATTGAAAAATAGATTGTTAGATGAAATTTGCCAGAATAAAAAGAAAACAAAATAAAGTTACTGTAATCAAAACCATATTGTGATAACACATAAAGAAATAAGTGAAAACAAAATCAAACCTTCAAATTCAGATCCCAAGTGTCTAGAAATTCAGTATACAATAAACGTGACTTGTCAGTTTAGAAATGAAAAGATGAATTATTCAGTAACTTGGATTGAAAGGTTTATCAAGCCATTTAGAAAAAATAAATTAGATTACTACTTAGACAATAAATTGCAGATATATTAGAGATCAAAATATAATAAAATATAAAACTATTAAAGAAAATATTGAAAATGCTTTTTTTTTAACTTTTGAGATGAGGAGGTCTTTCTATGGAACATGTAACCAAACGAGGAAAGGAAAAAAAAATGACAAAAAAAAAGGAAAAATAACTCATGGAGGACATAAGACAGTTTAGACAAAGACTGGAGACAAAGGATAGATTGAGACAAAGATATTTACAACATAACTGATATACAGAAATTTCAGAGGGAAAAAAAGACTAATAAAAATAACAAACTGTGCTAACATTTACTGGTAGCAAGGGAGAATAACTTTAAAATATGACAAATTTTAGCCATCACATTGGCAAAATATTAAAAGATTCATTACATTCAGTACCATTGATAATATAGATAAATGGCATTTTTATAACCATTAATAGAATAAATTGCTCTAATAGAATAAATTGAGTAATTTGGCAACATTGATGAAATATTGAAACTAAAAGCATGTACATGTGTATATATATATATATATATATATATATATATATATATACACAGTAACAATATTAGTGATAACAAAAAAGAGAATCTGTAATGGAAAAATTTAATAAATTATGATACTTCCTTAATATAGAATACCATATTATCATTAAAAAGGAGGTACAACTAAGTATGTGTACAAACCTAGAAAAATATCTTTGATATTAGCTGTGTGACAAAAACAACTGTTAGATTTCATTTGTATAAAAAATGTACATACAAATGTGTATACACATATTTGTTTAAACTTATGGAAAAATCTGGAAGTATAGGCTCCAAATTGCTAAGTAATTTTGAGGAGTAGAATGGACTAAGTGTTATTCCATTATTATTTACATTATATGATCAAAACTATTATGACATTAGGGAAAAAAATTTTGTTTTTCCCATATATTTCAACAACATATATTTATATCACTTAGAGATTGCTTAAATTGTTTGTTTAAGAAAACAAGTAAAGAAAAATAAGGTCTAAACTATTTGTGGTAAAAAATTTAAAATATTTTATGTCCACAGAATAGAACAGAAATTGGATTATATATTAATGATTCTACAATTTGAGGTGTGGAATATTAGTCTCAGAGAAAAAATAAAATGTGACATCTTCATCCACTGTGATTTTTATGTAGTTTCCTTGGTAAGGTAGAATACATAGCATCTTTAAAATTACACTAATGTTAGGAAATTAAAGGCAATAGAGATTACTTGGGGCACAGAGAGCTTCACTGTTAGTTTCAAAAGGGGTATGGCCAATTCCTAAATCTAGTAGAACATAGTTTGATCTGGTGAGATAAGATACAGGAGTGTAGGGTTATATTAGTTAATGAGAAAAGCGACAGATTGATATCAGAATCGATTTTTAAAAATTAGTATAGTGACATATTTTTAGAAAGAAAACAAAAACAGAAAAATATAAAATATAGCAGATTATTTTTTGTAACATCTTTGCTCATAGTTTAGTGATTGATCCTTAAGATAACAACTAGTACTAATAATAAAACAATATATTTTTCCAATTTTGGGATTTTTTTATTTGCTTTGTTTGGCAGGCCAACGCTATTTTGTTAAAACAGAGTTTAGAAAATTGGGAATCGTGCTTCCAAAGAATAGTCTTTAGGGGGATGATGAATACACAGAGATTATAAATGTTCTTTTGAGACTGGTTCCATGTGAATATTTTTTGGAGGAAGGGAAAGAAACCATAATTTTCTTCACAGTCCATTAAAAAATTACCGCTGGATTGAAAGTATATTAAACTGAACACCAAATTTTCCATTGTTCCACTTTATATTCATACAACATAATGGAACATAAATTAGACTTAGAAACGTATAACACTTCATGACATTCACATTCTCTAAGCCTTTGATGCACTTATGCATCAGATAAATTCTATCAGACTGCTAAAATTTTTGCCAAATTAAGGCATAATATTGAGGCTTATTAAATTATAAACGATATGAAAAGATCTTAAAATTAAATGGAAGAAAGAAATGGGAGTCGTTCTTTTGAATGCAAAAAGATATACCTTCTCCCTAAGTCTTGGGACCATAAAATGAGAGGTAAAATAGTTTCATTGACTAAGTATCCTCTCAGAACTTTCACTTCAAAAGGGAGAGAATACAAATGAGTAGAACAGAAACAACAAAACACTCTTTCTAGTCAACTCCAGTTATGATAATTTGCAGGTTTTTCAGAAAGAATTGTACTAAGGAAATGACAGAAAGAAATCTACACTCATAAGACACCTGCACAGAGTAACAAATTGTAGAACACAGATGTCTGATTAAAACTTAAATTTAATCCAACCGATAGGGCTACATTGTTCTACTCAATGTGGCTATTTAGTAGAAAAGTAATCCCTGCTGAAAACACTCTACTGCATGTGTTGGAAAATTATTCTAATAGTGGTACACATCTAGGCCGACTGAGAGGCAAATGACCTGCCTATATTGAAACGGATCACAAATTCTGCAACCACAAGTCATGGTCCTAGCAATCTACCCAAAGATTAACTTGTTTTCCAGAACCCTTGATTCTAGCAGCCCTACATCTATGTGGAGAACCACAGCACACCCTGATCACAACAATATTAAAATTTTCATATTTAACCTACTATATTCTAATCATAGATCTTCTGATATGCTCATCTACCTACAGGTTGGAGTGCAGGGTCTATATTAACTTCCTTTCTATATCCCTAATATTTATCACAGTCTCTACCACTGTGTTACTCAAAATATTTGTTACTCAATACATTTGTCTAAAAATAGGGAGAAATGTTAAATCTCTAAATGAATTGTATTTGTAAGGAGAGAATGCCTACAGTTCAAAAATTTACTACTAAACTAAGTTATATAGGTTTTAATAGGACGTTGCTATCTTAATGTCATATGTTAGATGACCGAAGTAAAGGATATCTTAGGAATATAGTTTTCAAAAGGCCCACCAAAGCATGAGACCATACCTCTGGCCACAGAATATTAGTGTTATCTTCCTATGTATATTTTTCACTAACACTGACCTGAACTTATGCCTATGACAGCTAAGAGCATTCAATCTTTTCCCAGAGTTACAATTGATGCCAATCTCCTTAGTGTCACCACTATAGCTCATCTAGAATTGCAAGTAGCTGTTATAGCATTTTATTGTCTTTACTTGTTTATATTGATAGACCATCTCAACATTAACTACTAGAGTTTAAGTTCACTGGGGTCAGGGGCTCTGCCTTCTTTGTCCAGCACGTATACTATCACATATATGTCCTATATACACTATGCAAACACTACTAGCGCAAAGATTATGTCTTGCTTTCCACTGTGTCTCCAGTTCCCTGCTTAATACATGGTAGGCACTGAGTAAATATTTGTTGAATGAATGCTAATGCTTAATAACTGTTTATTGAATGAATTAATAGCTAAGACTATTTCCTGAAACATGGGGCTTCAGTTGGTTAAACCATTTTAGTACAGATAGAATTAGATTCTGAGATATTTAAAAGTAGAAAAAAACATAAATTTCATCTGGCTCTCACAGAGTACAAGAACTCTAACAAGCTTCTGCTTGAAGTTTAGTGACAAGACATCCATCATTTTGTTAGAGTGTTTTTGTACTGATGAAAATCTGGCTTCACATAGTTTTCACTACTTGTTTATGGTTTGTCTGTAACATCTATACATAATAAATTCAACAATGATTTTCTCTAGCACCCTTAAGAATATATGATTCCTCAATAAAATTTACCTGAATTCAAAATTCTTGCTATTAACTCTCTATCCAGTGGTGTTTTTTCTAGATCAAGAACTCCAGTTCGTTTAAGTTTTTCTTAAAATAATTAATCCAGCACTACACATAATATTCTAGATTATGTGATAAATACACAGCGGACTGTAACTTACTGAGCTTGTGTCAATTTTACTGTCTCTCCTCTTCTCTCCTCTCCTCTCCTCTCTTCTTTTCACCTTTCCTTTCCTTTCCTTTCCTTTCCTTTTTTTCATTTCCTTTCCTTTCTTCCTTTTATCCCTCCCTCCCTTACTTTCCAACCCCCTCATCCGCAGTTACATTAATTGCTTTGATTTATATGGCATTTGTAATCTTGGAGGAAAGGTGATTAAAAATGCAGGCTCTGGGCATAGAGCACATGGGATCTGAGTCTTGGATTCAGCATTATCAGCAAGATGATCTTTAGTGAGTTTGTAAAAATTGCTGTGCCCTGGTTTTTCCATCTGTGAAATGGGGAGAATAACAGTATCTGGGCTTTATTTTCCCTTCATTTTTGATTGGTAGTTCGGCTAAGTATAACCTTCCAGGTTGAACATTTATCTTTAGAATTTTGGAGACATTTCCTCCATGGTTTTCTGGTATTATAGATGAGTAATCTCATGATGTTCTGATTCTCTTTCCCTGATTGTGATCTTTTCTATCAGTACCCTCTAACCTTAAAAATTTAGACTCCTGTTTATCTTTGGAGTTGTAAAGGTATATTTCCTTATTTTGACTACAAGATGTTTTCCTTTGGTTAATACCATAAACCTCAGCCTCAGCAGTGTGTATAATGGTAGTACTCATGTAGAACACTAGACACAAGCACTATCCATATGGTTAGTTCTCATGTCTAGTTTATTCACCACTGTAAACCCAGCAAGTTGCACTGTGTAGAGCACATAGCAGGTATTCAATAAATATTCGTTGAATGATCTCTCCCATAATCCAAAAGATATTTAATAATGCACAAACAATTCAAGGAGTTTACTGCACTTAAATTTAACTAGAATAAAAAATTCTAGAATTACTGAGATTCCAAGAATATCTGTTGTTATGACTTTTCAGTTAAAATTTTAACTGTCATGTACTTTGCAAAAATTTTCTCTCTTGGTCTTGAAACAAGCTGGAAAGGTAGATGCCAGTTCTACTTTTCACAAACGAGGAGTCTCTGCCTCAAAGATTTGCCTGATTTCAGCCTAGTGGGAAGTGCTGAGGCTGAAACTAGAATTTACATCTAATGGTCGAGTCTAGGATTCTCAGTTGGTAGCATGCATATATGTGAATTATTCTCCTGAGGCTTGTGGCAGTCATTTCATCATATTTTGACAATATCTCAAGAGCCCTTTTTTTCAGTTTTTCGCCCTGCCTGTCTCCTCTTCTTTGGGACCCCACCTTCATTATTATTTTCTTAGACAAATTTTAATCACCTTTATGTAAATATATAAATATAAAATACTAGATTTGTCTCTTTCATTTTTAAGATGAAAAAATCAAACATTTCCTTTTGTTGATAAGCCAAAAATGTGACTCATAGTATATAATAGGATAAAAAGGAAGACGAGTATACCAAAAAGACTCTATACACAGGGGATTTATCAATTATAGCATTTACATTTTAACTTCAAAATCATTTTGTCCCTCAGTTCTTCTTTGAATATTTAATTATCATGGAGCATCATTAGTCATTTTGTACTCATTTGCATCTATATTTTATTAGAAAATGAAGCCAAAGCTCTGTATGCCTAAAGAAAAATCATGCATTACCATCTCCACAAAATATATTACTGAAATTATTTTAAAATAATATATTTTATAATGTAATTATACTTGAATATTGTGATTTGGGCAACTGACTGCTAAATTGTATGATTATTGACTCATGAGATTGTTTTTAGAAACAATCTCTAAAACAATCTCTCTTTAGCTCTCTCAAAGTATAACTTCTTAGTCAAAGCTTACCATGAATTACATTTTAGACTATGTAAAATCTCAAAGCACTTTTTCAATTCTTTTCAAAAGTCTGATTATAATTATATTTTTTTCAGCATTACAAATAAGTCAACTCAAGCTTGAGAGATTTTAACCAACTTGCCAAGATGCCATAGAGCCTCACAAAGAATGAAACATAGGAACCATGACTACAGATTTTAATTACAACAACAGGATTGGTTTTCATAGTTCAGCAATGTAAAAATCAATAAAGTGCCTCTCCTTTATGCTCTTGATGAAAAATGAGTAAACAAGCTACTGTCTTTGATTAGATACGAAAAATAATAGCCTCCAATTCGGTAAGTCCCAAAATAGGTGACTTTGAAAATTTAATTTAGGAACTGGCATCAGACATCAAAATTCTTACAAATAGAACCATCTGTGATTAGTTTTAGAAAGGTCCCTCAAAAGAAGAAGAAAGGAAGAAGAAATTATGAATGTAAATGGTTTATACATGTTGACATCAATTATCTTCAACTAAATATTAAAAGGATAAAAAGTTCATCACAACTGTAGCTACTTTGAAAAGTGAAGACATACACTCCCATAACTGAGACCCTAAGAGTTAATTACAACAGCAACATACAGCTCTATTTTTTAATATGTATTTTTTCACTGGCCAGAATAATCCATATTCTCTATAGTACTATGATAAAATGATTTATTTATTTTAGCTGCATAACGCATCTCTCTCTCTCTCACTCATACATACGACCAAAACAAAAGTACACAGCATTCCCAGTTAGAATTTCCTTCTTGAAAACTGCTACAAAAAGCCAGTGATGCAGCTATTGAGTTATTTTATGTTTCAGTTCAAATCTTAGAAATATTGAATATGAAAACTTGAAGAAATCATAAATGATCTACTACTGCCCTTCATTTCCTAGATGAAGGAACTGTGTTCAGAGTGGTTAAGGACCCTTGACACATAGAATCATGTCTCCAGACTTCCAGAGCCCATCTCTGTCCACTATACCACACAACTTGTTAATTCTGAGCAGCTTGAAGAGAGTCTGAAACCCATCATGATTCTCATAATGTAAATATCCTCAAGAAGAAAATGTATTATTTAAAACCAAACATCTCTTTAAGTAGACAGTATGCCCTTTAGTAAGCAGCTTGTCTATTAGGTTGCAAGAGAAACTTGCACTTACAGTGATAAATCAGCTTACAGCTTGTTATTTCAGAAAATCAGTGGGTTAGTCTGTTTTTACTTATGAGAACACAGATTCATTTGCGATATTATGAAGATGCATGAGAGCACTAATACATGGCCTACCAAAATATCTTCCATAATTTTATAATATATTAAAAGAAATAAACCATTACAATGCACTTAAATATAAGAAATAATTAATCAAGTAGTATGTTTGTGCTCATGCAGAACATTTATGTTTCTAAGGGAAAAGGGTAAATAAACTAAAACTGTAATATTTAAAAAGCATTGAGTGTCAAACATATTCTGGCAAGTCTAATATTACTTAGCATACTTTATTCTCTATTTTTGGAGAGAAAATACAGTTGTTCTATCTGTTAGTAATGGTAAAAATCCACTCTAGCTATATGCTAAAAATAATCGTCATAATAATAAATTTTAGCAGTGATGCAAGTACTTAAAAAGGCATTTTTCCATCTCTATAGTGATTGCATTTTACTCTTGAGTTCTAAGCACTCCCTCTCTCTCTTCCTCTCTGTCACACACACACACACACACACACACACACACACACACAGGACAATCACATCACCTTACAATATTTATTTACTTGTACACAGCCAAGTTAAAAAAAATGATTCAAAGCTGGCTCAGTAAAATATACATGGTTATTTCTAACTTAAATGTAACATAGCTTTAACCCTGATGGATTTTTAGCCATATTTATGATCTTTCTTGATGTAAAACTTTGATTTTTTTTTTTAGAATAGCAAAAAGGTAAGGGAAAAGGCAATATTAGTGTATAAAAAAGCATCATACATGCCATGCTCTGTAACAAGTTTCTAAAATAACTTTGTCTTTAAAATGCAGAATCATCCAGAAAGTTCATCAGTGGCATTCATTGACTAAATGTAGTAGCGAAAACATTTCTACTCCCCTCCCCACTTCCAGTAACTGAATCTTTACTAGTTTCTACTCTGCTTCAACTGAGCTAATCTCCATGCTTCACACATAGGCTAATTTCATTCTATCAGAAAAAGAGTAGATCTAATCAAAAAATAAACTGATGGTAAAATGTTGCACATGTGCCCAGGGAAATGCAAATTATTTAACCTAGAATGATTTTTTTTAAAAAAAAGAGAAATGAGGGGGGAGTGGGTAGATACCAAAGAATAGTTTTGAGTCCTTGAATTTACTCACCAGTTTCCTAGATGCAGGGTCAGTAACAGGAACATCAACCTCAACCCTTTCCTTTGACTCCACAGAAGAAAAGGGGAGAAGAGAAGAGTTTTCCAAGAACCCATTGGGATCGCTTTTTCCGCTCAGTTCTCCAAGCCAGGACTTTTTCTCCCACCTTAGCTGCAGCCTGGTGAGTACAGAAGGGAGAGTGTGGGAAGGCAGTACACCTCCCAACCAGGTAGGATGCGACTCCCAGCGGAATTGAGCAAGGGAGCCAATCAGACCGAGAGGATGCTGGCATAAATTATCTGAAAAGAAGTTGGACCAATCAACAGCCCCAAAAGGCGGGGCTTCCCCTACTAGAAATCGAGCCCAGTAGGGAAAAGGGCTCCGTCTTTCTGAAAGAAAAACAAACCTCTTCTCCCCGGCAGCCTCAGAGAAGCAGTTGAGTGGCCCTGACAGATTTCCCTCGCTAGGGAAAGACGGCTTCCCTCTTCCCTCTAGCCTTCCCTCCTGCCTGACTCTATTTCGGGGATCTGTTTCCTCTCCCGTGTTTGGATTCTGAATCTGTCTACCAAGAGGGATCCGTGGGGAGTTTGCCGTGCCTAATTGGTTTTCCCAAGGCTCGCGAAGATTCTGCTAATTTTTGTTAATTATTGTTGTTAATTTTGTTGGGGGGGAGGGAGCGGCTCATTTCTCTTTGCAGACCCAGCACCTGGCACGATGCCAAGCACAAATATGTCCTCGGGAGATGTTGAAATATATAACTGAATGAATGAATGAGCGGGCTGGGTGCATTCCTGGTAATCACGTTTCCTACCCACCCCCCTTCTGCTGCCTTATAAGAGAGGATTTGCAGTCTCCTCTCTCCGGGCACCAGAAGATGATACTAATGAACAATACCAGACAAGAATAATCTCCTTTTACAAAGACATAAACAAAAATCCGATTTAAAAAAGGCTATTTTAGTCATAGGAGCTGGAGATCGATTACATGTGTAATCCTTGTTCTCCCCTTTGCGTTTGTTGAGCTCCAGTGTTTGGTACCTAACTTCAGAGGCTCTGCTTTGAGTTTGCAGCAGAGCCCAACAGTTGCCATGGCAACTAGAAAGCCTCTGGCAGCTCGAACAAACTGTAAAGACTAAGACAGTGGTGGTGGTAGAAACAGGTTTGCTCTGCCCAGCCATCTTCCGCCTCTATGCCCTCTTAAATCACTGCTTCCCACCGAAGCCCTGGGTTTGGGGTCTTTGGCTGTCATTAATCACCTCACAACCACCCGGAATTGACCGGATTCAGGGGTGAACTGCAATTAACCACCGAGTTACCTTAGAGTATTTGTCTCCCAGCAAATAGTTCAAGGTAGAAGTAACAGTGTTTGTGCATGAGTAGCTGTTGCTACCCTGCCGTCTGAAATCATTTAAAGGAACTGGATGGAGGTAACAAGGTTACAGGTATTCTCTTGCCCAGAATAACAGATGGTGCAGTGCTGGGCTTTTCTCCCCTCTCTTTGATTCTCCATCTTTCTAGTCTTCTCTGAAAATAGGTATTGACTTCCTTGTTTTTCTTCTACTACTTGTTAATTAGGAAGCATTATTCTCTTCCACAAAGTATGTTAGTCAAGGTAGCTCATACCAAATAATTTGTATAACAATAAAGTTTCATTATAATAGATTCTGAAGTGAATAAATTTAAAGTTGATTTCAATATGAATCTGGGTAGTTATTTTTTTTTCTGGCCAATTAAGAATATGCTTTGCATAGCTATTTAACTGTTTCATTGGGTGCACACACTAAATCACCATTCTGATTAGCCAGTGAACTAGGAATGAATTCACTAGACGTATGTAGTGAATAACAAATACTCGTCTAGGTACTCTTTGCATTTTGCTAAGATTAGGTAAGTTTTCTGCATATAATCAGTGGCAATATGATATTGCATATTTTTATACAACAGTAGTTTATAGTTTTCCCATCAAAAATTCTTAACAAGATTTTACTTTTATTGTTCTCATACATAACTGAAAGATGCTGAGAACTGTTAAGAGAAATTAATGAAGAGAAAAGGTGAAGGATATATCCTTAGGCAGTTACACATTGTCTGTTTATTCTTGTAAAAATAAAGGACTGGAGTAATTTCCAAACTGGGAAAGTTTCTGTATTTTCTGAAATATATGTTTTTGCCAATTTGGGGCTGAAAATTTTCAAACTTATTTAAATTCTTTCTTTCAAGAAATTTTATCTGACTTTTTATTTCTCTGTCTCTTCCCTTGATTTATTTTTCCTTCTTATAATATTTGTCTTCTGGGAAACTGATCCTATTCTGCTGTCAAAATTAACTATAATTTCCTGTAAACTATGTTAAAAGGATCTGAGCCCTCTGGAACCTGAAGAAGGAATGATGATTTTGTATATGAGGTCTTGATGCTGACAGTCTGTCTCATTTGATTTGCTAAATCAGTTGTGTGTGTGTGTGTGTGTGTGTGTTTGTGTATGGTGGGAGGGGGGATGACACATAGTGTGAGCCCTGAAAAAAAGCCAAGAAGGTACACTGTGCTCATCAAACAAACCATAGTGTCTCACAGAGGAACACTTATGGAGAAACAGATCAGGTGTCTTATACGGTATACAAATCTAGATTAGAAGGCCGGAAGTTGCTGTAGGAAAGTGTCTGGAGACAGCTCCCTGTCTTCCACTATGGCAGTGGTCTCCAATTCTAGGCAATTTGACCTCATGAGACATTTTTCAATGTCTGGAGATATTTTCAGTTGTCATATTTTCAGTTGTCACAACTTGGAGGATGAACGAGCTACTGGCATCTAGTAAGTAGAGTCCAGAGTTGCTGCTACACATTCTAAAATGCAAAAGAAAGCCATCCCACTTGTCATTGAAGTCACCATACCCCTTCTCCTTCCTTTGACATGCTAAGCCATAACCATTATTCATTAATTTCATACCTAGTTGTGATGATTATCAACTCATATTTCACAGCATTTTTTTCAAAATGTAGCCAAGTATCACCTTAGAATAAAATGCTTGGAGTATCTACTAAAAATGCAAAGACATGGGCTTCTCACCAGACCAAATGAATTAGAATCTTTAGCAAGAACCTCTGGAGGTTCTCATGCATCAAAACATTTGAAAACCATTGTCCTATAACTGTCCCACAAAATGACCAGTGAGGCAGTGACCTGATTATGAATGTGCAACCCTGGCCTAGCAAAGCTAGATTTCCATATGATTCACTTGTCCATTATTAATGTATTCATTCAAATATTTATGAATAAATTATGATGTCAGACACTGTACCAGGCACTGAGAATACAATGGTGAACAAGACTTACCTTTTTTTTTTTTTTTTTTTTTTTGCGGTACACAGACCTCTCACTGTTGTGGCCTCTCCCGTTGCGGAGCACAGGCTCCGGATGCGCAGGCTCAGCGGCCATGGCTCGTGGGCCTAGCCGCTCCGTGGCATGTGGGTCTTCCTGGACCGGGGCACGAACCTGCGTCCCCTGCATCGGCAGGCGGACTCTCAACCACTGCGCCACCAGGGAAGCCCCAAGACTTACCACTTTTTGCCTCGCTTTCTTCATCTATAGAAAGGTTATAAGAATTTTTAGTTTACTGAGTTGTTTTAAGCATCAAATGCATGAAGACATGGGGATTGCTTTAAACAGTACATGGATAATAGAGATTACTCAAAAAATGTTATTTGTCACTGTTGTTTACTTGTTGAGAGTAGGTTTCAAATCTAATTCATTCACTCCAGCGCTTGGTTACAGGATCTGGCACAGAGTAGTAATTTCTAGAATGTACAGTCTAACAGGGAGAATGGAGAAGATTAGGAGACACTGATGTTCTCACCCCACCCTCAACGTTGTCCTGAAACCTGACCTCTCCAGAGCAAGAGGACATTTGGAGTCATTTTCTAGTTCTCCTGGTACACTTTTCTTCTGATGGCCACAAACTCTATGCTTCAGTCAAAAATCACAATTGTAGGTTCCTAAACTCAATATCATACTTTTGTGTGTTTGTTTGTTTTGTCCTGTCATATGCTATACCTTCAGTTTAAAAGGCCCTTCCCTCTTCTCCATCTGCCTCGTCTTTCTTCATTCTTTCTGATTAAGTTTAGGTGTCATTTTTTTCCCCCAAGGAGCCTTTATTGCTTGTTCACTGCATGCTAGTCTGTGGTACAGTCTGTCCTATAATAATAGTTAATATTTATTGAGTTCTATGTGTCACCAGGCATTATTCTTAATGGTTCTACATTATAGGTGCATGTAATACTCTCTCCACTTAAAGCAACCATTTCATATTTGTATCATAGCACATAACACATATTTTAAAAGTATCTGTATTTCTACCCAAATTATCAGTTCTGTGTTTTAAAATTTTATATATTAAAAATTTATAGGGCTTCCCTGGTGGCGCAGTGGTTGAGAGTCCGCCTGCCGATGCAGGGGACGCGGGTTCGTGCCCCATTCGGGGAAGATCCCACATGCCGCGGAGTGGCTGGGCCCGTGAGCCACGGCCGCTGAGCCTGCACGTCCGGAGCCTGTGCTCCGCAACGGGAGAGGCCACAACAGTGAGAAGCCCGCGTACCGCAAAAAATCAAATAAATAAAATAAAATGATAATTTAAAAAAAAAAAAAATTTATAGTACTTATCAAACCTGGTATTGTTATGTATATATTTAATGTTATTATAGCTTATCTGTATTTAATATTATGTGTACATTTGGTCAATACCTTTCTCTCCCTATAATTTAGCTCTGTGAAGTCAAGGATTTCATTTGTTTTCATCCACTCACCCCTTTTGTCCAAAGCAATGGCTAGCTAGTAATAGGTACTCGATAAATATCTGTAGAATGAATAAGTATTCAGTGTATAATTAAATAAATAAACAAACACATGCATAGCTTTATTCCTTTTATATACTTCTGCAGCCATTAAAGGATCTCTTTCAACAGCATAGATTCCAAGTGCCCATCTCTAATTAGACAAAATCCAGACCTTGTTGCTTGACTTATTCCTTCTTATCACACCATGGAAATTAACTATTTTTCCTATTTACATATTGCCATGGTAAAAATTAACAAACCCAAGCACTTTAATTTATGCAATAAGATTATTATTTAAATCAAACAGAAGAGAGGGCCAGGTCAAAGAGATTTCAGAAAACTGAAGACACACACCCTTTCTTTGTTCAATCTCCTTAATCCTGTACCTGGCCTCTAGAGTACAGCAAACAGAGGGAGTACTGATCATTGGTGGCAGGCAGCTATGGATCTAAAGCATCTAAGTCCATCCCATTTTTGGGTTTCTCTATAGTAGTTTCTGAATCTGACCTTTTGCCACTGGTTATCGCTGTTCTTTCTTGTATGTTTCATGCTTTCTTTTCTAGCATTTCTTTTCCAGCACATCTATTTTATGGATGAGGAAATTGATCTAGTAGATTTAGTAACTTTCCCAGGTCACACAGCAAGTAAATGGCAGAGCTGGGATTTGAATCTAGGGAGTCAGTTTTCATAGCCCATGTTTGAGCTGCTGCGTGATGTTGTCTTTACGATGACAGATGAGTCATGATCTCTGCTTTAAAGAAGATAATTTATATTTCTGCCCAGGACACCTTTTCCAACCTCAGGTTAACCAACACTGTTATTTTAGTGACTACATACCAGGACATCACTGTCATGAAAACCTTCCATATTTTACTTTAAAGGGCCATATCATAAAAATGTCAAAGGTGGGAAAGAGTTTTTGAAGAATGACCCTTTAGCAGCCGTGATTCAAAGGAATACAGTCCTGTTCAGAATATGAGACACTTACAGGAAAAGCTACAGCACTTGGAGATATATCAAAGCCAGACATTTAATGAAAACCTTAAAGATCTTGATGGAGCTTTATATCAATTACTCATTCACCTTGTATATGGCCTAATATATTTTATTTTTAAAAAGTCTCACTAGCAGGACTGGCATTGAAATGCCCCAGCCCCAAGGGCATCTTTGAATGGGTCCTATCGAGTAACTAACTCCCTACTTATCTAGTTAATAGCCTGCAGTATGTCTATTTATATGGTTTTGACTAGCAGCTAAAGAATAATATAGTTTCCCATGGCCATTTAAGCTCCACAGAGAGAGAACATCCTTCTACTTGCAAATTTCCTCCCTAATTTGTCTTACAATAGCTCTTCGTCCAGCAAAGTATGCAGTGACAACATGTACCAGAAAAGCATTTATAGTCCTCAAGTCTCCTTTTAGACCACAAGGAGGTGCCATGAACACCAAAAGAATTGTCCTTATTGACAGAAATCTGGGGAGCCTTTATGAAAATAAATTTTAAGTATATTGGATCAGGGTAGAAGGATTATAATGCTGGGTGGGTCAAAATGCTTTGAAATGGGTACATTCCACTAAGTGAAGATTCTGGATTCAATATGTTGAATCAAGAGTATTTCTAGCAGTTTGCTTTAATGACTGACTGATCCTTTACCCCAAAGTAGCAAGTTATGAAGTTAAAACATCCATGATACTGAAAAGTAGGTATCCGAAGTTTTAAGAATAAATAGATGTTAGCATGGATTTGTCCTGTTCACCAACTCCAATCTATGCCCCTAAATTTGTCCAAGCACACTCCCTTAATGTATTCATCAGGGGAGCTCCAGCAGCCTTGAAGAGCTCTTGGGTGACTATTGTCTCTAGGCCAGAGATGATAGTGGGAAATGCTGCCATCAAACTGGATTCCCAAATCCAATGGAGATAATGGGATCTCAGGGATTCTCTGTATTCAATGGGCAGGATAAAATCCTAGAATATCAGGGGTCAGGTGGTGGCACTTAATCACCAGAGTAAAGATGGGCATGGGTACAGAAATGTACACCAGAGGCAACACAGTAATCAGCATAGTCTGAGCTGCAGAGATCTTTGGTGTTTGTTAAATGATAATGGTGTCCTTGGAACTGAAGTAGATGATCAGCCTATAGAACCTTAGTGATGTGTATAGTCAGCAAAGCATTAGGTCTGGTGAAGAAAGATGTGATTTGAATTATCACAAAAGAGTTCAAGCCCCTCAAACCAGTTTCTAGTCTTGAGTCTAGAGCCTCTTAATGAAGGGGAGATGGGTTTTGCTTAAGGAAGATTGTAGCTACACAGACAAAAATTTATTCTGTAAATTTATGTCCTATTCTTCCTCCCAGAAGTCCTGCCACCATTTATCAGAGTGACTGTAGAAGCTGAATAACCAGATTCTTTGAGATTATAAGGCCCTGGTTTTAACTTACAGCAATTCCTGGAGATCCAAAATGCCACTGTGGTCCAGTGTAGCCATAGTAGACATCTATAGAGATGAGATGATTTATGGTTTGGGGTAATTCCAAGGGAGGCCTATGTGCACCTGAACCCATCATGTGATTTTATCCCAGGTATACAATGCATAGTTGTGAGGGACATACTCAGCAACTTGTAGAATACCAAATTAATTCTTTGACCTGTGGGAAAAAAACCAAGAAAAGCCCCAGGACTCTCTTTACCTACCAATATAATAAACAAAATGTAATGCTACATCTCTACCACATCAACAATGTAAAAGATGAAGGAGTGGTACCTCTTACTAAAGATACATTTAATTTGTCTATTTGGCTTATACACAATGCAGATGGGTATAAGAGAATAAGAGTAGATTATCAAAAATTTAATTAGGTAATGATTCCAATTGCAGCTGTTATCCCAAATTTGTTTTTATTACTGGAGTTTCCAGAGTCTCTTGATACCTGATGTGTAGCAAACATTTCAGTGGTGAAACTCATTAGAAGTTTACTTTCAGAGGAGAGGGTCAGAATACACTGTTGCTGACTTACCTCAGGGCTAAATCAAACATCCAGCCAGTGACATAGTCTAGTCTAAATGGACCTTGACTGTCTTTTTATTTTATAAGACATCATGCTTTTCCATTAAGTTGCTGACACCATTCTGATTGGATCTGGTGGACAGGAAGAAGAAACTACTCTAGACACCTTGGTAAGACACACGCATACCAAAATGTGGGGAAAGAATTCCACAAAAATTCAGGGCCTTGTTTACACATTGATGAAATTACTAGGGGTTCAGTGACCTGGGTGTGGAGATATTCCTGTGAAGGTGAAGGAAAATTTGGTGTATCGGGTCCTTCCTATCATTAAACAAGGATCATAATGTCTCTTTGGATTGTAGAAACAACATATCCTTTATTTAGGTTTATTACTCCAACCTATTTACTGAGTAACCTTAAAGTCTGTTTTTTATTAGGGCTTTTATTATTTTTATTAGGCCTCAGAAAAAGAAAAAAACTGTGCAATAGGTTTAGACTACTGCATAAGAGCCTCTACCACTTGGGCCAAAAGAGAATACTAATCCAATTATGTTTGAAATGATTGTAGCATATAGGGATGCTGTATGGCACTTATGAACAGACTCCTATTAATGAATCACAAAGAAGACTTTTTTTTTTTTTTTGCGGTACACGGGCCTCTCACTGTTGTGGCCTCTCCCGTTGCGGAGCACAGGCTCCGGACGCGCAGGCTCAATGGCCACAGCTCACCGGCCCAGCCGCTCCGTGGCATCTGGGATCATCCCGGACCGGGGCACGAACCCGCGTCCCCTGCATCGGCAGGCGGACTCTCAACCACTGCGCCACCAGGGAAGCCCAAGAAGACTTTTAAAATTTTAGAGCAAAGCTGTGCCATCCTCTTCAGATTATTATTCTCCTTTTAAGAAATAGATTCTGGCTTGCTACAGGTCTCTAGTAGAGACTGAACACTTCATGTGAGCCACCAAGTTACCATACAACCTGAGTTACCCTTCATGAACTGGTATTGTTGGCATGGGCAGAAGTCCATAGTCAAATGATAGCAACACATAAGTGATCAGGCTTGAGTGAGGCATAGACTGAGACCCACAAGCAAATAGCTAAAATGCCTATGGCCCTTACTCTAGCTCCTTTGCCCATCTCTCTCAATCTTCACCTAGAGTCTCATTAGGAATTTCCTATGAGTAGTTAACAAGATGAAAAAAAAAAATCAGGCCTTATTTACAAATGATTCTGTAGACAAAAGTAGACAACTTCAGCTTACTCCAGGACCTCCAGAATAAAGTGAAGAAAACTCCCAGTAGGCAGAACTTTGAGTAGCATAACTGTTTTGTTGAATTTTTTTTTTAATGAGAGATTGTCAGAAGTAGAATCTTCATTGATTTATAGTTTGTGTCTAAAGGTCAGAGACTTGGAAGAGACACACTTGGAAAATTGGTGGCAAGCGAATGGGGAAGAGATATTTGAATAGACCTCTCTGAAGAAACACAGAATGTCGACACAATTTTCATTCCATCTATGATTCTCACCAAAGATAGCCTCACCAGAACAAGACCTTTGTATTCAAGTGAACAAGATGACGTGCTGTGTGACTATCAGTTACCCTCTTTCTCCAGCCACCCATGTCCTTATAGACTGTCCTTTTACACGAAGTGATGAATGTTATACATAGAGTCAGTAATATAGATTCACCAAGTATGGTCTGACTTGGCAGATTTCCAGCCAGTCAATAACAGATACTAACACTTAGCTCCAAATATGATACCATTGCACAAGAGCACTAATTAGCCACCTGATAGCACGTGGATTGAATTGGACCCTTCCATGGATGCCATTTTCTTCTGAAAATTACCTGAGTTGTCAAGATTGGAGGTTGTGAGAAACACCCCAGTTTCTAGTTTTTCCTTGCTCTCTATCCCTTCACAGCCAGCTTTCTTCCACAACTGCTACCCCTGCTGACCTATAGCCATTTATCACCAACCACCACCCATGAAATTCTATAGAGTCTGACTCATTTTGAACAAAAGGGTGGTCTGAGAAAAGTCCAAATTACAAAGTCTCCAAGAATATTAGTGTCTAAATTTGGGGGAATAAATATTGCCTAATGTGTTGATTCACAATGTAAAATATATTTTTACATTAAATCTTTGTGGACAGATTCTACACATACACAATCATCATCAGATATTGACATCTATTTTTCTGTATTTCTACACTGTATATGTGTTCCATTTATAGCAGTAAGTTTTTTCTATTATGGTGTTTGTCATAACACCATATGGCATACTCTCTGTAGCTGGGACTCTCTCTTTTGTCTTTGTGTCCCTAATAATACCTAGCTATAGTAGGTACACTGTAATTGTTGGATGAAAAAGAGTGAATTCGTGAATTATCTTGTCCATCAGTCTGTCTGTTTATCTATTTAGATAACTAGCTATAGAAATAAGACCAGCATTTAAGTCATGAAAACATAATCAAGAATTGAAGACTTGTCACAAATTTGGGTACACAGGATGGGATGTCAGGGTTAATATGGGGAGAGGTTTCTCAGCAGAAATTGAGATGGTGCAAGGATCTGTTGCAAGTTAATTTTTGCTGATCAAAACAAGACTTAAAAATTAATCAGGTAAATTATGTCATACCTCATGGGTAAAAGAGAGGAATATATTTGTCCGGATATCCAGGGTAGAACAGGAGTATGGACAATTAATCTTTGAAACAAATTATGAGGCAGAGAAGTGAGGAATATAAAAACAACGTCAAATTCATATTAAAATATTTTACAAGTGGAATAGATGGAGAGGAGAAAGCATCTACAAATTTATACAACACATATGCGTAATATTGTATTTCCCCAATACTAAGTATTTGATTAGTAGAGCTGATTCTTAAAAGTCTTTACAATATTAATTTCTGTCATATTTTCCCATCAGAAGAATTATGAACATCAGTGTGCTATTCTCTGAAAACTGGATTTTATTTTAGAATTAAGTATTATTTCTTCAAAGTCAGTAGTTCACTTTGTAATGGTTCCTTCATTATTGCTAAAAACATCCATAAATTATTCTGCCCAGAACAAATGTTTGAAATGGTTATGAAGGCATGGAATTAACTGCTATGGTCTTTAGGAATAAATTTATCATCAGTAATTTGTTTTCATTGAGAAGAAGTTTAACTTAAAGAACATGTTAGATAATTTCATGTCTCTATAAACATTGAAATGTAGTCCAGTACTTAGTAATTTTTGAACCATATTTCCAAACCAGGCTATTGAACAGAAAGGTCTAGTGGAGCCTTTAAAAATAGAAATTCTACCACCCTGTACAACCCGATTCAGAGTTTCAGTAGGTAAAATCCTGAAATTTGTATTTTTAACAAGCTTCTCAGGAGATGCTTAAACAAATGATATATAGACTTCCATCGAAACCACTGATACCATATACAACGGCAAAATGCAGTCAATACATATTTGCTCACTGAATATATGTGACCAGCTTTGCAGCTTTGCTAAACGTATCACATTCCAAGGAATGTTAAAATACTTCCAAGAACTTTACAAGTATTTATAAGACAACATAATGGTGATCCTTCTCTTAGGGTTTGATGACCTCTTAATGAAAAGATGAATTGGATTCATAGTCTTTGAACTCCATTTTACATGAATAATATACATGTTTTTTTCTGAGAAGAAGCTTCATCTCATTCTCATTGATTCAGCAAATATTTGACTATCTATAAGGGATTCTTTCTTCTCTCCCCCAAAGGTTAAGAACTATTGCCCTAAATTACTCGTATTGCTGCTGATTTGCATTCACGCTCTTTCCTCCAGGCTCACAACTAACATCATTTAAATTTTAAGCAAAGTGCAATTATCAAGAATCTATATACCCTTAGAATAAAAAGGAAGACGTGTGATCAGAAAAAAAGAAGCCAAATAATATCATTTTTCCACATTAATATACATGTGGAATAGCCTCAGAGGTTTAATTTTTTCATCTTGGAATTCAAGACAGATATTTTTGCTTTGAGATAACTTAATCAACCCTCTCAGTTGACTACATTGCAGGAACTTGCTGCCAACAGACATGGTGGAGGATCATAGCTTTGAAGTCCTTGGGGTCCATGTTGTTTCAGTCTGTTTAGTAGCTGTAGTCTGTGTGGATTTAAAGTTGGTTAGTCAACCAAACAAGGACAGAATAGATTTAGTTGATCAATGTCACCTTGAAAGAAAATTAAAAGGCATTTTTTGCAAGACTGAAAAATAGGAAGCTAGAAGAGAAAGCTTACTTATATGCTGGATGACAGAATTTAGCTTTGGGAAATCTTGACGCAGATAAAACCTAACAGGAAGGAGTGTAAACAACATTGCTTATATCTCATGATTATTGAGATATAATTTACAATTGGTAAAATTTACCCTGTTTAGGAATACTATTCCATAGGTTTTGACACTTGTCACTATGAAGATACAGAATATTTCTATTATCTGAAAATTTTCAACATACTTCTTTGTAGTCAATCCATCTCATACTCAGTCCTGGCAATCACTGTCTTGATATCTATCTCTGTTCTTTGCCTTTTCCAGAACATGATATAAACAGAATCATAAAGTATGCAATTTTGTGTTCTTGTGTCTTTCATTTAGCATAATAAATTTAAGATTCTGCTCTATTAGATGTTATCAATATTATGTTCCTTTTATTGGGAACAATATTTAATTGTATGGATGTACCAAGATTTATTTATCCATTCAGCAGTTGACGTATCTTTTTCTTGCTTCCAGTTGCTGCTATAAACCTTTATATACAGTCTTTTGTGGACATATGTCTTCATTCTCTTGGTTAGAAGGTTTTTAATTTTGATGAAGTACAGGTTATCAATTTGGTTTCTTTCATGGTTTGTGCTTGGGATGATCTAAAAGCATTTTTCCTAATCCAAGCTTGGAAAGATTTTCTCTTATGACTTCTTCTAAAGTTTTGTAGTTGTATGTTTTGTGTTTAATTCTATGATCCAATTAGTGTTGATTTTTATGTAGTGTGCAAAGTATGCATCAAAGTCTCCTTTTGTTCATGTAGATATCCAAATGGTGCATCACCATTTGTTGAGAAGACTATTCTTTCTCCATTGTATTACCTTGTCAACTTTTGTTGAAAATTAATTACTGTTATATATGTAAGCCTATTTTTGGACTCTATTCTGGTCCAATGATCCTTAGGCCAATATCACACTATCTGGATTAGTATAGATTTGTTGTAAGCTTTGAAATCAGAAATTGGGAGTTCTCATACTTTATTCTTTGTTCTCAAAATTGTTTTGACTACGTTCTTTACATGTCCATAAATACTTTCAAATAAACTTATTAATCTATAACAAAGCAAAAAAAAACGGCTGGGATTGTGTCTGAAATTGCTTTGGATGTACAAATCAATTTGGGAATAATTGATATTTTAATAATATTGAGTCTTCCAAATAAACTTTTCATTTAGTTAAATTTTCTTTGATTTCTCTCATTGGTGTGTTAGTTTTCATCATATTCATCTTATACAGACTTTGTTAGATTTTTCCCTAAGTGCTTCACATTTTTTGATTCTATTATAAATAAAATTTAAAAATTTTTGATTTTCAGTTGTTTACTTAAAGTATAATTTTTATTTCCCCATTTATTTAGTTTTTATTTTTTAAATTGACTATATTTTGTTAAAATTATTCCTATAGTTGTCATTTTTCATACTGTTTTAAATAGTCTCTTAAAATTTAAATTAAAAGATTTTTTATCACTGGTATATATAAAAAATGATTTTAGTAGGGCTTGTATCCTGCAACCCTACTAAATACATTCATTGGTACTAGAGAAAATTTGTAAATTCTTTGGGAATTTTCTATGTAGACAATTATATCAAAGTATGAATAAAATAAATTTTAGTTATTTCTTTCTCATCTCTATACTTTTAGTGGTTTTTTTTTTTGGCCTTATTTTACGGGTTAAGGTTTTTATTATGATATGAGTAATAATGGTTAGAGAGGACATCATTGCAGGAATGCATTTGTCAATATTACTGTACACATATTAATAAATATATATGATATTAGCTGCTCTTTTTTTTGGTAAATGCCTTTAACCAGGTTGAGAATGTTCCCTTTTATTCCTCCTTTGCTGACAGTTTTTATCATAAATGTCAAATTCTTTTTGGAAAAGGCAAGGAATGAAGTGTTCCTAAAAGCCTCTGGAGCAAGTGCAGCTTTGCCAACTCATGATTTACATCCACTTATAATGATTTCAGGCTTTTGGCCTCCAGAAATGTGACAGAATAAATTTCTTTTGTTTTAATCCACCAGATTTGTAGTAATTTGTTATAGCAACTAGAAGAAACTAATACAATATTCTTGAGGGATATTTAGTAGGATTTTTCTTCCCCCTCATAAAATGAGTTGGAAATTCTCAACTTTCTTCTATTTCCTGGAAGAATTTGTGTATAACTGGTACATTCTTCCTTTAATGTTTGTTAGTATTTGCCATTGAAGTTATCTGGGCATGGAGTTCTCTTTGTTGGGAGGTTTTTAACTAGAAACTCCATTCCTTTAATAGACATGTAATCAGCCCTGTTATCTATTTCTTCCTGAGTGAACATTGTAAGTTTCTATATTTTGAGGAAATTGTACATTTTATGTAAATTACTAATTTAGTGACTTAAAATTGTTCATAATTTTGCCTTAATGTCCTTTTAACTGGGGTTTGGCAAACTATAGCCTGAGAGCCAAATCTGGCCCTGTTTTTATACACCCCACGAAGTGAAAATGTTTTTTACATTTTTAAACTGTCACAAAAAGAGTCAAACAAACAAGAATATGCTACAGAGGCTGTATTGTGGCATGGAAATTCTGAAGTATTTATTATTGGTCCATATAAAGAAAAAAAATTACTAATACTTGCTATGATGTCTGTAGCATCTAGAGATGTCACTTCTTTCATTCCTGATTTTGGTAATTTGTGTTGTTTTTTTTAAATCGATTTTGTGATCAATCAGGCTGAGGATTATTAATTGTATTGATCTGCTCAAAGAACCACCTTTTTTGCTTCATTTTTGTTCTTTAGTGTCTTTCCGTTTTTAAGTTAAGTGATTTCTGTTCTTATTTTTTTACTTCTTCTTTCCTTCTTTTTTAGTTTTAATCTATATATACCTTTATAAATAAAGTAGTTTCTTTATAGGTCATACGTAGCTCAGCCTTGTTTTTTTCCAATCTGATAAGCCCTTCATTTTATCTGGGGTGTTTAGACCATTTCAGTTTAACTTGATCTGGGATATGATTAGTCGATCTATTATATTAATCCTTATTCTCTGTTTGTTCCATCTATTCTTTGTGCTTTTTCATTCTTTTTCATGTCTTTTTGTATTAATTATTTTCATGATTTCATTTATTTTCACTACTACTTATATCTCTTTTTGAAGTTTATTTAGTAAATATTTAGTTTGAAGTAATTTCAGACTTACAGAAAATAATGATAAGAAGAAATATAGGGACACCCTTCTGTGATAGTCCCAACTGTAAAAATTTCCCCACACCTTTGATTATTTTTTCCGTATATACATATTCTTCTTCATAATATTGTTACTAACCATTATCATTATTATTGAACCATTTGAGGGTAAGTTGTAGACATGCTGTCTCTCAACTCTAAATACTTTTGTGTGTATTTCCTAGGAACAATGATCCAAATTAGGAATTTAAGATTTTTACAATACTACTATATAATTTATAGACATTATTCATACTTTGACATTTGTTCCAATAATGTTGTTTATAGTGAATCTATCTTTGTCTATTTTACCCTTGATATTTTCTAAAAGAGTAGACAAGTTATTTTGTAGAATGTTCCTCTGTCTGGAGTTTTCGGACATTTCCTTCTGACTAGATTTAGGTTACATGATTTTGGCAAGAACACAAATGAAAATATTTTGTGTCCTCCAGGCACAGGTTATTTTTTTTTCACCCATTTCTCCCACAATGCCATTCCTCACCTCTAGCAACCACCAGTATGTTCGCTGTGTCTATGAGTTTGGTTTTGCTTTCTTTTTTTTTTAGATTCCACGTAAAAGAGAGATCATACAGTATTTGTCTTTCTCTGGCTTATTTCACTTAGCATAATACTGTCTAGGTCCATCCATGTTGTCACAAATGGTAGGATTTTATTCTTTTTTATGCCCGAGTAATATACTTACAATTCGTATCACAATTTCTTTATCCATTCATCCATCGATGAACACTTAAATCGTTTTCATATCTTGGCTATTGTAAACAATGCTGCAATGAACATGTAGTTGTATATGTCTTTTTGAGTTAGTATTTTTATTTCTTTGTATAAGTGGATTTGCCGGATCATATGCTAGTTACATTTTTAACATTTTTAGGAACTTCCATACTGTTTTCCAGAGTGACTGCACCAATTCACATTTCCATCAACAATGTACTCAAGTTCCCTTTTCTCACATCCTCACCAGCGCTTGTTGTTTTTTTGTAACAGCCATTCTAACAGGTGTGGGGTGGTATCTCATTGAGGTTTTGATTTGTATTTACTTGAAGATTAATGATGTAGAGCATCTTTTCATGTAACTGTTGGACATCTGTTTGTCTTCTTTGGAAAAATGTCTATTCAGATCTTCTGCCCATTTTTTAATCTGATTGTTTTGTTATTGCGTTGTATGTGTTCTTTATATATTTGGGATATTAGCTTCTTATCACATATATGATTTGCCAATATTTTCTCCCATTCATTGGGTTGCCTTTTCATTTTGTTGATGGTTCCCTTTGCTATACAGAAGTTTTTAGTTTGATGTAGTTCTACTTGTTTATTTTTGCTTTTGTTGCTCTTGCTTTTGGTGTCAGATTATAAAAGTCTTGCCTATGTCAAGATGCTTACTGCTTATATTTTATTGTAGGAGTTTTATGATTTTAGGTCTTATGTTCAAGGCTTTAATACAATTTGCATGTATGTTACTCATATTTCTTTTCCTTAGTAGTAGCCATAGGGCTTACAATATTCTTCTTTAACTTATCACATTTTACATTCAAATAACATTATACCAATTCACAAAGAGTTTAAGAAAATTATAACAGTATAATTCCAATTATGCACTCCCATCCATTCTACTATTGTTTTTTCATAATTTTACTTTTATATATGCTGTAAGGTCCACATTATATTTTCACATTTTTGCTTTAGAGAATCAAATATGTTTTAAAGTATTAAAAATAAGAAAATATGTAATTTCTATTTGCATCTTTTTTGTGTGTATTATTTCCCACATTCTTTTTTCTTTGCCTAGATTGAAGTTTCTATCTGGTATCATATTACTTAACATGGTCTGAAAATTTTCTTAACATGGCATGCTGTCAGTTAAAAATGTTCTTTATTTCATCTTAGTTTTCTGTAAGATATATTCTTTGGATGTACAATTCCACTTTGTTTTTATTTTTTGCCCAGTCCTTTGAAGATGTAAAAATCTTGTATTCTGGCTTGCATAATTTCCGATCAATAAGATTATTTTTATTTTTTCTTGGTGTGTAATGTTTTCTTTTCTTCTCTGATTGCATACAAAATTTTGAAAATCTTCTTTCCCCCCACACATTTTGACTATGATGTATCTAAGTGGGTAGTTTTTTTATCTGTTTGTTTCTCTTTGTATATATACTGATTAAGATTCTATGGGCATTTTGATCATTATCTCTTCAAATATTTCTTCTGCACCCAAATTTTCTCTTCTCCTTCTGGGACCCCAATTACACATATACTTGACTGTTCATGTTTTTTCTCTGCTCTTGGATTCTCTCTTTTTTCTTCTTTCTCTCTTTTATGTCCATCTACTAATAAATCCATTAAAGGAATTCTTTATATCTGGTAGCATTTTTAAAATGCTAGTATTCTTATTTCACCTTCTTATGTTATCTATCATTTTACTAAACTTTCCTCACACATGTATGTTGTCCACTTTTTCTGGTAGATCCTCTAACATATTAATTTTAGTTATGTAAATGTCCCTATCTCATAATCTAAGACCAGGGCCATCTCTGAGTCTGATTTTGTTGATTGCTTTATCTCTTGACAATAATTTTAATTTTTTGCCTTACATTTTTCAATGTCTCATAATTTCTTGAGTATCAGGAATTTTATGTAAAATAATAAAGACTGAAGTAAATAGTGTTTATGCTCGTAAATGGTCATGCCTCTTTTGTTATGCTGTTAGTGTAGGGGGATGAGCTAATTTAGTTTGTAGTTGAACTCTATTTGGGTTTTGTTATTGCTATTATTATCTTCAGGATACTATGATGGTTAATTTTCTGTGTCATCTTGACTAGACAAAGGGATACCAAGATAGCTGGTAAAAATAACTTGTTTGTCTGTGAGGGTATTTCCAGAAGAGATTAGCATTTGAATTGGTAGATTTAGTAATGAAGATTGCCCTCACCAATGCATCATTCAATCTGTTGAGGGCCTGATTAGAAGAAAGAGGCATAGGAAGGGCAAATCTACTTGCTCTTCTTGAATGGTGATATCCATCTTCTCCTGCCCTAGGACAGCAGGGCTTCTGGTTCCTGGGTTTTTGGACTCAGACTGGAACTCATATGTCTGGCCTCCTGGTTCTCAGTCATCTGGGTTTGGACAGGAACTACACCAGCTTTCCTGGGCTTCCAGTTAGAGATGGCTAATCATGGGACTTCTCAGCCTCCCTGATAACATGAGACAACCCCTTATAATAAATCTTTTTCTACACGTCTGTATGTATATATCCTATTGGTTTTATTTCTCTAAAGAGCTTGACTCATACTGATACATATTCTTCAAATTCTTCTAGTAATGGGCTGTTGTTTCCTTGTGTAGAAAATAGGGAGTAGAGAAATAGGCATTTTTTAGTGGCCCTCCTCCTCTTTCAACTTTAGTCATTTCTGCACACCTGCAACCACAAATAGGCTCTTTCTATATGACCTCACCCTTCCTAATGCCAGGCTATTGCTGCTTGTTACTTGTTGCTTGAACTAAGTGGGATGTGGAGATAGTGGTTCGCTATTGCCCTGGTCCAGCCTCAGTCAGAGACTAACCTGGTGTTATCAGACTTGGGAATAGGACTTTCTCTGCGTTTATTCTCTTCCTCCTCATGGCAACCAAGCTCTTCTTTATGACTTCAGTTGGTCTTGGGTGAAAGCTTCTACAATATTCTAAATAAAAATCAGTTCAAATTAAGTATATTATTCTAAAATATTTGCATATGCAAAGTAAGCTGTTAAAATTGAGAAATACATCAGCATATAAAATTGGTAATAGCTGCCATTAAATGAATAATTACTTTTTAGTAGGATCTGTGTTGTGTTTTTGCATATATTTAGTATTTCATTTAATCCCTGGAAGAAATCTTCCACTTTATATTATACTTATTTTATAGATAGAGTAATGAAAACTCAGAGAAGTTAAATAACTTGCCCAGAGTTACACAGCTACTAAATGGCAGAGCTGGTATTTACATCCCAGATCTTCCTAACTCCAAAACCCTGCTGCTTTCCACTATACTTCAAAAGAATTTAAGTAGCTACTTAAAGCTAAGAGCGTAATTGCTTCATTTAGCTAACATGATGCTAGCAAAACATCAAAGAAGGGAATTGCAAATTGGATACCAATGGCAAAAAAGCATTGATTTCTTTAATCATAAAAGAAACTTGGGACTTGAATATCTAAAATAACTAAAATGACTTTTTCCACCTAAATTTAAAGATATCTTCTCAGTTTTTCTTTTCATCTTAATTTAGTAGATGCATGGGTTTATTGACAGTAATTTATGATTATAAATTAAACTCAGGGTATCAGAACCTATTAATGTAGAAATCAGTCTCAGAAGCCTCAGCTCAGGTGTCTTTGTTATAGCCTCTCATTAAAGAGATCATAAGCTTACTCAAAGACAAGATTAAATAATCATGATGTTATAGAAGTAAACATAATTTATCAGATATAGAAGTACAAGCAGTAAAGGTGATTACAGAGAAATACTAGAAAGTAAAAATCATTCATATAAGCAATAGGACCCATGATCTCTGAAGTTTAAAGTTACTCTCTGGTAATAAAATAGATGTTTGTTAGTATCCCAAATATATTTAAAGCTAGCATTATGTATAACACAAATCAGAGAAGAGTTCTGTCAACTTATGATATCATTTCCTGGTAAGACATTGTTTACAGTGAAGTCTGCAGCAAAGTCTGATACTTTAAGCTTCACAACTGAGCTTCATCTCATGCATGACCATGTGATATTGACAAGGAAATAAGTAAAGAGTTAGGTCCTGAGCTATTGTTGATGATGATTCACTGTATGAGTCATCAGTGCAAATGGAGGCTTTGTTTTAAGTTGAACAGAGGAAGGCTTGTAGCCAAAGAAACTTAAAATACAACCTGTCTCTAGTTACCAGGCAGAAGACCATTGATACTTTGGGAACACATGGATTCAATGTAGACTCCAGAGACACCATTACTCAGACTGGAGATGGAGGTGAGTCGTTGCAGTTGGGGTGGGAAGGGGAGGTGGAGTAAAAACTTTAGTAACGTGGAGAAAAAAAACTTCAGCTTATATTTCACTGAAGTGAAATATAAATATCCCAGAATTGACCAGAAGATGTGGAAAAGGACAATATGGTGAATGCCAGGAAAAAACACAAACTGGATCACAGCTTCTCTTTCATAAAAAGGTTAAATATTATTATTACCTGTTACTTAATGAAGAGAAACTAGAAATTAATAATAAAAGCCACTCTCCTTTGGAATTCATTGTGTATAAGTATAGTTTAGGAAATTCTACATAGTTTTCATAAATGAATGTAGATTTACTTATGCTCAATAAATCCTTTTGTCAACTTCAAAAATCTCTGAGTTAAATGAAAACACTTTAATATTGTTTCATACTGTTATATGAAACGTGAATATTTTCTGAAAATTAGAATTAAGATTTTGGTACCCAGAATGAACAAAATCAGGAGTAAAAGCCCTTTCTCAAACAATCCTGTATTAATGAGCCTTAATTTTATTTGGGTATGATACACCTCGTAGTAGCATTTACTCCTGTATTCTGAAATCTGTATGTACTCTTTGTCTCCTAAGTAAGCTGAGATTTTGGAGGGAAGGAAATCATGAATTATCCATCTTCATGTCTCCAGTGCCTAATATATGCATGGAATATAGGAGGGGCATAATATGTTTATTGAAATAAACTGAATTAAGTAGAATGAATAAAGACTAGGATAAGAGAAGCAATGTGTCATTGCCTAAAGGGGACTGGCATGTGGATTAGGAAGTGGTCTTAAATAGTGACTTTGGCATTAATCAAAGGGTGTTTAAAGGATTGAGTTCCTTCATCTAACAATGCAAACCTTGAACTAGATCACTTGTTTTTAAATACTTGGTTTGGTTTTGATTTTATTTATAGCCCTGTTCTCAGATTAAAAACTTACCACAAAAAAAAAAAAAAAAAACTTACCACAAATCCCAATATACAAAAAAACTAAAAAAATACCTGAACTGGATAAATCAGGGGCACAGGTTATAGAGCCCTGCTTGCTCCTTCCACTGCTGTTTGCTCTTATCCCATACCATCCAACAACAGCAATCCTTAATCAGTCTCCTCAGTAAGAGTTGGAAAGAGTAGAGTTTGAAAACCAGCATTCTACCATGTGATCTTCAAGCAATGAGTAGGTATAAAAAGCACTACATATATAAAATGTGTGCATGTGTAAATAATAAAATATATAAGTATACATAATATATAAATAAAATATATAACATAATAGAAGTATAAATAAATAAAATAGAAAAATATAAATAAATAAAATAAAAATATAAAAATAAAATATAATATATAAAAATAATAAAATAGTGTTGTATAGTTAAGATAACATGCTATCACCATACCCTGCTCTTGCCATGCCTGCCTTGCTATGATTGAGTCAAGGTTTTCCTATATAAACAATTAAAATGATCATTTGTGCTTGTTCTTACAATTCTGTATGACTCCTTTTAATATATCTTCTTTTTAATATCTAATCTAGCTGTAATTGCTAAAGAAGTATATAAAACAAGAAAGGTGATTCACTTCTTCCTCAAGTGTGATTCATTTTGAATTCCATATTTTACTCCTCAGCTGCTTTGTAAAAATAATTTCCTTAATCTAAATTATTGCCATACTCATGAATTTAATGAGTACAAAATTTTATAGTAAATATTTTCTATTAATTACATGTTTGAAATATAAACGAAAACTTATTTTAAAATTGCTATAACAGGTTTATCATAATTTAAAATGGTATATAGGTTGTGTTTTACTTTGTAAATATCAAAGTAATTTGATAATTACTTTGTAATCTTGCCTTGATGTGATCATACATATTTCGCTTGTCTCCATCAGTGCCCTTTATACTAATAGTATTTCCTGATTAATATAGTTTAAAATATTGTCTAACTTTTATGAAAATGCAAGATAAAAATTCTTCCGAAGTCATTCACTGCTGAGGAAATAGAATAAAATCTGTTGTATGCTTCAAACCCACAATTTAAACCTAACATAGGTTTTATAATTTACACTTGTAGATTAAAAACAATTATTTTGACTAGGATTCATATATTCCTTTTGTGCTTATGTATTCTGCAAGAGAACGTTTGTGTAGAAGATCAAGCCAAACACAAGCCCTTGCTTTTACGCAGGCTATGTATATAGTAAGCAAAAAGCAAAAATTCCATTAATAATAATACCCTAAGTTTCTCGAGTGTTTAACTTGTGCCAGTCTCTGTTCTAATATTAAAGATGTTAAACAGAAAAGAATTTAGGAACAGACTCATGCCTAAGCCCCTTGGAAATGACTCCCTGAACCTGTCACATCAGGAAACTGAAGGATCAGAAAGCTGCCTCTGCAATTTTTAGCTACAAGAGCACATTGGCTTGCAGTTATAATCAGGAACTAGGAATTCCCCCTCCAGAATGTTGGATTCAGAGTCATATCACTAATCCCTCAGCAGTAGAAAATAATAATAATTTGAACACTTTTCACTCCACTTAACTCATTTCCAAATTCAAATCTTATACTAATTCATTAACCCCAAGATCCTAGCTCCTAAGAAATCTGGGAAACAGTTTCAGCATGCTAGAAGGAGATTGGAATAGGGGTTCAAGTGGGCCAATCTACTAAATCCAACAACCACAAACACTACTTTTTTGTGCTAAGATTGTGAATTATTGTACAGATTGAGATTGGTTCATTTTAAAATTGGATCATGACAGAGGATCAAGAAAACCTATTTCTCTCCTCCAAACCTATCCATCATAATTTGGCATAAATGCTATTTTTGTTAAAGGAAAACCAATAGCCCTGGAAACCAAAACTGCACCATAAATAGGCCATGCATTTTGAAAAACTTCTAGGAGATAGACTAGAATTACAATGATGAAGATTGAAGAAAGCCCATCACAATGTAAAATACATATAAGAGCAAGTCACTGAAAGGTTATTGTAATTCCATGATATTCCTAAATTAGTGTCAAGAAATAAGTAATCAAGAGGGACTCCTTAGTCAATTCTCAGAGTTAATATTTAATTAATAATGCACCTTCCCCTGAAGTTAAATTTATTACAATAGCACAACTGTCTAAATAGGTTTATAATAGTACGTGTGGGGGGATGCTAAACTAGGTACCTATATAAATAAATCTGCATTTTCATTCGGTAATACAATGAATTTTCTATAATTGGGGGGATAAGTAATAGACCTAAGGAAAAGGACCGAAGTGAGCGACCAAAATAACTGAACCCAAAAGAAACAGAATGAGTCAAAGAAAATTCCAAGACTGTCATACAGAGTGAAGTCAGGAAGAGGAAAACAAATATTTGTGGAACCTAGAAGATTGGTACAGATGAACATATTTGCAAAGCAGAAATAGAGACACAGATGTAGAGAACAAACTTACGGATACCAAGGGGGGAAGGGAGAATGGGATGAACTGGGAGATTGGGATTGACATATATACACTACTATGTGTAAATAGATAATTAACGAGAACCTACTGTATAGCACAGGGAACTCTACTCAGTGCTCTGTGGTGACCTAAATCAGAAGGAAATCTAAAAAAGAGGGGATATATGTATATGTATAACTGATTCACTTTGCTATACAGCAGAAATTAACACAACATTGTAAAGCAACTATACTCCAATAAAAATTAATTAAAAAAAGAAAGAAAATTCTGAGTATTAGAAATGCTAAGAGCAGTTTTTGGGAAAAATTAATCCTGAAAAAAAAGCCTGTTGTGAAAGAGGAGAAAATATTAAACAGCAAAACACACTTGTTTAAATAAAAGCTAAGTAAGTTTGAATTTGGCTAATAGTAAAATTCATTGTCTGAAAGGGAAAATCAGAGAAATCTTCCAGTACCTAGAGGATCAGTCTAAAGGAGATTTTTAGAACTCTGTCTAATGTGTTTTCCTTAAGATGAGAACAAAGAAAATGGAATAGGAGAAATGTTTGTTGCTTTTGTTGTTGCTTTTGCTTGTTGTCCTTGTTAGGATTTTTAAGAAGATAATTTGTCTAAAACTAGTCCTTAGATTGCATCTATCAAATGCTGAGAAACAGTTCATTCTTTCCTTAACTTTGACCTATCAATAATCTAGTAAAATTATAGAAATCTTAAGATAAAATAAAATTTAAAAGCTTCAAGAGGGAAAGAAAATAGTAACTTTAAAGGAATAATAAAATTTGCATTAAATTTATCCTTTTCAATATTGGACACTAGAAACATAATAATTTCTTTAAATTTCTGAATGAAATTTATTTTCAACTCAGAGTTATATTCCCATTAATAATTAAAATCTGGAAAATGAAACAAATATATTTTTAGTCAAAAATTACTCACCAAATAATAACTGGTACTTGGTCAGTTTGTCATTTGGAGAGTTTTGAAAGAATTTTATAAGAATGTAAGGCAGAATTTTTTTACAAATGTATTTAAATAAAGAGATAGATATAGAATACAATAAACATTAGCTACAAAATAAAATGGTTAAAGTGATATTTAAAATCTAAATTATTTTTTACGCATACTGAAAGACATTAAGCTATGGATCACAGTTTGTATTTTTAAAAAGCTGAGAGGAGCTTCAAGATGGTGGAAGAGTAAGACAAGGAGATCATCTTCCTCCCCACAAATACACCAGAAATACATCTACATGTGGAACAACACCTACAGAACACCTACTGAATGCTGGCAGAAGACCTCAGACCTCCCAAAAGGCAAGAAACTCCCCACGTACCTGGGTAGGGCAAAAAAAAGGAGGGAGCTGTGAAGGAGGACAGGTTTCCACACACTAGGAAGCCCCTTCGTGGACGGAACCTGCGGGTGGTGGATGGGGGAAGCTTCAGAGCCGTGGAGGAGAGCGCAGCAACAGGGTTGCGGAGGGCAAAGCAGAGAGATTCCCGCACAGAGGATCGGTGCCGACCAGCACTCATCAGCCCCAGAGGCTTGCCTGCTTACCCGCGGGGACGGGCGGGGGCTGGGAGCTGAGGCTCCGGCTTCGGTCAGATCCCAGGGAGAGGACTGGGTTGGCTGCATGAACACAGCCTGAAGGGGGCTAGTGCACCACAGCTAGCCGGGAGAGAGTCCGGGAAAAAGTCTGCAGCTGCCGAAGAGTCAAGAGACTTTTTCTTGCCTCTTTGTTTCCTGGTGCTCGAGGAGAGGGGATTAAGGGTGCTGCTTAAAGGTGCTCCAGAGACGGGCGCGAGCCACAGCTATCAGTATGGACCCCAGAGGTGGGCATGAGATGTTAAAGCTGCTGCTGCCGCCACCAAGAAGCCTGTGTACAAGCACAGGTCACTCTCCGCACCTCCCCTCCCGGGAGCCTGTGCAGCCCGCCGCTGCCAGGGTCCCGTGATCCAGGGACAACTTCCCCGGGAGAACGCATAGCACACCTCAGGCTGGTGCAATGTCATGCCGGCCTCTGCTGCCGCAGGCTCGCCTTGCACTCCGTAACCCCTACCTCCCCCCCGGCCTGAGTGAGCCAGAGACCCTGAAGCAGCTGCTCCTTTAACCACGACCTGTCTGAGCCGGAACCGACGCCCTCAGGCGACCTATATGCAGAGGCTGGGCCAAATCCAAAGCTGAACCCCAGGAGCTGTGCGAACAAAGAAAAAGGGAAATTTCTCCCAGCAGCCTCAGGAGCAGCGGATTAAATCTCCACAATCAACTTGATGTACCCTGCATCCGTGGAATACCTGAATAGACAATGAATCCTCCCAAAATGAGGAGAGGTGGACTTTGGGAGCAATGATATTTTTTTTTCCCTTTTTCTCTTTTTGTGAGTGTGTATGTGTATGCTTCTGTGTGTGATTTTGTCTGTATAGCTTTGCTTTTACCATTTGTCCTAGGGGTCTGTCTGGGGTTTTTTTGTTTTTATTACTTAAAATTTTTTTTTCTTAATTATTTTTTATTTTAATAACTTTTTAATTTTATTTTATCTTCTTTTCTTCTTTCTTTTTTTTTTTCCCCCTTTTATTCTGAGCCATGTGGAGGACAGGCTCTTAGTGCTCCAGCCAGGCGTCAGGGCTGTGCCACTGAGGTGGGAGAGCCAAGTTCAGGACACTGGTCCACAAGAGACCTCCCAGCTCCACATAAACGGCGAAAATCTCCCAGAGATCTCCATCTCAACACCAAGACCCAGCTCCACTCAACGACCAGCAAGCTACAGTGCAGGACACCCTATGCCAAACAACTAGCAAGACAGGAGCACAGCCACATCCATTAGCACAGAGGCTACCTAAAATCATAATGCCACAGACCCCCCAAAACACACCACCAGGTGTGGACCTTCCAACCAGAAAGACAAGATCCAGCCTCATCCACCAGAACACAGGCACTAGTCCCCTCCACCAGGAAGCCTACACAACCCACTGAACCAACCTTATCCACTGGGGACAGACACCAAAAACAAAGGAAACTACGAACTTGCAGCCTGCAAAAAGGAGACCCCAAACACAGTAAGTTAAGCAAAATGAGAAGACAGAGAAACACACAGCAGACAAAGGAGCAAGGCAAAAACCCACCAGACCTAACAAATGAAGAGGAAATAGGCAGTCTACCTGAAAAAGAATTCAGAATAATGATAGTAAAGATGATCCAAAATCTTGGAAATAGAACAGAGAAAATAAAAGAAATGTTTAACAAGGATCTAGGAGAACTAAAGAGCAAACAAGCAATGATGAACAACAAAATAAATGAAATTAAAATTTCTCTAGAAGGGATCAATAGCAGAATAACTGAGGCAGAGGAAGGGATAAGTGACCTGGAAGATAAAATAGTGGAAATAACTACTGCAGAGCAGAATAAAGAAAAAAGATGAAAAGAATTGAGGACAGTCTCAGAGACCTCTGGGACAACATTAAATGCACCAACATTCAATTTATAGGGGTCCAAGAAGAAGAAGAGAAAAAGAAAGGGACTGACAAAATATTTGAGGAGATTATAGTTGAAAACTTCTCTAATATGGGAAAGGAACCAGTTAATCAAGTCTAGGAAACACAGAGAGTCCCATGCAGGATGAATCCAAGGAGAAACATGCCAACACACATATTAATCAAACTATCAAAAATTAAATACAAAGAACAAATATTAAAAGTAGCAAGGAAAAAATAACACATAAGGGAATCTCCATAAGGTGAAAAGCAGATCTTTCAGCAGAAACTCTGCAAGCCAGAAGAGAGTGGCAGGACATATTTAAAGTGATGGAGAAAAACCTAAAACCAAGATTGCTCTACCCAGCAAGGATCTCATTCAGATTTAAAAGACAAATTAAAAGCTTTACAGACAAGCAAAAGCTAAGAGAATTCAGCACCACCAAACCAGCTTTACAAAAAATGCTAAAGGAACTTCTCTAGGCAGGAAACACAAGAGAAGGAAAAGACCTACAATAATAAACCCAAAACGATTAAGAAAATGGTAATAGGAACATACATATCGATAATTACCTTAAATGTAAATGGATTAAATGCTCCAACCAAAAGACATAGACTGGCTGAATGGATAAAAAAAACAAGACCCATATACATGTTGTCTACAACAGTCCCAACAGACCTAGGGACACATACAGACTGAAAGTGAGGGTATGGAAAAAGATATTCCATGCAAATGGAAATCAAAAGAAAGCTGGAGTAGCAATTCTCATATCAGACAAAATAGACTTTAAAACAAAGACTATTACAAGAGACAAAGAAGGACACTACATAATGATCAAGGGATCAATTCAAGAAGAAGATATAACAATTGTAAATATTTATGCACCCAACACAGGAGCAACTGAATACATAAGGCAAATACTAACAGCCATAAAAGAGGAAATCGACAGTAGCACAATCATAGTAGGGGACATTAACACCCCACTTTCACCGATGGACAGATCATCCAAAATGAAAATAAACAAGTAAACACAAGCTTTAAATGATGCATTAAACAAGATGGACTTAATTGATATTTATAGGACATTCCATCCAAAAACAACAAAATACACATTCTTCTCAAGTGCTCATGGAACATTCTCCAGGATAGATCATATCTTGGGTCACAAATCAAGCCTTGGTAAATTTAAGGAAATTGAAATCATATCAAGTATCTTTTCTGACCACAACGCTATGAGACTAGATATCAATTACAGGAAAAAATCTGTAAGAAATACAAACACATAGAGGCTAAACAAAACACTACTTAATAACCAAGAGATCACTGAAGAAATCAAAGAGGAAAACAAAAAATACCTAGAAACAAATGACACTGAACACACAACGACCTAAAACCTATGGGATGCAGCAAAAGCAGTTCTAAGAGGGAAGTTTATAGCACTACAATCCTACCTAAGAAACAAGAAACATCTCAAATAAAAAACCTAACATTACACTTAAAGCAATTAGAGAAAGAAGAACAAAAATGCCCCAAACTTAGCAGAAGGAAAGAAATCATAAAGATCAGTTCAGAAATAAATGAAAAAGAAATGAAGGAAACAATAGCAAAGATCAATAAAACTAAAAGCTGCTTCTTTGAGAAGATAAACAAAATTGATAAACCATTAGCCAGACATATCAAGAAAAAAAGGGAGAAGACCCAAATCAATAGAATTAGAAATGAAAAAGGAGAAGTAACAACTGGCACTGCAGAAATAAAAAGAATCATAACAGATTACTGCAAGCAACTATATGGCAATAAAATGGACAACTTGGAAGAAATGGACAAATTCTTAGAAATGCGCAACCTGCCGAGACTGAACCAGGAAGAAATAGAATATATGAACAGACCAATCACAAGCACTGAAATTGAAACTGTGATTAAAACTCTTCCAACAAACAAAAGCGCATGACCAGATGACTTCACAGGCGAATTCTATCAAACATTTAGAGAAGAGCTAACACCTGTCCTTCTCAAACTCTTCCAAAATATAGCAGAGGGAGGAACACTCTCAAACTCATTCTACGAGGCCACCATCACCCTGATACCAAAACCAGACAAAGATGTTCAAAAAAAGAAAACTACAGGCAGGTATCCTTGAGGAACATAGAGGCAAAAATCCTCAACAAAATACTAGCAAACAGAATCCAACAGCACATTAAAAGGATCATACACCATGATCAAGTGGGGTTTATCCCAGGAATGCAAGGATTCTTCAATATATGCAAATCAATCAATGTGAAACACCATATTAACAAATTAAAGGATAAAAACCATACAATCATCTCAATAGATGCATAGAAAGCTTTCGACAAAATTCAACACTCATTTATGGTGAAAACCCTGCAGAAAGTAGGCATAGAGGGAACTTTCCTCAACATAATAAAGGCCATATATGACAAAGCCACAGCCAACATCATCCTCAATGGTGAAAAACTGAAGCAATTCCACTAAGGTCAGGAACAGGAAAAGGTTGCCCACTCTTACCACTATTACTCAATGTAGTTTTGGAAGTTTTAGTCACAGCAATCAGAGAAGAAAATGAAATAAAAGGAATCCAAATTGGAAAAGAAGAAGTAAAGCTGTCACTGTTTGGAGATGACATGATACTATACATAGAGAAACCTAAAGATGCCACCAGAAAACTACTAGAGCTAATCAATGAATTTGGTAAAGTAGCAGGATACAAAATGAATGCACAGAAATCTCTTGCATTCCTATATACTAATGATGAAAAATCTGAAAGTGAAATTAAGAAAACACTCCCATTTACCATTGCAACAAAAAGAATAAAATATGTAGGAATAAACTTACCTAAGGAGACAAAAGACCTGTATGCAGAAAATTATAAGACACTGATGAAAGAAATTAAAGATGATACAAATAGATGGAGAGATATACCATGTTCTTGGATTGGAAGAATCAACATTGTGAAAATGACTCTACTACCCAAAGCAACCTACAGATTCAATACAACCCCTATCAAACTACCACTGGCATTTTTCACAGAAGTAGAACAAAAAATTTCACAATTTGTATGGAAACACAATAGACCCTGAATAGCCAAAGCAATCTGGAGCTGGAGGAATCAGGCTCCCTGACTTCAGACGATACTACAAAGCTACAGTAATCAAGACAGTATAGTATTGGCACAAAAACAGAAATATAGATCAACAGAAGATGATAGAAAGCCCAGAGATAATCCCACACACATACGGTCATCTTATCTTTGCTAAAGGAGGCAAGAATATACAGTGGAGAAAGGAGAGCCTCTTCAATAAATGGTGCTGGGAAAACTGGACAGCTACATGTAAAAGAATGAAATTAGAACACTCCCTAACACCATAAACAAAAATATACTCAAAATGGATTAAAGACCTGAGTTTAAGGCGAGACACCATCAAACTCTTAGAGGAAAACATAGGTAGAACACTCTATGACATAAATCACAGCAAGATCCTTTTTGACCCACCTCCTAGAGAAATGGATATAAAAACAAAAATAAACAAATGGGACCTAATGAAGCTGAAAACTTTTGCACAGCAAAGTAAAACATAAATAAGACGAAAAGGCAACCCTCAGAATGGGAGAAAATATTTGCAAATGAAGCAACTGATAAAGGATTAATCTCAAAAGCATACAAGCAGCTCATGCAGCTCAATATCAAAAAAAACAAACAACCCCATCCAAAACTGGACAGAAGACCTAAGCAGATATTTCTCCAAAGTAGATATACAGATTGCCAACAAACACATGAAAGAATGCTCAACATCATTAATCATTAGAGAAATACAAATCAAAACTACAAGAGATATCATCTCACACCATTTAGAATGGCCATCATGAAAATATCTAGGGCTTCCCTGGTGGCACAGTGGTTAAGAGTCTGCCTGCCGATGCAAGGGACATAGGTTCGTGCCCCGGTCCGGGAAGATCCCACATGCCGTGGAGCAGCTGGGCCCGTGAGCCATGGCTGCTGAGCCTGCACATCCAGAGCCTGTGCTCCGCAACGGGAGTGGCCACAAGAGTGAGAGGACTGTGTACCGCAAAAAAAAAAAACAACATCTAGAAACAATAAATGCTGGAGAGGGTGTGGAGAAAAGGGAACCCTCTTGCACTGTTGGTGGGAATGTAAGTTGATACAGCCACTATGGAGAACAGTATGGAGGTTCCTTAAAGAACTAAAAATAGAATGACCTTACAACCCAGCAATCCCACTACTGGGCATACACGCTGAGAAAACCATAATTCAGAAAGAGTCATGTACCAAAATGTTCATTGAAGCTCTATTTACAATAGCCAGTACATGGAAGCAACCTAAGTGTCCATCAACGGATGATTGGGTAAAGAAGATGTGGCACATGTATACAATGGAATATTACTCAGCCATAAAAAGGAAAGAAACTGAGTTATTTGTAATGAGGTGGATGGACCTAGAGACTTTCATACAGAGTGAAGTAAGTCATAAAGAGAAATACAAATGCTGTATTCTAACACATATATGTGGAATCTAAAAAAAAAAAAAGAAAGAAAAAATGTTTAGAAGAACCTAGGGCCAAGACGGGAATAAAGATGCAGACCTACTAGAGAATGGACTTGAAGATACTGAGAGGGGGAAGGGTGAGCTGTGACAAAGCGAGAGAGAGGCATGAACATATATACACTACCAAACGTAAAATAGATAGCTAGTGGACAGCAGCTGCATAGCACAGGGAGATCAGCTCGGTGCTTTGTGACCCCCTAGAGGGGTGAGATAGGGAGGGTGGGAGGGAGGGAGATGCAAGGGAGAAGAGATATGGGGACATATGTATATGTATAACTGATTCACTTTGTTATAAAGCAGAGACTAGCACGCCATTGTAAAGCAATTATACTCCAATAAAGATGTTAAAAATAAAAAAATTAAAAAGAATAAATAAAAGCATCACACGTATTATCTCATCTAATTCTTTTTAAAAAGTTGATAATTATTAGGTCTAGAACTGATTAAAGTGATAGTATACTATGACAATAGATTAATTACATGAACAAATTGTAGGATCAATTACCCTTAATGAATAAGGTGAAAAATCCCACCATAATCTTGATTGATAATGAAAAAGCATTCTAGAAAGTTTAACATGCATTTGTGATTACAAAGAAATAATAACAAATTTATATTTTACAACAAATTTTTAGTTAATATATATCTATCAGAAATCTATGAAAAACTTCAAAGTTAATGGTGAAAGATTAGATACATTTTCTATTATGGTCAAGGACTGGACAAGAATGATGTTATTACTCAATACTGTACTAGTCATTTTTTTATTGACTTTTTTTTTAGAGTAATTTAAGTTTCATACTAAATTGAGAGGAAACTGGAAGTATTTTGATAAACACTCACACATTATATCTTTTAAAAAGGAAGAGTTGTAACTGTCATTAAATGCATCATATAAGCTGGATATGTAAACTCCAAAAAGCAAGGACTATTTTGTCCTCAGAAGCTAGAAATTGCGTTGCATATAGTGGGTACTTAATACATAAATATTAAAGTAGCCAGACAAAATAATGATGCATAAATGTTGATAACCTTCTTATACAACATAGAGAAAATTAAACCAAAAAAAAAGCAACAAAGTTATAGAAAATCTAGGAATAAAACTTATAAATGTGTCAAATCCATATAAAGTTATGCTGACACTTTAATTACGGATATAAAAGACAACTAGAATAAATTTAGAATATTTCATATTGTGGAATGGAAAATCTTTGTAATATAAATGTGTGAATACTTGTAAACTTAATGTTAAACTTCAAAAAAGATAGACTATAAGAAAATAATTGAATATATGGAATGCATTAGTAGCAGAATGTATAAAGAGTTAAAGAATTTTTTTTAAATAAGTCATTGCAAATATGAAAGTTGCTAAGAAGGTAAATCTTCAAAGTTCTCATCAAAAGAACAAGTTGTAATTTTGTATGGTGACAGATGGTAACTAGACTTGTTGTGGGGATAACTTTGCAATGTATACAAATGTCAAATCATTATGTTGTACACCTGAAACTAAGTTGGGCCTTTAGCTGATCATCACCAAGATTCACCAGAGGTGAATCCTCTCCTTGGTTAAATCCAGCAGAAAGGGAGATGATAGAATTGCCTTTATAATCCCTCTCGGAATGCATTTACTATGTGTTAGATTTAGTTCTAAGTTTTTTGTTTTTGTTTTTTTTAAGAAACTAAATTTGTTTGTGTTATCTCTCCAAAAGTTTCAAAATCAGATCTTCCTGGTACCAAACATTCACAAATATTAATCTGAAATGATTTTTTCTTCCTTTCTTTTTAAAATTTTCTTGGAGTACAGTTGATTTACAGTGTTGTATTAGTTTCATGTGTGCAACAAAGTGATTCAGTTATACATATACATATATTCATTCTTTTTCAGATTCTTTTCTCATATAGGTTATCACAAAATATTGAGTAGAGTTTCCTGTGCTATACAGTAGGTCCTTGCTGGTTATCTATCTTATATGTAGTAGTGTGTGTGTATGTTCATCCCAAGCTCCTGATTTATCTCTCCCCACAACATTTCCCCTTTGGTAACCATAAGTTTGTTTCCCATATCCGTAAATAAGTTTTGTAAATAAGTTCATTTGTATCATTTTTTAAATTAGATTCCACATATGAGTGATATCATATGATATTTGTCTTTGTCTGACTCACTTCACTTAGTATGATAATCTCTAGGTCCATCCAAGTTGCTGCAAATGGCATTATTTTATTCTTTTTTATGGCTAATATTCCATTGTATATATGTACCACATCTTCTTTATGCATTCCTCTGTCAATGGACATTTAGGTTGCTTCCATGTCTTGGCTATTATAAATAGTGCTGCAATGAACATTGGAGTGCATGTATCTTTCTGGATTATAGTTTTCTCCAAATACATGTCCAGGAGTGGGATTGCTGGATCATATGGTAGCTCTATGTTTAGCTTTTTAAGGAACTTCCATACTGTTCTCCGCAGTGGTTGTACCAATTTACATTCCCACCAACAGTGTAGAAGGGTTCCATTTTCTCCACAAAAAGTCATCAAAAAGTCTGAAATGATTATTTCTTAAAGGTGATCTGGAAGAAAGAAAGGAGCTGTGAGGCCATTTGTAGGAGTCATCTTTTAATCTCTAGTACTGAAGCAAGATAATTATCTTTCTTCTTTCCACTGGTCTCCCAGATTCTTAGAGAAGTGAAGAAACTGATTTTCTGCTCATAAAACATTTTGGACTTTATAATTCTTAACTCTGCTGTTTTCTGTTCCCAGCTCTCTATAACCCATTGTGTGATTTTTAACTCCCCACACACTGGCAAAACTTTGACTTGAAATTCTGTTTATGTTCCTTGAATTTTATGAATTCCCCTTGTCTTTTTCAATAATTATTTTTTTGTCTAAGTTTACAACTACATCTTTCAATGTTTCATTAACATGAAAGTTCCATTTACTCACTGACAAATGAAATCTTTCACCACTTTATCTTTTTCACTGCTGTGGCCTCTCCCGTTGCGGAGCACAGGCTCCGGACGCGCAGGCTCAGGGGCCATGGCTCATGGACCCAGCCGCTCCGCGGCATGTGGGATCTTCCCGGACCGGGGCACGAACCCGTGTCCTCTGCATCGGCAGGCGGACTCTCAACCACTGCGCCACCAGGGAAGCCCTACCACCACTTTATCTTTTGTTTGCTCTGAGAAAAGCAAACATTCTTCTTCTTCTTCTTTTTTTTACCACATTTCTCTTCTAAAAGATATTTTTGATATCTTTAAAAAATTTTTTTTCCATCCTGGGATGATATTGTCATACTAAAATGGAAGTCACCTTGCTCCAATGATGATTTATAAATGTCAAAAACTGAAGGCTGGTCATTGGAGAGGAAAGAACAATTAATTCTCTTATTTAACTAGTTTTTCCAAAAGGAGATCTTGAAGACTACTAAAAGTTTCTGCATATTAGGAAATATAAAATCTTTGTTTTTGTTTTTTAATCTCAGAATTTTTTTTTTTAGTAATCTTGTTTCTCATTTTTGAGGTTAATTCTCATATAAATCCTTACTAAGGTGACAATTTTCAATGCTCTTTTTAAAAAAAGTAAATTAAGTGTAAACATTTTTAGAATCAAATTGATAAATATCCATTAAATGTCATAGATATTTTGGGAGAAAACAAAACACAAGTATTCTCCACGAATTTAAATTTTAATTACATAAATAACATGTGGACATAATACAAAGGAATTTACAATACTATGAAATGAATAATAAATACCAAATGAGGTTTCTGGGATAAAAGTTATTCAAGGGTTTAGTGTGGGAACAAATTGCTTAAAATGGAACTTAATCTGCATTTGGAGAGACAAGCACTTGCTGAAATACTGGTCAGCAACTGACTGCTCTAGTGAAATAGGGATGTTTGGCTCATAATACTTGGATAGAGAAATATGAAAGAGATTTGAAGGTACTCTTAAGAGTACTGATTCCTGGTATTATTATGATGTTTTGTTTTATTTGTACAGAGTAGAGACAGGAGGCTTACTCTAGTGATTTAATGCAGAATTAATAGAAGGAAGGAGGACTAGATGCAATAAGCCAGTTAAAAGTTGTTGTGGTCATTTCTGTGAAATGATAAAGGGCAAAATTAAAACGGTGGCTGGAGGAAATGTGGTAACAATTTGTCAGACTTTGGGTATTTCCTGGATATAAATGGCTACTTTCACCACAGGAAAATGTATACTATGCAAATGTTAAACCCAATCAGGTTCACTTGCTTCTTTCTGCCATTTCTATGTGTCAGACCCTATTTTGAACATTAAAATATACAACATTTTTAATGAAACCTCTTTTACAAATTCAGAAAATCGGAATGTAGAGGGAAAAAAAAAAAGGCATTTCCAGAAGAGTAACAACTCTATCTGATCACAATGTGTGCTACTTTATTAGGCACTCAGTGAATACATGTTAAACATCATATGTATAAGCATGTAAATATTGGGAAACATGGCCTATATCACATATCAACACTGTCATACCAACATTTTATGACACATATACACATATGTTTCAGGATTTATATTAAGTTGTGACTGACCAATACATACAAACCCATTTAGTGTGATTATTTTATAGTAGAGAAAGTAGATCACTGATTATTTGGGGCTTTATGCTTTGGTTAAAAACTATAACCCTTTGAGAGCAAGGGCTGAATTTTTATTAATACAATAATCTGGGAATTCAAAATTTCAAGTTTGCATCACTAATACTGATTTTAGTCAAATTCTGAATTCTTGCTTAAAATAAACTAGTTAATAGCCTTACCAGTTAAAAGCCAAAGAAAAAAGAAAACTATCTATAGAGTGCCTACTATGCCCCTATACTGTACTAGATGTATAATTATTGTCAGGTTGAATTCTCTCAGTGACTGTGAACTAGATTTTAATTAACATAGTCATAATTCACAACAAGTAATTATTTATTACTAGGTACTGTAGCACAATGCAACTGTAGCTTTTTTTAGATAAAACTATTTTATTATTTTAATGTGTGACTTTCTCTATGGTTTCAAATATGCATGCATACCATTTGTATACGTGAACGATATTATTCCAAATAATAATGTATCAGTCGTAAGAGGCTAAATTATATTGCAGAAACAAACAAAAACAGAATTGGATAACAGGTACATTTATCAGGTGTGTTCCAAGTGCAATAAAGATCAGCAGAGGAGCTCTGCTCATTTTAGTCAGAGACCTGGGTTGACAAAGACTCCACCTAGACTCGTTCTCAAGGTTACTGTAGCAAGCGAAATAAAATATGTGGAACCACACACTGGATTTTAAAGTTTCCTGTCAGAAAAAATACATCCTGTTAGCCAAATCAATGCACACAGCCACCTCAAACTTGGAAGGAGATTTACATTTATTTATTCACATTTATTTACATAAAAACTTAAATTTCTATGTTTTCTAGCTAGCAATGTAATAGTAAATTGTTTGCAATCAGGCTGAGAAACACTCTATATCTAATGGATTCATCTCTATTCTGAAAGATCTGTAATATTTTCACTATTGAAAAACTAAAGATGAATTAGTTTTCACTTTTGGCCCAGTATTTAGCCAAAAAAAAAAAAAAAAAAAGACCTACAATCTCTTTCAGATGAACATGAATCACAATGAAGTATTTGAATTATTTATAAAGAATGAGTTCTGAAAATGATATATTGAGATATTTCCATATGTCTTACTAAGTAATGGACAATGTTAAGATGCATACATTTTAGAAGAACATCTTCTATATGACTTGATAAATACTTCCTCCAAGTAACCCTGAATTTCAAGTCATTTTTACGGATTTGTTTAACTACCATTTACGTACTGACCTCATTTTCTTAACAACCTAAAATCTCTGAACACCCATTCCTTTCCAAAAGTAATTTTATTCAAAGTCTGTGGGGAAAGGTTAGCACAATCAAAATGAATATATTACTTTAAATTTTGTATCTCCTTAGCTCTCTGATTCACTGTATCTGTCTTTTAAGCTCTTGGCCTTTTGACATCCCTAGACACAAATTCAAATAATGTGGAAAATATATTATTACATTGTAATTTGTGTGAAATACAGAGCAATGCCAGGTTTTTCATGGAAATGAATAAAGTTCTTAACAAGTGATATGGCTATAATTTTTGAGACATAAAAGTCTTTTTCGGGGCTTCCCTGGTGGTGCAGTGGTTGAGAGTCCGTCTGCTGATGCAGGGGACGCACGTGGGTTCGTGCCCTGGTCTGGGAAGATCCCACATGCCGCGGAGCGGCTGAGCCCGTGAGCCATGCCCACTGAGCCGGTGTGTCCGGAGCCTGTGCTCTGCAACAGGAGAGGCCACAACAGTGAGAGGCCCGCGTACCGGGAAAAAAAAAAGTCTTTTTCTAAGTCATTGGGAAGAAAACTAGACAAATCAATTATATAAATGAGAGAAAAGGAGAGGGAGAGAGAGAGAGAAAACAGAGAAAATTTTGCTTTTTAACTCACCTTATGAGTTTATAGTATTATACAAAGCTAAATATTAGTTCATTCCAAGATTTTATTTAATCTGCATGTTAAATATAAGACCCTTAATAGGAGGAAAAGGAGATTAACATCTAATGAGCTTCCACTCTCTTCTAGACATGATGATAGGCATGTGGCCAAGTGGGTAAGAAATAAGATAGATGATAGATATATGTGTATGCACACACGTTTCATGTATATATATCTATTATATACACATATATAATTTGAATATAATATATGTATATAAATACATACGTACTTTGGATGAGATATTTTCTAGCTATGCTTTCATTTTCTCATTTATAAAATGAAGATATTAATACCTACCTTCCTGACTTATTGAGAGGATTAAATAAGGTAATTACTAAAAGCATATAAGTACTGTCTTCCTTCAATAAAGGTCCCATTTTATGGCCATTATTAATTCATTCATTCCACATTGCATTTTTTTTTTAAGCACATGCCAGTTTCCAGGTACTGTGCAGGCCCTGGGAATTTCTTGTGCAATAGCACACATACAAGATAACTGCTCTTGTGGAACTTGTATTCATCTGACTGCATAACACTTAAAAAGAAAGAAAACTTGCTTGGGAAACTTTTGATTTTATGGTTTTCACCCCACACTTTTTTTTTTGCGGTTTGCGGGCCTCTCACTGTTGTGGCCTCTCCAGTTGTGGAGCACAGGCTCCGGACGCGCAGGCTCAGCGGCCATGGCTCACGCGCCCAGCCGCTCCGGGGCATGTGGGATCTTCCCAGACCGGGGCACGAACCCGTGTCCCCTGCATCAGCAGGCGGACTTTCAACCACTGCACCACCAGGGAAGCCCCAGCCCACACTTTTGATACTAATTTTTGAAGGTAATGCCCAAATAAATAACCCTTCCTCTGTTGTTCAATGAAATAAGTACCATATTATCTTCAGCCTTTCAGAATTTTATAGATATAACTTCATTTTAATCTTGAAAAATCAAGTATCCAATGGAGTTATGGTTAAAAAGACATAGAAAAGAAAAGTTTCTGTTTTTGTCTATAGTTTTTTCTTCTTATGGCTCAACACAACTAGTTTTCTGTTGGTTATTATTGCTATCACTGGGACATGGCCTCTGACTTGCTGTGATTCTTTAAATCCTCAAAGTCAGCATTGTGCCTAGAAGTCAAATAGCAAAACACAATTCACTGTGGTCTTTACAAGAAGAATAAGTTTCCAAACATTCAGGAAAAAATAATTCATACTTTCATATTCAAGAAAAAAAATATTGGGTTGGCCAAAGCTTTCGTTTGGGTTTTTCCGTAAGATGGTATGGCGAACCCGAACGAACTTTTTGGCCAACCCAATAATTCATATTTTCAATGCACAATTTGAAGTAATGAACCACAGGTCTATAATTTTAGAATAGAAGTCTGAGGCCAGAAGATACAATAGGGTCCAATTTGCAGGCCCTGTATTTGTCACTTCTTTCCTCTACTTTAACTCAATAGCTTGTTATCAATGTTGTGAAAATAGCTATATATAAGTTTTAATTTTTGGTTTCATTTTTTTCCTGTTTTATGGAGAAATAATTGACACTGTAAAAGTTTAAGGTCTGTAGGATAATGATTTGACTTACATACGTCAAGAAATGATTACCACAGTAAGTTTAGTGAACATTCATCACCAAATATATGTATATATATATATATATATAAAGAAAAATACTATCACAAAATACTTCTGATAGCTATCAGGATTTACTCTTTTAACAACTTTCAAATATAACATCCAGCAGTGTTCATTATATTTATTATGATGATTATATTTATATTATATTTATCATGATTTAGTACTGATTTATCTTATAACTGGAAATTTTTACATTTTGACTACCTTTATCCAATACCCCCTCCCACTACTCCCTGCCCATGACAACCACAAATCTCTTTCTATGAGTTTGTTTTTGAAATATAATTGACCTATAATATTATGTTAATTACTGGTGCACAACATAGCTATATTTTAAATAGAATAAGGTTGAACAGTATATACAGAGTTTGTAAAAGCCAGCAACATAGAGAATTTCTCCAGAGATCTAGATGTGATCATGTTTTCCTCTTTCATATTGCAATAAAGATTACTAATCCAGCTATTCATGCTGAAGATTGTCTAGTAAATCCTAATCTTAACCTTTCTCAGGGCAATATTTTGAATTCTTTTAATACTCTTTCAAAATATTGCTAACGAAATTATTGCAAAGCATGATGTTCTGATCTTCAGTCATCTTGATAATGACTTAAACATTTATTGTACCCTGGAATTTTTATAGTCACCTATTGAGACAAAAATAATTTTGTACTTCCTCCCTTATCCTTGTAAGACGCAGAAATTGAGCAGTAGAATTTTCAGATGAGGAAACCAGAGTTTATAGAACCCAATCATCAAATAACTATGGTTAGTTAAATGTTAAATTTAAAGAAAATCTCAGGTTATGGGGCAATCTGTTGGAAGAGTCAGTCAATTAATATGGATGAAGAGTTTATTCCTCTCAAGCACAGTTTCCCTTTCTCTTTGGAGTTCTCATTTACAAATGAAAAACAATGATTATTAATTAATCTCCAGGAGGTACATCAATTGACTCTGACTCTTATTAATCTCCTCTCCTACCCAGCTTGTCACCAGGTGATCATACTGCTTCCGATTCCTCACACTCATCTAGCAGTTTCCGGCTTTCATGCCTTTGCTCATTAGCTCTGTCTTCTCAGTGCTCTCTTTTTGTAGAGCTAACAGCTTCTCCTCCAACCCTCAGCTCAAATGTCTTTTTTTTTCTAGGAAGTGTTGCCAGAATCCCAAAGGTGCTTCCTCAAAGCACTATTAACACCCTGTGGATTTCACTATCAGAGTATAAATCTCTTGAAAGTGAATCCATGTCAATATTCTTGTTTTAACCACTATGTTACAACTGATTCGAAGTCAGATTCTGTGTCTCATTCATTGTTACATCAATGAATTTATGCAACAAATTTAATGCTCAGGAAGGCATTAAATAAATGTTAATGTGGCTGTTTATTTTGGTGTAGGGATGTTCTATCCAATACATTATTCAGAGAATCTGTAATAAATACCTGCTGAATACCTACCAGGTGCCTGGTACTATGTTGAATAAAAGAGCACACGTTTTACAAGCAAATAAAATAGTTCAAAATTATTATGATGGGGTAAATGTAAGGCACAACTGCAGCACACAAGAGATATTTCTAATCAGTTTTGGAATACAGGAAAGGCTTTGACAAGAGGGAAATATTGAAGCTAAGGTTTAAACTGTAGTACAGTTCATGATCCCTTTTCTGAAATCCTGTAATCAGATGCATTTCTGACTTCAGAATTTTTCACATTTTAGGAAGATAATATGGTGCATACTTAATACATTATGTAACATCTCTAGTGAGATTTGGGGTAGCACACCAGTATTCAAAATATTTATATTTCAGCAAAGAAATGAAAATATACACTTTAATTTTGTAAACAACATAATAGTATCACTTTAGTTCAAGTCATATCTTGTATCCAGATAAGCACAGGGTTAGGGTTGATTTTCTTGCCAAATAAATCCCAAAACTCTTTGTTTCTAGAGATTTTTGTATTTTGTAATAGGAAATAGATAATTTTGGACCAAAAATAAGAGCAAACATTTATCAGGTTCTTACTTTTTGCCAGGCACCATTGCTTTGTATGTTTATGATTGAATCATGGTTACAGTCTTATAATGAATGTACCTGTACTACTTTATGAGGCAGAGAGGTTAAGTTCACAGAGAGACTCAAAGTCACACTGCCAAATGACTGAATCAGATTTGAAAGAAGGCAGTCTTGTGCCAGAGTCCTCCATGCCTTTAACCATACACTGAAATGTTTTCTGTAAGTTATGTAAATGAAGGGAGTTGACAATGGAGAAGCAGGAACAGGAAAATGAATGAGGAGAGAAAGTAGGGCAGAGCACAGTACATATCAATATGCCCCAGGTACGGCACAAAAGGTTTTCTTTATAAGGCAGGTAACAGAGCTAGTATCTTGTAATTTATTTGGCAATGAATAGGCAAAAGGGCAAAGGAGTGTTAGGAGATAGAGTGTGGAAGAATTAGCTCTATTCTGAACATTGTGCATTATTCCAAGGGATGTGTTCCTACACAGTTGGATAAGTGTGTAGCTTGGCAAGGGGTTGTACGGTGGATTTGTAGATATGAGGCTATTAACAAAAGGATAGAAATTAAGCCGTGTGGTTGAGTAATACCTAGGAAAAATATACTAAGAGAGAGGCAGAGAGAGAGAGAAAGAATGAAAATAGGAAAAATAATAAATTCATCAGGAAACAATTATGTAAAAGAAGATCAGAGGAGCCTAAGAATAATGCAAAGAAAGGAAAATGATAAACTAGAAGACTGTGATGTTCTGGAAGACTGAGAAATACAACACAATACAGTAAAAATAGGAGTTAATTTAGTAAATATTAAATAAAATCTAAAGTACATAATATGAAGGTGTTAGATATATCTTCTTTCTTAATTTAAAAAAAGAAAAACTGGTCAAAATAAAATCCCTAAAACTGCAGAATAACTAGAATGTACTAACAAAACATTAAGAAGCAAAATTGTATGATAAGGCTAAAGAGTACAGTGGAAAATCCGTAAAAAAAAAAATCTATTTTTTATCAAAAAGTAATATTATATTGGAATTTTGAAATATTCTAAAACTGATTTATAGTGATGAATGCACAATATGGTCAAATCAATAATTGTTGAATTTTTACACTTGAAATTGTGAATTTTATATGTAAAGTATATCTTAATAAAATTATAAAACAGTAATACTATGATGAAGTAATAATGTAATTATTATGAATTAATATATTATTAATATAATATTATATATTAATATATTAATATTATATGAGCTAAACATCTAACTCAAGAAATTGGAAAATACAAAACCCACAAAACCAGAATAATATTAAATATGAGCATAAATTAAGCAATTAGATATATAAAATCAGTAGGCAGAAGTTAATCTCAAGGGATATTTCTTTTTTTTTTTTTATTGCAGTACGCGGGCCTCACGGCCTAAGCCCGTGAGCCATGGCCGCTGAGCCTGCGCATCTGGAGTCTGTGCTCCGCAACGGGAGAGGCTGCAACAGTGAGAAGCCCGCATACTGCAAAAAACAAACAAAAAAAACACAAATATTTAGATGTGTCAAAGAATTAATGCACAAAAGGCAAAAAGAAAAAAAATACAGGAAATAAAGCTGTAAAAGCACTTGAAAAAAAATACACTAACCATATATATTGTTCTCATATTATTAGAATCAGGAAAGCTTTATTAAACAAGGCACAAATCCAAAAGATTGAGAAAATTGAGTTTACCTAAAATATTAGTATATCTTTAGAAAAACCTTCGTGAACAGACTCAAATGCAAACATTACACTGAGGAATCCTGGGAGAATTCTGAGATGGCTCCCATGATTCCCTGCTCCTGATAACCACACAGTTGTATAATTCCCACCCCTTAAGTGTGAGTGGAATTTGTGACTTGCTTTTAACCAGTAGAATGTAGCCAAGGTGAATTAATGTTACAGGTGTAATTAAGGTCCTAGATGACTGACTTTCATTAATCAAAAGGGAAATGAACCTGTCCTGATTTTAAAGGTGAGCTCTTTTATAAAAGATACAGACTTTCCCTGAACAAAAGAGACACAAAGCAGCAAAAATTCTCCTTCTCACCTTGAAGAATTAAGCTCTCAGGTTGTGAGAGGACCTGGGAGAGAGCCATGTGGCAGGGACAATGGGCAGCCTCCAGGACCTGAGACTGAAAATTTTACTTTGGGAAATGGGACTGAGACTCTGAGCTATAATTAAAAATTCTTTTAACCTGTTTGAAATGTTTATCATTGCATATATTACTTTCATAATGGATTTTAAGAAAACATACTTGAACAGGAAAGTAACTAGAGTCAGTGCCTATGGACAACAGTGTGAGGAGACTGTGAAAAGAAGATATTAGATAAGGCAATAAGGCAATAATAAGATAGAAATGAGAAATTGAGGGTTTTCTTTATGAGATATTTAATGCTGTTAGAAAAGATACAGAAATTTAAATAGTTTGAACATAAAAGAAAGTAGGAAATGATATAATGAGAGCTCCAAGAATGAAGAAAGTAGTGGGTATGAAAATACAGTTGACCCTCGAACAACTTGGGTTTTAAGGATGTTAACCCTTTGCACAGTCAAAAATCCCCTTGTGGGACTTCCCTGGTGGTCCTGTGGTTAAGAAGCCACCTTCCAATGCAGGGGATGTTGGTTCGGTCCCTGGTCGGGGAACTAAGATCCCACATGCCACGGGGCAACTAAGCCTGTGTGCTCTAGAGCCCGCGTGCCACAGTTAGAGGAAGCCCTTGCACCGCGACGAAGAGCTCATGTGCCACAATGAAAGATCCCGCATGCCACTACTAAGATACGACGCAGCCAAGTAAATAAATAAATATTTTTTTAAAACCTCATCTGGGTTAAAAAAAACAAATCCACGGGCTTCCCTGGTGGCGCAGTGGTTGAGAGTCCTCCTGCCGATGCAGGAGACACGAGTTCGTGCCCCGGTCCGGGAAGATCCCACATGCCACGGAGCGGCTGGGTCCGTGAGCCATGGCCGCTGAGCCTGCGCATCCGGAGCCTGTGCTCCACAACCGGAGAGGCCACAACAGTGAGAGGCCCGCGTACCGCAAAAAAAAAAAAAAAAAAAAAATCCACTTGTAACTTTTGATTCCCCTAAAATTTAACTACTAATAGCCTACCATTGACCAGCAGCCTTACGAATAACATAAACAGTGATTAACCCATATTTTGTATGTTATATTTACATGTAATTAACTATTCTTACAGTAAAATAAGCTAGAGAAAAAGTATTAAGAAAATAATAAGAAAGAGAAAATACATTTACAGTACTGTACTGTCTTTATCATTACAGTAAGTTTATGTCATCTGTTTACAAGATGAATCACCTGTCAATACCTACATCAATATTGTCTTATATGATACAAAACACTGTAGATGTTATGCATATTACTAACACTAGACATTAAAAATTAAAAGACGTGAAAAATAAATTAATATTTATTTACAAGTATAACAATTCATGCATTTACAATATAATGAGGCAGCAATATGATTACTTCATGGCTGCCTAGTATAATTGATGTGATTGCTTCACTGTAGCCTAGCCTATACACTAATAAATAGGTCATTATAAAATTTTTATGGCATACAGTATCACAGTCATATTCATAATAGAGTATTAGAAACATTACATTTTTAAAAAAATACTTATTTTGATGGTAGACTGATATGCATTTTCTCTAATTACAAGACAGAGACACATACTGTACAGTAATGTAATTCTTTGAAAGCAGAGTTATAAAACAGTAAGAAAACTTACACTTTATTAATTTTATATTAAATATCACTCACCTTATGCCTATGTAAGGATAGGCTCTCCACTTCAACATGAGTCTTGCACACGATGGTCTACATGGTAAATACTTTGATGATAATGATGGTGACACCAAAAGGTCTCATAGAGTTCTTGCTGTACAGTTATTAGATTTTCACACAAAAACACATATGACACAACAGATAAGTTTATTAACTGTAGAGCATGGTGACAATTTACTCTTCATTAGCTGAAAGTGGATCATCATAAAAGTCTTCATCCTCGTCATCATCTTCACATTGTGTAGGCTAAGGAGGAGGGGAAAGAGGAGGGGTTGGTCTTGCTGTGTCATGGGTGGAAGAGGTGGAGGGGGCGGAAGAGATTGAAGGGGAAGCAGGAGAGGCAGGCACACTCATTGTAACGTTACTGAAATACATCATAATTTCTGTCTGGATTTTTTTCACTTTTTTATTTCTCTAAAATTGTTCCTATATGTTATCAAGCCCCTCATCTAGAAGCAGAATTAGAGACATTGTGATTGGGGGCAAGTAGATCAGTTCAGTGTCTACAGGGTTGAACGCATGGGGTTCTGGGTGGCCAGGGGTGTTGTCCAATACCAAAAGAACTTCAAAAGACAGTCCCTTACTGACAAAGTACTTCCTGACTTCAGGGGCAAAGCATCAATGGAACCAATGCAGAAAAAGGGTTCTGGTTGTCCAAGGCTCCTAGTTGTACAACCAAAAGACTAGCAACTGGTGTTTATCTTTTCGCTTCAAAGCTCGGGGCTTAGCAGCTTTATACATAAGGGCAGTCCTGATCATGAACCCAACTGCATTTGCACAAAACAGTAGAGTTAGCCTATCCCTTCCTGCCTCAGATCCTGATGGTTGCTTCTCTTCCTTTCTAATAAGTGTCCTTTGTGGCACTTTTTTCTAGAGTAGAGAACTTTTGTCTGCATTAAAAAACCTGTTCAGACAGATATCCTTTCTCTTCAATGATTTTCTTAATGGCATCTGGGAACTTGCCTGCTGTCTCTTGGTCTGGAGAGGCTGATTTTCCTGTTAACGCTGACACTTTTTAAGCCAAATTTCTTTCTGAAATTATCAAAACATCCTTTGCTGACATTAAATTCTCCAGCTTTAGATCCTTAACCTTCCTTTTGCTTTAAGTTGTCTTATAATGACTTTGCTTTTTTTCAAATAATATTAGAGTCTATAGGTATGCACTTGTTATAGCAATCGTGCACCCATATAAAAGTTTCATTTTCATTGTGAGATAAAAAGGTATTTGAAAAAAATGTGCAAGGCTATTGCACCTGCTGGCATAGCTGCAGTGATGGCTTCTTGAATTTCCTTTTCTTTTTTTTACAATGGTCCTTACACTGGATTCATTGATCTTGAAACAGCAGATAACCACAGCTACAGAGCTGAATTTACAGTACATATCAAGCAACTTGACTTCTTCTTGTAATGTTGTGACTTTTCTCTGCTTCTTGGGAGCACTTCCAGCATCACAAGTGGCACTTCGTATGGGTCCCCTGGTGTCATTCAAGATTTGCAAAGTTGCACTAAATGTGGTGAAAAACACGGGAAAACCTCGAGAGATGACTTTTTACCTTGATATGCGATTTACTAGAGAGAAACTGCTCAGGCAGAGATGATTACATGACGTTTTAAGCAGATACACACAGCACTTGTGTTCACCACAATAGGAACAGGAGGTGGCTACAAAACTATTACAGTAATACAGTATGTACTACAGTTAATTTTATGCAATTATGATTTAATACTGCATCTTTATGTTTGTTTACCTTTCTCTCAACTGTGACATGTATGGTCTGTGTTTGTGTGTGTAAGTTTTGATCAATTTAACTTTTTTATAATAGATTTGTGTGTATTTTATAGTAGTCAATGATAAGATAGACTAGTATCTACATATATTTTATGCATTCATGGCATAACCAACTTTCTCTTAATTTTTCTATATTTCTAGGCTACTTGGTTCATCTGTAAGTTTTTTCAAATTGTTACAAATCTCCAAAATATTTTCCAATATTTTTATTAAACAAAATCCACATATAAGTGGACCCATGCTGTTGAAACTGGTGTTGTTCAAAGGTCAATTGTAATTCAGTGCTTCATCATTTGGCAATCAATCTTACTACTCAGGGGAAATTCACAAGACTTGGAGAGATTAAACCAATGACACACTAAACCATCAGAAGACAATATCTTTAAACTATTTTCCAGCATTTTCCTGTATGCCTTTTTTCCCCTAACAACGTCATTAATTTCTTCCCAAAAATCATAGCACCGAATCAGAAAGTAGCCTAGAGAGTATGTAGTCCGGTGATTTCCATGCTGTGTTGAAGAAGGAGACAAAGAGACACAGTGATTCTCAAGTGAGAAGAAAGGTCAGAGGGCAGAGTAACAGAATATAGTTGTGGGGAAGTGCTCAGCAAGAGAGAAGATATTTCAAAGAGTTTTCACATTTATAATCTAAGTTTATCCTTAAACGTCCCTGAGGCAAGTAAGCTAGGGCTTATTATTTTTATATTTCAAAGGAGGATCTGAGGTGCCAAAAGGTTAAGTGACCTTGCTATATGTCGTTTTCTGCACATAGTTTGCTGATTTCTATCTATAACACCACGTGAAAATGAAGGGGCTTCAGTGGTTCTTCTGATGATCAAAACACCTTTTGATTGTTTTTGAGAGCTTAAAGGGTTTTATACTCTCTAAACTTTCTTCTCTCTTACCATTAAGTGCAATTTTGTTTTGTGATCCAAAGGTTTCTTGACAGTAGTTATCTCAGAAAAGAAGGGATTATAAATGATTTTTTATTTTTCTCATCTTCATTGTACTACAATAAGCATGTATGAGATTTATAATCCCTAAATTATAATTGTTATACACTTTCAAAATTTATTTTAATGCATTTAAGAGACTTCCTGACTAGACAACCATGTTTGATTTATCCTTAAAAATATATAATGCAACATGAAATAACTTTTTAAAAGAGTGATATATTTCTATTGAGGACTAGAGTAAACATTTAAAACCAGAGAGGATGTCGCTTAGAGTATGGGTTATAAGCACGGTCTCTGAAACCAGACCCTTTGGGCTCCTATTCAAGTTCTGTGTAACGTAACAAAACTCAGTAAACATTTGCTGCTGATGACAATTAGGTAAAATGGTTAAGGTGCATAAACTTTAGCATCAGTAAAATTTGTAATGAAAAACTGGCCTCATCATTCTTGAATTTATTACCTTCTACAGAGTACTGAAGCTCAGTGTTAATTATGTGTAGAAGAGGAAAAATAGCACTTTGTTTACAAAGTTCATTGAACCAATAATGATTGCTATTCATTATTAATTAGATTGTCGATAACAATAAATTATTGCTATCTTTAATAACTGCAAAGCCTAATTATTTTATGTAACATAATGATACTTATGTAGAATAACTTTCATTATGCTGACTAGGTGATTCTCTGAACCAGCATAATGAAAATCATTAGAGATGCCAGGGATATAAACATAATTATACCAGGATCAATTAGATATTGGAGAGAGAACAGTTTCCTTGGTGAGCCACGTAGGTGCCTTACGTATTTTTTTATCTTTGATGAGAAGATCCACTGTCTTCTATCCAAAGGGTATTTCAGGGGAAATGTTGAGTTCATTGATCAATTTCAGAACTAGCTTACATACTAAGAAGGACAAATATCAGCTTCTCTCACCCACATATCATTACTGTCTTTTTCATTCAACATATATTGACTGTATACTTACCATATTCCAATCATTGTTGTTGGGCCTGGAAACACATCAATAAATGAGCAAGACAGACAAGCTTACTTTCCTTGTCAAGCGTAGAATACAGGGAGGAGAAAAAACAAATATGTAAATAAGATCATTTCAGATAGTTTAAGTACCATGAAGGGAAAAAAAACCAAACAGATAAATTAATAAACCATAATTTGATAGAGAGTGACTCGGGCAGGGATGAAAGCAAAATATTACACAGGATGGTCAGGAAAGACTTCTCTAATGCAATGACATTGGAGATGAGATCTGTATGACAGAAAGGAAAAACGCATGAACAGATCAGGGACAAAGAACCTTGCAAGCAGAAGGGAATACCATAAGCAGTGTAGTGAATGAGACTGAGAATGGTATGTAGTGAGATTGTAGCAGTAAACAATGCCCAGATTCTGCACAGCCTTATGGAATTGGTCAGGCCTACAGGTACATTTTCCTTTGTTTCTGAGCAGCTTTGGGAAGAGTTCGCCTGTCAGTGGTGGTAACTAGCAGCTAGGGAATTCCACACTGGCTCTGATCAGCAGTGCTGTAGGGACAGGACACAAATCAAGTACAACCACATGCATTTGTTTGAATCTCAGACTTTGCTTTTTAACTGCTGTTATAACTAGTTTAAAGATGTCAGATATTTTGCACTGCTTACACTTTATTCTAAGCAAAGTGTATTATTTTAAAATTCAATAAATAAGTAGCTAATGATCTCTCTTAAACTAATTTTGTAGGTTAATGGCTCATTTTGAGTCTAAAAGAGAAATTTTATTGTTTTCCTAAGAATCCCATGATCAACTATACTCCAATATGAAATAAAAATGAAATTAATTTTTAAAAAAGAACCCCATATTTGTACAATAAATATAATATTAAAAAATAATATACTGTCTCCTCCTATGTTAGGGATTTAAAATGTTTCCTTTAAAAAGTACTACATCTTAAATTTAACTCTTTAAGAAAGATAGATTTACCTGGAATGCCCCAGGAAAAAACAGAAGAATATGGGTATAGAATACCATCTCTTATTCTCTATTTTATGATCCATTCAGCTGTGTCATTCAACATAAGCACTAAGTATCGTAGCACTAAGGCAAGGGACTATTCATTGAAATGTTGGGGGAAAACAAGGCAATAGCAGACTGATTCTTCCCCTCCCCACAGTTTCCCCAATCTCCCAAGGCAAGAGCCTCTTGAGGAAAGAACATCATCCCCTACAATGGTGTTTGCCAGCAGTAGATGCTGGGGCTCTAACACATTTTGACTGCTGCTAATCTCTCATTAATGAAATGAGGCTTGCTGTATTTGGATAAGTTTTCTTCCTCTAGTTATAGTAGGAAAGCATGGACTAATCCTATTCTAATTCTTTGCCCTTGACAGTTTACACTGTAATTTGAGTTCAAGAATGTGAGAGTGATTGGCAGTCTTACTTCTCTTTCCTTGCATGCTTGTAGACTATCTTTCCTAGTTTACCTTGCGGATAGAGTTGGCAGTTTCACATATTGGTAGCCATGGAATGTAAGCAAAAGTGGCGTCTATCACTTTCTGAACTGACCTATAAACATCTCCTATGTGCAGCTGGCCACACTGTTGCAAATGTCAGATTGATGAAGGCAAGCACTGCAGACCTGAAAGCCATGTATTGAAGATGGTGCAGCCACAGGTGAAAAAGCCTCGACCCCAAATCATCTCATGGAGAGCCATTGCTGGTCTGGAGCTTCATGTGAGTCAGAAACATGTTTCTCTTGTGTCTGAGCTATTTTATGATACATTGGTCTTGACAGTTATTGTTACCTTAGGGAAACAACAAGTATTTTAATTCAGAGAAAGAAGATATGGAGAAGTTAACTCTTTTCTGCAGCATCAAATGAAGTGGTGTAAACGAAATCAGAAAGTATTTCTAAGAGGATTTGAAACATCTAACATATCAGACACATAATCTTTCAATGAAAGCCTTCCTTTAGGAATAACAAATCTTCCACACTTGCTGGAAAGCCATCTTATAATTATCAGGCCACTGATTGTTGAGAGATTTAACAAGAACAGATGAAATTGGGTTATCAGAAAAGAAAAAGTAAAATAAAATTATTAATAACATTTGTTTGACTAAATAAGAGAAATATGTTCACATTAACTAAAAATATATATATTTTGCTTTTAACCTATGTCTAAGTTCATGGAACCATGATTTTACATTTTGGGATAATAAGAGGAGTTTAAGTCACGTTTATCTCTAATTATCTTCAATAAAAATATTGCATGTGATATTATAGGCTTTGCAAGGGGTGTTTGTGATATTCAGTGGAGCACATTATATAAGTGCTTACCTATTTGGCCTCTGAATTGAAATTTAGTCTTAATTTACAGCCACACACACTTCTATCTAAAAGCTGATATCTTATATAAAGGCAATGGAATAACATAAAAAATCAATAAAAAGAATGAAGGTTACAAGGGGATTAGAACCATAGACTCCAAATCAGGCTTTCTGGCAAATATACAGATGTAATATGGTTCTTCTTTTCTAACTAGCATGTCACAATTTCAAAAAATAGAAAATTAAATTAAAATTAAATTAAACAGTAATTCCACTACATCAACCCTATTCACACCACAAAGAGCATAATCGATTGACACAAGATTGTATTATTTTATTTGGGAGAAGGATTGGTGAGGTAACAAAGCATAGCATAGTTATTAACAAAGTTTTGAAATTTGAATGGTCTAGATTTATTCTGTCCTTTAACAATTTATTTCACATCTTTGGATTTTACTAACCTCATATGTAATATTGACTAGAAATGATACATATAATACCTGTGAGATTTAACAGATAAAATGCCTGCATGATACATCACACAACATTTGGCACGTTGCAAGCTCTCAATAAATGTTAAACATATTTTCTAAATAATCTTTATTATTCTTTTTTTTCTAATTACAGAGTAATACAGAAAACTTCATACAAGATGGGGAGTACATAAAAACACAATACAATAATAGCAATGAATTCTTGTTGAACATTTTCAAATTACCAGGTTCTTTTTAAATAATTTTCCACGTTTAATTCATTTAATCTTTAAAAGACATTCAATACAAATAGTATTCACTTTGCATCAATGAGAAAACTAAGGCTCAAGAAAGGTGAAGTACATTGAACAAAATCACAAAACTAGTATCCAGATAAATTTAAATAATTTTCAAGTGTAAGCTTTTAACCAACACACCACACAACTGTTCTCCATAATCCCAGTAACCAGAAATCTCACTGTCCACCTCTAAACCCTCTGACTAGAAATAAGCGCTAATATATTTGACATATGTCTTATTAGTATTTGTTCTGGTCATATTGTTGATGATGATTTTTAACATACCCTTTGTACTAGTTTCCTAGGGCTGCCAGAACAAGGTACCGCAAACTGGATGTCTTAGAGCAATAGATATGTTTTCCTCTCAAGGTTTTGGAGGGTAGAAGTCTGAAATCAAGCTGTTTGGTGGGGCCGTGCTCCGTTGAAGCCTCTTGGGGATGGAACATCCTTTCTTGCCTCTTCTAGCTCCTGGTAGCCTTAGGCATTCATTGCCTTATAGCAGCATAACTCCAAACTGCCTCAGTCTTTACATGGCTGTCTTCCCTCTGTACCTGCTTCTTCATATGGTGTTCTCTTTGTGTATTTCTTTCTTCTCTTCTTATAAGGACATTAGTCTATTGGATTAAGGGCCCACCTCAGTTCCTTATGACCTCATCTTAACTAATTACATCTGCAAAGACTCTTTCTCCAAATAATATCACTCTCTGAAAAACTGAGAATTAGGACCTCACCATATCATTTTGAGGAACACAAGTCAACCCATAACACCTATAATAATAACAGAAAGTAAACTAGTTTCTTAATTTACATACTTTTAAAGTGCTATCGATCATGTATCTGTTAGGAGAGTGAAAAAGAAGATTCTAATGTTTAGGAGATTGTTTTAGACCAAAAATATGTTTTGTCCTAAAATATACCAGAAAACTGTAAACTGTATTAGTGTATGGATATTTTGATTTCCTATTTTCATGAGTTATCTGGATATATACTTTGTTTTCTCTTGGACTGTCCAGGCTACAGACTTTTGCTAATAGAATGGACTAGAAATGAAACCAAAACAAGGTTAATTTCTATCCCTTCGGGTATGAAATTAGATATTAATCAGATTAGAACATAAAAATCCTAGACACCTTTCTTCAGCCAAACCAAAAGTTGCTGAGGAAAGAGAAAATAATTTGAAAGCATTTTTACATTTGTGGAAGTAAGAGAAACAGGTGATAAGGCTGTTCATTAAGTAAGAACTGGTGAGTCAGCATTTTCAGATCAGGCACACTTTCTGCTCTATATTTCCTTTGTAACTTCGCTGAGATGCTTCCATATAATTGCTGTAGAACAGGAATATCACAGTAAGCATGGAACCTTGATTTTTATATATCTAAAAACGATGAAGGATCAAGAGTGTCCTTCCATTCACTGTCAATGATTCATTAAAACCTATTAAGCATAGAGCATTATACTAGGTACAGGAGGTGATTCCAAAATTAAGAAACTTTCCTAGATCTTAATAATCTAGGAAACAAACTGAGTAAAATTTCAGTCTTGTATCCATGTAATTTCATAACTCTGTAGATTTGTTTAGTTTTATACCAAAAAAAGGATTTATGGAACTCTTAAAATACATATTGTGTAGTAATATTTTTAAAAAATAGTCTTTGGAAAAATAATCTAAAATGATGGAATTTGAATACATTTTAATGTATCACAAATATTCACATGTTAAATATTTCACAGATATTTTTGTTACAGGCTCTAGAGCATAGATTATCAAATGTCTTTCCACTAAAATATAGCCATGCATATTTTTTTCATTTCTAGAACAAATAATAGACCTGGAAGTGATTATGTTTTGAAAATTAACTAGTGCTTAGTATTAGAATATTTATTAAAAGGAAACAGCCTACCAGTGATTTTAGCTTTGGTGAGCATTCATTACTGACTAATGGGAAAGCATATTTCTCAAAACTCATCAATTTTATCATTTTTACCTATCTTTAAAATAAGATCCATACATCCAAGATATTGAATATGTATATGTATATTTCTTTAATGTAATTTTTTTCTGAAGAAGAATATACATACCGAAAAGCACAAATCACAAGTGTACAGCTCAATAAATTTTCACAAGTTAAATACATCTATGTGACCAGTAGCTAAGCCACAGAGAAGACTATCAGATTCTTCATATCCTTTCTAATTTATAATCTCACAAGTGTAAATACTTTTAGCATAATGGGTTAGTTTAATCAGGTTTTAACTAATGAAATCGTATGTATTTATCCATAGTATAGGATGTAATTTTGTTATTCTCAATCTATATATTGCTATGTAGTGTTATTCTCAATCTATATACTGCTATGTATTTTGTATATATTTGCTATATGTACAAAACCTATACATTATAATACTACAATTATTTTATCCACTCATATTTGAGTATTGAACATATTAGACTTAACTCTCACAACTCTGATTTTTAAAATAGTTTTTAAAAGTTAAAGATATATATTTAATGAATACTCTTAAAAACCATGAAAAACTTCATGTATGATTTAAAATATACTCAGTAAGCAAATCTATTGTAAATAGTGGAATGAATCTTGACAAATCAGTATTTTGACATGTGGAAATCAGAGTTCTGTTGTACAATCTTCTATTTCAAACTTTTAACAAATAATTGTAAAACTTCTCCAAGGTATTACAGCTTAGAAATTGCTTGACTGTTTTTTTTTTTAACATCTTTATTGGGGTATAATTGCTTTATAATTGTGTGTTAGTTTCTGCTTTATAACAAAGTGAATCAGTTATACATATACATATGTTCCCATATCTCTTCCCTCTTGCGTCTCCCTACCTCCCACCTTCCCTATCCCACCCCTCCAGGCAGTCACAAAGCACCGAGCTGATCTCCCTGTACTATGCAGCTGCTTCCCACTAGCTATCTACCTTATGTTTGGTAGTGTATATATGTCCATGCCTCTCTCTCGCTTTGTCACATCTCACCCTTCCCCCTCCCCGTATCCTCAAGTCCGTTCTCCAGTAGGTCTGTGTCTTTATTCCTGTCTTACCCCTAGGTTCTTCATGACATTTTTTTTTTCTTAAATTCCATATATATGTGTTAGCATACGGTATTTGTCTTTCTCTTTCTGACTTACTTCACTCTGTATGACAGACTCTAGGTCTATCCACCTCATTACAAATAGCTCAATTTCGTTTCTTTTTATGGCTGAGTAATATTCCATTGTATATATGTGCCACATCTTCTTTGTCCATTCATCCAATGATGGGCACTTAGGTTGACTCCATCTCCGGGCTATTGTAAATAGAGCTGCAATGAACATTTTGGTACATGACTCTTTGAATTATGGTTTTCTCAGGGTATATGCCCAGTAGTGGGATTGCTGGGTCATATGGTAGTTCCATTTTTAGTTTTTTAAGGAACCTCCATACTGTTCTCCACAGTGGTAGGATCAATTTACATTCCCACCAGCAGTGCAAGAGGGTTCCCTTTTCTCCACACCCTCTCTAGCATTTGTTGTTTCTAGATTTTTTGATGATGGCCATTCTGACTGGTGTGAGATGATATCTCATTGTAGTTTTGATTTGTATTTCTCTAGTGATTAATGATGTTGAGCATTCTTTCATGTGTTTGTTGGCAGTCTGTATATCTTCTTTGGAGAAATGTCTATTTAGGTCTTCTGCCCATTTTTGGATTGGGTTGTTTGGTTTTTTGTTGTTGAGCTGCATGAGCTGCTTATAAATTTTGGAGATTGATCCTTTGTCTGTTGCTTCATTTGCAAATATTTTCTCCCATTCTGAGGGTTGTCTTTTGGTTTTGTTTATGGTTTCCTTTGCTGTGCAAAAGGTTTTAAGTTTCATTAGGTCCCATTTATTTTTGTTTTTATTTCCATTTTTCTAGGAGGTGGGTCAAAAAGGATCTTACTGTGATTTATGTCATAGAATGTTCTGCCTATGTTTTCCTCTAAGAGTTTGATAGTTTCTGGCCTTACATTTAGGTCTTTAATCCATTTTGAGCTTATTTTTGTGTATGGTGTTAGGGAGTGATCTACTCTCATACTTTTACATGTACCTGTCCAGTTTTCCCAGCACCACTTATTGAAGAGGCTGTCCTTGACTGTTAAAGGGCTTGTTCTGACATCTTATTCAGTGATGCTATATTATTCATGATATGTGTAGAATTAATTTTCTTTGCCCTGGGGGATTTTAAAGAATCATGCATCATGACTGAAGAGAAATTGAACAGTTAAATCCTTAAATACATGTGACAAGAAGTAAGACTACTCCTCTACATTATCCAGACTATTTGGCTGGCTGCCAGTGATGTTCAAACTAGAGGGAGACCTCTGATAAGATGCACTGTCTCTGAATTAGAATGTCTATATTATAGCTGATGATGAAAACACAAATGTCAGTTGAAATGACCCAAGTCTTCGAAACTGCTGACATTACTTTTCCTTTAGAATTCAAATAAAATTAATATCTCTTCATCCACTCAGTTGGACATCCAAGACCCTTCTTTTATCTTCAGGATGCCTGGCTGCCTACTGCAGACTGAGGGGAGGAACTGTTTTTCTTCTCATCACTTCTGGCCCCACTTGTCTCTCCTTTTAGGCCAAATTGGGTGCATCAAAGTATTTTGCTTAAACACAAGTATATTTAATTTAAAAGGAAAGAAAACTTTGCATTTGTCCTGAAAACTGATTACGTCAGTTGTAGTTTTAAATTGCCATTTTTCTTTTTTGCTTCCTTTCTCCATTGCATTGCTTTTGCATAATCCTTTATATTAAACAAAAATCTATAATATAATTCAAATTTTGCCATAAATGTATTTACTACTTTCTTTTAAGGTTTGTTTAAGACCTATCTCCCAACCCCAGGATCGATTAACTCCTGTGGGGATTTAGTTCTGTGCAAACTTCAAAGATCTAAGAACTCCTAGAATTGTTTCCAAAATACTGTAGTAAATGTATTATTTTTTAAAATTTTTATTTGAGTATAGTTGATTTACAGTGTTGTGTTAGTTTCTGCTGTACAGCAAAATGTATCAGTTATACAAATACATATATCCACTCTTTTTTAGATTCTTTTCCTATTATAGGTCATTACAGAGCATTGAGAAGAGTTCCCCATGATGTATAGTAGATCCTTATTAGTTATCTATTTTATATGTAGTAGCGTGTATATGCCAATCCCAATCTCCCAGTTTATCCCTCACCCCCTTCATTCCCCCCGGTAACCATAAGTTCGTTTTCTACATCTGTGACTCTATTTCTGTTTTGTAAATAAGTTCCTTTGTACAACTTTTTTTAGATTCCACATATAAGCGATATCATATGATATTTGTCTTTGTCTGACTTACTTCATTCTGTATGACCATCTCTAGGTCCATCCATGTTGCTGCAAATGGCATTATTATGTTGTAGTAAATGTATTATTAAAGAGGTCCATGATCCTGACATAACGTACTTGGATTGAATGTCAGTTTTGCTCTTTATTAGCTGATGACCTTTGACAGATTATTTAAACTTTCTTCCTTACCTAAGAAATGGAAATAATAATAGGATCTATTTGATAGGGCTGTTGTGAGTTGATTTATGTAAGTTACTTAGTGCTTGGCACATAATAAACACTGGTGTGTATTGATTATTATATTAATATTATAATTATTATTAAATGGTCCTGAAATTCCATGTAAAAATATTAGCTGTGAAATTCCAAAGTAAAAGAAAATCAGAGTAATGTGGTCTTGGAACCAGAAAGGTTCTGAATCCTACCTCCTTTACACCTGTGAGACTTTAGGCTATAATATAAGCCTTTTGGGCTTCAATTTCCTAATTTGTAAAATGGGCACATTATTCGCACCTTAAAGTGTTGTTTCAGGGATCCAATGATGTAATTAGAGGCATGTTCCAGCACGTACATACAAAACTCCCAATAAGTATGCTTCCTTTACTCATTCTGTTTGCTTTGATACCTGAGTGGGGCTTGTTTTTTATAGCCTACAGTCACTTGACAAGGGTAGAATAACCAACGTTCAAGGAGTTGGTAGATTACAGGTAGAGAGACAAAATGAATCATCCCACTCTCACATGTCACATTTTATTTCATACTCCTGCTCAACAAAGCAACAGAAAAGCACAACAGTATGGGATCTTTAAAAGAATGAAATCTATTGCACAAATAAAACATGACACATTATATTCCTGACAGTTTCTCTACCACAGCAAGATTTATTTTTACATTCAACCAAAAAGATAGATGTAACTCAGGTTAAGATTTACAAGCACTGTGAGACTGGATTAAAATAAAATTTAAGCAATGACTTGTAATCACAAGGATTAAACTTATTTCATATTAGAAAAAGATAGTTGAAAATATCATTTGATCTTCCAATTATTTTCTTTACTGATAGTTGCAGTTGTTGTAAAAGATATGATTGGAGACAGCCAAAGAATGGTAAGAATTCAAAGCATAGTATTTACTTGTTCTACAATAATATTTTTTTAACTAAAAAATATACATTTCTAGATATTTCAAAACTTTTATATATCTAATCATCTGTTGGTTACTTACACTAATGGAAAAGAGGGAGAATTATACCAAATTTCATCTAAAACCTCATTTAAATATTCATTTTTTGCAAGAGAAATAAGAGGATAACCAAATATTCACAAATACACATTTTTTTTTTTTTTTTTTTTTTTTATGCGTTACGCGGGCCTCTCACCGTTGTGGCCTCTCCCGTTGCGGAGGACAGGCTCCGGACGCGCAGGCTCAGCGGCCATGGCTCACGGGCCCAGCTGCTCCGCGGCATGTGGGATCCTCCCAGACCGGGGCACGAACCCGCGTCCCCTGCATCGGCAGGCGGACTCTCAACCACTGCGCCACCAGGGAAGCCCACAAATACACATGTTTGATATATAACAGACAGATACAACTGAAAATCAGGCTCTGTTGTTTTTAAAAATTCAAATAAGTGAATGAATAAATGAATGAATAAATATAAGCTAAGAACCACAACACTACCTATCCCTTTAAATTTCTAAAATTATAGCTAGTGTCATTTCTAAATGAGAGAAACAAAAGCAAGAATTAGCTTTGGGGCTCTGAAGTTTCTGAAGATTTTGAATAATGAGAAATCTTTACATATATGTAACATCCATACAATACATCATTTTTCCTTGAAGTATTTACCACCAAATGTAATTGTCATTCAGATATCTTCAGATTGAAACTCATCTGAGCTTAAAATATAGAAATTTGACTGCCTTGATTCTCATGTATCAGGGCACCAAACCAATTTGTAATTTCAAACTAATGGGACTCTTGTGTTCTAAAATTGTCCTAGATCTAGGTTCTTTGGAGTTGAATCCAACATATAAATTCCATTTTCTGTATGTCTTCCTGAAACTAGCAAAATTAACATGTTTGAGTAGTATAATTCTAGAACCAATCCACCCACCTAGGGGGAAATGTCAACTCAAGAATGTTGGGGAAGTGGAATAACTTTACTATCTTAAGATTTTTCTATCAACAATACATTTGTAAAAGACTTAGTGACCACTCTCAGTCTGGTTTTTGTTGTTGTTGTTATTAGGAGGCATCTATATTTATGTCCCTTTTGTAAATAACAGTGTTCCCCCATGTTAGAACTTGAGAATTCACTTCTGTCTCTGACATATCTTCTGATGTCATCCACCTCTACTGCTTCAGGGAACATCCATTTTCTGATTATTTCCAAACCTCTATCTCTAACTAAGATCCTTCAGACCCTCACAGACCTCAAACTCAATAAGACCAAACTCATCATTATCTTTCCCTTCCAACCTACGCCCTACTCCAATGTCCTTGCCTCTAGGAGCCCTTTCCTGAATATTGTTCTCCATCATCCACATCAAAGTCAGTGGTACGAGAGCAGAGTGGGAAAGTTCAGTACACAATTTGCCTTAGAGGGCTATTGCAAAGTGATTAAAATGACTGCCTAAATTTACTGTAAATTGAATATAGCTAAAGAACAGAAAAATCTTTCTGCAACTTGAATTGTTTTATCATAAAGTACGATTTTGCTAAAGAGGAGTCACCATTTTTTTCAACATACCAGGTAATAGAACACTTATATGATTATTTAAAGTGAATCAAATATCATTAAGGCTGAATTACTTGAGGAAATATATATATATATATATATATATATATATAAAGGCAGAGATGTTAAGTTCTAGCTATTATTTGCCAGATTGGTTTAAATTCCAACTTCAATATTTACTACTGCTATGAATGTAGGAAGTAACTTTTTTTTTTTCTTGCGGTACACGGGTCTCTCACTGCTATGGCCCCTCCCGTTGCGGAGCGCAGGCTCCGGACGCGCAGGCTCAGCGGCCATGGCTCACGGGCCCAGCCGATCCGTGGCATGTGGGATCTTCCCGGACCGGGGCACAAACCTGTGTCCCCTGCATCGGCAGGCGGACTCTCAACCACTGCACCACCAGGGAAGGCCAAAAAAGGGATAAAAATTTTAAAACAAAATAAACCAGGAAGAAATATTTAGAACACAAGTAGCAGGCAAAAGGTCAGTTTTTAAATCATAAATGTGTCATTCAGATTAGTAAGAACAATATAGTTATGTAAAGAATGAATAATGCATCAGAAATATATTTAATATGTAAAATAGCCAGCAAAAATTGAAATTTTTGGCATATGCTATGCTGGAGTACTGTGCATTATGCTTTACAAACATTACTTCCTTTAATTCTTCCAATAATCCCATGAGGATAGATATCATTATTAACTCTATTTTGTAGAGGAGGAATCTGAGGAACAGAGAGGTTAATGAATTTGTTCAACATTAGACGACTTTAGCAGTAAGCCTAGATTCAAACCAAAAACTGTCTGAATAAAAGATCTAAATTACTATGGTAGATTGACAATTCCAAATTAGGGAAGTTTATAAAGGAAAAAAATACAGTTTTAAAGAATGTCCCTCTTTTCTGTCGTTACTTTGACACACTTACTTGGGAATCCACAGCTGAGTTAAATCCAACCCTCCACCTGCTCTACTCCTTAGCTTGTGAAGCTGAACACATTCCTATCAACATATAAAATGATGAAATTTCTCCCATCATTTCCGATTAGTTGATGCCTCATTTATTGGTACTTTTTTTGAAACCAAACTCTGAAGATACTCTTTGTATCCAATTTCTTCTTTAATGTTTCTCTCATAAATTTATTTATCCAGCTCTGACTTTTCCACTCTTCAGAAACTACTCTTATTCAGGTTGACCATGACCTTTACTTGGCTAAATTCAGTGGTAAAGTTCCAGTCGTCGCCATATTAGACCAATCTGTAGCATTTAAAAGAGAAAGGTACTCCTTTTCTACATGAATTTTCTATACAGACTTGGCTTTCAGGATACATCACACTCTTGATTTTTCTACTGCCCCCAACATTATTTCTTCTAATTCTCTTTTGTTGTTTGTTCTCCTTCTTATCACTCACTTAATGGTTGAATGCCCCAGGGCTTAGTTTGGGAGCATTGTCTTTTCTATCTAAATTCAGTCCCTTGGATATCCCATCTAGCCTCATCATTTATATGCTGACAACACCCAACTTAATATTTCCAGTCTAGACCTCTCCCCTGGATGCCAGATCATATAAAACTTCATTATCTTTACTGAGATATCTCATGGCTTTTCAAACTCAACATACCTACAACTCAAAAACAGTGATACCTTCCTTAATTTCCATATCAGGTAAAAGGAATTATATCCTTCAGTTGCTCAGATAAAAAAATCTCAGGGTCGGGCTTCCCTGGTGGTGCAGTGGTTGAGAGTCCGCCTGCTGATGCAGGGGACACGGGTTCGTGCCCCGGTCTGGGAAGATCCCACATGCCGTGGAGCGGCTGGGCCTGTGGGCCATGGCCGCTGAGCCTGCGTGTCTGGAGCCTGTGCTCCGCAACAGGAGAGGCCACAACAGTGAGAGGCCCGTGTACCGCAAAAAAAAAAAAAAAAATCTCAGGGTCAGATTAATTCCATTCTTTTTTTTTTTTTTTTTTTGCGGTACGCGGGCCTCTCACTGTTGTGGCCTCTCCCGCTGCGGAGCACAGGCTCCGGACGCGCAGGCTCAGCGGCCATGGCTCACGGGCCCAGCCGCCGCTCCGCGGCATGTGGGATCCTCGCGGACCGGGGCACGAACCCGCGTCCCCTGCATCGGCAGGCGGACTCTCAACCACTGCGCCACCAGGGAAGCCCCCTAATTCCATTCTTTAAAAATTTTTTTGGTATTTGTTTTATTATGTTAAGAACACAACATAAGATTTACTCTGAGTGTATTTTATCAGTGTATTTATTGTTAACTATACTTACAATGTTGTTCAGCAAATGTCTGGAGCTCATTATGCTTAACTGAAACTTTATGCCTATTTATTAGTAATCTCCAATTTCCCTCTTCTCTCAGCCCCTAGAAACCTTCATTCTACTCTTTGATTCTATAAATTTAACTATTTTTGATACTTCATCTAACTGGAATAATGCCAGTATTTATTTCCTGTGACTAGCTTATTTCAATTAGCAAAACATCCTCAAAATTCATCCAGATTGTCAGTAATTGCAGAATCTCCTTTTTAAGGATGAATGTATACATTCCATTGTATGTAAATATCACATTTTCTTCATTCAGCTGTTGATGGACATTTAGGTTTTTTCCACATCTTAGATATTGTGAATAGTGCTGCAATGGCCATGGAAAAGTTAATATTTCTTTGAAATCTTGATTTTGATTCTTTTGTATAAAAACCCAGAAAGAAGTGGAATTGCTGGATCATATGGTCCTTAACTCCATTTCTCTCAAATCCCACAACCAACCTATCAGGAAATCTACTTTAGCTGTACCTTCAAAATATATCTGGAGATTTGGGACCTGTGAATTTACAATTTTCATCAAATTTGGAAAGTTTTCAGTCATTGTGTCTTCAGTTTTTTTTTCAGACCCTCTCTGTTTGAAGTTATCCCATAGCTCTTCTTCTCTTTTAATTTTTAAATTATTTTTTCTCTGTATGTTTTATTTTGCATAGTTTCTACTGCTATGTCTTTAATTTTGCTAAGCTTTTCTTCTGCCATGCCTAATTAATCCCTGTTATCCATTAATGCCCTTAATCCCATTCAGTGTATCTTTCATCTCAGTCATTGGAATTTTTATATCTAGAAGTTTGATTTGGATTTTATTTATACCTTCTGTTTCCCTGTTTAACTATTTGACAGTATGTAACATAGTTATAATGTCTCTTTCTGCTGATCTAAAATTCATTTCAGTTTTTATTGGTTGATTATTCTCCTCATTGTAGGCTGTGTTTTATTGCCTTGAGTAATATTTGATTGAATGCCAGACTTTATGAAGTTGTTAATCAAAATTTCAGAATCAAAGACCTGATCAAAATAAAGAAGCATTTATTTGGGGTTTGTAAGGACTACAGCCTGGGAGACACAGATTCAAGAAACACTTGAATTATGTTCTGCTGGACTACAAAATGGAGAAAACTTATAAAGGCAAAAACCCTAAGGTCACACTTAGTTACTTGAGTTGTTTATAAAGAATTGTAACTGGAACTAGCAAGAATTAAGAGTGCTTGTTAAGCAAGGATTGGTTGGGGCTTAAATGGTTGCATAGTTATAAGAGGCAACAACCTTGAGGCCACAGGTCGAAGCTAGCAGATGTTCTTTTAAAAACGGTTGGTAGTGTCCTTGAGTTTGGGACACTTCACAGAAAGTTGGAGTTCTCAGTGGTGCAGGGACATGTCTGAGACCAGATGCTCAACGGCCATCCAGCTCCATTTTGTATGCCCGAACTATGATTACTCCATTATGATTTCAATCTGTCTAAATTTTACCTTGTAGAGTGCTGGATTTTTTTATATTCCTATAAATCTTAAGCTTTGTTCTGGGTTGTAGTTAATTTATTTGGAAACAGTTTAATCATTTCAGGTCTCGCTTCTATGATTTGTTAGGTAGGTCCTGAGCAGAGATCAGCCTATGGCTAATTATCCCCAAGTACTGAGCCAAGACCTTCCTGAGTTCTCTATTCAATGTTCTGTGAATTATGAGTTTTTCTAGTCCAGCTCCTGAGAATAGACATTGAGATCATCTCTGTGTGAAAGCTGGGAAGTGTTCCCTCTGTCTATTTGAATGGTTCTGTCCCTAGACTTGAGTAGATTCCTCATACATTTACTCTGATGAGTAATTCTCAGAATACACCAGACTACCCTCTGCAGATTTCCAGAATTCTCTCCCTCTGTGCAGCTCTCTCATTTCTGGTATTCTATCCGATGAACTATAGTTAGCTTAGTTTCTCTGGAAGCTCAGCTCTTTCTCCTCAATTCACAGAATCCTCCAGGTTCAGCTTTAGTGGTGCCTCCTGTACTACGGCCTGTAAACTCTCTCAAAGCTATAGAGGTCACCTCATTTGCTTCCCGTTTCTCAGGGATTACAGTCCTCCATTGCCTAATGTCTAAAGTGTTTAAAAAAATGTTGCTTTATGTATTTTGTCTGATTTTTTTGGACCTTTCAGATATGGGAGCAAATCACATCCCTGCTACTCCAGTTTCAACAGAAGCAGAAGTTACCTTGTGACTTTTGTAAAAAGAGAAAATAAAAAGAGGGATATAATATTTTCAAATATAGCCAAATAGCACATATATGTGTTTCTTCATACAATACTGACTTCTTATACATTTTTAAACTATTTCATATAGCTTCATTTTCAAAGTTATTCTTACAATGTTTATATTATTTAAATTTTACTGAATTATATCAAAAAAGTTACATTCTTTGAATAAGTTATAGTAAGTTAGAAATAAAAACAATTACATTTTCTTACCTTTATTGGATAGACCAATTACATTTGCTCCTTAAGGATAGAAAGGAAATATGTTATCACTTGCAATCTGAGATATTTAGATAGAAATAGTTTTTGAGATAATTAAAATTAACCTTCATCAAGAAATGACTCTTGTCACCTAATCTAGATATCTAATATTGCATGGCATTTGGGCAATTTACCAAAATCATGCCCAATTTAAATTATTTTGTCAAATCCCAGTTGATACTGATATGGACAAATATGAAAAAGGATTATTAATTTTAAATCAGCAACAATACTCCAATGTCTTGCTTCATTTGGCATGTTATTGACTCAGAAAAAAATTAAAAATGACTTCAGATAATTTCCTCATTCTTATGTAAGACTGTCTGAAAAATTATAAAAGAGCTAAACAATACAGGCAATACAAACAATACAAGAAAATGAAAGTTAATTACCTACTTTGATTGGTGTTGTTCAAACAAATTAATATTTTATGAACTAAAAATGAAGTGCTTTCTGGAGATTCAGTGGGAAGTCCACTTAACTTGGAAGAGAAATATAAATTTGGGTACAGCATGTGTTTGAGCTTTGGCAGATTACTTAAATATTCTGAGCAGAAGTATCCTTATCTATAAAATCACATTAACTGTTTATACAAATTTGCTGTGAAGATTAGATGAGGTAGTACATTTTGCAGAGCTTTACACATGCACATTGATATAATCATTTGTATTATTAAATATTTCAATATTTATATTATAATATAAAACATTAATTAATCATACTATGAGTCATAGCAGCCTGAAAGTTTATCTTCTCAGTGAAAGATTCACTTTAAATTCAATTTCCCTAGTTAAAAACAATTCTTTATTATATGAAGATTCAAATGTCATTCTCAGTGTCAATGAGTATTAAAGTACACATGTTGTTCCAGTATTAAACTGTCATTCATAATTTAATAAGTAAGCAACCAATGTTCAATATTCTGCAGTGTACACAGGAAGTTATTTATGTATATATACGATTTATACCACTATAGACTGTAATATATTTTAAGTTATTGTTGAATGTTTCTAGATGCTAAAACTACAAACTTTGCTCAAATAGGAATAAGGACTTTAAAAAAGAAATCATTCACAAAAGACAACCAATTCAATATGGGACAAAGTTGCCTGGGAATATGATAGGCTAGGAAATCTGAAGGGAATCTTAATATAACTAGATCTTACATAAAATATTTTTTTAATGTGTGCCTGGGCTCCCAAGAGGGAAGAAAATCCCTATGTGACATTTTCCCTGCTTGAAAAGCAAACACAAATAAACAAAAACCAGTAAGCTAAAAGGTGAGGTAGCCTAGAAGAAATACAAACTCAGAGATTCAACTTGAAGCTGAGTTAAAGTGATGACATTGAACCTGTGTATCCTCTATTTAGCATCTTTAATAGGACCAAGGTTATTGCAGGAAAGTAGTACACTTGGAGGCCTGCAGGACCAAATACAAATTTTCTCTGGAAAAAAGGATACCCAACATGGTTTCTCTGGATTTCCACAGATTAAAATGAAAATTGTTGAACTCATAAACAAGATCACCAAACATATAAGAGAACATGGAACTATCAGGGTCAGAGAAACAAATTGAAGGAATATTCCTAATTAATTTACATCTTCTATAACACTTCAGATAACAGAATATAAAATAGGTAATAAAAATAATTATATAGATATTTTTAAAATATTTTAATTAAATATTAAATATTTTAATTAATTAAAAAATATTTTAAAAATATTTTAAAAATAAAAGATAAAAATCACACAAGAAGTAGGAAACTAGTAAGTATAAAAAATTCCCAGAGATATAAAAATGAAATGAGAATTTGAAAAACATAACCCATAAATATTGATATAAAAATATTAATAGGTGAGTTAAAATGATACAGTTGAAGAATGATTTAGTGAACTGAAAGATCTGAGGAAATTACCCAGAATGCAATGCAGAGAGGTTAAGAGAGGAAATTATGAAGGGAAAAATAAAAGAATCAATATAAAGAATAGAGTGTTGTATTCTAATGTATATCTAATCAGCCTATTAGAAAGGAGATTAGAGAAAATGGGAGAAATCTGATATTTAAAGAGAAAATAACTGAGTAAACTCTACTGATGGTGAAGGATAAGAATCCACAGACATAGCACAAGATATTCTAAACAGGGTGAAAAAAAACATAAAAAGCCTGTATAAACTATAGAACATTAAGTACAAAGAGTTGGTCCTGGAGAAATAAGTAATACTGAAGTCAGACTTCTTACCCAGAAAGAGTGTAAGCCAGAGAACATAGAAAAGATTATAAAGGTTTTGAGAAACTTCTTTTAAGGAAAAAAAATATACTATTAGAGTAAAAGTGATAATAAGTATACTTTTGGGAAAGTTACTACCAACAGAAATATATGAAAAGACATTCTACAAAATGTAGAAAAAGAGGAAATAAATTTGGAGGAGAAGATGGGAGATACATAGATAGAAAGGATAGATACCCACTAAAAGAATAAAAATAGAATGTGTAAGGAAATAAAAGGTATAACCTCTAAACATATAAAAAAGAAAAAATATATGAAAAAAGAAAACTTCAGGTATTGCCCCCAAAAAAGAAAAGGGCAGAAAAGAAAAAAAAAGCATAAAAAGGGAAGGACAAATAGGAATCAAAAGAATTCACATAGAAATAACTCCAAATATATTTTTTAAACTCTCAATAAACAAAAATGAATTAAGTTTAATATTTAAGAACGAATTGACAAAACAGATTTAAAATATCCAGATACCTGCTGTTTTAAAGCAACTTATTTAAAACATAAGGATAGTTTAAAGTATAAAGTAAAAAGAAGAAAAAAGTTAAATCAGGAAAAACTATTTACACAAAATTATATTAAATTCAGATAACATATTTAAAAATAACCTTTATTAGGGATAAATAGGATCATTACAAAGTTATGCTTATTTTACCAAGAAGATACAATAATTCTAAATCCATGTGCCTCTAATAAAATAATCTCAATTACAGAGAGAAAAATTGATAAAACTAAAGGGAAAATTTGTAAATGCACAGTGATAATTTTCTCACTTATTCTTAGATCAGGCAGAGAAAATTTTTTATAAATATTTATAAATTTTGAATAATACAAGTAACAGTTTTGTTTGAAAAGGTTGAACACCCCATCCAGTATTTAAATAACAAACATTCTTCTTACACACTAAGTCATAAAGCAAGTATCAACAAATTTAAAAGAAATCTGTATTAAACATAATATATTTTTCCTTAACTTTTTAGAAACCATTCCCCATTATTTTGTAAATTTTTAAAAAGTATCCTTCTTAGTAATTATGAGTAAAGAAAGAAATCATCCTAAAGGAAATTTAAAATTAATTATAATGGAATAATAAAATTATTATACAGAAAATTTGTGGACTTCAATAAAAGCGATATTTTTAAGGTAATATATGACCATCAATGTTTATATTAAAAGAGTGGAAAACCTTAAAATTAAGAAGTCCAGTGTTTAAATGAAGAAGGTAACAAAAGAACAAAAGAATAAAACCTGAGAATCACTGGAAAAAATATTGAAGTTAATACAGAAATTAACAAAAAAAAAGAAATATAGTCGACCCTCCAGTTTCGGCAGATGCGGAACCCCAGATATGGAGGGACAACTGTAGGTATATGCATATAAAGAGATATCTTCTCCAAAGCCAAAAGGTATTTATTCTTATAAAATATTAATAAAATTAGAAAACTCCCAGTTAGATTTCTATCGTATTAGAATCCTCATTACTGGCTCGGGACTTGGTTGCCTAGAATAACTGCTACATTTTTCAAGGTCTCTGGCAGCTAGTTTTGCCCATGTGATTAAGTTCTGAGCACTTAGACGAAAGCGGAATCTTCCTTATAAGGCATGAGCCACATCCTTTTTCTTTCTCCTTTTTGCCTTCCTTGGGCTGGATGGAAACTTGATGGCTGGAGATGAAGGAGACTTCTTAGTCCCTGAAGTGCTTTTGGGAGTGGAGACAGAGGAGTGAATAATGAGCTAGAAGGGGATAATGCCTATAGACTTGGGGAGCAAAGCCCTTATATCTGTGCTGATCCTACCTGCCTTCAGACCTAAACAGAAGTAAATTAATACATTTCTATCTCACTTGAGCCACCTTTATTTTTAGTCATTACTAATTTGCTGAAAAAGAATTTTGCAGGAGGAAAAGACTCTCACATGAGATACCTTCTATTACTTTTTCAATTAAAATAAGGTGAATGATTAATTGAGAATTAATTGGGTTAGGGGGGATGAAGTTGAAGTTGTGATCAGAGAGGATAAATAATCATTTCAGAAAGTAAGCATATCAGGAAACAAGTTAGTATTGTCATCCTGGTAGTGGTGACAGTGATTTAAAATTGTACCAATTTGCCAAGTAGTATAACTTTTCTCCAAGATGTTTCAAATGTTTGGGTTGAAGTACAGAGAAGGGTGATAGTTGGAAAGAACCAGGTATGGGTGTTGCCAGGAGAGTATTAAGGCAAAAAGTTGAGGGTGTTTTACAGATATTAATTATAATAAATGGGGCACAGGACCTAGATCAGTCAAAAGGAAAAATAAGTGAAAAGTGAGGAAATGATGGATCTTAATGCATTTTAAGAATTTTGTAGATAACTCAGGAAGAGATATGGAAGTTTTGAAGCTCATTGTCTGAGAGTGAAATTATTTCACTCACGATGTTCTAACTTCTCTCCAAATGTTCAGTTCTAAAGACCTTTTTTCTCCACTGTAACTGGTAAAAACAGGACTGGATGAAAGTTGGGAAAAATTGCCTTATGCAGTTACAGGTAAAGGCAATGTTGTTTAATGAGAAAATTTTAAACATTTAAAAAAAGAAAGAAAGAAAGAAAATGGTCTTCAGAGAACCCCATTTCCAATGGCTATATATAAGATCTTCATGAGGTATAGAACCACTCGTGCCCTAAGAATTATCCTAGAAATTAGTATGAACATACAAAATGCTAATAAAAATATAGGCATTCTCATTATCCAAACTCTCATTCGGTGAACTAGATTTCAATGTACTTTTTCAGATTCTTGTGGAGAAAACCATATCCCTTACCATCTAAATTCTTACTACTTGAACTCTCCTAGATATTTGAAATGGGAAGCCAAATATATACTCGTAGTAAGGGAATCCACTTAGGTATATATGTTACATTTGTCTTTCAATCTTCAATCTAAAGTTTTTATTCCAAATATTTTGTACTGTGTTATTAATAAACTTTATAAAAGATTTTAACATTGTTCTCCACAGTTTTTTGTCACCACTCCATTTCTTATACCTGATTAATTCAGTGATATCCTGCTGGCTTCAGTCTTAAAAGTTTTCTACCTCCTCAAAAATTTTTAAGCCATTTCACTTATATTCTTCATTAGGGTTTTTTTAAAAGGCAATCTTGAAAAAAAAACATTAAAAATACATAGAAGGGGCTTCCCTGGTGGCGCAGTGGTTGAGAGTCCGCCTGCCGATGCAGGGGACACGGGTTCGTGCCCCGATCCGGGAAGATCCCACATGCCGCAGAGCGGCTGGGCCCGTGAGCCATGGCCGCTGAGCCTGCGCGTCCGGAGCCTGTGCTCCGCAACAGGAGGGGCCACAACAGTGAGAGGCCCGCGTACCGCAAAAAAAAAACAAAAAAAAAACAAAAAAAAATACATAGAAAATCAGTTTCTGAAATTTTTTTATGCAAAACAGCTCATCAGATTTCAAATAGCCACATATGTCAGAAGTCATATTCAAAGAGTGGTGTTCAATGTTCAGAGGTGGTCAGGCTTGGCTGAGTTTGCTACTATTAATGGGTCTCTTTTGTATTTCCCAGGTGGGGTCCACTAACATTACCAGCGATTTAAATTGGAAAGGTTATAATGAGCATAATTTCAGAGGGTTGAAAGTCGGCAAAGGATGATCATAAATTGTAATATATGACTGTGGGAGTTAATTTCATTCCAAGTGGAATCAAGATTCTTGAAACAGACATAAGCTTTAACCTTGTGTTATTTCCGTTAAAAAGAGAAGTTAAAAAAAAAGCCATATCAGTATAATGTATAGATCATGAAGAATTATGGATTTTAAGAATTTATTAAAGGCATGATTTAAAATGAGCTACAGAAATCACAGGCCTCCATAGGCTCTTAGCCTCGGACATATTAGACAGAGCCTAAAATATAAAACACAGGCCATTATCACTGATGAACACAGATGCAAAAATCCTCAACAAAATACTAGCAAACAGAATCCAACAGCACATTAAAAGGATCATAACGCAATGAACAAGTGGAGTTTATCCCAGGAATGCAAAAGGATTCTTCAATATACGCAAATCAATCACTGTGATATACCATATTACAAACTGAAGGAGAAAAACCATATGATCATTTCAATAGATGCAGAAAAAGCTTTTGACAAAATTCAACACCCATTTATGATAAAAACCCTCCAGAAAGTAGGCATAGAGGGAACTTACCTCAACATAATAAAGGCCATATATAACAAACCCACAGCCAACATTGTTCTCCATGGTGAAAAACTGAAACAATTTCCATTAAGATCAGGAAGAAGACAAGGTTGCCCACTCTCACCACTATTATTCAACATAGTTTTGGAAGTTTTAGCCACAGCAGTCAGAGAAGAAAAAGAAATAAAAGGAATCCAAATCGGGAAAGAAGAAGTAAAGCTATCACTGTTTGCAGATGACATGATACTATACATAGAGAATCCTAAAGACTCTACCAGAAAACTACTAGAGCTAATCAATGAATTTGGTAAAGTAGCAGGATACAAAATTAATGCACAGAAATCTCTTGCATTCCTATACAGTAATGATGAAAAATCTGAAAGAGAAATTAAGGAAACACTCTCATTTACCACTGCAACAAAAAGAATAAAATACCTAGGAATAAACCTACCCTAGGAGACAAAAGACCTGTATGCAGAAAACTATAAGACACTGATGAAAGAAATTAAAGATGATACAAACAGATGGAGAGATATACCATGTTCTTGGATTGGAAGATTCAACATTGTGAAAATGACTATACTACCTAAAGAAATCTACAGATTCAATGCAACTCCTATCAAACTACCAATGGCATTTTTCACAGAACTAGACCTAAACATTTCACAATTTGTATGGAAACACAAAAGACCCTGAATAGCCAAGGCAATCTTGAGAAAGAAAAGTGTAGCTGGAGGAATCAGGCTCCCTGTCTTCAGACTATACTGCAAAGCTACAGTAATCAAGACAGTATGGTACTGGCACAAAAACAGAAATATAAATCAATGGAACAGGATAGAGAGCCCAGAGATAAATCCATGCATATATGGTCACCTTATTTTTGATAAAGGAGGCAAGAATATACAATGCAGAAAGACAGCGTCTTCAATAAGTAGTGCTGGGAAAACTGGACAGCTACATGTAAAAGAATGAAATTAGAACACACCATAACACCATACACAAAAATAAATTCAAAATGGATTAAAGACCTAAATGTAAGGCCAGACACTATAAAACTTAGAGGAAAACATACACAGAACACTCTATGACAAAAATCAAAGCAAGATCCTTTTCGACCCACCCCCTAGAGAAATGGAAATAAAGACAAAAATAAACAAATGGGACCTAATGAAACTTAAAAGCTTTTGCACAGCAAAGGAAACCATAAACAAGACGAGAAAACAGCCCTCAGAATGGGAGAAAATATTTGCAAATGAAGCAACTGACAAAGGATTAATCTCCAAAATTTACAAGCAGTTCATGCAGCTCAATATCAAAAAAACAAACAACCCAATCCGAAAATGGGCAGAAGACTTAAATAGACATTTCTCCAAAGAAGATATATAGATAGCCAACAAACACATGAAAGAATGCCCAACATCACTAATCATTAGAGAAATGCAAATCAAAACTACAATGAAGTATCACCTCACACTGATCAATAAGAATGGCCATCATCAAAACATCTACAAACAATAAATGCTGGAGAGGATGTGGAGAAAAGGGAACCCTCTTGCACTGTTGGTGGGAATGTAAATTGATACAGCCACTACGGAGAACAGTTTGGAGATTCCTTAAAAAACTAAAAATAGAACTACCATATGACCCAGCAATCCCATTACTGGGCATATACCCTGAGGAAACCATAATTCAAAAAGAGTCATGTACCACAATGTTCATTGAAGCTCTATTTACAATAGCCAGGACATGGAAGCAACCTAAGTGTCCACCAACAGATGAATGGATAAAGAAGATGTGGCACATGTATACAATGGAATATTACTTAGCCATAAAAAGAAACGAAATTGAGTTATTTGTAGTTAGGTGGATGGACTTATAGTCTGTCATACAGAGTGAAGTAAGTCAGAAACAGGAAAACAAATACCATATGCTAACACATATATGTGGAATCTATAAAAACAAAAACAAATGGTTCTGGAGAACCTAGGGGCAGGACTTGAATAAAGATGCAGACATAGAGAATGGACTTGAAGATATGGGGAGGGGGCAGGGTAAGCTGTGACAAAGTGAGAGAGTGGCATGGACATATATACGCTACCAAATGTAAAATAGATAGCTAGTGGGCAGCAGCCGTATAGCCCAGGGAGATCAGCTCGGTGCTTTGTGACCACCTAGAGGGGTGGGATAGGAAGGGTGAAAGGGAGACGCAAGAGGGAGGCGATATGGGGATATATGTATATGTATAGCTGATTCACTTTGTTATAAAGAAGAAACTAACATACCATTGTAAAGCAATTTTACTCCAATAAAGATGTTTAAAAAAAAAAGGTAAACCGTATTCAGACACAAAATGAATATACTTCACATCAGTAGGCATAGTTCTATGCTTTTTAAACATAATAACTTATTTAATTTAAAGTTCTAATGAGACTCAAAGACAAAAGTAACTCTGGGAAAATGTAAAAATAATTCACAGAAGAGGCTACAGGCAAAACTGTGTCTTGAAGTCTGAAAAGGGTTTCAATAGGCATAGATGGATGGAAAGTAGGGCGCGTGGCAGGGGAAAAGGAATCACATACAAAGTCGCAAAGAAGGAGTACATACAACCCATTTGGGGGTCAGGAAATACTCCACTACAGACAGAGGATAAAGTGCTTAAAGGAAAGAGCAAAGAAAAATAGTAAAAAAAATAGGGTCTGTAATTTAGGATATGGTCATATTATGAAGGACCTTCTATGCTTTGAATTTTTCCTTGAAATGATTAGCTACTGAACAGTATGCTGGTGTGATTAGATTTGGATTTTGGAAAGAAACCTCTGCTGAGGAGATGGAGTGTGAATAGGAATGGAGAGAGACAAGGCATGAAATTTATTCAAGAGACAAAGGAAGGAGAGGCCTAAGGGAGACAGCAGTGTTAAGGGTGAAGAAAGGGGAAGGTCCAAGGGGCACTTCAGCAAAGAAGCAACAATTTCTTTCAACTGGACCCAGGGTATTTTTGTTGACAAGAACTGATGAAGGTTTGAACATGAGGGTGGGGAATAAAACAGAAACAACAGTGACTATAAGCATTCCCTTTTGACCAGTAGTGTGGGTGCGGCCTCCCAGACTGTCAGTAGATCAGTACCTCAGATACCTTTCTGAGTGGATGGGTGGTACCACACAGGTATTTGTATGGTGGTGAGTATAAGAATTTTCCTGGATGTGAAGGTGTTAATGCATATGTTTCCACAGAGGCTTTCAGATGCCATTCTCTTTGAAATGGCTTCTTAACAGATAACAAAATGAGACTAAACAAAACAGAACAATAAAACTAATTGGGGAGAAATAGAGTGAATTCAAAAATCACTTTACGTTCACTGGCAAACCCTGGCAGTCAATCACATGTTGTTCAGGCAAATCTATTTTGTTAAATGGAGACATTGGCTATAAATATAGAGAACTTTAATATATATGATTTTCCCTCTAAACTCCACCACTATTACTTTATTAACAAAATTATTTCTAAAACGCTCACCTGGATATAAAATATTGGGGATTGATCACATAAGTTATACAGACTACATCTTCCAGAGACTACTAAGGTGAATATACTTATGAAAGAACCAACAGCCTTCTGAAGTGTTTCTCCTCAGTGAGTTTGGCACTATTCACCTGGCATTTATTAGTGACCATGCTGGAGGTGGACATTTTTTGGTTGATTTGTAAATAAGGTACCTCATGTAATCCATATCCAAGTTTACTGATCCAAAATCAAGATGTCAGATCAATTATTGCCACCATCTTCACAAAACCACAAATCAGCTCATTATTTTATGATCTTCACCCATTACGTGAACTCTGGAAATTACCAAAATGATAGTGCTATAGAGTAATGCAAATATCCCTTGAGAAGGAGATGTCTAATGGGTGAATCATACACCTCAAGGGAACCACAAATACCCTTAGCTTATTAGTCATTGCTTTATAAGCAATTGTGTCTCTGTAACTTACAAATGATTTTTATTGTATACTGGAAATTTTTCTCTCTTTATACTGTAAGATGATATTCATGAATATAAAACACAAAATTAGATCATCATATTTACATTTGTTCCCAGGTTTCCTTAACCTCCATATATGTGTGCAAATAAATCTTGAGAGTCTACTAAAATGCTCTTTCTAAGAGGAAAAGCGTTTTAATAACATCACTACATTTTTAAAACAACTTCCAGTGTACAGCTAAATGAGTTAGTCCCATCAAACAGGAGCACTTTGTTAAATATTTATTAAAAAGGAAGACACAACAAAGATTATACATTAATCAGGAACTTAGGCAAATCAGTAAAAATCAGAATATTTTATATATTAAAATTATTCAATAAAGAATTCAGTACAATATGTGGTTGTAAGAATCTAGTATATTAAGTTGTGATTGAGTTTTAACTTGAAGTATTTATCCTGGTGTTTTCTGTACATACTTCCTCTCAGGCATTTTCCCTTGTACCCTTTATATGTTAGTAGAGTTTATGTATTCACTTCATATGCAGTCACAAAGATTGAAATCCATGTGTACAGAAGTTTGTGTACAGAAAATCCAAGATTTTCCACCCTCAGAAAATAATCAGTCAGTGCTGCATGATGGTAGAGCTGGTACTGAGGTCCCTTTACCTCTTCCTGGTCGTGTGACACTGGGAAGCTATTTAACTTAACTGTGCCTCAGGCTTCCTACTGGTAAAATGGGCATAATATTACTACTTGCCTCAAATTTTCTATGATAATTAAATGAGTACATTCATGGAAAATTATTTGTGTAAGTGACTGCTAGAGTGAATCTAGCTTAATAAATGTTAGCTACTGTTGATAAGTATTGAACTACAGAGGAAGGAGAGAAAATGAGATAGCCTAAAAAGCAAATAATGGAATGGATAACTTCCTATTAGACCAGGAAGACCTCTCCATCAATACTACCTGAGAGCAGAATAGGAAGTCTACTCAGGGCCAGTTGCTTGAGGAACTCATTACCAAACCAGAGCCTGGAAATCAGATCCTGTGGATAGCCAACCATGTGATGATGGAAGATACCCCCAAACACTTTTGATCAGTGCATGATCCTGGTAGAGGATCATGGTACATTAGATCAACTTCATCCTGTGATCGAAGTAGGACTAGAGATGAGCAGATAGAGATTTCCCTATGAACATGAGCCAGGTCAGCAGTAGATGCCTCACTTCTGTTACACATGGTTGTGATTTGCATGGTCTGACACAGTTCTTCACTTTTCAATTTGGATATCAACACATTTACACACAGTACAAAATAAATAAATAAGTAAATTTTATCACAATAGAAAAGGGTCTAACAATTAACCTGTTGCTAGTCTTTAAAAGGCATTTTTGCTAATTGCAAGGATGATAGAACTTTATTTTAAAATAGAACATGGACCATTTATACAAGTCTGCCTGCCACCTGAAAGCAAGACCATATTTTCCTCTACCACTGATATCTCCTCTGACTTAGAGATAGAAAGTCTATACTAATATTATCTGTCTGTAGAGGAACTCCTCAGAAAGTTGGTTGAAAACTGGGAAATGGAAATGACCCTTTTACATTGCACCTTGAAAAACTTAATTCCCAAAACTTAACTGTTGTGGATGAAGAGAAAAAGACCTGTTGTAACTGTCCCTTCTGGTGATTGGATTTAAAATAATAACAATAACCATAACAATGCCAGTGATTTCTAACATTTATTGAGCAGTCAATATGTACTGGGCACTGTATGTTACCTAATTCAGGGAGTATATGGTAATGAATATAAACTGGATTACATGTACTGAGGAAGTACAAGGAAGAAGTAATGGTATTGTGGTTAATCTCAACCTGGGAGAAAATAAATGTGTGACTGTTCTCTTCCTGATACAGTGATATAGAGGTGGGGGAAGTCCAGTGGGCTTTCCTCCAGAAAGGACTCAGGATTTCCACGTACAAACTTTGTAATTTACCTATATCCAATGTCTGATTCAGAAATAAGACATTTCAGCAAATCATTGAAAGTTCTTCTCTTGGTGACAGACTCATAGTAATCTAAATGTGAAAGTGATTTATAAAATCAGAACAACCATGATGCTAATCTGTAACAACAAAAACTATTTATAGAGGCAAGAACATTCCTAGTCTATACACCTAGCACATTGTCTCACTGTAGGCAGACCTAAATGAGAAGCCAAATACTGATGAAGAGTTAGCTCAGTGTGTAAGTGTGATATTGTGATGTATAAGAAAAATATATGTTTGGTCTTCAGATGACCAAAATATATTTCTCACATATATTTGGTCTTTTCCCATGGTTCCTGACTCACAACCCAAAACCCTTAGAATTTCCTTAGTGCTGTGCGCGACAGATGTGTCTTTTGTTATGTTAATGAGGTGACCTAAGGATGGGAGCTGGTTGCCAGGGGAGCCAACCCTGTGATTAGAGGGTTGGAACTTTCAGTCTTATCTCCCTGAGCTCCTGGAGGGGAAAGTGGGCCAGAGAGTGAACTGATTGCCAATGGCCAAAGCTGTAATCAGTAATGCCTATATAATGAAGCCTCCAAAAAAAACCCCAAAGGAGAAGGTTCAGAGAGCTTCAGGCTTGGTGAACACATGGAGATTTGGGGAGAGTGATGCCCTAGGAGAGAGCATGGAAGGTCCCTGCCCTTTCCTCATAACTTGCCTTGTGCATCTCTTATATCTGGATGTTCCTGAGTTATATTCCTTTATAATAAAACTGTTAATCTAGTAAGTAAAATGTTTCTTCGAGTTCTTTGAGCTGTCCTAGCAAATTAATGGACTATGTGGAGGAGGTCATGGGAACCTCTGGTCTATAGTCAGTTGATCAGAAGTGCAGATAAAAAATGGACTTGGAACTGGCCTCTGAAGTCCAAGGAGGGGGTCATTGGAAACTCCAATCTATAGCTGGTCTGCCAGAAGTACAAGAGATAACCAGAGCTTGTGATTGGCATCTGAAATATGGGGACTGGGTAAGGGGGTAGTCTTGTAGGACTGAGCACTTAACCTGGGGAATCTGAAACTATCTCTGGGTAAATAGTGTCAGAATTGAGTTGAATTATAGGACACCGGCTGGTGTACCAAGCATTGCTTGAGGGTGTGTGGTGAAACCATGTCACCGCTAGCACACAATTTGGAACTGGTACCAAAACACCCAATTTAGTAAATAATCAGAACAAAGGGATATGATAAATTGAATATTAACATAAATTAGGCTTACTTTGCCTGATGCAACGATCTGACAGTAGGGATGATTTTGTCCATACTCAAGGACCAGGGTATTCTGATGTATTTGCTTAGTCTCTCTGTTCTGGGGCAGAACTAGGATGGACACTGTAGGTGCTTGCTTCTAAGAATCTACTTTTGTTAGGCTTCTGTGGCCAGCCAACAACACTCTGATTGACATTTGTTATTTTGAAATGTTACAACTTGTAATCAAGTTATAATCTTGTCCATATGATCTGGAAGATATTTTGTCTGCTAAATATGAACTTGAAACTTCCTTTTTGACTTTAGGGTTTAATTCTCAGAGAGAAAATTTAATTCTTTGATTTCTAGTATCTAAGAAGTTGGCATACATACCTAATTGAGTTTTTAAATTTTTGATGCAAAAAAATCTGGACCTAAAATAGAATATTAAGTCAATCATCTAACTAGTAATATGCCTTTCAACTGAGAAGTTTATTGTGCCATATGTGAGTTTACTATGCAATTCTTAGAATAGCCTAAGAATAATAATTGCAATCACATAAAAAGTGAAAACACATGCAGCTGTGATCTGCTTCCTTAGAAGCTTAGCAAGACAAATCCCGTTTATCTTGACTTTCAGTCTACAATTGTTATACCATAAATAACTTCTCTTTCTTTGTACATTAGCTTTAAATATGCATATCCAATTCATCCCATTATTCTTAACCTGCATGAACAGCTGGATTCATTACAAGAACAGAACTTTCTCTTTCTTCCACCCAGAATGAGATGAGAGAATAATTTTAAACATTTACAACAAGATTTGAATGAAATGGCAAATAGGCAGGATGCGGATGCCTTTCCGGGCTTTCTGTTCCAGCAGCTACTTGTTTTCCAGTCAGCAGAGTGCTGTGCTCTTCTTAATGAAACCCAAGTGTTCTGTATTGCTTGCCCTATAATTTTCTGGACTGAGTGAGCTGTTGTCTGTGCCAAGAAAGAACTACACACTTCATTATCTTTTCAATAGACCTGAAAATTATTTGTTTAAAAATATTTCCCACTGTCATTTTTAGAGGTGTTTGCAAGAGTGATTGTTATAGAGGTCCCAGTAATTATAATTTAAGAGTTGCTTCATATTTATTCTCTCCTATATTTCAATAAGAAACAACGTGAGATTTAAAAATCACCTGTCTTCCATGGCTTTGTTTCTTTTCCCAAGAGTTGTCCGTTCTTTATTCATCAATATTTTGATTCACAAACTACTCCCTTCTCATGAATTCATTATTCCCTTTTCATTCTCATGAGAGCACTTCACAGTACATCTTCTAAGGGACAGATTGTACCATGCCCTTGATTTCTCTCTTCACTACCCACAAAATCATCACATAACAGTGCTGGAAATTTATCTTGTATGTACAGCATTTCATTGCTGATGTTTTTTGAGCTTTTTTCCCCACATTTTCCCAGTGTACTTTTCTAAGGTACTTCATAACTCAATTCTACAAACATGTCTACCATTTCAAGAGTTTTATAGAAATTCAACCATGGTCTGGGCTAGTTTTAAAAAAACTAGCCCAGAGCTCCCAATTCCCTCTTTATTCTAGATCTACATAACTGCTAATGACAAAGCCAATTTGAAATACTATTGATTCCTGACATTGTCATATTTTAATATCCAGTACATTACTTTTTTTTCACCAGATAGATTCCACTTCCTGCTATTATCCTTTCTTTCCTAGTCTTTCCACACAGTGGCAGATAAAAGTTCTTGTCCCTGCCTTAAAGAGTTGGCATACATCATCTCAAATCACTTTCTTTTTTATACCAGTTTACATTAAAGAGCTCAAAGGCAATGCCAAACTCACCCGTCTGCATTAGGAGGAGCAGGAAGGCATCAGGAAATGAGCAGAGATGTAAGTGAAATCCTTTTTCTGCTGCTTAACCGCTTTTAATTAAAAAAAAGACCTATTTGCATGTAATTGTGATTTTTTTTTGGTCTGTTTTGCGGTACGCGGGCCTCTCACTGTTGTGGCCTCCCGTTGCGGAGCACAGGCTCCGGACGCGCAGGCTCAGCGGCCATGGCTCACGGGCCCAGCCACTCCGCGGCATGTGGGATCCTCCCGGACTGGGGCACGAACCCACATCCCCTGCATCGTCAGGCGGACTCTCAACCACTGCGCCACCAAGGAAGCCCCTGTGAGTTTTTTAATGTCGTGTTTTATTTGGAGCAGACTTTATACTATATTAAAAATGAATGCTTTATCAAGAATTCGGTGGAATGGTTCTCAACAGCTACTCTACTATCTTCTGAGCATCTTCATTTTCAGACTCACCTGCAGCTAGAGTTCTAGATTTGATTTAGATTCAGACAAACAGATAAACTCACACAAGAATTGAAAAGTGAAAAACAAAAGAATGAAAGGCATCTTCTGGCTCTGCTCTTTACTCCAGTGAAGCACAGTCTAGGAGATGTGGAGTTTTCTACAGTAATATTAGCAGTAGTCCCACTCTTCCATCTCCACAGGACTTGAAAGCAGGGCACAGGTATTTTCCTGATAATGATAATGATAGTGGTAATTAATGATAATGGCAGTTACTTGGTTATGATGGTTGATTGTGGCAGTGGTGTTAGTTCTGGCACTGGTAACTCTCTGATTATACAAGAGGTAACAACTCCCTTGACAGCTGTTCTGCAGCACATATTTGAGAGAATTTCCTAACCTAGAGCTTCTTTCTGCAGTCTTCCAATGAGTCTCTATACAATTCATATGCTATAAGAAATCCATTCTTGTTTTCTTTGGTCTGCATCTTAATGATGATTTTTAAAATAACTGATGGCAAGATTGTTTGAAAGTAATAGATTCTTAAGAGAATGAAAATTGGAATTGATTAGATGACCTGGTTTAGTTTTAAGTTGGCAATGTTTCTACTAACATGAGATGGGCTATGGGTAGTCTATGACATGCAATGTTAAATGGGTTACTTGAATTATGAGAGATAGTATATGAGATTGGTTGAGGTCATAGACTTTAGAGATTTATGGCTTATGATTGAACTCAGGTTCTACCATACAATTAGCCATGTGGTCTTTGGCAAGTTATTTAATTTATCTGCATCAATTTCCTCATCTGTATGATAGTACTAACTTAAAACTTTGTATGAAGATTATACATATATATATCTATCTAAAGTGCCTAGAAAGATGTCTGAAAGGGAGTGCTTTTTTGTTATTTGTAAGTATTATCATTACTATCATTTTTGGTAGTTGTTATTTGTCAAGAACTGTGACGTCTAAGATTATACCCTACATGTAAGCTGACAAGTTAGCCAGCCAGGTTTTCTGAATACTGGCAGGGGACCTGAGATTCCTGGTCAGAGACAGCTTTTTTACTCAAAGCAATAGCAATAGCCAGCATATCATGATGTTTGCATATATTTCTTGAACCCTAGTTCCTACAGAACAACAAAAAGAGTTTCAAAAAACACCTGCTCGATGGGTTACATTATAAGAGAGGAACTTCAAGCTTAGAGAACCTGAATTTTTTATAATGGGCAATAAAACTACCTGACTTATGCCTCAGTGAAAGACATTATCATTATCATACTGGATTGTAAACAACTAGACTTTGCTACTGTCTTTATCTTCCAAGGCTGTTTGTTATACAAATGTATTTGAAAAGAGACTGGGACAAAGGCAGCCAGTGCCTTTGCTGATGAGATGTACAGAAATTTGAGCAACTCATGGAGAATTGTTTCAAAAAGATCTACCTCTTATTCCTACACTATCTTGGCTTCTGGTGAATTTTTCCATGAGTATATGCCACTTTATTGATTCTTCTGGTAAATCTGACTGATCGAGGCTTGGATTATATCTGTTCAGCTTGTCTCGTACATCATTTAACTAGGGCTATCATCAATTCCTACTCCAAGACGGAGGATGAAACAAACTGCACTATTGACCATAACCATGGTCTCCGAGGTTCTCACACATATCCAGCTGAACAAATCCCATAAAACACCAAGGCCTAACTTAAGAAGCCAGGAATTTTTCTCTGTAAATCTTTGTACTAACGTTTCCCCTTGTCCTGAGCCATTAATCTATGTAAAACAGAGTGTATTAACAATCACAGACAATGGCCTGGCCCTCAAGGAGGAAATCTAGGATGGTTCTATCATTCCTAACATCTCTGGCCAGTGAGTTAAAGATTATCTGAATGTCTTCATGGGTCAAGGCAGTGTCATTTACCATTTCAGATAAAGTTAGGAAAAAAATTTCCTACCACCCTTTCTGATTGTATGACTCCCATTATAGGGATAAACTGTCCTCAGGATATCTATAAATAATGAGTCAGTTATCCCTCCAGGAAGTCCCCCTGAATAATCAAGGATAACCTTATTTTGGAAAGAGCTCTATAATCTGAGGGCTAAATGATCTACTGGCAATGGTTCCTTAAATACTTAAAAGTCTCTAAAATGCAATTCACCATGTTTCAAGCAGGAAAGGAAGTTAGTGTCTGGTTTCCATGCAAGAATTATAGTCCTGAAGCACATTTGTTCCCTTTGAAAAGAAAGTGTTATTTGCAATTATCAGGGCCCTCCAACTGGGACCTATATAAATTGAGGGGCACAGGTTGCAATGTTTCCACTGTGGCTGAGAAGAGAAAAAACATGAAATTGTTAGAGGAGGAGAAAAGATATAATTATGAAACATAGCTTCATCATCAGTTGGAAAACAATGGACAGAAGTATTTACTCATCATTTCTCCCTTGCCCTATTATATATGGACTTTTTTGCTTTTTTTCTCTTCCTTTTGTCCATACTTCACGTAGCCTATGGTTGTAGGCATAGGCTTTATGTCATCATAGAATGTCAACACAGAATTATGATTATACTAATGAATATTGAGACTGAACACCTCCCAGAGAAAGATTCTATGACTGCTAGAATTTGTTTTTGTTTTTTTTCACTTTTGGAGAGTTGCTGAAAATATTTTTACTGTTCAGTGATGGTTTAATTATGTTTAATATTAGCTTATTGTTATTTCTGTTGTGGGATTTTTTTTTTTTTTTTGGTAAATTTAAGTATGGAAAGAAGGGTACTTGTGGAAATAGAGTAGTCAAATGGGTAAACTGACAGTAGGGTGACTTCCTATATTTTGGAAGTTTGAAAGATAAATATTATATAATTCAATTTCTGGCTGATTTATGTTTGACCAATCAGATGCTATTCTGTGAGATTTGAAGACCGATGCAATCTGAAGACTGTGCTTCTGTTGTTTCAGCTGTTTCTGCTGGTAAGGGTGGTAATGGCAGTTGATTTTACTTTGGCAGCATTAGCAGATACTCCAGTCACTAACCTCATAGATATTAAGAAGAAGGACACAGCATGAATCTTCCATTAAAGACTGTATGTGGCACAATGTGGTTCGGGACCGAGGAACATCATACTAGCTTCCTGATTGGGGGGGTCTTCTTTTTTTAACATCTTTATTGGAGTATAATTGCTTAAAAATGGTGTGTTAGTTTCCTCTTTATAACAAAGTGAATCAACTATACATATATCCTCGTATCTCCTCCCTCTTGTGTCTCCCTCCCACCCTCCCTATCCCACCCCTTTAGGTGGTCACAAAGCACTGGGCTGATCTCCCTGTGCTATGCAGCTGCTTCCCACTGGCTATCTATTTTACATTTGGTAGTGTATATATGTCCATGTGGTTGTGGTGTTACAGATCTTGGACCAGTCATTCCTTAATTATAGAAGAGAACAGCCTTGCTGGCCTGGTCCACAGTGAAGATATTTTCCTGTAAATTCATCCCATATTCTATTTTATTAACCTTACTAACAATTCTGTAGGCTCTTTTTAAAACTCTGTAATAAATTATTTCCTGCTTAACATGGGTATAGTGGGCTGTTTTCTGCAACTGAAATCTGATTGATATAGTACCATAGGTTTACTCTATAAAAATAATTATTTTTTATGAAGTAGACAGCTTTAATGCCCTATAAATTGTGAGCACAACTCATATAAGATAAATTCCTTCAAGTTCCTGTATATTTTCTTCTAAAGTAATCTGTAGTCATTCTAATTCCTTCGGACCTAAAATCAAAATCAATCCGTTTACATTTGACTGCTTTGAGTTACTGTATTATGCAGGCACTGGATTTTTTTTTAATAGTTTCTTATTTCAGAAGTATGCACAATGTTTCCAGAGACACTTGCAGCTTTTCCATAAGTAGTTAATTACAAAGAATTTTTTTAATAACAAATACTAATACGATGGCCACAGCTGCATCTTGATGTATGCAATCTTAAGATGTTTTCTAGGCACTTATCTCTTTAATAAGGTGATTCTGTTTTATTATTCAGTTGAATAATAGAAGATACAATTATCACGGACAATGATGGAAGATTGAATATTGTCACCACATTATCAAGATGAAGTCATTCCCCTTTGAGCTTTCAAGTAAAATTTGGCTGAAATCAATTGCCAGATTTTCTTTTTAGAAACTCATTCAGTCAGGAAATCTGTTATACGTGTATTGAACATTTAGTGTATACAGAGAACTGAAGTCTGCAATAGAGCACAGGAAAAGCAATTACCAGAACATTATTTTGAAATGGGGACACTCACTTGCCCATGTTGTTTTATATGACTGAGACCACATGCAGAAAATTAATCAAACAGAACCTCAGGGGTAGGATCTGAAGACATCTACTCGACTCAGATTCCTGGGGTTCCTTCCCTACTGCTCTGCCACAGAGCATGGAGTTTCATCCTGGAACTTCCCAGTGGATTAACACGTGATTTTTGTAAGGTCTTACTAAATATCTAAGTAACTTATACTCATATTAATTCCTTTCAAGGCAAGATAATTATAGAATTTAATGAAAAGACTGGAATTTGAAATTTAAAATATTATAAATATGGTTTTAGGAAAGTTATTTAGCCTTAGCCCAAAAGAAGTTATCCAGAATGCAGCACAGAGAGTTAAAGGCATGGAAAACATAAAAGGGAGGCTAAAGAACATGGAGGATAAAGTGGGAAAATCTAACATATGTCTAATGGACGCTCCAGAACAAGAGGGGGAAGAGAATAGAAGAGAAAGAATGTTATTTAAAGAGAGAATGATTGAAAAGTTTTCAGCACTGATAAAAGAAACAATCCACAGATTTGACAAATCTCACTGAATTTCAGTCAATGCTGTGAAGAAGACGGGCATAATCCCCATAAGTAAGAATATTATAGACTAAAGGGGAAAACAAATATTGAGTAATCCTGGGTCACATAGGAGCCCAGTGATGAGCACAGCACATGCAATCAGGTACAGGTTTTCCACAAAGGTGACTCGGATTTTCATTCAGAGTCTAGGTCAGTGGGAAGGATGTGGAAATAGTACTAGCTTCACTAGATAAAGAGTTGGGTATGAAACAGGACTTCTCTTCTCCAGTGCAGTGCCTATTAGTGGGATAGCTGAGAAAGGCAAACAAGAAATGATGTGGAGCCTAATTTTGCTCAATATAGGTTTACAAAGTGTTATCAAAGTTTGTCTATGCTTTGCTTAAATCAAATAATAAATTATAAATTATTATCTAGTGTTCAGTTCTATTGTTATTACAAAATTAGCTATAACTCCCTCAAATTTGAAGTACTGAAGTTCAATATTATAGAAATTATAATAATGTATGTTCAATAACAAGTCATTAATAGTGACATCCTGTATAAATAGAACTTCATTCTTTTGTGCAGAAAGTGAAATTATAAAATCATTCTTTCAGAAATTAGTACTGTACTACCTTGAAATACACTAATCAGATAAATTAAGCTTATATTAAACATGTAGGATGTGATCACTATTCCTGTATCAAAATTTCTTATATGGTATAAAAAGCACCCTAATTATAATCTTTGAACAAAGAAGCAGTAATATACCAAATACACATTTAGCTGTAAAATTTATATTAAGGGTAAATGGCAAGTCCTAGTTTGTGGAAACAGGGAAGACCAAGTCGTCAAATCTTGATTGCTACTTATCTTTTCTCAAATTCCAACTTTATTTCATTTTTGTCTATTATACCTATTACTACTGTTACCCAGCATGCGTTATGAGCATAACGGGTAATGAAGATAGGAAGATATTCTAGTTCCATTCTTGGTCATCAACAGGGACTTGATTTCCATCATTTATAACACGTGTTCCAATTCCACATCAGTTCTGCTCTTCTCTTCACCCTTTTGTTTTGATCTTGTTCCTACAGTTTTGAATCTGTTGATTGTTTGTAACTGTCCTGGAATATTATTTGCCAGAATAATTTCTGTTTGACATTAATCCTCAGTCTCCTTCCAGTCCTGGATCATTTAAGATAGGAAACAGAGAAAGTAGAACTTCTAACTCCATAGAACATCCTTTGGAACCTCAGTTCCTCCATTTCTGAATCTGTTAGAGCAAAGGTGATGTAAAAATTGTCTTGTATTTGGAATCTAAAAAAAATAAAATAAAAAATTTAAAACTGAACTTATGGTAATAGAGAATAGAATAGGGGTTACCAGAGGCTGGGACATGGTGGAAAAGGGGAGGTGAGACAAATAAGAGTGATGGTTGCCAGGGGTGAGGGGCAAGGAGTCATGGGGAGTTATTGTTTAATGGATCCAGAGTTTCAGTTTTGCAAGATGAAAGGAGTTCTGGAGATGGATGGTGGTGACGACTGCACAACAGTGTGGATATACTTAATACCACTCAACTTAATAAAAGTGGTTAAAATAGCAAATTATATGTTATGTATATTTGACGACAAAAAACGAGGAAAACACGGACACTTATGGAATATTCCTCTCCTACATCTTGTGATAAAGACATACTTTGTTTTCACTTTTCTAATAAGAGGCACTTTTTCTATCAGAATATAAATTCTAATAAATTCCTTCGGTGATTAAAAAAAAAAACATTTTGTCCTCTAGGAGGACCCAACTTGTCAGTCATGACACATTTACCTGAGCCGCCAATCAAATTACCTCCATACTTATTGAGACACTGTGCTGATGAGGCAATTGCGAATGTAGTAAAGTAGATGGCCTGTCAGCTCAGTGTAAACTAGACATGAGTAACTTTGATGATAAAGATGTATATAGCAAAATATATGAAATACATGTGCTCTTTGGGCTTCTACATGTTAGTTTGTCTTTTTATGTTATATACACTATACAGACCTATAAATACTAACAGTTCAATTATAAATTATATCATCCTTTAGTCGTTGAATTCTATCAAGTGGGAAATACAGTCACTTACATGAATATTGAGTGTGATACTCTTTTTTCCCCTCTTTGTTATATATTTTTAAATTTTATTTTCATTTTTGGAGATTTTCAAAGTAAAAAAAAAAAAAAACTTGCTTAAATGTAATAGCCAATGTTTTGAGGTATATGCTGAAGCTTTGCCTCTCTTCAATGGGCACAGCCTCTCTTCCTGCAGAGAGGTGGGCCCAGCAACTGTGCTTATTATCTTTTTTACTCTTGATCATATAACTGATTGAATGAAACTGATCCTATCAAATTATTTTACTTAAGAATTTGAATTAAACTGCATAGGCAGGAGTCTTGTTACTCCAGCACATTGGTAAAATCCAAAAGCCAGTCCTAACTTCCCTGAGCTCAGGGGCTTTATTGCTCACTATGGGACATCTTATATCCTTTCCCTGAGTTCCTTTTGTGCTCAGACTAGTTGGAAGTTGCTCATGTTCTTAGTCAAAGAAATTGTGGCTAAGATACTGACTGTCAGTAAGCAAGATACGATTTTCAGTAAAATACTCTATCTTAACTTTGAAACTACCTTAACTTACCTAAAAAAAGTTCAATATAATTACTGGATAGGATACCAGAAAATGAAAAAGAGGAATGCAATGATCAGTATGAGGTAAAGTTTTTAAAAATTAGAGAATTATAAACATGTTTCTCCTCTGGTACAGATTCAGTTGTCTGGAATGGATTGGATTTTGAGAGAAGCCTTAGGGTGACCCTATACACACTCATTGTGAAATCTTCCTGTAAGCTGGTTTAGGGGACAGGCATAATGACTTTAAAATATTGATAAACTCTTTCATTTTTCTATTTATCTGGCATTCCATGTGTATTTTAGTTAGAAAGTAAAACTAGCTTTCAAACAGTAAGTTCAAGAGCAATTCAAAATTGATATGCTTCAATTATTAGTTTACATTTTTTCATTATTCTACATCTTAAGACATGATTTAGAAATTCTCCATAAGATTATTTTTATTGATTCATGGAAGAAATGTTATAACATTTCAAGCTACTTATGGAATAAGCTGTTCCACAGGAGTGAATTTTCCAGGTAAATGAACCCTAAGTAATTAAGCTCCAATTTTTAATTAAATTTTAAAAATACCCATTTCCCTGATTTCTTAAACCAGAACACTGGATATAATTCAACATTTTCTCAAGAGGCAATTGAGGGATTTAGTGCTATTTTTACTACTTGCATCTGGCTTCCCATTTTTCTAGTTTTCTATCTGTATCTGAGAACTTCCAAGAGTTAATATTGGCCCAAGAATATAAAACCTTTTCCATTTGGCAGTGCAACAGTCTTCAAGAATTACCATTTTTGAGTCTTACTGCTTTCTCAGCAGTTTCCTTGGTTTTACAATTTAAAGATGAGGCAAAACTTCTAATGCCATAGAAAACCATTTGAAACCTCCATTCCTCCCTTTCTGAATTCTTCAGAGCAAAGATGACATAAATGCTTCCATTTATAGAATGCTTTCATTTACATGAATTTGACAAAGCCTGGACTATAAATTGATATTGGGGAAACTAGCTGAATGGTGCTGAAGAATGTGGCTTTGTGGCTATCATTTAACTGAGATGTGAATTTGAAGTGATAAATATTCACCTCATTATTTAAGTGGAATATACTTCCCTCCAGGCAAATAGTTTAAAAAATGTTAGAATACATAATTTTTTAAATATTTGATTAAAAAGTGTAGGCTGAAAATGACAATTAGAGTGTACCTTTTTAATACATATACTCACATTGTTCATAATTAATTGCAGGTCTATAGGGTAAAAATTAAGAGTAAGAGTAATTTTAATTAATTGATTAAATAGTAAAATTTCAAGAATGCATACTTTATTACATAAATTTGATAGCTTCACTTAAATTCACTATATTTTGTAAAAAACTAATTTGTTACATTCATTTAATTTTATGTTTGTTTCTTTTTTTCTTTACTAAGACTAAACTATAGACTAAACTAAGAGCTATAGGAAAAGCAAGCAGAAGTCTCCAAGAAAGAAACAGATTAGATAGAGTCCATGATAGGTTTATAAAATGAAAACATGTTGACACATGGCTGTAGAGTAGAATTATTGGGGGAGTTTAAAAAATTTCTCATAACCCCTCCTCTCTCAAGATTCTGACTAGGGTAGGACGAATGTTTTTTTTCTTTTTTTTTTTGGACGAATGTTTTTGTAAAGTCCTTAGGTAATTATAAACTGTGGCTAGGGTTGAAAAATACTATATGAGAACTTACCATGTTGATAAAAAATTGCCTTGTTATTATACCTTTTTGACATCCAAAAGCATTTAATTTCAGTGATATTAGCAATAATAGCAAAGGAACTCATGTCAACTATATTGCATTAAGTTAAGAGAATAGATCCAACGAGAAAACTGCAAGATTTCTGCTTAATAAATAGAATGATGAACTTGAGTCTATCTAAAAAAAAGAAAATCTTGTTTATTTTATTTAGAAGTTCATGTAAATGTGACACTTTTTATGATAGAAGGGAGCTAATTTTCTGGGTGAACTTTTATATTTTCCATAGCACCACTTTCTTAAAGTGTTAAAGAGATCAACATTATCAATTTGTGATACCCCCCTAAAATTTCAGGGTAGGTTTGGACTTTTACTCTCACCCTATAACCTTTTTATTTTAAAAAGAAATTTAAGAAACCAATAAAATTTAAAATCACTATTACAAAATATTAGTGTTATATCCCAATATAAAAGAAGTCACATTTACAATAAATTCAATTCTTGTAAGCAAACATGTAATGAATGATTAGAGTATAAAAAACACAATTTTCAGATCAAATATATTTAAATTAATTTTAATAAGTACAAAAAGATAATGGTTAGCATTAATCTGCCTGTGATTAATTAAGAATGTTTAAACAGCAAGCATACTGACACATTCAATAAGGGTCAAGTTATCTTACATACATAAAAAATGACTTTTCCCAATTACAGCAAGGTCACAAATTACAAATATAATTAGCTTCAGGATGATTTTTTCAAACAAGAAAACTTACCATACAAGCGTACTGTCACCCTGAAAATTTAAAATTAATGAATACTCAAAGTTTAGTTTTGGAGCTTTATCATGCATTATCTATGCATGTGATTGTATTATTAATGTGTAGCAAGAGGAAAACATTCCTTTCCTTTTTGTTTTTTACTTTTCTAATTTAGCAACAAGTATGAAGCTTTCTTAAGTTTCCATGCATGTGACCTCTAAAGGGAATATTTCATGAAAGGTCACATTCCTCTGTTTGGAGCACCCTAAAACCTGAATTTGTATCTGCTCAAGAGAATCTTGAAAAAAATGAGATACCAATAAACCTGAAATCCATTATGGAGCAGGCACCCAAGATCAACAATCAAGGACTTATCCATGGATGGCAATGTTTAATTCATGAAAACTGTAACTCAAAGTTCAGTTTCATTTAGGCCTTTCCAATCATACATTAAACTTGTTCACATATTATGCTGGGTTTAAAACACAGCCAACTGCTTCAACTACTGTGTTGAATATTTAAAAATAAATAATTGGGAACAAATCTTTAAGCCATTATCCCTAAAGTAATTCTGTGTCTAACACCTTTGTTTTGCTTTCCTAATACCATTTGTTTTCATAAATCAATTTTGTTGGAGTTACACTTATCTATCCAATAATATAGGCTTGCATTTGGCAACTTGTTGTGGTAAAATAAGTCTTCTAAAACAAAGCATGAAAAACAAATTTTTATACCAACTAAGCTAATTTTTATACCAACTAAGCTAATTTAACACTTACAGTGCCAATACTGGTATTTATATGGTGTCAGATTAGACTTCTTTCTATAAACAGTAATTTGCAACAAACTAATGAAATCAATACATAATCCTTGAAGTTCATGTTTTAAAAGTTATAAAACCAACAATATGGCAAATAAAAACAAAATCTCTCCAACCCCTAACACAAAACTGTCAAAAATATTTTTAAAGAAAAAGGAAAAATAAAATAAAGAGGGAAGTGCTTATTATTTTGTGTGCTTAATCAACTGTAATCATTTTTTATACATTATTATACCTATGGACCAAAGAAGAAAAATGTAATATATTCCCAGAAACTAAATTGTAAACAATATTAGTGAATAGCTAGTTTTACAAAAAGGGATTCTTGGTTGCTGTACAATTCAAAAAGATATAAAATTAACCAGAGACAAATATAGTAGATGACTTGGTATTTGCAAGTGATCAACAGGATATTAAATTTAATGGAGGCTTTCACAAACCTCCATTGAGAAACTTGGAATTCAAAGATTTTTCTATCTTACCTTATCAGCACAATTGTGATATCATTTTGAATTTAATGGCTCAAAAGAGCCAACCAGAAATACATCAGAAAAATGTTTACACCTTTGTAGGAAGGATATTTTTTAAGAATATACGGGGCTCAAGACTAAATTCCAACGAATAAATTGGTTGGATCTATTGAAAAAACACTATTCTATTGACTAAATTAATCACTAGTTTAATAAGAGCTATGTTTGGAATTAGATCCATTATAAAATAAATTGTTTAGATTTCATAAATTTCTCAAAATATTCTTTTATACCTGGAAAATACACACAGATACACACAGACACACACACACACCTACTTCTAATCAAAGCTAAGACCTTATTAAAGGTTCTTTGAAAGTATTACTTTAAACTGACACACAAACCTGTTCTTCGTTCTTCCCTACTGGCAATATTAACTGATGTTATGTATTAACTTCAACGTAAAGTGGTTTGAAGTGGGGTATATAATTACATGTATTTTAAAAAGTTCATCATAAAAACAGGCAAAAATACAATATTTTACCTAAATAAGGTTGAAAACTGTGGTCTAAATATGTTGGATAATTAAGAATTTTTGAGAAAAATGATATAAAATTCTTATAAGAAATAGATTTTCATTACCTTTCCCAAATGCCTTTCACATGAACTTAATCTATCTTAGTATTTTAATCATGATGCTTACCTTGATAGAATCATGACTGTTAAATATCTCTGTATATACTTATGTATGTATAATTTCTCACCTTTCTTAGAAATTAAAAAGGGGAAATGCCTCATTAGGTTTAACTAGCAACAGACATTTTTCAAGTGGGTTTTTCTCTTTGATTTTTTCCCCTGTTTTTGAAGTCTTGAATTTGTTTTTGAATTTGATGAAAATATGAGTGCATAAATATTAATGGAAAAGATTAGTATCTTTCATATAAATGTTGATAACACAAGATTATGGATATTAAGAATTTTATTAAATGCTGAATTTCATTTCTTAAAGCATGAATTCAATAGAGAAAAATATCATAATTTGTCTTGTCCACACTGTTATGATTTTGATTCAGTGTCTCTGGTTCCTAAGCATGCAAGTGTTAAAAATAACCACACCCCACCCCAGTTTTAATTTTATGCTTCTGGATACTTTGGATTAAGAAAAGGTAAGCCCAAGCTTCCCATAAGACCTCAATTAAAAAGAAAATAAGTGCACTACAGGGTAGCAATCAGTCAACTCATAATTCTCTTGAAATTCTGAATCTTTTTATAGGAAAAAATCTGAGAATTACTTCAAACATATGCAGATGGATATAGGAATGCCAGAAGACTAATAACAAGAACACCAGTATAATAAAGCTATTAATATGGTCCCAAATTTCAAAATAAGTCATAAAAATGTTGGTGTTTCACAGGCATTGTCTGAGGGTAACAAGTATGAAGCATTTGAAAAAAAAATTCTTAATAGATAATGAAGAACCATGACTTTGCAGAAGGTGGACCTGAGCTACTTCCCTTATCCTCCCATTGGGATGATGACAGGCTGTGTCAAAGTACAACATCCATAGGCTCCACAGAGCTTCTCTGCCCTTTTAGAACCTATGATATTATGGCAGAGTTGAGTTCCTTCAACCAGCAATATGAAAAGAGCCACATCATAAAAACTTTATATATATATATATATATATATATATATATATATATATATATACACACACATATATATATGTATATATACCAAAAACTGTGAGTAAAGTAATAGCTTTTGTGCTCTTTTTAAACAAACTATGAACTATTCAAAAAAACTGGAAATGTGGCTCAGGGGGATCATTTATCCAAACCTGAGATAAATTCGAAATAGAGAGATCCCTGAAAAGACTGCTAAACATGAAGATTGGCACTTTAAAAATCACTGAAGTTTAAAAAAAATTATTAGATGGTTCTATATTAGTTCCATTTTATATTCAAACAAATAGAAACATAAATAGAAGAAAAGAGCAGAACAGTCACCATCTTAGCACACTCGTGATCTCATAGCTCAATAAACAACTCTCAGTGCTAAATTAAGTTATATATTACATTTGGTCTTTTATTTAAAGTCTTTATAAGAATGAGATGCACTTTGATTTTCAACTGAATTCTGTGGATGTGATGTGAGTGGTAGTGACACCATCCAGATGGCATGGCTAATAGTAGGAGGTAAAAAATTTTTGTTGAACAAATATTACCTTAATCAGAGCAGTAACTATACAATAGTGAGATTATATCTCTATATATGTACATGTATTTATCTACATTTTGTACATACCATAACTCTTTATGTCAATATACAGCTGCATAAAATAGTCATAATATTATGGGCCAAAGAGACCATTGTTAGTTTATTAAAAATGTTTCCCAAAAAATTAATCTTATTTTAATAAATCCATGTAACTTTTTTGTGTTTTTAAAATGATTTATGGAAGGGAGAATAATTGTAAAGACTCTGCTTCTATAATTTAAAATCCTTTTCCATGGAGCATCCTCCCTCTCTTCAGCAAGATTAAAAGCTCCTTTCAATTTATATAAACTTTAAAAGATTAAGAAGTGTGTAAGAAAAAATTCCACGAAAGTAAGAGAAATAATAGAAAATCCTGATCCACATTATTGGAATATCTCAACCATCAGGATATCATTAGGCTCAAATTAGATTTTAACAGTTGAAAGTAAAAATAAAAATAACAACAATGATAACTTTTCTGGTCAATCTACCATAAATTTTAATAAAACAGGTACCATCAATGCAGGTGCAGCCTTTTGCCAAAGGTATAGATGAGTCTTTTCTGTTGTCCTACAGAAACTGCTATTCACAAATACTTTTACATATGTACATATTTATAAATTTATAATGTATAGTCACACATTAAGGGGGAAATGCAGAACTTATAAGAACAATATTTAAAGTGTCTAACAATACATACCATACAAAGCATTTTTTTATTGCTTGTCTTCAGGCATTGTGTACTGTCTTAGACTACCACACCCTTCCCTAAACAGCCCAGAAGAGCTATGATATATTTAAATGTGTAAGAAAATAGGATATCTTCCATTCCAGTGTATGAATAAAGTGCACTTTTAAAAACAATTTAGATGACAAAGAAGGTGCTTTTGGAAGGGAATTAAAGAAATACATTAATTGGCTCATGTAACAAATTTATTTTATTAAGGATTATGGATTACTTTTCGTGAGGGAATTTTTAATGTCAAGGCTGTCTTCACCGCAAATTCTGTTAATAAGATGCATTTATGACCTTGGTATTAATACAATCATGCAAAGCACATAACAGAATCACACTGAAACAAAGAAAATGAAAAAAAATAAAATTTAAACGAGGCAAAGAAATAGCAGTTTTGGTTGTGATTTTGCTTATTTCCATAAGATACTCCTTTTACTGATTTTATGAACATACCTATTTATGCACTATACTGAACTACTGTACAAAACTGCAAGAAATGCCACTATTTGACTACTTACGTTTCTACAAAAACACCATCATATAGGTGTATCTATTAGTAAAAGTCAACTAATAACTGCTAATGTATATGTGAGTCAAAAGGATTTTAAGTTTGCCCAAAATGTTGAATCTAGGCATGAGACACAACTATTAATTTCTATTAGCATATTTCAGGGACATAAAGAGTACTTTTTAAATACTGAAAGGAAAATGAATTTTACTCATTAATAATTAGTAATTATATAAAATTGAAAATTGTGGTTTCTAATTTAGCTACATGTTTGTGTGTGTATCCTAATTGAGCTAATTGTGTGTGCGTGTGTGTGTGTGTGATGTCTGTGCATGTGAACTAATCCGCAATCTGTTGGTGATGCTTTAAAGTTTCAGTTTAAAAATGTTCAACTCTTACCAAAACCTCTTCAGGTATACAAAGCTGCAAATTTGAGTCAGAGAAATTTAAAGTTGCAATTTACAAAAGCAGAGTTACATTAATTCTTATCTGAAAGAGCTGCTTTCAAGACAGAAAAATGTGCCAATTAACTGCCCTTTCCTTTGTAATTAGTGGCTTCTGAGTCCTGATGAAAAGAAGCCTTAAGGCAGAATTTGCAGTAAACAGGAAAGGAGAGAATCATATAAGTGCTTATATATATTCTGTGACACCTATGAATTCTCATTGATGGGAGTTTTTGGCACAATTTTCTAATCCAGTATGAATGTTGCTCCACAGCAGCCAAACTGGATGTTTTTTCCAGTCTCCAGCACCAAGAAAATTTAGCTGATCGATTTCAATACAACACATACTGGAAAGAGTAAGACCTATTTATTGTCTTTTTTTTTTTAATTTAAGGTAGTTTCCAATGATTAAAATAATCTGTAGGATTTCAATTATTACTTTCAAATAAACTCTAATGCTAAAAATGTCATGTCCACGACATTCCAATAGCTATTAAATTCTAGGCATAATGAACATCCTGTCAGGGTGACTCATAATTATTTGAATTTGTCATGCTGTAATATGTACATGGCTATGGACACTATACAGGGTAATTAAAAGCTGATTTCAAATCTCTAGTTTTTCTTCTGATGTGTACTAAGCTTCCAATTATACTAGCAGGGATTCTGAGCACTTGGGAAGGGAACTGATGTTGCAGATATGAGGTTCTGTTATTTAGAGGAATTCATCTTGGAACGACAATGTTACCTTACGTTATAGTTAGGCAACAGTAGAAAATACTCCTATGTAAGACCTAAATCAAAAGAGTCCATAAAATGTGGTGTAGGATCTCCATTTTCATCGCTGTTAGGAAAAGAGAAAATAAATCAGGTCATCTGAAATCCACTTTAAACCAGTTCCTAGGGTAAATCTTTTAAAAAGGCAATGGCTTTTTGGGCATGGGGTGCTTTCTGCCTGCAGTACCACAAGTTAGCAAATGCGTGTCTCTATTAGAGGTCTATAAGCTATGTTGCTATATACATACTGTACATGTTGGTTCACAAATTAGCAGTTATTAGTCAGACTGTACATGGCAAAACAAACCAGGTTTAATGTTGCTATACATCCCAAAGACAACCTGTGTCTAGATTCAAGGACTGACCCCTAATACAGGTTCTCTGTTTAAGTATGTAGCCCAGTAAACTAAATTAAATGTACCAAACAAAACTGGGAAAACTATTCTAGACATTCTGTCAATTTTGCTAACACTGTTGAAGGTTTTCTTGGCTTCAGCTGGCTTGTTTTCCGGCTTCTTGTTGGGTTCTGGCGTGGTTGCACTCTTGGAGATGGTGGAGAGAACTGGGTCTTTTGAGAGATTCGGGGCATAATTGGCAACTGCCACTGCATAAGCATTGTTCTGTATCATGACAGAGGCTTTTTCTTTTTTCTATTGAAAAATACAAGAATTAACAGAATGTGGGTTGAGACTGCTTCTTAATATTTTCCAAACTCCAGTTCAAATTCTGAAGTATCTTGATAAGCATCATTATCCATTAGAAAGAAGGAATTTAGGGAAATAAATGTAGTTTATTAAGTCCTAAAACCATGAGGGAGAGGAAAACCCCAGAGTAAATCAATGATATCATTTTCCTGGAGAACCATTTTCTTGTTGTTTACATGGAACACTGACAATCAAAAATACAACTTTAACAAATGATGCATTTTTGACTCTTACAACTCACTCAAATATTTGTTGAATGAATGTGTGAATGAATAAATGAAATGTAGACATAATTTAACATGAGGAATGATCATCTACAGTGAATGACCTCAAATTTTGAATTAATAATTTAATTTCTTTAACTTGATAACAGGATTTCTCCCCTTCATGTCAAAATCATACAGTAATGTTTTACTCAGATGGTAGGAAATTGTATCCATATACAGATGTTAGTGTAATAAATACTAAGAACATAGATGGAAGATGAAATACAAACTTTTGGATTTCTGCCTAGCTCATCCACAACATGTTTCTCCTTATACTTCCCAGTTCAGTTCTCACCCACTTTAGTCTGGGTCACAGTTTTCTCCTGCCTGGACCAAGCTGCATTCCTTTGTACTCTTCCACTTGGCTTGACCTCATCCAATCATTAGTCAAACTACAACCCCCATGGGGACTTTTTAAAGACATAAATTGGATGGGGTCACCTGTCTGCTTAAATCTCTTAAATACCATCTCATGGAACTTAGAATAAAATCAACACTTCCTGCCATGGTGTCTTTTTTTGTTCATTATATACCAGTCTCACTGAAATAACTTGCATTTGGAGGACTTCTTTGTTTGATGCCTTTGGCTATGCTACTTCTGATAGGGCCAGAGTAAAGGGACAAAGTAGGTAATTAAATAGTTAATCCCACTAGGGGACTGTAAGTAAAGAAAGAATTATGGGAGACTCCTGTAAGTTAACGAACACTCTAGAAAGCAGGCTTGCTTAGCAACAAAACCATGAAACAGAAGCACGAGACATGCCCCAAAACAATAAAACAATGGTGGCATGAGACCCACATCCTGCCCAGTGAGCTCAGTAAATTAATGTTTCCTAGGACACATTCCTATATGGACACTAAAAACAAAAATATAAGGAAAGGTGACATACTAAAACCTGAGATGATTTCACATTTTTAGCACAAGTTACTGCCTTTTTGCTCATTTCCATTGAGGCATGACAGTCCCAGCTTGACCATGTAGGGACAAGAAAACCCCCCTGTCTGACATGGAGGAGGAATTGATGATAGAAGCATGACATCTACTCAAGAATGAGGAAGAAGGGGTTTTTTCCCCCTCCCACTGTTCCTTTGATTATAAAACTGTAGCCTGCTAAGTCCTTGGGGCACAGCACCCTCTGGCCTGCCTGCTTGTAAGCCTCACAAGCATCCTATTCTAATACATCACGTTTTATCTATCTCTTTGTCTCTCACTTAATTCTTTCTGCACTGAGACATAAAGAACCGGAGCTTGGAGTCCCCTGAAATGCCACCTAGTGGTTTCACTTCCTCTTCCTGGAATGGCTTCCCTGCATCCCATTTTCCACATGATCAATACCCTCTCATGTTGTGGTCTTGGTTGAAGTGTCATTTCCTCAGAAAGTACTTCCTAACCACTCTATCTAATGTCATCCTGGCTCCCCATCTATACTCTTTTAGAGCACCCAGTTTACTTCCATCATGTCATTTTTCAAAATGAGTAAATTCTTTCTTTAGTTGTGTGATTATTTGACTGACATCTTCCTTTCCTATTAGAATCTAAGTTCATTGAAGGCTGGTGCTATTTCTGTCTTGTTCACCATTATAACCTTAGCATGATTCCTTCCAGGAAGTAGGCAGGTAATATGTAACCAAATTAACGAAACCTGAAAATATTTACTCAACATTAAATAATAATATTTAATGAAACCTGGAAAACTATTTAACTGCACTTCTGTATTAATACAAACTCATTGCTAGTTATCTAAATGCAAACAAATTTGAGCCAGCAACGAATTATCCAAAATAGTGAATAGTGTAAATCAACAGATTTATAGGACCAACTGACCTAGAACAGAATTTCAAGTATCAGTATCTCACAATGTCCAAGTAAAATAAGATAACAAAGGGCCTCTGAAAGCCCAGGAGGGTCTGTAAACAGGCCCACATTTCCTGTCCTTCACTGACACTGGGTTTCTCCCTCACCTCTTTCCCTTGCTGTTAAGGCATTCTTCCAGAACTGGCTGGAGCAAAAAAGGAAAAGGGGTAAGGGATTACCATTTGTAGCTTTATGAAAGCTATAAAACAGCTTTTCCCATGTTACACATGGAGGGTAATCCTCAAGCATCTAACTGGTAGCAATGATAACTAACACCCTGTGAGCCCTAGGATGTGTCAGGTTGAGTGTTAAGCCTAAGGGTGTCATTGCTGACAAAATTCACTACTGGATAAGAAGTAAGTTCTATGTTGTAACCCCAAGTTACAAAATCAGAAACAGAAGCTAAAGAGGTTTTGTGACATGACCAGGTCTCCTGTCTACTAAATGGCGAAAAAAGCACACAAACTCAAATGTGTGTGGTTTCCAAACCTCTGCTTGGAGCATGCCTCGTGACTACCTCTGAGGAAGCTTGTGAGTATCTTTTTCTCAAGATTTTCCAATTGAAGTTTATATTACTAGGTCAACCTTCTAAAAGGACTTTTTAACCCATAAAATTCTGACATATAGTGTTTATATTGTTATTATTTCAGTTATACCTAAACATCACTTAAACTGATATCAAATTGCAGAGATTGGGCAATGCAGAATTCCTAACAAAGTTCCTGGCACAGGGCAGGCTCAGAAAATGTTTGCTTCATGATAAATGAATGACATCTACTAGAATGATTACTGTGATTATATATATATATATATATATATATATATATAAAATGTATATAAGCATATAATGTATTTTATAGAATACAATAACCATTTATTAGATTAATAGAAATAGATTCTAATAGTGTGTTCTGCAATTCTATTATGTAATTATCCCGAAAGTCCTCAATTTCAACATCTATAGATGTAGGAGACTGAGAAATAATAAAATAAGCTCAACTGAAAAACATTGCTGCGGAATTTCCACGTTTGTGGAAACTGTTTCACTTGTGATTGAGACATATAAGAGGGAAGTGGGAAAATATGACTGTACACTAAAACAGCAAATGATTTATTTTTATACATTATCTGGGGAAAAAAAGTAAATTATGCTGCTTTAGAATCAGTGGATGCTGTTACTTAAGTGGAATGAAAAGGGAAGATAGCCCATACTAATTAAACTTGCTTTTTTTTTTTTTTTTTGCGGTACGCGGTCCTCTCACTGTTGTGGCCTCTCCCGTTGCGGAGCACAGGCTCCGGACGCGCAGGCTCAGCGGCCATGGCTCACGGACCCAGCCGCTCCGCAGCATGTGGGTTCCTCCCGGACTGGGGCACGAACCCGTGTCCCCTTCATCGGCAGGCGGACTCTCAACCACTGCGCCACCAGGGAAGCCCTAAACTTTCTATTTTTTAAATGACATTTTATAAGAATCAGAATATTCTGAGGTTATTACTTTATTAGAGTGTCCAAATATATAATTAAAATTTTAAGTCTGGAAAATTCCTGATTACAGAAATCAAAACATCTTACATCATCGTGGCAAACCAGTTTTGGCTTTCTTGGAGTATTAGATAAAATGAAGTGTTAGTAAATTGAGCAAACGCTTTAGCTAAAATATAGACACCTAGTAGTGAAGTGACCTAGGATATAAATGAAAATAACAATCACATAGTTTCAGAGTTGGAAAGAATCTCAGAGACTGAATAAGGAAATGGAGCTTAGAATAAGGAAATGGAGCTCTCATAAATACAACACTAAATACAACAGTCTTTGGAGAAAACCCCAGGTTTACAAAGTGGCAAATTTATGCCCTTTCTACATACCATGTTGCTTTTTTACAGTCATTGTGGCTACTAGAAAGCCCATTACTTGTAAAACAACATGCTCCCTTGTCAGATGCTATTGTTAACTGTCTGCTAACCATCCTGACTGAGAAAAGTGATACTTACAGAAGATTGTTTGAAGGTTATACAGTCCATCCACTTCTCTAAGTACTCTAAAGTCTTTCCTTGGATTAAACTGGGCCATGAGAAAGCTATATACTTGGACCATATTAGCTTAGCTCCTTGAAGAATTGCCTTCACTGAGTTGTATATTAATGTAATGCCTTCAGCTTTTATTGAAGGGGACTACAAGAAACATCAATATAAAATTCATTACTGCTTTTACTGGGAAAATGTTGACATTACTTGCAATAGCACCCAACTTTCCCTAATATAAAACCCATATGATATTGTTTAAAAAAGATTTTTAGTATAGGACAGTCGTTCTTTCTGAGGAAATTTATACATCCATTTTTTGGTTAAAGAAAGATAAGTTTCCCCCATGGTTTACTCTCATAGCCAAGAAGTTCAAGATTTGAATCTCAGCATAATCTAGCTGTGAACTACAGTTCATGTTCTGGCCCAAATGGTGGACATATTTGCAGTCTATTTTCCTTCATCCTGATTTTCTACTTCTATTTATATCTTATTATAATAATTTAAGTACATGCATTCTTTTGGTAAACTGGCTGAAATGCTTTTGGAACAAGGCATGATGTTTAAAAATGCATATAAATGAATAAAAACACCTGAAATACAATGTTTTCTATGAATTGCATGGAGTGAATCACAAAACAATGGCACATTTCATGTTAGTTTGGATATTACGGTGCTATGCCTATATTTCAAGTAATTTAACATATAGTGTATTTCCAGAGAATATGCTTTTCTTGGCCAGTGTAGAACCACTGACTCAGATTTAGAAATAAAAACAATCTCGAGACAAAAGGTATTTTTAAAAATTTAATTCAAATAAACTATGTGCTAAATGCTATGTCAGGTATTGGCAGAGAAATAATGAATAAGACAAAACTATTATCCTCTTAGATCAGGTAACCTACTGTTAGAAACAGATTTGTTTATAATAAAAGTATAATTTAATGAGGTTACATAAAAGAAATTCATGCCAGGTACTGTAGAAGGATAATGGGGGGATGGCAATTAGATACAATTGGATAGATTTGAAGGAATAAGTAGTTCATCAGTTAGAAAAGAAAGGGGAGGGCATTTTAGCAAGAGGGCTGAACACATCTAATGCCATGGAGATGTGTAAGGGCATGGAATTGGGAGATGTTTTTAATGGCTAGAGGAAGCATATGAGCATGGACTTTAGACTTGTGTTCAATCTTGGATTCACCACTTATTAGATGTGTGATCCTGAGCAAGTAACTTTACTTGACCAATCTTATATTTCCTCATTTCTAACATGGAGATATTCCCAGGCACATAGTAGTAAGTGCACAATAAATTACACACACACAAAATTTCTTATTATTTATTATGTAAACAAATATATGAGAAGGCTATATATTTGGACCATATTAGCTGAGCTGCTTGAAGAATTGCTTTCAAAAATTCATTAAAGAGCTGAAAAATTAAATGAACAGATTTCTGTTTTAGAAAGATAACTCTGGCACTACTGTAGAGGATGGATTAAAGGGAGACATGATTTAGAGATAATGAGGAATAAAGAGTCTCAAAATAATGAGAGAGGCAAGGGCATGGTCTATGACATATAGGTAGGAGAATGGACATCATTCAATGACTGATTAGGTCTTAAGGGTAACTTCCAAGGTGTTGGTTTCTGAGATTAGGTTTTGCCATGAACTGAGGTATATATGAAAAAAAAAATGTAGGCATTTAGGAGATTTTTTGCTTGTTTGTTGTTTCTTTCACCTTTTAAAAGAGATATGTAAAAACTGAAATGTCATATTCATGTAGAAATGCCTAGGGAACAGGTTGGATATATGAGATTGGAAGTTAAAGGTATGGAGTATAGCTGTAGATAATAACTGTGGAAGGTAAGATAAAGGTGTTGGCTGTAGTTGTGATTTGGTTATACTTCATTAATTCATACCATATTTATTGAGCAACTAATATATACTAGGCCCTGTGCGAAGGGACAAGGATAAATGATTTATTAAAATAAACATGGTCATTGTTATCATGATCAGTGAAGGAGATGGTATATAAGCATGCAATTACAAACTGTGATAAAGAATTAAATGGAAAAGAGCAGGATACTATACACACTTATAAAGTGATCTAATTATTCAGGGGTGTGGGGAGCAAGTGTTCAGAAATTTCCTGAGGATTGGTATATGTGCCGAAGATGAGTGGGTTTTACCTATTTGGATATAATAAATAATGAACAGTGTGCTTAGTGTTGCTGACATTCCTACAAGTATTGTCAGTAAAATCCTTAAAGTGAGAATCACATATGAATAGTAAAAACAAAAACAGAAAATAAATGTAAATGACTATTTTGGGGATAAACAATAGCAGATGCTAAGGAGATTGGATCTACTCTGAACTCAGGCAAAGACTCTCAAAGAACAGAATGAATAGTGGTAGCTGCCAAGATTTGAGGAAGGAAGTTGATATTCTAAGGCCTGTTTTAAAGGCCTAAGAGAAGAGAAAAAGTTGCTGACTTGGACCTGAAATGGAACCTTGGAGTATAACAGTATTCAATGGATTCAATGGGGATCCCTTAAGAATGGAAAATTATCTTACCTGAAAATGTAGAGGTCGTTGCTGTCCTTCAGTTATAGGACAATGAATGGAAAGAATTACAGTGAGCTGAGAATTAAACTAGAAGTGAGAACATACACATTATAAGCAATGTTTTCAAAAAGCTTGAATGGAGAAAAAGAGGGTGGAATCTGATAATGGGGAAATGGGTGACATACAATCTGGAGAGAGTTTTGGTTTTGCCTTTATGATAAATTAAACATATTAAGCATCTTCAGAAACTTAAAGCAAGGAGACAGTTGAAAAGGAGAAGATAGCTTTGAAGAAGTAAGAGAAGAAAATAATAACTGATGCTTCAAGATTGAAAAAGGAACAAGAAGAAAAGAATCAAGAGATGGGGTGGAAGTCTTGAGGAAGTGGAAGAACACTGGGTGTAAGAGAAGGTTCCGGAAGAACTTGGGGGGTTGCATAAGTAGATATTTTCTTATATGGAAGGGCATAAGTGTTTGCCCTTCCATATAAGTTAGATTATTTGATCCACCACTACATTTTTAGAATGATAAAATTTTGTTGACTAATTTCACACCTTAGGCTAAAGGTATAGTGTACACACTTGTGCAAGATCACAGAGCAAGGTAGGCTTTGTCTTCTAATAGAGGGCTCAAATGTGTCTTGAATATGAAGTGAGTGGATTTATTTATTTATTTGCAAAAACTAACGTTAAAGATCAACAGAGCACAATCTACATGAAAACTGTATGTTAAATACGTATCTCTTTCTTTCAAACATATAATATTAATATGAATCTCTGAGTGATTATTCTTATGAGACAAATTAATACTTGCCAGTTAACAAACCTTTAATAACTTTTTATATACTCTTTGGATTGACAGATAATTTAAGTGCATCTACTTATGTTTACTAACTTCAAAAAAGAGGACTTCCTCCAGTCTGGTTAAACTGAAAGGATGCCAATTTGGCTGATGGATAAAAACTTTGTATTTCAGGAAAATTATTGTTCTCCACTTAATTAAATCTAAGGATAACTAAAGCAGAGGTAAATTGCACTGAAATATCTTTTTTAGGCATATGTGCTAGTTTGGGGCACTATACTAGATTTCCTTTTAGTTCTAAGGACCTGGTTACTTCCAAGGTAGGTTTAGGAAATACCTCCCCAGATTCATTTCAATCATGAAAATGGATTGAGTACCCATTGATAAATTCACCACTGTAAAGTTTTAAAAGTCTTTCCATGAAGGCAAAGAAGTCTTCTCATTGGTATTACATTGCCAGATCTAATATCAGAAACTTATTTATTCTCTTATTCAACAAAACTTTCTGAAGTGCCTACTAAGTGACTGGCACTGTGCTTGGCACTCTAGCTGTGGAAAAGTAATTAAGAACAAACAAGTTGCCTGATATAATGTTTCCTTTAACTTATCCACTGAACTTGAACCACTTATTACTGAAATAATACAACTTTGTTAGTTGTTTTCCTGCAAATTAGGTTGGAACATAAATGATTTCAACCTAGATTTAGCTTCACTATGTGTGATCTGCTATGTGGGTGGAGTTAAATCCAGTATTCACCAGTAGTGGGTTATTGCTTTTAGAATGCATTATCAAGAATGTGTTTTTCGCATTTATAGGTACTTCTCTTTTCCAAGTTCAGGGGGTGAGAAGGCATATTATTTGATATGCCAAATCACAATATCAATTTGATTGACACCCTCATCGCATTAAAAATAATATATCAGTATATTTCTACACAGGGCATTTACACTACAAACCACTATTTATCTTTTGTGACATATTTACAAAGCATTTTATCTTCAAAAAAAGTTAGTATGAAAGTGCATGTGTAACTAATATAAAAAGAAGTAATTGCATAGATAGCAATGGAAAAGCAGTATATTTTATGGGGAATGACAACATCAATCAACAGTAAAATGCAATGGAAATGGTAAAATAACCTAGAAGTTAAGCATGGAAAATTAATCAGATTCCCTTTAATATTTACTCATTGGCTATTAGTATACAAAACATAACTTATAAAATGAAATAAACCAGCAGTCTTATGAGAACTTATACAGTTTACAAAATTAGGGAAAAAGAGCAAGACTTTTAAACTATAACATCAACTGTTTGTACGCTTTAACTGCAATATTGTCATAGAAATTTGAAAAAAAATTTATATTCAAATAACTGAAAAGGAAAATCAGCAAGTATGTTATTCCAAATTTAATGGAAGGGTATTCAGGTAGATATTTTATTAAAAAGGAGCCCTCCAAGTAGAACTTTTTACTATTATTAAGACTACTTTATATCTCATTGTGACATATACAAAACCTCCTCTTAAGACAGATGAATAATAATCTATAGACTAAGAAAGGAAATGGCTATTTATCAATGCACAAAACTCCCACTTCCTTCAGTACTTGAAACCTAAAAATAGACACCTGAAATAATTACCAAAGAAGTTAATCTTCAAAACAAATACTTTTTCTCTTATAGACTGCAGGAGCAACTTAAAATGTCTAGGCATTCCTACCTAGTTACTTATTCCGTACAACATGGGAGAGATTACGATGCTGCCAGTCTCTTACATCCAAGCAACAGAGATGCGGGTAGGTGAAGAGTAACTCAGCCCACTTGATAGGGCCTAAAATTCTATAACTGGGAAAGTTAATGCCCACTTTTCTTTTCCAAATCTTTTTCCTATAAACCAGTGTGGTTAAGAGCATGGATTTAATGGTCAGGCAGATCTGGGTTTAAGTATACTTATTAACTTGTGTGAGCTTGAGCACGTAAATAACCTCACTAAGCCATCCATAGCTTCTTCATCAGAAAAAAATGAGAATTAAAAAGAAACCCTAGTTATAAAGTTGTAAAGATTACATGAGAGAACATATCTAAAAAACTTAGCACAGTGCCTGACACACAGAGCTCAAAAGATGCTAGGAAGTGGTTTTAACGGAAGTAATACTACCAGCACTCCTAAAGGATTTCAGGCAAGAGCGTACTTTGAAAGAAATCTTTTATGTTTGAATGTTCTTAATGTCAGTTTTGAGGAACAGTATCTGTTGCAAGCTAAATCTGTTGGAGGATTCTCTTAATCACGGTGAGAAGGAAGTTCTCACTTACCTTGTCATTTACTACACTCTTTCCATCCCAAGCCCATCCTCTTTTGGTGAAGTAATTAACAGTTGCAAATTCAATTAGGGCAGAGAACACAAATGCATAACAAACAGCAATAAACCAGTCCATGGCAGTTGCATAAGCCACTTTGGGGAGAGAATTCCGAGCACTGATGCTTAGAGTTGTCATTGTTAGAACAGTTGTTACTCCTGCAGAAAGATAGGAAGCAAAAACATCAACAAATACCAGCAGGGCAGCATTGGAACTACTTTTTTTTTTCTTTCCCAAAGGTACTTTCAGTGCCACCTCTAGCCATTAAAAAAGCAAACAAAAATCTTCAGAAAGAAAACAGTGCAAAGTTAATTATTGTAAATGGTTATTATACTTTTTGAAGTGATGACTCTGAAATGCTTTCATTTTCCATTTCTGTTTGTATGAATCTCCTTTTTCTCTTAAATACCGTTGAGGTTAGAAAGACTGGTGAAACTGAAATAGAATTTCCTATGAGGAAAGAAGGACTTGAAATTGACCCATTGTCCATTAACATTAATTTAAAAAAAATCTTTCACAAAGCCGCCTCACATTAATTTGTTCATCATTTATTTGAATCATTCTAAGCAGACGACCAATCATCCACACTAGTAGTCACAATAGAACTATGATTAAGAAGTTCTTCATTCTAAGTATAGCTACCTAAGGATGAAATTAATTCTGGATTGCCTAGCATTGTGAGTACATAATTTCTTTCATAATGCAGCTTAGAATCTTCAGAAAATAAAACAGGCATCTAAATCCCAAACCTTATAAAATTTAAATCACTAAAAAGGTATATTATATACCTTTGTTGGTTTAATAAATAATTTCGTTCCTTGCATTATAAAGCTTTTCTGCCTATAGTCTGGGAAGTCACAATGGTTAAGTAAAAAGAAAGCAATAACTCAGAAGCCAGTCACAGTATCAGCAGGTCAAAATGTCTACAATTACCTGTTTTATCAGAGATTCAAGAGAGGATTAGTTATATACATAGGGGATACATTAAATTAAAAGACAATTGAAATGTTAAAGAAATGTTCATTCATATACTGAAATTTTTTATATTTTATTTTTTACTTTCCCTTAGGATAAATAAAACAGCCTTTTTTCTCACTTACCATAGAGTTAGAAGTTCAAAATAGCAATAATTCTATTTAATCGTGAGTGAATGCATCTGGGAATATGATGGTAGCAGTAGGGATAAAAAGTAGAAAAATAAATTTATCTCACCTGCTGCTTGAGTCAATATTAAAAACCACATTTACAGAAATACATTGTGTTTGCATGCATCAAACTGTGAAAGGTTTTAGATGGTGTCTTCTTGCGAGAATTTGGTGGAGCACATGCCAGATACACCCACACATACCCACAAACACAACCATATCCACCTGTACACACACACACACACACACACACACACACACATATATATATATACATGCCAATGCAAATGATGAATCAATATATGAAACTATATTTAACTTCACCAGCAGTCAAGGAAAAAAAAATCAATAATGAGATACCTTTTCAAAACAATATTATCAGCAAAATGTTAGCAAAACCTTAAAAGATTGATACTATCCTGGCATTGAAGAGGATGTGGGGCAATTGACATTCTCTTTAATAGGGATTACAAATATCTAAGAGACTGTTGCCTAATCTGAGGTCATAAAGATTTAGGCCTATATTTTCTTTTGAGTTTTATAGTTTTAGTTCTTACATTTAGGTCTTTGGTCCTTTTTGAGGTGATTTTTGTGTATGGTAGACGTCCAAATTCATTCTTTCTCATGTGGATAGCCAGTGGGCCCAGCAACATTTGCTGAAAAGACTTTTCTTTCCCCATTAAATGATCTTAGCACCGTTGATGAAATCAATTGATCATAGATATATGGGTTTACTCTGGACTTTCAATTCTATTCCATTAATCTACATGTCTGTCCTTATGCAAATTTCACAGTTTTGATAACTTACAGCTTTAGAGTAAGTGCTGAAATTGGGAAGCAGGAGTTCTCCAAATTTCTTATTCTTTTTTCAGTTTGTTTTAGCTTTTCAGGGTCCCTTACACTTTCCTATGATTTTATGGTCAGTTGCTCATTTTTTCAAAAATGGTCGCTGGAGTTTTGATAGGTATCGCATTGAATCCCTTGTTTGGGGAAGTATTACCATCTTAACTACATTAATTAAGTCTTCCAATTCCCAAATATGGGATACATGTCTATCCATTTTAATCACATATACATATATCATCTCCATTTATTTAGAACTTTAATTTCTTTCGGCAACATTTTTTTTTTTTTTTTGCGGTTCGCGGTCCTCTCACTGTCGCGGCCTCTCCCGTTGCGGAGCACAGGCCCCGGACGCGCAGGCTCAGCGGCCATGGCTCACGGGCCCAGCCGCTCCGAGGCATGTGGGATCCTCCCAGACCGGGGCACGAACTCGTGCCCCCTGCATCGGCAGGCGGACTCTCAACCACTGAGCCATCAGGAAAGCCCGTAAACTGGACTTTGAATACTGTAATGTGGCAATTCTGGAAATCATATTCTTGCCCTCTCCAGGGTCTTTTGTCAATTGCTGCTTGTTGTATTTATTGTCTCTGTTTAGTGACTTTTCTTAACTAATTCTGTGAAGTCTGTATTCTTTTCATTTGGGACCACTTAAGTCTCTGTTTTCTTAGCTTAGTAGTCATCTAATGATTGCATAGATTTTTGCTGAAACACTTGAAACCAAAAAAACTCTCAGTCTTTGTCAGGTGATTCTGTGTGCAGGTTGGGATATGTCTTCATCATTCAACCAGGCAGTTTACAACTCTGCCTTCGCATCCACTTCCTGCTTGTATAGAGGCTCAAGGTCAACAAGAGGGGAGAGCTTTCGGCTTCCTCAGTGTTTTTTTGTGTATTCACATAGCTCTATGTATGCGTGTGGCCTTCAAGATTCCAGGAAATATGTCAGTGCTTTTCAAATCACTTATGTACAATTCATTCACCAGCTTTTCCTCTCAAACCTTTTGGTCAGCCCATTGTTTGCCCCAGATGTTATCCACTGCCTCAGGCAGAAGCAGCTAAAATATTTGCCTGGAAATGCTTTCAGTATGCATCCTTCAGGTGGTAGCTTTGGCACTGGGGGAATTCTGAGTCAAATGAAATAAAAACAAGCTTCTTGAGAAGATCTTCCAGGGAGGCATAATACAGATGAAGTAATGACAATTCTTTTTGGATGAGCTCCATTTTCCTCCTTCTGGTACCAGGAATTCAGGCTTTATTTTCAAGATTACCACTTAGGTAGGGAGTGGGTATGGGACTAGTGTAAGTTGCAACACCATAAAGATTACTATTCTTTACCAAGATTCTACCATTTTTCTTGAATACATGTACTCAGGGTTGCAAGCTGTTGGCTAGTTTCCAAAGTTCTGAAAAAGCTGATTTTAACAGTTTTACCAGTTTCTTATTGCTTTTATGAAGATGTGGGATTTTAGTATTTCTTATTCCACAGTTTTTGGTGATGTCACTTCTAACATTTTGAGGGTCTACCCTGAGACCTAGGAGTTATCTTTCTAGATAAGCCAGGGCAGTATAAAATATTGGATACCAGTATAGATATTTCCTCAGAAGGCCTTATCATCAGATGGCTTGAGTTTGAATTCTGGCTCCATTACTTGCTGCCTGTGTGATTTTGAGCAAGTTTCTCAACTATTCTCATTATGTTCATCTTCAAAATAGAATTTTAGACTATATCTACTTCAGAAGAACGTTGTGAAGGTTAAGTATGCATTTACCACAAAGCCTGGAACATTGTAGGAATTTATTAAATGTTACTTATTTTACTTCTCTTTTTCGTTGTTATTACTATTACGTCTATCAGAAATCTACTTTACTTAAATGATAGCAGAAAAATATTTAAAGGTAAATGATACACAAGGCCCTTTACATGAATACTGCTTATAAAAGTAAGAAAGTGGCAAAAGTGGCATAATCAGTGTTTGGTAAATAGTTTAATAAATTGTTGAATACCTACATTAGTAATACCAATACAATATTGAAAATAATAAAGTTGGGCTATACATTGATGGCAAAAAATCTACAATACATTTTGCTTAAAAATGTTTCATGATTCAAGATTCATGAAAATATACACAAATGGATTTGTGCATCAATATAGATATACTGCATGAACTGAGTAAAAAAAAAAATCAGAAAAGACACTCATCTTAAGTTACCACTTTGGTAACTTTAGGGGAGAAGATAGCACATGGTTTGGAATGATGAAACAGAACTGGACTTGTGACTGATTTTTCATTCTTTTACTTTTTTTTGGTATTTTATCAGGTAAATATAAAAGGACAAAATCTCTAAGGATACAATCTAAGACAATAATATTAGTTACTTTGGGGAATTAACATTGAAGGAAAGTCATTCTTAAAAATTTTTCCTGGAGTGAACCTGCTTTGCTTCTGTGATAAGAAAAAATACAAAATTTTTGGTTTAAACAAGAGACACTTAATGACTTTCAATCTTTTCTAATTCAAGTGTGAATTCCTGGGAACGACTGATATATACATTAGTGTTGACTAACTTAAAGAAAATCTACAAAAAATGCATGTTCAAATTATGGCCAACTATAAATTTAACTATGATTCTAAGTCTATACTGCTAGCTTAAAATTAGATTTGAGTCTAGTCATTCAAGCCAATAAAATGTTATAGCAATTTCAATATGAATCTACTATGAGGCTCTTTTTTCACCATATTCAAATCTTCCCTATATCTAAATTTTATTTTCTTTCGTCTGATTGTGGAAACTTGACATTAAAATTGTTAACATGAACTATAAGCTCCTTCCTCCTTCCCTCCCTTCCTTCCCTTTTTTCCTTTTACTGGAGGAGTAAGATTCTCATATGTCAGCTTTTCTGCCTGCTAGTTGAGTCTAGCCTGGTCCCATTACACTGTAGATAGAAGAGCTAAGAATTAAAGAGCTGCACTTAGCTAGAAACCTCACAAACCTTCCACAAGCCCATCTCCCAACAATGGGCATTCTTCTATACCTAGTAGGGCCTCCATAAATGAATGTTCCCACAACATTAACAGACTTGTGTCTTCCCTTATCACCTCTGTGTGACCACCAAATCCCAATGCTTCTTTGGGAAGCCTAAGTTGCTTTTTCAGTAAAATAAAAGGTAGGTATTTTAAAGTGCTTTCAGCACTAAAATTCTATGCATATATGTGAAAACTATGCGACCATTTCCCATACACAGACAATATCTAATGTATAGCTATTTTATATTCTGATTTTATTCTGTGTAATATTTATTTCAAGGTGTAGGTGCCAAAAACCTCAACTCATAGTAGCTGAGAAAATGGTGTCAAAGTAAAGAAATGCTAAGTATTGAGTGAACATATGCACTGAAAGGAGAAAATCAAATCAGGGGAAATGATTTCAGCACAGAGACTGAGACTGTGGGCTCCAAGGCCAGATGCCTGAATTCTAATTTTGTGACCTTAGGGAAATTTCCTAGCCTCTTCGTTCCACAATTTCCTCATTTGTAAAGTGGGGATTAGGTATAGTGTTTTCCCATCCTGTTGTTATAGCAACCAAATGAGTTACTGCATGCAAAGCAATGCCTCTGTTATAAAAAAGACACCTCAGTGTGTGTGAGAAAAAATAACATCACTCTGAAAGCAAAGTCAGGGCATATTTAAATCAGAAAAATAAAATAAAATACTCCTTGAGACCTTTATCCCCATCAAATGCTTGTTTGTGGTTAGGGTGTGGGAAGTTAGGAAGTTAGGAAGAAGTGTCAGAAACCAAACAGGCACAAAAACTGCAATAGAACAGAAATGTAAAATTGTTTGATACCACCTGCTGGCTACTGCTAGAAATGGCAGAAACAACAGACATCCTGGAAACAAAATGGTGGATTCCCCACCCCACCCCTGCCTACCCCTTCAGCCCAATGGACAAAGCAATAATCGCCCCTTTCCCCGAAAAATGATAATAATAACATTTACAAATACAGTATAAGTGCAGTATGAAAGGTTGTGATTTTAGTTTAATTTTAAGGTTGAAATTTTAACGTATAACTGTACTACATCTGAATAACAAAAAAGTTGAAACTTCTATGTGTTAGAGACAGAAATTAGAACTTGGAGAGCATATCATTGTCCTAAAACCTAATTATCTCAAATTCCACTAATTTAAAATTTGTGAACTATTGATTATAATCTAGAAGAACATGATCGAAAGGTTAATTATAATGTAGACAACACTGTGAGGGATTACAAAGTTTTCTTTATGATTACCTGAATACATCATGGATTTAATAAATCAAAACTCATATCCCTTTCCCCAAACCCTTTGTATCTTGATGTCCCTTTCTCAATGAAAGGCCTCTGCGATCAGAATGAAGTCATTTTCATATTCTGTCAGTTTGGGCAACACATGGTTTCCTCTCCCTAGAATCTTTTCCTTGTCACACATCCTTCTTTTTTACCTAGTTAAATCCTATTTCTTCTCTTAAATTATTGAGTACCTACTTACTGCAGGTACATTTTGTAGGCACTGGGAACATACCAATGAACAAAATAGCAGAGATTCCTGCACCTAACGAATGCACATTGGACTAATGCTGCAGTACACACAGCTCAACTTGTTCTTTCTGCAGGATTTCATCCATAAAGGAAAAAAAAAATAGGCAACTATGACCTGGTCCTATGCATACCTCCATAGGTTGTGTCCTTTTTAAATTTTCTGTTGGTTTACATGACTGTATATCCCCAATAAACTATATGGATTACAGTTTGTTTGCCTTCTTCTCCCCAAAATGTAAAAGTGTGCATAACAGAGGGTAGGAGATCATTAAGTAGTTTTTAAATTAAATAGTTTTTAAATAAATAGTGCATAGCAGAGTGCAGGAGGTCGTTAAATAGTTTTTTAATTGAAACTACTCCCCCAATGATCTGTAATTGATAAGCCTTTATTTATTAGGATAATGGCAAGAAATCTCTTCCTTCTTTTATAAAGCAAGTAGGCACTGAGTTCCCGTTCTGTGCTGGGCTCTGTGGAGCTGTGAATGGAATGCGAGCCAAACCAAATCAGCTCTCTACGAGACATTTTTTCAAAAGAGCACAAAGTGACATAACATCACAAGTGGGCAGGGTCTATGATGAACTGTAACGGGGTTACCTACCTAGACGGGAATTTGGGTTAGACTTCCCCAAGGAAATGAAGGGATAAGTTAAAATGGCCACCAGACAATGGAAGATAATACTAGACTGAGGAAAGACCCAACCACAGACATGGGGAAACACGGCATTGCGAGGCATGGAGAGAATCCTGCAAGGTGGGAAGGCAGAAGAGAAGGGTTTCGTGAAGAAGAGGAGAGAGGGGGAGGCAAGAGCCAGACTATCCAGGGCCTGTTTGATGGTGTTCAGGTGATATAAATTCTTTTCAAGAGCAATGGGAAAGCTTTACAGAGTCCATTTTGAACTGGTTAGTGACATGGTCAGTATTTCTTGTTTAAAAGATTACTCTGGCTATTGTTCCTCTATAGTTAAGGTGGTTGCTATTTTCTTTATTTTTCTCCAGCATTTTCTGTTTGCCTTTTGTTTACTGTAGTTTGAATACAATATGACTAGGTATGTTTATTGTTTGTTTTGATTTGTTTTGTATTTATCCTTCTTGGTGTCCTCTGAGCTTTTGGACCTATGGTTTGGTCATTAATATTTGGCAAGTTTCAGCCTGTTAATGTCAAATATTTCTTCTGTTCTTACTGTCTTCTTCTTCTGATATTCCAATTATGACTACGTTATACCTGTTAAAATGGTAGCACAGTTCCTGACTGCTTTGTTGTTTTGTTTTTGTTGTTACTTATTCAATTTTCTTTTCCTGTTTGAATTTCAGTCTGTGAGGTTTCTAATGATCTATAGACAAGCTCAGCCTTATTGAGTTGATCGATGAACCCACTAAAGGCATTTCTGTTATTGTGTTGGTTTTTTTAAAATTTCTATCATTCCTTTTGATTCTTAGAGTTTCCATCTCTCTGTTTATATAACTGATTTCTTCTTGGATGTTGTTTCCTTTTTCCATTAGAGACATTAACATATCAATCACAGTTATTTTAAATTCCTTGCCTAATAATTCCAACATCCCTGGCATGTCTGAGTCTGGCTCTGTTGTTTGCTTTTTCTTTTCCAACTGTGTTTTGTTTTTTATTTTTCCTTTTGGCATGCCTTCACAATTTTTCCCCAAGTTTTATTAAGATATAATTGGCATGCATCACTGATAAAATTTGTTGAAAGCTGATCATGTTGATTTGGGTAATAGGAACGGAGATAAATAGACCTTAAGGGTAGGATTTATGTTAACTTGGCTAGAGGTTGGCTGTGTTTAATGTTTGCTGTCATTATAGGTGCCACAGGATTCAAGGGTTTTTTTTTGTGTTCTTGCTTTGGCTTCCCCTTTTGACTTTGGACTTCCCTAGCTACTCCTCCTCCCAGGGAGTCTGTGTCTTCAGCTCTTTCTGCTGTAAGCTGCTGCTCTTCTACGGGCGTCACCTTGGCGTGGCGGTAAGGTGTACGGGAGGGAGACTGGTCTACAATCTTCGAGTAGATCTCAGGCTTTTAGGCAGCCCGTGTCTCAGCCTGTAGCTTCGCGAGTGTTTCTCCACTTGTACAGCTTTCTTCCCCATTCTGCTTACTCCTTGCAGTGGCTGTAGCATGCCCAATCTATTTCCTTGATGCTCTGATCTCTGTTGATAGTATTTCATTTCCTCAAACCTCCTTAGGTGAGAGAGTAAGACTGGCCTTCTGTCAGCTGGGATGAGGCTCTGGCCAAGTCCCTTCCCCTGGACACGGGCTTTGGCTATGGAGAAGGCTCTGGGTATATTTCAAAAAGCTTCTTCTCCCTTACCCTTTCCTCTGCCATTGTCAAGAATGGATATTTCTCAGATCTTTCCCTTGAGAATTTAGTGGGGTTCCGGGGAGGTAAAGCCCACGAATATGTGGGAATCCCCCATAAGATTGTGGTCTTAGGAGTTTCTTACTTTCACATGAGTACACGCTCAGTTTCTAACAATTCATGACAATGACCATTCAAGTGCCTCTACCAGATGCTTAAGCAGCATCTCTTTCAGGTAAAAAGAAAATCTTAGCTGTGTCTCTCAGTGTGTCTGCCTCTTCACAATTTGGGATGGCAGTTTGCCTGTCACCTTGATTCTTGTATGAATGCAGTAAAAGCCCTTAATTTTCATTTGTTTAGCTTTTTCATATTGTAAGGATGGGAGTGACAGCTTGCAAGCTCTTCACATGTCAGTGCTGAAACCTGAAGCTCAGCGCCTTGATTTTAATACATGATTTTTTATAACTTCCCATGTTATTAGTCATACGTATATTTTTTCTCTTCTGGGTTTCTGGTTGTGTCTGGGTAGTTGAGTTTGACAGTTAATCAGAAAAGCTAGGTAATATTTAGCAAGGTAATGAATCAGTATAATATAGACAACCTTCTGGAAGTAAAGAATGAACCGATATCAGCAGATGACTGATAGTCAACAAGGCAAATTCATAAATCTCTGCATTTGGCCAGCACAATTAAATTTGGAACAGATGCTCTAACAGTTCCCTGTGTTCCTGCTAACTGCATCTTAAAAGAAGAAATTTGAAGACATATAAAAATGAATTAAAATGAATTATAAGGTCAGAGTATTTTTATATCACTATATTAACATCATTTAAAAATAACTTGTTAAAAACAGGAAAATTCAAGAAATCAACCAAATTTTTAATCATATGTACCTGATTTATTCAATCAGCTTGCCTAATATTTCTTCCCCCACTAACTGGCTTGATTATATTTTTGGCAAAAATACTACTTGTAAAATCTGGCCAAATTATTTAATGCTTCACTACAAGCATAAGCAAAATCATATTTTAAGATTGAAAGTAAGAAGAAAATTCATACAATAATGTTACTGACCTTAATTTAACATCTGTACACACTAGTTGTTAAATTAATAAGATATTAAGAACCTTCCTGGGTACAGACTGCAATTTATTTGCAATCAGTGTATGTGAAAGTACATATACATACATGCATATGAATATTCAGGAACTCTGGGGCATCAGTGGTGGAGCCTCAAGCGATGAGGATCAATTAATATACCAGGTCTGTGTTGAGTGCCCCTTCCAGGTTATCAGAGAGCACCCTGAATATTCCCAGAACATAACATATCATAATATAAACCATTGTTTACCTTCCCTTCTCCTCAAACAGACTGTAACCTCTTTGAGTGTAGGAATAACATCTTTTTTGTTTACCTTGTGTTGCTAAGGTCTAGCAAAGTGTCTGGCACATATTTTCTAACTGAATGGGTTAATAAATATAGTTTTGAAGCAAATACACCTATTTGTGTGGATATAGACATATATTATAAATGAGTGGGTATGTTTGTGTGTGTTTGGGGTTAAATACATAAATACACAGAAACAGTCTGATACTAGCTATTTTTTTCCCAGAATTCAATGACTAGGGAAGTGGATGCCTTGGAAGATTTGGGATTAAGAGATGTCCGATCATTTAAACAGTTTTAAGTAAATATTTTATGTGCTCCATAAGTCTAATCAAAATATTATATATGTAACATTATATATATATATATACACACACACAAAAAATAGTGTGTACATATATGGTGTACTATATACTAATGTATAATGTATATATATAACATATATAGTTATACATGTAATATATGTAAAATTACATAAATATACTAATGTTATGGTTAGTTCTTAGAAAAGTTATTAAGCTAAGCACCAACTAAAGGCTGTTCTCTGGAGTGAGCAAGTAGGAAAGCAGACAAGATAAAATGAAAGTACCGCCTCATCCTCTCTCTCATTTAACAATTGTGGTGGAAGACATCCAAGGGTATGATTGTTGTGGTATCAGAGACCTAGGCTTCCTCTTTCTTGTTTCTCTGCCATTTTTAAGGTAGTGCCCATGTCCTTGAGGTTGAAGAGGGCTTGCCAGCACTTGGCCTGCATTCCAGCAAACAAGAGGGGAGGGAAAAGGAGGGGCACATAAAATATTTAGGTTCTTAATATCTTATTAATTTAACAACTAGTGTGCATAGATGTTAAATTAGGGTCAGTAACATTATTGTTTGAATTTTCTTCTTACTTTCAATCTTAAAATATGATTTTGCTTATACTTGTAGTGAAGCATTAAATAATTTGGCCAGATTTTACAAGTAATATTTTTGCCAAAAATATAATCAAGCCAGTTAGTGGGGGAAGAAATATTAGGCAAGCTGATTGAATAAATCAGGTACACATGTCCTTGAGAACTTAGTCATATGGCCACATCTAGCAGTAAAGGAGGCAGGGAAATGAGTGGGTGTGTACATCAAGTCAGTGTAGTGTTCACTTGATGTACACAGCTAGAATTGAGACTTCTAATGTTCTGTAAGTTATTAGGGAATAACTAATCATCTCTGACAGATGGAGGCCTGTGATGCTTTAGGCACAGACTATATAAATTATCTGAAAAATTGGGAAAGGAAGAAAGGAGTGTTTTATATTAACCCTCTAACGTATCAGACTACATACTAAAGCAAAACTCTGCATACCTATGTACGCTGGTCTCCTGCAAGTTATTCCAATGGGCTTGATTTGCAAATGCAGCTTTGAGACAGTCCCAAGGCCCACTTCCCAATAGTTTGGTCCTATCGAAATAGAGATTCTAGACCTACTATTTCCATGCACATTCTGTCTTTTGACCACTCTCTTCTTTAGTTCTCTGTAGGCCGTTTGTTACCACTCGTAGCTCGACTGTTCAGATTCCACAAGGTAACATAATTGCTCTTCTACTCCTCTCACTTTACTGTTCTTTCTGGGCAATATAATTTACTCTCATTTCCTAACCTGTTCCTACATGACAAATATCTTTAAGGATGTATCTTATGAACTCCAGTGCCAAATATCTCACTCTGGCCATCTTCTGGATATCTCTAATGGGCTCAATAAAAGTTTATTGAGCTTCCTATATGACATTTTTTTTTTAGATTTTAAAAAAGTAATTTATTTATTTTTATCTTTGGCTGTGATGGGTCTTCATTGCTGCGCGTGGGCTTTCTCTAGTTGCGGCAAGCAGGGGCTACTCTTTGCTGCGGTACGCAGGCTTCTCATTGCAGTGGCTTCTCTTGTTGCAGATCACGGCCTCTAGGCACACGAACTTCAGTAGTTGTGGCATGCAGGCTCAGTAGTTGTGGCTTACGGGCTCTAGAGTGCAGGCTCAGTAGTTGTGGCATATGGGCTTAGCTGCTCCACGGCATGTGGGATCTTCCTGGACCAGGGCCCCAACCTGTGTCCCCTGCATTAGCAGGTGGATTCTTAATCACTGTGCCACCAGGGAAGCCCGATATTAGTTTTTTTTTTTTTTTGCGGTACGCGGGCCTCTCACTGTTGTGGCCTCTCCCATTGCGGAGCACAGGCTCCGGACGCACGGGCCCAGCCACTCCATGTTATGCGGGATCTTCCCGGACCGGGGCATGAACCTGTGTCCCCTGCATCGGCAGGTGGATTCTCAACCACTGCGCCACCAGGGAAGCCCTAGTTTTTTAATTAAAAATCTATCCAGTCTACTACATGTCTGCACTTTGTTATACATGAGTATACAAAAATATGAATTATATGCTCAGGGAGAATATAATCTACTGGAAGATGCAGATAATCAATAGGCAAATTTTGCAGATGGTGTAATAAATAACAGAGAAAATATGGGGTGCTCTGAAACTGCCTAAAAAGTACTTGTCCAAGATTTTGGGATCAGAGAAGGCTTCCTACAGGAAGTGATATATAAAAGGAAATTTGAAGAGTCTGAGGAATATGTTCAATGAAGACAAAACATGTTCCTGGGTCTAATGTAAGTCAGTGTAGCAAAAGGTACCCTCACAACAGGTTAGGTTGGGGAGGCCCATGAAGGCCACATAAACATGGTAAGTATTTCAGTCAATGGCTGTAACATACAGTCATGGAAAAGTTTCATGCAGGAAATCATGTGACTAGATTTGAGTTTTAGGAAGATCACTCTTGCCACAGTGTGTAGAATGGAATGAAGAAGAGTAAGACTAAGGACAGAGAGATCAGAGAAACCTTTTATAATAATCCCACACTGTTAAGTCCCATAGAAATCTCAAGTTTTAAGCCTTCACAACTGAATCTATAGTCTAAGCCAAAACCTACCACATCTCCCATAATTCTCTATTGTAGGGAATGACGTTACATTTATCTAGTCACTCAAGTAGAAATCTAGGAGTATTCTGCAATGCCTAATTTCTCTCCCCTTCAGATTCACCATGTCCTGCATGTTCTTCCTCCCTAGCTTCTCTCAGATCTATAACTCTTTCTCTACCAATATTCATTGTCCTATTCAGGCCTTCATTATTTCTCACCCAGATAATATCAATTGTCTCTTAACTAGTCACCCTCCATCACTAATACCATTTCAATCTATGTATACAATATTCCCCATAATGGTCTTCCCCTACACTCAAATGCCTCCAGTTTACTCCCTCACTAAAATACCCTTCAAGCAGTTTCCATGGCTTTAGCATGGAATGTAAGGCTGTACACGAACTGGCCTCTGTCTAACCATCCTTACAAACAAATGAATCCCATGCCTGAGATACACCGAGCAGTAATCTGCTGTTCTTCATATGCTCCATGTTGCTTTTGATAATTGCGCACCCTCTGCTTAGAATATGGCCTTTTCCATTATGCTAATTTGCAAGGCTTGAGTCGATTCTTCTTCCCTTGGGGTTTCTCTGACTTCCTCAGATTTAACTGCTTCCTTCTTTTTGCTCTTACCTTATTTTGGAATATTTCTCTCCCAGCACCTATGATCCTCTATACCACTTATTTATTTACATGTCTCTCTCACTCCTCCATACTCTGAGCAGCCTATAGGCACATGGAAATGCTACCACCTCATTCAGATTCTGGCCAGGGTAAATCCTTATTTTTTGTTGATTCATCAAATGAAATAATTAATTTAAAAATCTGTGAACAGTAACACTGGGAGACCATATTCACAAATTCTATAAGAAGGAACATACAGGTTAAGAAGCTAATAAGCTTTAGAATGAAACAGAGGTTTAATCACAACACTGTAATATAAATGGAATATAAAAATAGTGTAAACTGATGCCTTTTCCACTTAAATCGCATATTCTTACATTACTCCAGATAGGATTAAAAAGTATCATTTAGAAGCACCTACTATATGCCACATCTCATTATAAGAACTTTTCATGTATTAATTTGTTTAATTCTCATAACAACCCTGTGAGTTCGGTATTATTATCATCCTCACTTACAGTTGAGGAAACTGAGGCTAAGTGAGGCTGACTACCTTACTGTAGATCACACTGTTAGCAAGTAGTAGAGGTGGGATACAAACCCAGGCAGTCTGCCTCAGAAGTCCACACTCTTCACTAAATTGTACTGCCTAGGGCTTCCCTGGTGGCACAGTGGTTGAGAGTCCGCCTGCCGATGCAGGGGACACAGGTTCGTGCCCCGGTCCGGGAAGATCCCATATGCCGCTGAGCGGCTAGGCCCGTGAGCCATGGCTGCTGAGCCTGGTGCGTCCGGAGCCTGTGCTCCGCAACGGGAGAGGCCACAACAGTGAGAGGCCCGCGTACCGCAAAAAAAAAAAAAAAAAAAATTCTACTGCCTAGTCTATAAATGATCTTCTCTTTCAAAGCGAATTATATGTCCATATAGTGTCTTTTTCAAAATCATGAACCTAACACTTCAGCCCCTAAGCTCTTTATACATTTTAAAGTTATATCGTGTATTAAAATGTTTCGATTGCTTGAGAAATGGCTTATACATAGAGACAATGTGCAGTGAAATCAGGCACAGATTTGGATTCTGCTTCTGCCACAGCAGCTCTGTGACCTTGCTAAGCTTCATTTCCATCTGTAAAATGTAAATGATTTTTTTTTTGGTGGGAGGGGGATTGTTGAGAGGATAGAGTATAAGCATGTATGCCTGGTACATAGAATTGTCCAACAAATGTTAAATTATCCTCCTTTCTCTCTCCCTCTCCCTGCCACCTTCTCTCTCTCAGCCTCAGTGACTTTATCTCTAAAATGGGAATTATGATATATTATAGTATAGTATTTTATATACTTGAACATTAAATGATACATGCAAATGTCCCATTTGGAACCTGTCAAATAAAAAGTGCTATAGCTTCCCTGTTATTTCTGAGTTGTTTAGGCCCCCAATGTGTAGATAAAGCAGCTAAGAATCCAAACCAAGGATGCAAGAGTCCCATCTAGTGGTGGTTTAAGAAAAAAATCAAGACACCTAAGGATTATACTGCTTAAATGGTTGCCTAGAAAGCCTTGGGCTATTTTGTTTTATTCATTTTCCCACCTTGAGAAACAATCTAACGTGGCTCCCAGGGAAAGAGAAAGGAAAGCCTTGAACTGGATTCTTCTCTGTTCTTCCATTGTTCCAAGAATGTCCAAAATCTTTTCAGAATGGATCCACAGATTTCTGGTCTTGTTAAACTCATTATCTTCATTGCTGAACTACTCTATTCCTAGATTTCTAAAAGGATGTGATTCAGCTCCTCAGTTAGGCATGATTTGATAGCCTAATGCTATCATATGGATTCAGCAGTGTCGTTATGACTTAAGACCAATCTCTCGCAAGAACACCCATCAGTCAAAATCTATTACATTTGAGAGGTGACTTCCAAGAAGTCTAGCATATGGTTTACATCTAATCTCAAATGATATCAGGAATGAGGTGGAAGTTCTGGTTAAGGTAAGGCTAGATCTAAAGATGGTTGAAAACAGCCTTTCTGGGATCCCTGCACCTCTGCTCCATTACCCAGGGAAGTTCAATCCAGCGTAAGTGCTAAATACCACAGTGATTGTTATGAACTAACTGCATGTTTGTGTTCCCCCCAGATTCATATGTTGAAATCTAATCCTTGATGTGATGGAGGTGGGGACTTTGATAGGTAATGTGGTCATGAAGTTGGGGCCCTCATTAATGAGATTAATGCCCTTATAAGAAGAGGCCAGAGAGTTAGCTCACTCTCTTTCTGCCACGTGACGACACAAAGTCAGCAACCTATAATGAAGGAGAGGCCTCTCACCAGAACCCCACCATGCAGGTGTCCTGATATCCAACTTTCAGCCTCCAAAACTGTGAGAAAGAAATTTCTGTTGTCTATTAACCACCGAATCTATGATACTGTGTTAAAGTAGCTTAAACTAAAACAGTAATATTCTGATTTCATAAGTTTAAAAGAAAATAATATATTCAGTATGATGACAATAAGGCAATAAAAGAACAGACCACAGAAAACACTATCTTGTATAAACTCCCCACTGTTATCAAATCTTTTTATTATTTCAATCTTGTAATTGTATTGTCATAAAATGCAAGGTGACTGTTCAAATATTAATAGTTTTGGTGGTATGGTGGTATCTTATAGCTCCCTGAGGTGATCTAACTAGGGAGATATTATGTTGTTTGTGATAAATAATGCATTATTAAATAATTTTTATCAGAAAAAAGTCACCCAAGTAGAAATCATTTCCTTGAAAGACTAGTAGGTATTGGAAAATAAACAATAGTTTTAATTTTTTTGAGAGTTTAAAAACTAAGAATAAGGCTTCCCTGGTGGCACAGTGGTTGATAGTCTGCCTGCCGATGCAGGGGACGCGAGTTCGTGCCCCGGTCCGGGAAGATCCCACATGCCGCGGAGCAGCTGGGCCCGTGAGACAGGCCGCTGAGCCTGTGCGTCCAGAGCCTGTGCTCCGCAACGGGAGAGGCCGCAGCAGTGAGGGGCCCACGTACCGCAAAAACAAAAAACAAAAACAAAAACAAAAACCAAGAATAAATATGCACTCAAAATTTTGCTATAGTGAAAATAAATATTTAATGATCTAAACCCGTTTAAATAGTAAAATAATCAGAGTAGAAAAATCTATTATTTTCCACTTCGTTATTTCAAGGCGTAAGTGAAGAAAAAACAACTAAAAAAAAAACTAAAAAAAAAAATCAAAATGAAACAACGACAGTAACAAAAAATCCTGCTCTTGAAACACCTAAAATCTCCCTTATATATTCTATAAGGTTATCAAGCTTTCACAGGTGAGTTCCAAGACAAAGTACATTATAAGAAATGGTTTTACAGAATGCAGTCAAAAGCAGTCATAGAATTCTCCACCTCAGATTAAAATTAAACAGAAGTTTCTAAGGTGAACCTATTATAAGTACCTATACTTTGAAAGACCTGGATTAACTAGGTTAATTTTGCTTAAAAATGCAGAATATGACACCAGGACAGGAGAGAACGTTGAAAAGTCATTTAATGCCTTAGTTACTATACCATGATGTGACAGTATCAACTTCTGGGCAGGAAATAGGGCAAGGAATCTGAAATACTTCAATAAGCAGCTGCTAATGCCAAAAGTTAACTATTGTTCAAGTCTGAACATTCACCTCTAGTTCTGATCTATGTTTAGTAAGCCTGACTCTCAAACAGAAATTACCTATGTTTGAAGCAATCACCCAGGAGATTTCTGATTTCAAGCTCTAAAAGAAAAGAAAACAAAACCGAAAAGAAAGGGAAAAAGTAGTTTGATGGCATAATGGTGCAGTAGAAAAAGTGAAAAGATTAGAGTCAGAGAGTGTGAGGTCAAATTCTTTCTTTGTTACTGACCTGCTGTCTGATAGCGGAGTAGCCTCTTGATACTTTCGGACTTCAAAATTCTTGTCTGAAAAGGGGGGATAATTACTTTCCTAACTGGGGATATATTTTTTTCAGAATTAAATAATGATTAAATTTGAAGTTTCTAACACAGTATATAACCCATAGAGGTGCTCCGAAACACGCTTTAAAATTTTTTCTCATCACTATGACCACATAGATTTCAGTGTAGGAAATGGGATTGGATAATCTGCCCTCATAACTTGAATGGTTATAACTGTATTGAAGTGACATTGGCATGTCCTGAAAAGAATCTAAAAAAAAAAAAAAAATTCACTGACAAAATAACAGCATACACTTTTAATTCTCTTCCTGTGCCCTTACTAATAATCCATTCTCCTCAATCAAACTTAAGCACCTATATTCCCGAAACAACTTCTAAACCTGCCCCTAGACTTGGACCAGCAGAGCTTTCTAATCTTCCTTGCCATGGCTTATTAACGTATCTTGCTTCATTCACTTTCCTAATTGGCAGTGGCTGACTGGGATGAGTCTACCAGCAGGGAGGAGTGTGGCTGGTGGGCTGGCAGCTTGCTGATTAGCGTGTGCTGCCTTGTGCCAAAGTCAATTCTGGGATGCCAGGTGTGCAGCCTGTTAGCGCTCTGCAGCCCATGCCTTGTGGAAGACAGGGATTTGGAACGAGGTTTGCAGAGACTTTTTTTTTGCCCCGCACAGGCTTTCTGTTCATTGCTTTCATGTCCTGCTACCACCCAGACATTCTACTCCTGCTGGCACTTTCTCCATACTTTCCAATTAAAACCGTCCATGTCTCCTTCTAAGGCTGCCCTGATTCTTTCGCCTAGATAGGCTGAAGCTGTATCCAGGTGATTTTCTGATTTTCTCTCTCTTTTTAAAGTTCTTTTCAGCTTGATTGTGGTATAATTGGCAAATAAAATTGTAATATATTTAAAGTGTACAGTGTGATGAATTGATATACATTATGAAAGGATCCCCACCATAGAGTTACTTAACCTTATCTCACATATTTACCTTTTTTCTTTCTTTTTGGTGAAGACACAAGTTCTATTCCCTTAGCAAATTTCAATTACACAGTACAGCATTATCAACTAGAGTTACCATGTTATACATTAGATCCTCAGACCTTATCCATCTTATAACTGAAAATTTGAACCGTTTTATCAGCCTCTCCCTAATGCCTCACACCCAGCCCCTGGCAACCGAGATTCTATTCTCTGTTTCTATGAGTTCAACTTTCTCTTTGCTTGGAATTTTTGCTCAATTCTTATGCAGTGCTCTTTCCTATCTCTTCATGCCTTCAGCCATAGACCACTTGGATTCACAGAACATTCGACAGTATCCTTGGTTCTCAGAAAATACTCAGGCTTGCTATTTGTTGAATATATAAGACAGTAAAAATGTATGTTTACTTTAAGACTTAATAAAACCTGTACACATATTGTTTCAGGGATCCTCTTAGCATCCTGATGAGGTAGACAGCATAAGTTTTACATCTATTCATAGTGGAGAAAATCTAGACTTTACAGAGGTTACATGCTTGCTTAATCTAGAAGTGGAATCAGAACCTAACAGAAGCTCTCTTCATTCTTGGTGCAATATTCTTTCAAACATGTAGTTAAATGCTCAACATTATTTGCTGTTTTATTTAATAATTTTATTTATTATTATTAGTTGTTTTATTATTATTACATTTGTTACTTCAGATCTTGATTATCTCTTTATTAAACTACAATAACCTCATTATTAAGGGACTTTCTGCCCAATAGGTGACTGGTTTCTCAAAAGTTGAAGTGGAATGTTCTTCTTATCTGCCATTTTTATGATCACCTATAGTATGTGTTTCATGTAACGGGTACACAGAGCCCACTTATTATATAGCTTTCCTGAACTAAATGAAGAAGCATGTTTTTCACTCACCAATTCCACTGTAAAAAAGATATTTCTAATATTAAATAACTTGTCAGACATGCTGGTGGAGGGGAGAAATGCTCCAGAGTAGGACTAATGTTGAGACCTGTAGGGAACTAGACAATGATGAGGGCAACAGGATAAAGGGAAGGTAAGCATGAGGGAAGGGAGGAAGACTAGTGGCAATATTGAGAAAGGTATGAAGAAATTGGTAACTCAAAATGATGGTCTAATAATTAGATATTTAATATTTGATTTTATAATGTATACAGTTTACATAATATAGAATTTTAACCACACCCAAAGAGAGGTCAGGCCTTTGCTCTCAGCTTCTGGGATGTGATTTCTAGGCCTGGAATGTCACACTTGATAAGAGTGGCTTTGCCTGGGGGCTTTGGTACAGCTCAATAGTGACAGTTGAATTTAGGGTGGGAGTTTGGGGACATGCCATATCAGCTCTACCTCCCTGAGCAGCTGGAAACTGAGATCAGCCACAAGACCAATCAACCATGCCCATGTGACAGAGCCCCAGTAAAGCCTCTGGACACCAAGGTGCAGGTTAGTTTCCTGCTTGGCAATATGTGCTGCCACGTATCAGTGCCAGGAAAGTACTGCTGTCCCTGGCTCCATGGGGAGAGGCCAATGAAAGCTCTGCATCTGGTACTTTGCCTGGACCCGACTCTATGTGCTTCTTCCCGTGGCTGGCTTTAATCTGTATCTTTTCCCTGTAATAAACCATACCTGTGAGTGTAACAGCTTTCACTGTGTTCTGTGAGTTCTTTTAGTGAATTAACAACTCTGAAAGTGGTTTCGTGAACTCCCTGAACCTACAGTTAGTGTCAGAGTGACTGCAGCCCTCTGCCCTGTGTTCCTTCTAAACTTCAGTTAGCTAACCTATTGCAATGAGTAAGTTTTATTTGCTTATTGTTTTTCCCTGTATCCATGCAACCTTCTTTTGGAAACAGCACTCTGATTCCCTAATTTTAAAAATTAGGAAAGTACCCCACTTGACACTTTTAGTCTCTATAATTTTGCTAACCTAACTCTCGTTGAACTCACAAATGTGCTTATCTATACTATCTATCTATCTATCATCTATCTAAAATCATTTTCCATTTACTTATTGCCTCAGTTTAACCTACTTAATTGGCCATCAGCTTAAAAAGAGGTAAAAATAACTGCCCTCTTGAAATTTAAATTCTTGTCGGGGAGGCAGATTAAACAAAAGTATATATTTTTTCTATAAAATATTGGAAGATGATATGTGCAATGGAAAAAAAAACATAGAATAGGGCCAGCGGGAGCAGAAGATTCAGGATTGGGAAGCAGTTCACGATTTTAAGTTAGATTGTCAGGTAGGTCTCTTCAAGAAGATGACATTTTAGAAAAGCCTGAAGGAAATGAAGGAGTTAGCCACACAGATATCTGGGAAAAGAGAAACCCAAGCAAAGGGAAAAGACAAACCTTAGAGGTGAATGGCTAGTATATTCATGAAATAAGAAAGAGGCCTGAGTGGATGCTAGGGGAAGGGAGGTCATAGGAGGGGTGTGAACCTGTCCATGATGATTGTATCAGGGATAAGAATGTGACCCATGTCTAACCAATAAGACTCAGTTAGGGGACTTTGAGATGGGATGCACATCTAAGATGTTGTTTCTTATGGATATCTGTACAAGCTCATGATTAATTAAGAATAAAGTTAACAAAGAGGCTTAAGTCCGCTGGACTTGAGCTTCATTTGACATAACAAAGGAGACTCGATTAAAAACTGAACACACACTGGCGTATTTCACTTAAATACAGGAATATCAAGAATTCTGAAATTCCCTTCAAACAATTGAACACTGATGATATGAATATCAAAGAAGTTGGATACCTGCCCAGGTACGTCTTACCTAGAGGTGTATAGAGTTCATAACTCCCCAAATATGCCATCTTGGGATATCCAACCTAAACTAAAACAAGATCTGACCACTCTTTACCTATTTATTGATAAGAAAGAATTAAGTATTAGATAATAAATAGTAATAATAATAGCAAACGATTACATAGAATTTACTATGTGCCAGAATTGTTCTAAGTGTTCCATGTATCTATGAATGTATGTGTGTGTGTTGATTCCCTAAAATACCTAATGAGGTAGATATTATAATCCCAGTTTTACAGAGGGAGGAAACTAAGGTACAAAGAGGTTTAAAAAGACTTTCCATAGCTTACCTAATTTCATCATAGAAGAGCCAGATTTTGAACCAAGATACAAACATCTTGGAGATATTACAGGTTTGGCTCCAGACCAGCACAACAAAGTGAATATCACAATAAAGCAAGTCACATGGAATTTTTGGTTTCCCAGTGCATATAAAAGTTATGTTTACACTATACTATAGTGTATTAAGTGAGAAATAGTATTGTCTTAATTAAAAAATACTTTTATTGCTTAAAAAATGCTAAGTATCATCTGAGCCCTCAGTAAATTGTAATCCTTTTATAATAGTAACGTCAAAGATCACTAGTCACAGATCACCAAAACAAATATAATAATAATAAAAAAGTCTGAAATATGGTGAGAATTACCAAAACGTGACACAGAGACATGAAGTGAGCAAATGCTGTTGGAAAAATGTCACCAATAGACTTGCTTGATGCAAGGTTGCCACAAACCTTCAATTTGTAAAAAATGCAACATCTGCAAAGCTCAATAAAGTACAGTAAAACAAGGTATGTCTGTGCTCTGATTCCAGAATCTGTGCTCCTAATCATTTCATGACCTTCATAGCAAACTGCTATTTTTTCTTTTTTTTTCTTATTGTAGTAGAAACCACTAGCTGCCAATCCAACATTTAGTCAATCATAATATTGGAACACTGAATTTATTCAGGGTGGCAATTTATCAGACTCTCCGGTTATGAGACCAAGTTAGGCTAATAATATGTAAATAGAGATTGCCTGAAGGGACTTCTGGGAAAGTTCATTAATGGCAAACACAGAGGTGGAACAGGTCTTTTGCCCTTTTTGCATACTCCTTCCTGTTCCTGGATATGAATGTGATGCCTGGAGCACCAACAGCCATTTTGGACAATGAAGCAAAACGCCATGCTAGGGATATAAAAGAAGAAAGATGAAAAGAGACAGACTGCCTGATGCCCATGATATTATCATATTAGTCTTGGAGGATATACTTGAGGATTTTTTTCACATGAAAAAAAAAACAACTCATATAATCAAGCCACTATCTTTTGGATTCCCTAACATAAGCAGTCAAACTGAATCATGGAAATCTGTGATCTAAGTAGAAAAATGAGCAATCCAAACATATCCCTTCTGGGGTTTTAGTTACTCCAAAAATATAAGACAAGCAGGTAAGTCGCTTGCAAATGCAATGAACTTTGTATATACAAACTTGGCAGTATAAGGCATTTGAACTCCCTGTACTCTTTTACCAGACAAACATACACCCTAACAGATGTTTGTTATTTGGTTTTAGTTCTTAATAGAAAAAACTCTCTATTCCATGATGAATATAATATTAAGACAGAAATACCAGTACATATTTCTTATATATAAACTTATTCATGTACTCATATGTTCATATATTAATGTGTAGTAATATATTCATAAATAAACTTACTCATAAATTTGAAAAATGATTTGGCTTCAAGTATGCAAACAATAATTGGCAAGCTCGTTATCACTATTCTTATTTATAGGAAGTTCTGAAGGATGTTAAGCAACTAAAAAAACCATAAGCCACAATTTCACAAAATAAGCTATATGTTTATACAAACACAAAATGAGGTTTGTACACTGCAAATACATTGTTTAGTCACAGGAGGCTTGAAAGCACAAAACCTGAAGTTTAAGGTTAGAAGTTTCCCAAGTGCTTTCTTGTACCATTGGCAACAGAGAACAACTACCTCATCATAAGGGTGTTTGGTTTTGTTCAAGGACATACCCCAAGTATCTAGAACCACGTGATACGTAGGTGCTCAGTAAGTATTTGTTGGTGTTGAATGAACTGGATGTGAGCACTCAGAGAAAGTCAAAGGAGGTTTTCCTCATCTATCATTGCAAGATACGTAGGCAGCCCCTTTGAAGAAATATCTTTGAAATATCAAGCTGCCCCTACAACCACAAAATAAATGCAATATAAAAAAAACTGAATAGATGAAACCTAATACAATGGAACAAAGTTTCTAATATCAAAGGGGTGCACATTCTAATTTCAACTCCTCTGCCTGCTGTCTTATTTGCTCTGTTTTCTTATTCTATTGACAGCATAAAGTCAGACCTCAAACGCTGAGAAATTTGGCATCTGTGTCCCAGGGCATATTACTTTCTTAACTGTAATAGTTGTTATTGTTGTTGTTTTAACTTGGGGGGTTACCCACCACAGAAAGCCTCTGAGGCAGTAGGAGGGCAGATGATTTAATGATATATTGTAGACCTGATTTAATGGTAATCAGCTTGTAGACCTGACTGTGGATTCAGGGAGAGAAGTTTGGAGAGGGTAGAGACTTTGCTTAGGTAACTGCTGTGCAGCGGTCAGAGAATGATGTTAAGGAGGCAGAAAACAGTGAAAGATAGAATGGGGGTGGAGAATAAAGAGGCTGAGCAGGTTTCAAATCTCATTCCACACGGGATGTAGGATTTTTAGCTTTTACTTTCACACACATATACACATACACTCACATGGAATTATATTTATTACAAACGTTACACAGAATAACTTGTAGAGATAATACTAAGAATGCCTTTACCACCTAACAGTTTATATTTACATGACAATATGACTTTTGGGTCCTTAAACCTGTATTGTGAATCATTCATACACAAATGAATTTACACATTCAAGTATAGCCTGGATTTTTAACTTTGTATGTGTTATTTTTATAATCAGTCTTTAGAAACTTTTGTACATTTGTTATAGTTGAACCTAGCAGCCTAGATACTAACACATTCTGTTGATTCACTGTTAAATATTTATCCATCTATTTATCTCTCCTTATACTTAGGTAGTCTTCTATTGGTTTTTTTTGAAAACATATTCCTCTCTATGATTTATGCTATAAAATCTGTCTTTATTTACCTCAATGCGATATTCTGTTTTCCTTACAACCTTTATTAAGCAAATACTTCATCATTTAATTTTATCTGATATGCTATATATTTATATATAAATTTAGATCTTTCTGGAATATCAACTCTGTCCTAATCATTTCCTTTCTGTTATTAATTATTATGTACTTTTCCTTAAAACTTTATTTTCTGTACTATTTGTGCTCTGAAAATCATGTAACCTTATTTTTCAAGTCATTTGAATGGAAGTTTTGTCGTATTTTTAGCCATGTCAGTTTTTTTTGTCTTTGATTCAATAATCTGCAAATTTTGAAATAGATATCTAAGAAGATTCCTAAATCCTGGGAAATCCTTGGTGTGCTCATCAATTTTTTTTTTTAAACTCGTGACTTAAAAATTATTTTACGGAGATGAAATTCACATAATATGCAATGAATTATTTTAAAGTGTACAATTCAGTGGCATTTATGCATTCACAGTGTTCTGCAACCATCATCTCTCTCTAGTTTCAAAACTTTTTTATCTCCCTAAAACACCCTGTTCTTACTACAAAATCACTTCCCATTTTCCCCTGCATCCATCTACTGGCAACCACTAAACTGCTGCCTGTCTCTATGGATTTGCCTATTCTGTATAATTCATATGAAAGCAATCATACAATATGTGACCCTTTTCATCTGCCTTCTTTTACTTAGAATGACGTTTTCGAGATTCATACATGTTGTAGCATGTTATCAGTATTTAATCCTTTCTATAGATGAATAATATTCTACTGTAAGTATATACTACATTTTGGTTATCCATTCATCCACAGAAGGATATTTGGGTTGTTTCCATCTTTTGACTATTAGAAATGATGCTGCCATAAATACCTGTGTACACGTTTCCATGTTAACATATGTTTTCATTAATCTTAGGTAATACCTAGAGATGGAATTGTTGGATGATATGGTAATTCTATGTTTAACCTTTTGAGGAACTGCTGAACTGTTGTCCACAGAAGCTGTACCATTTTATATTCCCCCAGCAATATGAATGTTTCTATTTCTCCACATTCTCACCAATATTTATGTCCTTTTGTTTTGTTAATTATTATGGCCATCCTAGTATGCATAAAATGTACTTTATTGTGGTTTTGATTTGTGTTTCCTTAATGTACAATGATATATATCATTTCTTGTGCTTGTTGCTATTTGTATATTTTCTTTAGAAAAAAGTCCATTCAAGTTCTTTGCCCATTTTTTAAATTCAAGTTTTTGGTCTTTTCGTCTTTGAGTTGTAAGAGTTCTTTATTTATTCAGGACATTAAACCCTTATCAGATATATAATTTGCAAATATATTCTCCCATGCGTAAGTTGTCTTTTGACATTATTGATAATGTTATTTGAGATACAAAAGTTTTCAGTTTTAGTGAAATCCAATTTATCTGTTTTTTCCTTGTTACTCATGCTTTTGATGTCAAACCTAAGAATACATGGCTAGATCCAAAATCATAAAGATTTGTCCTATATTTTCTTCTAATAGCTTTATACTTCTAGATTTTACATTAATGCTTTGTATCCATTTGAGTTAATTGTGGTATCTGGAGTGAGGTAGGGGTCCAGCTTCATTCCTTTGCACATGGTGGTCATAGAGCTGTCCCAGCACCATTTGGTGAAAAGACTACTATTTCCCTACAGAATGGTCTTGGCACCCTTGTTGAAAATCCATTGGCCATAGTTGTTTGTTTGTTTGTGGACTCTCAATTTTATTCCATTGGTCTATATGTCCATTCTTATGCCACTACCACACTGTTTTGAATAATGTAGCTTTGTACTAGGTTTTGAAGCTGGGAAGTATGAGTCCAGCGAATTTTTTTTTTCTTTTTCAATATTGTTTTGGCTATTTGGAGCCCCTTGCAATTTCATATGAATTTGAGGATTGGAATTTCTGCAAAAAAAATAAAAAGCCACTGGATTTTTTACAGGTATTGAATTCAATCTATAGAGTGCTTTGGGGATAATTCTATCTTAACAGTATTGTCTTCCTCTCAAAAAACATGAGATGTCTTTCCATTTAATTAGGTCTTCTTTAATTTCTTTCAACAAAGTTTTATAGATTTTAGTGGACAAGTCTTTCACCTATGTGGTCAAATTTGTTTCTAGGTATTTTATTATCTTGGATACCATTATAAATGAAATTTTTTTAAAATTTCTTTTCAAATCATTCTTTGTTAGTATTGAGAATAAAATTGAGTTTTCTCCATTGACAATAAGAATAACCAACAGTTATATAGCACATATTAAATGCCAGGCATTGTTCTAAGAGCTTACACATGTCTATGGTCTCAAAACACTATAGTCTATAAGATAAAGGTACACTATCTTAGCATGGCCTACAAGGACTTCCCATTAGGCCTCAAGCTATACTTCTATCTGTATGTATATCAACTGACACTGAAACAGCTCACTGTCACTGAATACACTATGTTCTTTCATCCTTCAATGTCACTGCACACTTTATCCTTTTTTGGCTAGGATTCTTGTCCCATATCATCTGTCTGGGAAACTCCTACTTATCCTTCAAGAATTAGCTCGAATGTTGACTCAGCTACTTAATCAATCCTTTTAGGGAGGATCCATGCCCCTGTCTTTTTTAATGGTTTATATGTGCCTCTTTTATAATGATTTCATCTTGTGTTGCCATTATCTTTCCTGCTTATTCTGATGCCCTCCACTGTACAGAGATAGTTGAATGCAAGGACTGTATTTTATATGCTTTTGCACCTTTAGGGCCTGATGCCATATCCAACTTAGTAGATTCTTAATACAGCTTTCCTAGATGAATGAGTGGACCAAATACACAAAGGTGATCTACTTTGTCACAGAATGTACTCATCCTAGTTCATATATCCAAAAAGCAGTAACCAAATTCCCCTGCATGGTTTAAATCAAGAAAATTAACTTTGTTATTAAACACACTACTGGTAGCGAATGAGGGAGTCTTTTTCTCCCTCTCTTTCCCTTCCTCCCTTATTCTCTCTCACTTAAAGTACTAAGGTCATTTTTGTTCATCTAAAAACCAAACAAAAAAAATGAAATGAAATAAAATAAAATAAAATAAACATAGCTTAGAAATATGGTACTGTTTTACTTTACATTAAAACCTCTAAGAATATTCTCCTTATACTAACATGGAAAGAAACGTTGATAAGCAAAATGATTTAACAGAAAGAAGACAATGTAATTCAGAAGATTTGAGAACTTCTTATATTCCTTTTCAAGAGTGTGACACTGACTCTGTATTGTACCTCTCTGAGTCTCAGTTTCCTCATCTATAAGGCAAAACGAATACTCCCTGCTCTGCATACCACAAACTACTGGGGTGAAGATCAAGAGAGATAATGCTTTTGAAAGAAAGTCATGAAACAAAATGTGCTGTACAGCAAAGTATGTAGTTATTCACTCACCAAACACAGTTCTTGCAGGCACAGATTCTCTATTAAGCCAGAATGACACTTGGGAGAGAATGACAGTCATGATGCAAGGCAGATATGTCTGAATCACAAAATACCCAATTTTTCTTTTCAAGTGGAAATGAGCTGTCATTACGGTATATTCACCTAGAAGAAAAATTTAAGAAGCTTAAGAAACTGTAATAGTCAATAGTTTGAACATTTTGGAAATGGAAGGGATTAGGCAAAGAACAGTCCCTGATTTAAAAAAGGAAAGAATTTGCCCCATATATGACATGGAAAGTATATAACATTAAAATGCCCACTTAGCATAGCAAGAGTATTTAAAAGAAAATTTTCATATGACCAAAAAATTTGAACGGCATGTGTATCGTGTGGAATTTGTTTTTCTCTCTAGGTCATGCTTACTGACCAAGGGATAGAGGATTCATAAATGCTCTGACCATGGATTATCTTACTCGCACAGGTTCTCATCCCCTTTGGTCCCAACCTCAAGCCTCTGTTTTGACTGTTTCCAGTCCAGCCCTCTCTGGCTCTTTAAAGTATTGATCTCTGGCCACATCTCCAAGACTGATTTCCTGGCCCAGATTTTCTACTTTTAATCTTGTCACCAATTCTGAATTTATGTGTTAATGTCTGCTCTAATATAGTGGGGTCAGTTCTATCTGATGCTCATAGCTACCTTCCTTTCTGTTCTCTGGGTTTACATCTGCCAGATGTGAGATCATTCGTTCATACAGCTGCTTTTTCTTCGAAAGGGCTTTAGCTTTCCCACACAGACCAATAGTAATTATCCACAATCAAGAGTTGAATAGTCATAGCTTATCCAGAATAGGGGGAAAAGAATTAGAAAGTGAGGGGAATTGTAACACTGTGTGAAGGTAAAATTGGCTTGTCTCAAAAGACACACATGTTTTGAATTGGGAGCATAAGTTAGACTACTGTTTTTTAAATTTTAATGCACACCTTGGTATCTCCTTGAAATGTTGTTAAAATGCAGATTCTGACTTAGTAAGGAGTCAGGCCTGAGATTCTGAATTTCTAAAAAGCTCCCAAGCACAGTCTGTTGCTCCTTCTTAGGGCACAAAAGGTTTTAAGCAAACTGACACATTTCCAATGACGTTCACCCATTAATCTTCTCAGGAACTAGCTTTTCTTTAGACTCATTTTACTAACCTGTACTGGATTTAATTGTCTCCTTCCCAATTGATTGGCCCAGCAGATCATACTGATTTAACCTAGAGCCATCAGGAGCAACTTGTACAGAATCAGATGCATTGTATGTCCAAATGTAAGTGACCTCCGAGGTTGTATACGCATCTGTAGGAAATCAGGAAAAAAATCTTTTTAAGCATTTTAGTAAGAACTATCAATAACATCCAGCATCAAAGTTCGCATATTTCATAGAATTACTGTTTACTATAAAAATTGATATTTTTTAGGGCAAAAAAGTGCCTTTGAAATTTACAACTTCAGTATGAAGGGTGTGAAGCAGACCAAGAGAGACAACCATGACCACAAGAGTATTTTCACTGTAACCACTTTGAGAGATGAAGAGCAAATTTCTCTTTAGAGCCTGCAAAAATCACTGGGCCCTGAGATGGTTAAAACATCCTCCATATTCGCAAGGTAGTAGATGACGGCATTACAGTAAACAGGTTATGAATGCCCAAGGCCCATTTAACCAGTTAATTTAGAAATAATAATCACTCATGAAAAACTTATGTCCATGTGAGAATAATGATATGTGTTTATTTTAGGTATTATTTTTGTAGTTAGTTTTGTAGGTTTTTCTTCAAAACGTTCACCTAGTTAAGAATTAAGTGACTTGGGCTTCCCTGGTGGCGCAGTGGTTGAGAGTCCGCCTGCCGATGCAGGGAACATGGGTTCATGCCCCGGTCCGGGAAGATCCCACATGCCGCGGAGCGGCTGGGGCCGTGAGCCATGGCCACTGAGCCTGCGTGTCCGGAGCCTGTGCTCCGCAACGGGAGAGGCCACAACAGTGAGAGGCCCGCGTACCGCAACAACAACAAAAATGAATTAAGTGACTTAACTATCATAGTACAATGCATTTCATTAGAAGAATGAGAATTTGGCAGAATATGCAAAATAATTCAGAATGCTATAGTTTCGCAAGTTGAAAACACTTTTTAAAACCTGTTCATTTTAAAATTAATTAATGCACACAGATCTCACTGAACTATACTTGCATAGCATCCTAATTAAGCTATGGATTGGCAGGAGGAGACAAATCACATACAGACCAAGTATAATTTTCTGATTTATTTGGCCAAGGATACAGAACTAAGCAGAAGTGAGATGACTCTAACGCTGGAAGGCAGGCAGCCTATCTTGTCTCAGTACTTCTCTGGCCCTGGCATTTCCCTTGTGCCTGTAGGGGGAACAGCTGACCTCTCCATGCGGGCAGAGTCTCTCCACAGTTGAATAACCAGATAATTCCAGCTGTACTACTGTCCTTTCAAAGAACTTCTATGCACTTTTGCTCAAGGGAATGTTTAGAAATATTAGTTACTCCTGGTCCTTGAGCAAAACTCAGCATCACAGTCACATTTTCAGTTGAGGGAGAGAAAGAACCAGCAATATCTCTGCCTCTAGCTCTCCAGGACAATGGAAAAGCTCATTTACCTGCCATCTAATAGATTTTCTAGGTTAATACCATTGTTCCGGGGTGGTTCTGGTACTTACCTTGATCTAAAGTCTGTGATCACAAATCCATTCCCACTTAAGCATTAGTTACAATAATGTGAATGCTGTGTCTTATTCACTGTGTGGTCTTTTAATGACATACTACAGTGTTGTCTGGTTTTCAGAATGTTACTAGTAAATGTTAATATCAGTGAAATACATGTATACACCTACACCCACAAATAATTATATTATGTGAAACAATTTTTGAAATAGCATTCTAAAAAAGTATGTATGTATGTATATCATTATACATACTTCATATCACTATATGTATATATATATATATGTATTTGTTTTAATAGCAGATCTATTCCTACAGCTTATGAATGAATTCAGTTACCCTAAGGTCTAAATTTTTATTAATTAATTTCAATTAGTTAATCATTGATGATTCTGCTGTTACATATAAATAAGTAACATGAGTAATGTGTATAACTAGCAATGCATTTGCAGATCATCAAGTGGCCTTCTCTTCAATAAAATTTCAAATGACACAGAATTTAATAAACCAAAAAGACATCACATGCTCCAGTTCATATTAGAAGGCCTCAGAGTACTCAGTAGTTGTGGATCTTAATAACTTATGAGGTTTTATTTTAAGCAATTATAATAATTCTACTTTTGAATTTTGACGTTTACCTTTAAACATAAATAAGAGAAGATGAAACTCTACAAACGTAGGTGACATTTTAAAGAAACTAGTAAGAGACTAATGGGAGGGACTCTATCTTACTCATCTCTATACTTCTTGCACCTGGCACAATGCCTGTCATGAGGAAAATGTTCTTACTTCATTCTTGCTAGATTAATCAATAAACTCATAATATTTTAATTCTGTTATTTACTGTTATGAAAGATGGAAATCTGGATAGAAGCCTAAGAATATGTTAAAGAAAATGACTGATCCTGCCCATGTCTTTTATAAAAAAGCAATTATTTACTTTCATTTTTTAGGCAGGAATGTTTTTTAGATTGGGGGTCTGATGAGAGAAGAGAGAGCAGAAAGTCATGCAATGCAGATAAGAGGCATTTCCTGGCCTACCAACACACATATAAACTTGGAGACCATTGTGATTTTTCAGTGAAGTATAAAAGGAGAGAAAGACAAATTTCTTTATAAATTCCATATCTAGATTAAGTTTCCATTAAATAATTTTATTTAATTTTATGCAGTAATCCATTTTGAGTCCTAATCTGCATTAAACATCAAATGCATACTGACCGATTCTTAATATTTGATAACCAAAACAATCCCCAAATTATTTTTATCCAAAAAGAAAATTTATAATTTCTTTTGGGATAATGCCCAGAATACTCTTAGATTTCCATTCAGGAAGTTTTAAATCAAATTAAACAGCAAAGAATTATAAAAAGATGTGAGGCAACGGGAATAACGCAAAACGAAACTGAATTCAAAATTTAAATTAGTAGAAAAGATGCTTCTTTTATTTGAGAACAATGATAAAAAGTTCCAGAAATTCTGTCATTTGTGGGGACATGAGGGAGTTTTTTAAATAAGTGAGGAGTAAATGACTAGAAGAAAAAGTCATGGCTGCTTCCGCTAAAATTTGTTATGCCAGTATTTTAAGTTTTAGGTTGGCTTGTTAGTCTATACACCATGCTCGTGTCCATACTATTAACACTATGTCTCAAGTACCTACTATTGGCAAGGATAAATGAAAGAATATACAACTTTTTTACTCAATGTGTCAGAAAATAAATATAGAGAAAACTAAATAAAAAAAATTACTTCAATAGAAAATGCCTAACAGTAAGCTCTGTGTGCTGCCTGAAACACTTCTAGATACAGAAAACCATATTCTCAAATGTACAATATTACACTACCCTGAAGATGCACTCTAAGGGATTTTAAAATTTCATTTAAAATATTTTCAGGTGTATTTATTTCAAATTCAGAATTGAGACATCATACGTCATTTATATTTGGTATCTTAATGGCACTAACTTGTCCACTGAAAAATGCCTTTCCTTCTTAGACCATTACTGCATCTTGAATAAATCCTTTCTTTGGTATGAAGGCTTTTCAGTTTTCTATTTAATGCCATTTATGCAATGCAAATGAGTTTTTCTCTGCTGCAGTTTTTCCAGCATCATGTTTACTTTGTATAACAAGATTGACTATCTTCGAAAAAGTGCCAGTATTGAAGTGATAGTTTCCGTGAAAAGAAAAAAGGGTTTATTGTTAAACAAAGGAGAGATTCTCAAAGAAAACAGAGAGCTGACACCTTTCGTAAGATTGAACAGAACAAACAAGATTGAACTTCTCATTCCACAAAACTACGGCCATCAATAAAATTAGAGGGTTTTGCATTCATATTAGCCACCATTCTTCTCTTTTCTTTCACTTGATACAGTCTGTGGGGAGAAGGCATATTATTCAGTCATACATATTTGTATCAGGTGAGAGAACTGCATTTCTATGCAAGAGAATGAAAAGTCAAAACTGCCCAGAATGGACAAAGATGAAGGTGCCAGAAAGAGCAAAGGTTTCTGAAAAGGTCAGGCTATGGAACACACTCACAAAAGAGAGAAGCTGCTTAGCTGCGTCCATGAATTTATCCTGAACCTGCCCTGAATGCCTTGTGGGCCTAGGGAGATGATTTGACCTTCCCTCTTTTCAATTATTCTGGGAGAGCTAATGCTTCTGCTTGACATATAAGATACAACCTCAGTGACCTAAAGAACAGCCAAACGCACAGAGGCTTTTCTGAAATATTTTATGTACACAGAAAGTGCCCACATGTAGCAATCGAGTTACATCATCTTCTTCAAATTTATTTTAGAAAGAAACTTTCCTTCCGTTATTAGAGAGTAGAAAGGTAATTAGAGATCCAGCTTTTTTTTTTTACCTATTCTCCGTTGCCATTTGCAACAGGTTGATCACTACTTTAACAAATAGAATCTATCCTTAACATTTCATTCTTAGTTGAAAAAAAAGCCGTTTATTTAGCATTTTTAATGGGTTAGCACTTGAAAAAGAAGGTAAATGACATAGTCCTGACCTTCAAGGAGCTCCCAGTCTACTTTTTCACATTGATAAAAACGCAAGGTGTTCTTTATTAGCAGTAAAGCAAATGACAATTAAACACAATGGTTAAGATATGATATTTGAGAGTACAATAGGGCTAGCCAATTGATTACTTGAGGGAAATCAGTATGTTTTTTATTTCTGCATCTTATTGGGCAAGTATTAAGCATCCCATCATATGAGAAGAAAGTACACAATTATGTTGTGCTGCTGCCTATCCCTGATTTTATTGACCCAAAACATGTACCTTCATCCCCATACTTACAGCTGCCAAATTTCAGAGGACATGAGTGGGCATCCATTGGAAAATCCTCCAAGTGCATTGGACACTCAGCTTGAACTGTAAGCCTAAAAGTCAAAATTCCACTCTTTGTTTACGTAAATTTGCAAGTCAAGATAAATCACTGCTTATTGTGGTCAACAGAATTAATGATGAGGTAGGACCCTCATTAGGGCATCTGATTAGGCTAATTCACATTTAAATATGCTTTTGTTCTTTCACATTTAGGTGATCCTTCAGAAGACATTTGCACCTACAAAATCTGAGCTCAAGTAACAATATTTATTTAAAAATATACTTTAAGCACTTTGTACTATATGGTTAGTTAAGAAGAAGTTATGTACACATTTTTGAAGGTTATTTTCCCATTAACTTCAGTATTAACATTTGAAATCTTGAAGAAAAAAATGAAAAACAAACCTCTGTCATAAAAAGAATGCTATTTTCTCCCAACATTCCATCAATAACCATATAGCAAAATTGATATAGGAATTCAATAATGCCTCAGAGAAGCACCCTTCAAAATTATGTAAATTGTAAATGAATATCATATACTATATATAGATACATATATATAAATATAAATATAGACATAGTTACATATATATAGATATATCTCCTAGAAATATCTTGTTGAGACTGGACTATTCAAATCACAGACAGAGGTTATGAATGTTAAAGAAATAGTTTTTTTGTATATATGTAATCATATTAAAGAGTAATCATAGCAAATTTGTTTTAAAGAAAATTATCAACTATTCCATTTCAGACAAAGGTAAATTATATAAAATAGGGACTAAAGTGAACTTACAGAAGAATCTCTGACAATGAGCAAAACAAATGTAACCAACAATTTAATTATAGCTTATATACTTCCAAGAGAGTATTTAAGAAGAACCCTACACAATATTTCTCCAAACCCCAAATTTCCAATCATTGTCTTAATTCACAGGACTAATTAGCGTGTAAAATCAAGGGGGATACGGCATCTATATTGCAAGATTCAGAGAGAGAAGCAGAAAGAATAGCTAACTTCCATTTTAGGCAATGGTCATTTAGCAATGAGAACTTAAAGAGTTTTTTTCTTTAAAGATAAGACTGTATTATTGTCCCTTCTTAAATAACTTTCACAATTGAAACCCAACACTTAACATTTCATATGAAATAATACATCAAATGCTTCAAATACACATCTGTCTATATACAATGCTGATGAAGGTTATCTATGTTTTAAAGTCTTTATCAAACATTTACCTTTTAGATTATACACCATTTTATTAGATTTGTGATTGTTTTCTTTGTTATGTAATATAAGTAACTTATTTTAAAAAGATTGATTCATGAGAAGAGTTCAAATGGAACAGTGATTAGAGTCAACAACTGTATATTTCTTTCGATAATTTTTTAAGATTGAATCATCTGAACTTGATGTCACATGACATCTCTGAGGTTATAAAAGTATTTTTCTCCCTTCATAAGAAGGATTAAAATATTAAATTAAGTGAAACTTGCTTAAAAATCATTTAAAAATTTGCTGGGATATTTCATGAGATATTAAAAATAAAATTATGTGCTTGTATAAAGAAAAATTTAAATCATACTATTAAAGTTGTATGTAACTAAAATATAGTATGAAAAGTAAACTGCCAAAAAAAATCAATTCTTAACAGCTAAGGCAATTTTTAAGCCTTAACACACTAAGATGAGTGTCAAACTCATAACCTTTATTTTTTAAATATCAAAGCATTTATAAAGCATAGTCTGGTTACCTCAATAATCTGTTATGAAAATGTTCAACTTGCTAATACTTGACAGCTAAGTTGGCTGGTTGGTTAATACACAGATTCCTCAGTATTTAATGACAACATATCAAACCTGAACACATACCTCATTGTGTATAGCAGAGTCCCGTCATCCTGGATTCGAAGAAGCTTGTTTGGCATTGTCATATTATGTGCTACTGATTTTTTCCCGTTGTGGAAGAAGGTATCTGGCGTCCAGATTTTGCTGGCCATTAAATTGTTAAGTCGAAGGATGTTCATAGGACCTTTAAATTTTAACCGTTCATCTTTCCATTTTTGTCGAAAGAAAACATCTATTGTATATTCCTGAAATATAAAATAGAATTATTTTGAAAATAATAAATGTTTTAGATACAAAGACACTATAAAATTTCAACAAAAATAATAATATAAATACTTGAAAAAGAGAGAAAGCTATTTTGAGAAGTGAATTTTGAAAGATCATTCCTTTATCTTATCAATAAATGTTGCCACTTACAATAGGATAAAGCATGTGTACTTGCACAATTAGCTACATATTATTATGAAAAGAAAATAATAAATTTACTTTCTCTGGTGTCTTTCAGTTGAACAAGGTCTTAGGCAAACTGCTTTACTACATTGTATAGTTTAGAACCACTCGGAAAAGGGGCATGCTTTGGCCGGGTCTGGGTGGATTGTCCCAAATCATTCATCTCAGGAATGAGTAAGGAGGAAAGCAGGCAGCCTGATTCTCAGTAGAAAAAAAGGAAGAAAGGAAAAGAAACAACTATTAAATACACACACTGTGGGATCTATATGACATCTGCTGTTGCCAAAGAAACTATAAAAAAAACTTACTGCTTTCTTAATCCTAAAAAAATGGTGAGACGTCACAAGAATGTATTGGGGAAGATGATTTCAATAAAGTTTATTTAATGAAATTGTAATAAAATACTTTGAAAAGGTATTAGAATACTTAAAATATGAATATTTTGCCAACAAACACCCTCAGGTTAAAATGTACTTTCAAATATTCATACAGACCAGCTAGTGATCAATTCCCCTATTATCATCCTCCAATACGTTAAAAGTTGTTTTATTCAATCTCTCTGTCTCTCACCCTCTCTCTCTCTTTTCTCGTTCCCCACCTCCCCTCTTTTTTCATTTTCTCTCTGTCTTTCTTAGGATAAGAGGATGTATACATTTTAGATGAGATGTACAATTCACAATTATGATCGATACTGACAATTTTTCGATATTAAAAATTTTGGTCAGTGTATGTTTGTGCAGACACTTCCATGATAAATAACTAAAATGTTCATTTATGCACCTGAGATTGGAAATTCAGAAACTGTCCTTTGTGCATAAAGCCATAACCATCACATGTTTGAAAATAAACAACTTAGCAACTGGCAATTTCACTCAACCAAAATTATGTGTTTAAAAAAGGACATTAAAAAGGCCACATACTTATGACAATAACAAATCATTTATACCAACCTTACTCAAGTAAATGAAAGTAAATGATTCCCAGCAATCCCTCAAAAGTTGAATGGATGAAGATAACAAGAAATGGCCACAGGTAATGACATATGGACAGGAAGTAAAGAGTGGCTCTGAGCTCCTAACCCTTAGAAGAAAATATCATCATCTAATCCACCCTCACTCTCTGTGGTTTAGTCATTGTTTTTAAGTTCAGTTCTATATAAGTGTAACTCAATTTTTAAAAAGAAGCTGGATTAAGAGATGAGTTTTTGCTATCTGACAAATTTTTATGCAAATGTTTCTTCCAACTGTGGTTCTCCCAAATCCAAGCCTGATGTGAACACATTGGACATTTGCTTGTTCAGGCACACTGAATATATTTTACAACTTTCTGTAAAACTTCAAATTCAATTTTTCCATTTCTATAAAATTATGAGATGTTTTATCTGTGTTCAGAAGCTCTTGCTATAGCAGCAAATATTTCCTAGAGATCCATCACATAGGGAATACTCAAGGTTTCCAAACAGTAAATTACAGGTGAGCTCTTTTTAAAAAGTGTCCCAGGTATGCTCTGCCAACCTCTGCAGAGTGACCTATGCCTTTTTCTTCCCCTCTCCGCAACCAGGTACATTCATGTTATGCTCTGGGCAATTTTAGCAATCCGCATCCTCGCTATTCATCAGATAAAGCAAGTTCCCTACTTGTCTGGGCCAAGAACTGTACTCACAGCCATGCTCCCAGTCCCTTGAACATCTGGAAGAAACAGTCAGCTGTCTGTATCTTTACTACTCATAATACAGCTTTCTATTACTAAAGATCGTATACTGCAATTATACCTTTGTTCCTCTGCCTTCTGCTAGATCTGCTAGATCTTCTAGCAGATCTTCATAAAAGGCACTATGGCTTTCATTGTGCATTATTTTACTTTGTCTTCAGAGACATAAGAGAGTGTAAAGAATACTACAAACACTTTGTAACCATCACCAGCAAGAATCACAAATATTATTGAAGCATTTTCTCTCCTGTGTATCCCTCCTCAATCACATTCCCCTACTCCATGAGGAAATAATCATCTTGAATTTGGTGTTTATCATTCCCATACATGGGCTTATGTATTTACTATATAAATGTATGTGTTCTGTGTCACATTTTTAACATTTCTATAAATGAGATCATACTGTGTATACTTTTCTGACAGATTTTTTTTAGTTACATTGTTGAGATTTATTCATAGCAATATATCTAGTACTTTGGTTCATTTTTCATTGCTACCTAGCATTACCTTGTAAGAACGTTTTACAGTATTCCTCCTTTTCCATGTTCTTTAATATTTTTTCTATTTCCTTTGTCACTATTGTAAGCAATACTGTTATGAACATTATCAAACAATGCTTTAAGGTGTAAGAGTTACTTTAGACCAGAGGTCGGCAAACTTTTTCCATCAGGGGCCAGTTAGTAAGTGTTCTAGGCTTTGCTGGCCATACGGTCGGTATCACAACTACTCAGCTCTGCTATTGTAGTCTGACACAGATAACACTTCAATGAGTCAGAGTGTCTATACTGCAATAAATCTGTGTTTACAAGGAAAGGCGGTCAACAGGATTTTGCCCGTGGATCATGGTATATCCATCACTGCTCTAGAGTAAATGGAAAAGTGGGGATACAAAATTTATTATATGTGCAATCAATAACAAGATATTGTCAAAATGAAATTGTAAGACGTGTATACGTTGCAATAAATAACAAGATACTGTCAAATCTTCAAAAATAACAAGATATTGTCAAGTTGAAATCCTAAGAGATGTATACATTTATATCCCCACTAGGTTCTCTACAACTTGGTATAGACAGAATATTTCATTTTAACCATTATGGTTGGCGTGAAATGGTTCACAGTGCTGCCATTTGGCTTTTTCTATTAACTAGTAAAATTTAACACATTTTCATATGTTTATTAAATGCTCTACTTTTTTATGGATTGTTTGCTCATGTCATTTACTCAATTTCCTTTTAGGTTGTCCTTTTCTTATTGAGTTATAGAAATTCTTCATATTTTCTATATACATATATTTTAGAAAAATACAGAACTCACTAAGAATTATAATAAAGATCATAAAGGTATACAAAAGATCATAAATATACCCCTGTATGTTTCTCTTAAACATGTCAAAGTTCTGCTTTTAACATTTAGGTCCTGGAATTACTGTGTATCATATGAGACACAGATCCAAATTTTTTTTTCAAATGGAAAACAACTTTCTGGTACCATTTATTGACTGGCCTATCTTTCCCCACAGCTCAGCAATGGCATTTCTTTCATGTATCTAGTGCTTATATAGGCAGGGATCTGTTTCTGTTTATATTTCAGTCGAAGACATTTTATACTTCCTATTACGGCTTTTTTCTTCTTTATGTGGGAGATATTGTGAAGTACGTTTTTATGATTCCAAATATATCGGTTTCTTTTACTTATATTTTTGTCACTGATGTTTAATTTTACTGCTTTATGATAAGAGATTATGCTCTGAAGATAGCAATAATTTTCAATGTACTTAAAATAGCTTAAGAAAAATTTTTGTTGAACCTGACCATTTCCATCTTTTAATGGTAAGACAATTCAGTCCATTTGCATTTAATGTGATTACTAATATATTAGGTATGTCCCCAGGCTATACTGTTTTTAGCAGTGACAAAATGATGAGGATAGATGGGATAACTTATTTGGATGTTTCATGATTAACTGATTAAAATAAATAAGAACTCTAGAAAATTATGGAAGAGGAATCATAAAAGAACACAGATACATGCACACATACACAATGAATAGAGGGAGAGAAAAGTATCAAACTAAGAGAAAAGAAATTTTAAAAAGTATATAGAGATTAACAGTGTCAAATAGTGGTGAAAGATCTTGAACGCTTAGTAGAAAAAAAGAGTTCAGAAACCAAAATGCAATGGGTTGAGGAGTGAACAGAGCATACAAGTGGGAAAAAGTAAAGTATAATGTACTCTTTGCCACTCCTGATTTTGTAAAAGCCATTAAGGGAAATCAGAGTTTAACCAGTAAAATCTAGAGACTAACTTATACCATTTAGCTATTGCCATGTTAAAAGACACCTAAAATGTAGTAGTTTAAAATAGCAGCCATTTATTATTAGCTCATAAGACTGAAGGTCAGCTGATCTCACCTGGGCTCAGTTGATCTCAGCTGTTCTTGCTCATGCATCTGTGGGTTAGGCGGCCATTGGCTGATCTGAGCTGTTATTGTGTAGAGACACTGGGGCAACTCAGCTCTGCTCCAAGTGTCTCTCATCCTACTCCAGGGACCACTGGTCTACCCTGCGCTTACATTTCTCATGATGATGGCAGAAGTACAAAAGAACAACCCCCAATGCACAAGCCCATTTCAAGCCATTGCTTGTGTGATGTCTGTTAACAACCCATTGGCCAGAGAAAGTCACATAACTGAGTTGAGTGACAAATACTTTAGCAGGTCACCTCACTCTCAGTGGGAGGGCATTACGAAGTTAACGAAAAAACATGTTGATATTGAAAGGGGTGAAGAATGGGTGCCATCATTGCAGCCTATCACACTAGCCCTCTGTGAGAGAAAATAAAAGATTTTTGTGAATGAAATGAGATGTTTGAGAACATCTGAAACTTCATCATGTGACTCCAATGAAAGTTACATGGGTCTAATATCAGGGGGCAGGTTGGTTATAAGTTAGTAAGTATAACTGTAATCAACTGTATTGTACCTCAATTAAGTGTGGGCCCGTGAGCAGAAGCAAGATTATCAGCTTAGAGCAGTAGCTTACAAAGTGGGGTATGTACATCCATTTGGGTGTAGGAAGAAAATATTAGAATCTTTATGTCTATATAGAATTCTTATCTAAATACAAGAAGTAAATTAAGCTTTACTAATAATATATGGAATGATATTGGCACTCTCACTATGTCCATAAGTAGTAGATGATGGTCATGCATGAAAGGCATGCTATGGGAAGAGAAGAAGCCACAACAGGGAATGGTCAAGTGATGCTGAATTCATTTGCATTCAGTGTACTGTGGTTTGTACTCAGGTGAATTTTCAAGTTATAATAACTAGTTTTGATTAAACTAACTCTAGTGAAAATAGCCAATTGGCTTAAAAATTATTGCTAAATGACACCATGGATCGAAGAAAACACTAATAATTACACAAGCACAAGTGAAAAATAGGAAAAGGGGATATCACTTCTATGCCTAATATGAGTTCTTCATTAGCCACATAAAGAATGATGAACTAATAAACTCTACAAAGAAATATGCAAAAGCAAATTCATAATTTTCAATAAGGCTACTTAAAATATGGGTTTATACCCACTGCATTTAATGATGAGCTTCATCTGAAGCATATGTTGTGCCATGAAATACTGGTTAATGATAGCATAAGGACTATAAATAGTAAGTTGTTTTGAAAGTAAGTTGTAAATAGTAAGTTGTTTTGAAAACCAAATATCCAGAACATGAAGATGAACAGCGAAACTTGGTAGATGGGTTTTTTAAAAATTGGCATGATGGTTCAGTAATCCGTAGCCAATGATGCACTTCTTAAATTTGCCTATCTTTTTCATCCATGGCAATTATTAAGACAAGTATTAAAATAGTATAAATTTAGAATCAGACTTTTTTTTTTTTTTTTTTTTTTTGCAGTACGCGGGCCTCTCACTGTTGTGGCCTCTCCCGTTGCGGAGCACAGGCTCCGGACATGCAGGCTCAGCAACCATGGCTCATGGGCCCAGCCGCTCTGCGGTAGAATCAGACTTTTGATTGCTATATTACAAAATATTAAAGAAACATATTTAGAAATAATAAAGCACAATTTAAACATATTAAATGCTAAAATATTCTCAGGAATAGAAATCTTAAGTATGAGTAAAAATAAATCTATTTTAATAATTATTCCTGAAAATAGTATGTATTTTAACTTTATCTCATTCCAATTTCTGCTTTTGTGCTTCTCAGAATACCTCAATATATTAGTACAAAAGCATATAGATACATAAACAAATAAATACAGCTGATTCACTAGTTTTTATGGTTTTGCTTTCAAGATTAAAATAACAGGGAAAGGAGACATTTCAATTAAATAATATTCATGTTATATCCGCTAAGTTACTACAGGATTTCCAGACAGATTATTTGCATGTGATTCTTTTAAATGCATAGATAACACACATTCTCAGTACTTGAAAAGAATATTTTTGAAAGGTTTCTTAAAATAAAACTCAAGTCTGTCATGAGTATATACTAATATAGTAATTATTTGATTTGTGTGTTACAAGAAAATTGCCAGAAAGTACAAAACAATGCAACTTCTTCATACAAATAAGACCTAGTCCCTTGAACCAAGGTTCTAGAAGAAATAAATAATACCAAGATCAACTACAAAATCGCTCAGAGAATACACAAACAACTAAGGAGCACAATTAGAAAGAAACAAAAAAAATTCATAAGGACCTATCAGCATGCATCTATCCTCTGGCCTGTGTATAGGACACATGAGGCTGTTAACTGAGACTGAAAAGTTGAAGAATCCGTACACTTCAAGATTTGAAACACTCTTTGTGGGAAATTTAATCCAACTTCTCCTTCTTATAGATGGGATTATAGATAAATGTAGTGACTGTCCTGTTTCCAAGCTTGTAAGGGGCAGAACCCAGACAAGGATGTGATTTCCAGCCTAATGTCTTTACTACCACTAAGTGTTATTTCCATAAAATGTATTGCTAACAGAGAAATCACTCTCTATTACGCAGTTTATTGAATAAACATGATTTCAAGGACACATTAATTTAGTGAAGACAGCATATTTTTTAGTGCCTGGCTACATTAATTATAAGTCAGTGCTTGTAGCCAATTTCTGAAGAATTAGATCTACTCACAAAAACATAACCAAATTGCAGGACTGCTCTTGGAGTGATTTCTCATTTACTTTGATTTACTGAGTGTATTTCTTTTTCATTTTTCATTTAATTTAATTTAATTTTGGCCATGCTGTGCGGCCTGTGGGATCTTAGTTCCCCGACCAGGGATTGAACCAGAGCCCTCAGCAGTGAAAGCACAGAGCGCTCACCACTGGACTGCCAGGGAATTCCCTCCTGAGTGTATTTTAAAGTACCAGATTTATTTCATTATACCCTTTTGCTATTAAAGGTTAGTCTCCTCTGAGTAAGTTCCTATCAGTGTGTTTCTTCAATAACGAAGAAAAATGTGGTTTATGAAGCATGTATGTAGCAACTGAAGAAATAACACCCTGAGACTGTACAAGAATGGGTAAGATCTAACACTTTCAGTTGGTACTCAAAGGAGCGTGAACCAGGAATTTAGTCCAGTATTAGCATCGCAAAAATTGCAAAAAATGAAAAGCTTAAGAACAGATCAGCAGTGTCAGTAAACCCAATTAGTGCAGTTTATAAAATCTTATTATGCAAAGACGCTCACACAAACAGACTGCAGACCACCACAGCGACTGCATGTTCCGACTATTGCACAGGTGAGATGCCTGGGCTTTCTCTTTGCAACTAGATGCCTGGCAGGTTTACAAACAAATTAGAAACTGATACTAAAGGTTCAGATTCTAACAGTAAATTATTAAAATATATCTAATCAAAATACTTAAGATGATTAATAGAATATGTTAATTGCAATTCACTTTGATACAATTTATTATTTAAAATTCATAATAACCTTATTAAATATAGAGAACTATTCCCATTTCACATATTCATTAAAAAAAAAAAAAGAGGGCTTCCCTGGTGGCGCAGTGGTTGAGGGTCCGCCTGCCAATGCAGGGGATACGGGTTCGTGCCCCGGTCCGGGAAGATCCCACATGCCGCGAAGCAGCTGGGCCTGAGAACCGTGGCTGCTGAGCCTGTGCGTCCGGAGCCTGTGCTCCGCAGCGGGAGAGGCCGCAGCAGTGAGAGGCCCGCGTACCGCAAAAAAAAATAAAAGAGAGAAAGCCAAAATTTGAACTCAAACCTTATGTTTCCCAACATCATGTTCTTTCATTGTACCATATGTAAAAACAATCCTTGGAGGTGGGACATTAAAGGGAAATTTCCTTCTTTATAGACTAAAAAATAGACACTAGTCATGTATTATGGAAAGTTGCAGGCTGAGACTGAAGTTTTGGAATCTCTGTCAAAGTCTTCTTTCCACATTTAAAACTGACTCAAACACAAGATTGAGGGATAACAGCAATAATAATAAGTTGAGTAATGTGAAATAGATGTTAAGTGCATTCAATCTTAAGTCAGATAGCATAGGGTACTGGACCTTTAGCAGGTCACTTAATCTCTCTTTATTTCAGCTGACATATCTGTAAAATGGTGATAATTATACAACTTACTTCCTTTAAGGATAAAGTGATATAATACCTGTAAAGTTCTTAGAAACAATTTGGACATCAAAGAAGGTAGCCTGGTATGAATCACCTTCAAAGTGTCCTTCTCCCCCCATTCCCCATACTCAAGAAGGTGGCCTGGCAAGAGAGGGACACCCAGAAGCAAAAGGGCACAAAGTAAAGTGCCAGGGGAAGGAGCTAAGTAGGATGCCACAAGAGGTCCATGAAAGAATAAACCAGCTGTGCATCTGGTGTTTTGGATAATAAAGAGGTCTTTGAGAAAAAATCACAGGTGTGCCCCATGAGAGGTCCTGTATTTATCTACTGGCCATTCAAATGTCATTGATTGCCAGGAGAGAACCACCAACAGAATAAGCTAAGTAAAAAGGAATTTCCCCCCCCTTTTTATAATCTCCTTTTTTCTTGCTTCAACTCTGGAAGACCCAGAAAGAGGAGAAGAAGCGTAGATCGTGGCCTCTCACCAACTGTGCACCCCTTACCTGTGACCACGGCTAAGAAGAGGAGAGAAGCTCTAAATGGCATACGAGATTGAAGTTAAAATTGGACTGGACTGGGCTCTTTGATGTGTGAAAGTGAACAGAAAGCTACAAGATGCACCCCAGATATTGCCATGATATGGCAAAAGAAGATCCAAAGAGTGAAGTGCTGCTGAGTTTGATGAGTTGAATTTCTAAAGCCTTGGAATGAAGCCCAAATGCTTTCTCACAGCCTCCAAAGCCCTGCAATGACCCCTCCCTCCCTTACTTCTCTAGTCTCATGCTTAGCAATTCTCCATATATGTTGCCTATAGCAATAGTGATACTGCAGGGCCTCTGACGTGTCATGCTTCACCTTACTACCCAAACTCATTGATCTCCCTTGCAGTCACTCTTCCCTGTCAACTCCTACATTTGGCAACTTTTACTCCACATTGAGAACAAGTACAAAGACCACCTTCTTCAATGTATCAACAGTATCTAGCTGCCCAGAACATAGGAAAAAAGCAATAATTAGTCCATGAATAAACGAATGAGAGGAACCACTGGAAATTAAATATAGTAACAAGGATTCTGGGCCATAACAGCTCAAATGGTGCACAAGGAGAAAGGCATCAGCAGAGGCAGACGGTAGAAAAGCTCTCAGATATCTTATCTCAGTCCCCTGCATGCAATACCCTAATCCTTAAATTCACAAGTGTGAAGTGTGTATGTTTATGTGTGTGTGCGTCTGTGTAACTATATTAAACTAATCACAGTAGGCTTTTCTTTTATATGATATTTACTTTTTAAAATATATTGACACATATAAAAAAGTCAGGCTATAATAAGATCTATGGTAACAGAAATCTATGTTTTAAGTTTTATTTGGAGATGCTTTTATGGTGTTTTGGGGCATTTGGCTACAATGCCATTCATGATCTGATTCTAAGTTATTTTCTAGCTTCATCTCCCCCAAAATCTCTAAGAGTATTCTGGGCTGCAGTCACACTGAACTTTTACATTTTACTAAATTCAACAAGCTCTTTCACTTTGTGCTAAAACACTTTTCCCATTACATAGCCAGCCAGTCCTTGTTTGTCCTCCACTATCTTCTTTTCCTAGAAACCTTCTCAGATATAGATATCCTCTACCCACATCTCCTCTGCCACCATATTAATCCATAAATACTTCAATAAAAACATGACCACACTTTTAAAGTGGATTTTTTTTTTTAATCTTAGCTGTTCCCCACTACACTGTGAACAACATGAGGGCAGCAACTGGGTTATACTTAAGTATTTCAGCTCCCAACACTGTGACAGACAGAGTATGTACTTAGCAAATCTGGTTGAAAAGAACAAACACAACGCATGCCTTCTAGTAACTCAGACGGCAGTAAAGAAGAAAAACATGTTCAGATTTTTGTAATCTAGCGTGCAAAGTCATAAAAACGTGTGAAAGCCATGTGGTGGAGCACAGGTACAAGAAGGACTGACTCTACTTGGAGTAGCCTAGAAAAACATCAGGGAAGATGAAATGGAGCTTGGCTTTGAATAAATGAAAGCTCTCCAGTTGGCCAAGGAGGAGGGTAGGCATAACAAGAACAGGGAAAAACATCTGCAAGGCCAGAGAGTTGTTAAAGATAACGGCAGGTTCCCAGAACAGTGAGAAGTTCAACGCAATCTTTAAAAATAAAAGCCTGTCTGATAGTTATAATGCCTTGCAGCTACTGCCCCCCCCGCCTTGCCTTCTCTCCCCGACCACGCTGCTTAAAAATGTTGCCTCCACTCTTTCTCCATTTCCTCACCTCCCACATGCCTCAGCCCACTGCAATCTGGTTGCTTTTACCACAATCAACAAATATCTCCTTGTTCTAATCTAATGACACATTTAAATCCTTTTCTTGGCTTTACCATAATATATGACACCGTTGTTTTCTCCCTACTTTTGTAATGCTCTCCTGCGTTGGCACTAAAACCACAGTCTCCTGGTGGTGTAGTTAACTCTCGGGAAAATGCTCATCATGGGACCTGAGACCTCCTGTGTCTGACAATAATCTACACGTAATGGTATCTCCTGGAGAATGTATGGGAGTAACACCGGTGGTTGGTTTCTATTATTCCTCCTCAAGACATACAAGTTCTGCATAGTTTTCCCCAAAAGACGGTCTCACCCTTGTAACCTGGGGAAAGAACTTGCAACTTCTGCAATTTTTATTTTAAAAATCACTTCATATTCAGAAATCCTAGCTGTTTTTTATTTAGTTTTTACAAAAGAATGGAGGAGTGGTAAGGAATGCCCTCCCCTGAGGCAGCCAAGTGAGCTATGACTAGATATATGTAATTCCTACAAGCCTCCCTCCTGCAGAAAGGTAATGGAGCGAGTCAAACTAGTTCAACTACCTTTATCTGCACTCTTTTATGGAACTATTAACCCACTCCCTGGGTGAGATTTCACTGTGGGCACAACCTATGGGTTCATCCCATTACTAAATGAATCATACTTCCTTCAGGATACAGAATCCTACCTGGACAGAGGGCCATAAATTATACAGACACCTGACTACTGAACATTGTTGCATCTGATAAGGAGGGAAAGGCAGTGGTCTCTGATGTTTGTTCTTAAGGATCAGAGCACAGTCTAGTCAGAGAAGGGAATGCACCTCCATTTGGGCAGACATCCATGGTTACTCCTTCTCAGATTCCTCTGCAATCTTTTCTATCCTCTTCTAGTCTAGAGCTTCTGTCAGGGTATGATTACCATCTCATCCTAATCTCTTTCCTTGCACAAGTTCATGTATGCCTTCAACTACCATCAGATGGCTCCCAAGCCATCTGCACTCTTGAGCTCCAGGTCTATTCCTGCTACCTAGACATCTCCAATTAAATCTCTCACAAAGACCCCAACTCAATACGTCCAAAATGTAAATACTCATCCCCTAGACACCAAAACAAAAGCAAACAAAACTTTTCTTCCTGTGTTCCATATCCCAGTGAATGGTACCACCATCCACCCAATGCCCCCAAGCCTTCATCCTATACATCTCCTTCAACCTCTACTTCCAACAGATCACAAAGGCTTATCATTTCTGTCACATCTCTTAAATCTTTTCAGTTCTTTCTTTCAGGGTAGTAGTCCCTCTACCCTGACCCAGTCTACAATCATTTCTTGGCTGGCATATATCAGCTTTCAAACAATTTTTTCCTTTCCTTGTCCTCTAATATAAATTATTGGATTGCAGAAAATCTGACTCTTCACATTCCTTCTGTATTACCCCAGTCGTCCACCAATCCTAAGATGGTTTTTGGCTGCCCTCAGCATAAAGTCAAATACCTCAACCCTGTTAAAAGGCAGACTGTCATGCCCCACAACAAGCAATTATGATTCCACAGATCGTAGAAGGAACCTAGAAAACCACTTTTTAAATAAATACTCCAACTGATCCCAACACAAGTGTCTATGATTCTCATTTTGAGGAACATTATTAAAAATTCTAGGAGGGTGCTGAAAAATATTGGCTGAATATTAGCTAAGTCTAATTCCTATCCTTCCAAAATATCAATAACTGTCCAGTAATCAACTTCTACATTCTGACTTGAAAGTGAGGAAACATTAACAGACGGCAACTTCTGATTAAGTGTTGACAGCTTAAACCCAGTGTTAATTTTCGGCCAAATATCAAGATCTAATAATTCTCTAAAGCTCCCTATGATGTTAACTACTGAACTACATAATATCCCAATAGCTTCTGGGGTTTCTAAGAGTTAATGCACTCTGTGTTTTCATAAGATAGACAAGTACTAACTAAGGGGATTGATATGATCCATAAACCAAGGTCACCACTTACCTGGCTGCCTGTTTCTTAATAGCCTAATGGTAAACTCTAGATCAGAAATCTTGAGATGACTTCAAAGTGTTCATCATTCAAGATCTAACCCTAACACTTAGCAGTGCAAGAGGTAACCATTTGGGCTGAGTTCTTAGTCTAGGTTTCAGTGCAATAGTTGGTGGCTATACCACTTATATCTGAAGAATATGCTCACACAGTGAAAATGCTTACTAGAATGGGAAAAGACCCCCTATATAGACCAAGTAAAAAAGTAAAACATACACACAGAAGAGCTATAAATTGCTTAAACGTGCAGTCAGCTACTACCAACTTTGTCAATTAGCTGCTAGTACATCCCCAGGTTTAACTTCTTACTCATGAATTTGTTTAAATCTTGAAATTAAAAAAAAAGCTGTACTTAATTGCAAGCACTGTAGTTACAATCTTTAATTATAATTTAGATCTGCAACTTTCCTTGGACAATTACACTAGTTAATGATTCTGAGACAGCAGTGTGTGTGTGTGTGTGTGTGTGTGTGTGTGTGTGTTTGCTCTTTTGCTTCTTAATTCCTTTTGCTAGGCTGCTTTTTCCTCTCAGGCTAATGTCAGAACAAATCTACATCACTGACCTGCACAGAAGGACTGCACAGGAGGACTTAGGAGTTTAAGTCTTGCTACTGAGTATACACACTGCATAGCAATAAGGGTATTAGCTAAGCTACCAAAAGTGAAATTAAATTTATTCTTTACTGTTTTCCCATTAACAAATTGCTCCTGTAAGACATGAATTAGATATCTTCATATCCACTTTTATGTATAGGTAATAATAACGTGGGTATCTTGTACCTCTGAGTCATACTAAATTTCTTTCTCTTTCGAGTCGCACATATAAGTTTCATTTCTTGACCTGGCCATCCACACTAACATATATTCAAACTTGTCCTCATTATTTGTTTTGCCTTCCAACAAAAGTAATATCAAGATTGGAAATCACTCCACGTGAGCACCGTGAGGTCCAAGTCATTTCTCTTCACAAAATGTATACATGTTTTTAAATTGAGCTCTGTCTTCCCTGATATATTTATAATATGAGTAAGTGTGTGTGTTTGTGTGTGTCTGTGTTACATGTGTATGTGAATTACTCAGCTTTCATTTTCTCCTCTAGATTTGGACACATATCAAACAGCAGCTGTTGCATGGTCAAACTACCTCTTGACTCTCCCTCAAAATCCTCCTCATATCACACGTTATTATGTACACCTATTATTAGTGAATTGCCTCTCAGCTCCAAGTCCACCCTCCTTTCCCCTTCTTTGTGACACAGGAGAAGGGCTCTGTAAACAGTGCTCCTTCACCAGTTCACACAATTTTAGGCTTTGCCATTAGAAGGTGCTGGAGGGATACTGCCATGTCATAGCAAGGGAAGAGGGCTTTTCTTTCTGGTTCTCTTCCTGGTTCAGGCACACTGTCATTCTCTGACACAGCTTCAAAGGACTGCCGAGCTGTGAGTTGTCAGCCAGCAGGCAGGCTATTCCTCTGACGAGCTTCAGCATGTACCCTCATATGTTTCTTCACCAGCAGGAGGTGCATACGCCTCTAACCATAAAGTCCTCTCCAGTGAGCTCTAAGTCTTGGCCTTAGGGGAAGGACTCCTTTACAATTCCTGAGTTCCTTCCTTGTTCATGATGCTTCACCCCAGAGGCAGATGCAGCCCTCTGCATCTGCTAAATCTGTATTGCTTAGAGTCTTCTTTTACATTTTTATTTAACCATCTTGTACTAATCTATAATTCATTCTATGAGATTTTCCCTGTTCTGATTACCGTTATGGATCCTTTCCTCTAACTGGACTCTGATGATAGAGTAAGTAACCCAGTTAGTGGTCTTGCAACTAATTAGACTCCCCCCAACCCAACTATTGGTAAGACTGAGTAAACAAGGTGCATAAAGATGGAAACAAAGTAGAAAATTTGACATGACCAAAGAGAATTCTATAGGACTATGTTAGGCTAGGTGATTCAAAGAAAATGTGTATTTTAGGAAAAAATTAGGAAAAAATGTCTAGGGCCTTCAAGCATCTCAAGAGCCTAAGAGATGTTAAATATGTATTTCATTTTAGGGAATTTCTCAATATACAAGTGCATGTGCTCACAAACATACACACACATAATCCAAAATACATAAAGAAAACTAAAAAAATAAAAATAAGTGATTTTTTAATATTTATATGTTGCCAAACACAATTCTACTCAAGTTAATTCAACCTATATGGTTTGGAATATGAGTGCATTTTCATATTTAATATAATGTGTGGTAGTGTCCCCCAAAATAAGAAAGCCTAACTGGAGCCTGTTAACATTTCTTTAAATTCTTGGGCTAAAGTCACTGAAGACACCGACATTCTGAATTCAGTTCACAGATGAGTTTAAATTTGCTCTATTGCCAACGACTATATGCCTAACATGAGCTCCCACCTTTTTATTTTTATATATTTATTTTTGCATATAGCTTATTAATATTTATTTCAAATTTATTTCAAAATGACAGCAGCAGACAGGACACACAACTGCTAGACACATTATTGCCTGATCGTGACTGCTTCACTCAGACACGGTCCTGTCCCAGTTCTGGGACTTGTTGCCCTTAACCTTGAGTGTTCAGCTTCACACATCAGCATTCCCTGCTCTGCGCTGCAACTTGACATCCGTGGATTCCTTATGCTAAGCTTTAATTCTTGCAGGAGAATTATAATGCTTTTTCCCATTTTCTTATTTGATTTTTCCCAGAATTTAGGATTTGTAAAAATATATAAATTTCCCATCAAATGCCTGGAAGAAATTCCTACATGGAAACACTAACTAAACGATCACAGTTTCTTTTTATTTTCCTTTTCTTAAAAAAAAAAAATTCAGCTTTATTGAAGTATAATTGACAGAAAAAAATTTAAGGTGTTTGGAGCAATCATAGTGGTGATTTGATATACATAGTGAAAGGATTCCCTCTGTCTAGTTAATTAACATATCCATCGCCTCATATCTATTTATTTATTTGTTTGTTTTTGGCAAGAACATTTAAGTTCTACTCTCTTAGTGAATTTCAATTATACAATACAGGGTTATCAACTGTAGTCACCATGCCTTACATTAGATCCTTAGACCTTATTCATCTTGTAGCTGAAAGTTTATACCCTTTCACCGACCTTTCCTTATTTTCCCCACCCTTCAGCAGCTGGCAACCACTTATCTAACATCTCTTTTTATGACTTTTTTATTCCACATGTCAGTGATACAATGCAATATTTGTCTGGTTTATTCACTTAACATAATACCCTTGAGGTCCATCCATGTTGTCGAAAATGCCGGGATTTCACTCTTTCTCATGTGATATGTATATCACATCATATTTCCATATCTTGGCATTGTGGAAAATGATGAATAAAAAAAGGAGTGCAGGGAATTCCCTGGCGGTCCAGTGGTTAGGACTCGGTGCTTTCACTTCGGGGGGTCCAGGTTCAATCTCTTGTGTGGGGGAACTAAAGATCCCACAAGCTATGCAGCACAGCCAAAAAAAAAAAAAACCTGTAGTGCAGATTTCTCTTGGGGATCCTATTTTCATTTTGAATATACATTCCAGAAGTGGATTACTGAATCATATGAATGATAGTTCTATTTTTAATTTTTTGAGAAACCTCCATACTGTTTTCTATACTGATTACACCAATTTACATGGCTGCTAACTGCACAAAGGTTCCCTTTTCTCCACATCATTGACAACATTTATCTCTTGCCTTTTTTAAAAACTATTTTTATTGAGGTGTAGTTGATGTACAATATTATATGTTTCAGGTATACAACATACTGATTCACAGTTTTAAAGGTATACTCCATTTATAGTTATTATAAAATATTGGCTATAATCCCTGTGATGTGCTCTACAATATATCCTTGTAGTTTATTTATTTTACACATAGTAGTTTGTACTTCCTAAACTTGTACCCCTATCTTGCCCCTCCTCCCTTCCCTCTCCCCACCAGTAACCACTAGTTTGTTTGCTCTATCTCTGAGTCTGTTTCTTTTTTGTTATATTCACTAGTTTATTTTATTTTCTAGATTTCACATATAAGTGGATAAGTGATATCATACAGAATATCTTGTCTTTTTGTTGATAGCCATTCTAACAGGTGTGAGGAGAGATCTCATTGTGATTTTGATTTACTTTTCTGTGATGATTATTGATGTTGAGTATATTTTCATGTACCTCTTGGTCATTTGTATGTTTTCTTTCAAGAAATGTCTATTCAGTTTTTATTCCTTATTTAAATTGGATTGTGGTTTTTGTTTTTGTTTTTAATATTGAGTTGTACCAGTTCTTTATATATTTTGGTTGCTATCCCCTTATCAGATACATAATTTGCAAATATTTTTTTCCCATTCTGTAGATTGCCTTTTCATTTTATTGATGGTTTTTTGCTGTGCAGAAGCTTTCAGTTTGATATAGTCAGTCCTACTGGTTTATTTTTGCTTTTGGTGTCAAATTTTAAAAAAATCATCGCCAAGACCAATGTCAAAGAGCTTACTCCCTATATTTTCTTCTATGAGTTTTATGGTTTCAAGTGTTACATTCAAGTCTTTAATCCATTTTGAGTTGAAGCTACCAGCTTTCTAAATTTTTCAGTGATCCCAAGAATGGTCAGAACAAAGAAGAGGAGGATTAGTTTAATCCATTATCACCAGTGGAAAAAAGTCTCTTCATATATTTTGCCAAAAATATAACTGTTTGTCTAAAACCCTCAAATAACAAACAATTGCATGTCTAGAAAAAGCATATATGAAGATTTGTTTACTTCTGAATTTTTTCAGGTAAAAGAACTCACTCTGCAAAATGAACAAACAAAAAAACTTAAGCATAGTAACTCTTAGTATTAATATTCACTACACAAAAATCTAAAACATTGAAAACTTTGATATTTTGGGGTCCTATATCATTTGCCTTTCTGTTTTGGCTGGTGATAAAACACCATAGCTAACCATCTAAGAACCATAATTTATATAATATTCTGCTAATTTTTCAATGTCGTGCTTGACAAAATTCTGACTCTCTGCACTTGACTCCACATAGAGGTTAGGTGCTCACTCTCACGGTCTCTAAGATAGAGAGCATTTATTGAGACAAGCTTCAGAGAAATATTATCTTTACTGCCAACCAATAATGTTTGGGATACACACTGTTACTAAAAATATGTATCTGTGCTCTTTTCAAGTTTGTGTACACTGAAATTAACCTATGGAAAGAGGAGGATTAATATTTCACGTCATGATATAGGATACTGCAAGGGAGGAGGAGAGTTATGTTGAAAAGTGGGATCTTTCCTGTTGTTGCAGAATTGTAGCTAATGCCAGAAGTTGGGGAACAAAAGCACTTAAATCGTCACATTCTAATTTGAAAGAACTTCAAAGATCAGCAGTGTTTGGTATCAACCACCTCCCCAAAATTGGGGGTCATCACCCCTCTTCCACTTTACATCTTCAGCCATCCAAGTTAATGTAAAAAAGAACTATGAGGTCAGAGAAATGGCTCTGGGTGGAAGAAAAACTGATTTTTTAGTGATAAAACCAGCATATCTGCTCCCTAAAGGAAAGGTAGGGAGGTCCCAATAGAATGGATAATTATGGGAATGTAAATTGGTACAGCCACTAATGAAAACAGCGTGGAGGTTCTTCAAAAAACTAAAAATAGAGTTGCCATATGATACAGCCATCCCATTCCTGGGTGTATAACTGGAAAAAAACAAAAACTCTAATTTTAAAAGACACATGCACACCAGTGTTCATAGTAGCATTATTTAGAATAGCCAAGACATGGAAACAACTCAAGTGCCTGTCAATAGAAAATTGGCTTAAGAAGATGTGGTATATAAGTATACAATGGAATATTACTCAGCTGTGAAAAAGAATGAAATATTGCCATTTACAGCAACATGGATGGACCTAGAGAATTTTATACTTAGTGAAGTAACTGAGACAGAGAAAAACAAATAATGTATGATATTACTTACATATAGAATCTAAAAAATAATACAAATGAATCTATATACAAAACAGATATAGACTCACAGACATAGAAAACAAACTTAAGGGCACCAAAGGTGGCGGGGGGGAGGGCAGGGGAGGAGAGGTAAATTAGGAATATGGGATTAACAGATACAAACTACTATACATAAAATAGATAAGCTATAAAGAGTTACTGTATAGTACAGGGAACAGTATTCAATATCTTGTAATAACCTATAATGGAAAATAATCTGAAAACAAAATAACTGAATCACTATGTTGTACACTTGAAACTAACACAATATTATAAATCAACTATACTTCAATAAAAAATAATTGGCTAATATTGTTAGCGAGCATCTGCAAAAAAGGAAAACCTTTAGTTTTGTGTGTTTATCCAGGTGGAAAACCTGCACACTTATCCTTCCCCTTGGGGTATCAGATAAAGGGAAGAAATTGGGAAGAGATGACATGATGGAGAAAGGCCAGGCAAAGCAGGGTCAAGGGCATCTCCTCTAATTCTCATTCCCTGACCATAAGGAAGGTGGATGAAAAATAATTTTTCCAAAAACCTTCTATAATAGAGCACTGTAGATAGCAGTAGAAGTGGAAGATGGATTACTAAAATTCTTATGCTTAACCAAGGATTTATCGATGATGTATCTAGCCCACTGATTTCTAACCCAACAGACTAATTTCCCTCTTCTACTGATCTCATTTTAAAGAAAAATAAAGACCAGTTCCATAGAATTCAAGAATGTTAAGATTCTAGTTTTCTTTAGATTAATTTATATGTATGAGTGTATGTAGTGTATTTATGTAGCTAGGATGACAAGAAATCCACCTTACTCAATGTTAATAGAAGGTTTCCATTTGTAACACCGACCATAACCACAACCTGTAAGAAGGAGTTATCTATGAAACTGCCCCAGACGTATGGAAGTCAAGTAGGGGCCTTAACTGAACAAAGTGGTTTGGGCTTCCCTGGTGGCACAGTGGTCGAGAGTCCGCCTGCCGACGCAGGAACACGGGTTCGTGCCCTGGTCCGGGAAGATCCCACATGCCGCGGAGCGGCTGGGCCCATGAGCCATGGCCACTGAGCCTGCGCGTCCGGAGCCTCCGCAACAGGAGAGGCCACAACGGTGAGAGGCCCGCATACCGGGTTCTCAGTAATATCATTATTTTTATTTAAACAATTGTTTGCCACACTGCAGCTGGGTAGAAAATTTTGAAGATAATATAAAATATGAAGGGTTAATCTGAACACTCAAGTTAGAATGGCGCACACAGATATAAGCAGATTGACAGCCTTAACTCTCCATGTATTTGGGCAGACTAAATAGGCATGAGACAGATCCAGAATTTATAACACTAAAGATACCCCCAAACTTCCCATTATATGAAGTAAAAATACTGTTTAATGAAAAACTCACCATATCTGTATCTGAGACGGGGCCAAAACTGGTCACATAGATGTTAGTGAAGACTTCAGTAATACTGTCTGGTGTAAGAAAAAGAGATTGAATATAGACATTATATAATGAGAACCACAGGAGAGAGAAGGGGTCAAGTACATGGCATGGTTAGAAAGTTCTGTGATATTTGGGAATATTTCGTTTTTGCTTTCTTTTCAACGTTCACAACCAACAAAAATAGCTGTATTACTTAATTACTTCATAGGGTCTTACAATCCTAGATGCTAAATGCTTAGAAGGATTATGACATTCTTATTTGGAAACTATACCTGACTAGAGCATTTTGTTTTCAGCACACTGCTCAGAATGAATAGTTTCTCAGAAACTATCTTAAATGTACCACCAGTATGGAAAATAAAAAAGTACAGTTGGTATGGTTACTGTTTGATACAGTCCTGTAATTGACCATTAAACGAAATATTTCAAATGGTATTTCATGCTGGTAGAGATTTAGTTTGTAAATTAGTGTATCTTCTCAATAAAGCACAAACACATTGTTAATCATTATAAATAAACATAATTCATATTTTATAAAAAGCTTTATCGTTCAGTAACATAAAAATAAAAGCAAATAACATTCATTAATCACAAGGATTACTTCCAAACAAGCTTGCCTTTACATGTATCTAAGAATGCCTAAACCGCAAAGATTAAATTGAATTAGATTTGAAATTTATGTAACTTATAAAGTGTAGCACAATTAACTGGATTGCTTTATTAACCAGGTGATTTAGATCTTTGATTTTAAATAAGCCAAATGGCAATGGGGGGAAAGCTCAAAGGAAAAATTTAAAACTTAAACCCCTTCAGTATTCTTATAAGAAAAAAGTACATCATTAATTTCTACCATCATGAACTTAATGCCTTAACTGCTAAGTGTCAAGTGTGTAATTCTACACAAACAATATCATGAAATATTTTAATATTATACTGAACATTAATTCACAACCATGAAAGAGACAGTAAACTGAGTCTGGAATATTGTATCCACTAAAGCAAAAAAAAAAGTAAAAGGATTTTGAAATAACAGAGTAGACTGAATGCTTACTCTTAAAAGGACTTGAAATGTAATAATCTACATGAGAAATCTATGAGATAGATTCTTTGTTATCATCCCAATATATGTGTACACTGATGTATGGGAAGATAAGGAAATGTGCCCCATGACCCACACTCTGTTGGGTGGATAGAGCCAGGTTTTAGGAACCAAGCACTCTGGCTCCTGAGCCCTCAGGGTAAACAAAGCACTGTACCACAGTCAAGAATAAATTTAAAACTAAAAGTGTTTCCTTATCAACTACATATTTCTATTTACCACAATACTCTGTGCCAAAAGCACACTTATGGTGTTCCAAATAAATATATTCCTTCAACATTTTTATTTTATATACTATTTTATTCCAAAAAAAATGGTATTTGTGAAATTTTGTTGTAAAACTCATTTGAAACTCATTTCTAAAGTTAATCCTCAGCTGCCACCTGCCCCCAAACACCTGCACAGGGTCTACTTCATAGCTATACAATTTGTGCAGTCACATGGGTCCCTGTGCTCAGAAAAGTCCCATGCCTGGTCTAATGTTCTGTTTTTCCTTCCTTGAAATTCTTCATTATGTTTTGCATAAAGGGCCATGCATTTTCATCCTGGACTGGGCCTCACAAATTATGTAGCTGGTCCTGGATCTGAATTATATATGTCTTTTTCCTCTTACTCATACAAAATCAATCGTGCTCTCACATTTATTCAATAAACAATTGAATAAAACGTTAGTCACTATAGATATTGGTTTAAAATGTTCCAAGAGAGAGAAATTAAAATGTTATGGTAGTCTTCACCCAAATAAAGGCAAATGGAATTTATTCTCCTTAATCTGGAGTTGTAAAGTTAGAAAAGAGAGTTGATAAAAATACATGAATATATTCATGCTAAGGACATGAAGAATATCCACTTACACACCAAATGGCAAGTAAAGCGTAAAGGAGAATATGATCATCCTAGTGGCTGCAATGAGGTGCCAACTAAGAATGTAAAGAGAGAAAAATAAAATTACCCTCAAAGCTCTAAACAGTAAGAGCAACACCTCAAGACAGAACAGAGATAGGCAAAGTTACCTTAAAGAAAATAATTTCAAAGTTTATGGACTTCATAAACACAGTTAAAGAATGTATGCATTTCAAGGAATATTCTCCTGCTATGCATGTTCAGAAAAAGTAGAGGAAAATAAAGTGTCCCTAAAGCTAGAGATTATAGTGTTACAAAGGCAGCTTACACCCCTGTGAAGAAGTGAGTTGCGTACAGTCACTGCTGCTGAGAGATCCAGTAATCTGAAGTCTGGAATATTTACTGAATTTAGAGACCTGGGAGCCATTAGTAAAGTAATGTGTGCAGAGGCCAGCTTGAAGTGAGGGAAGTGAGAGAAGAGGAAGAGCCTAGAGTGATTTTAAACAACCTTTGAGAAGTTCGACTGTGAAGGGAAACAGCAACAAGGGAAGGTGGGGGAAAAGAGACAGTTTTTGTTTGCTTGTTTAAGGTGGAAGATAGTTAAGGATATGGCAATGCAGATGGAAGGGACTAAGGGAGCCGCTGAATATTCAGGAGACAAGATCAGTGAAAGAGGAATATTCCTGAGTAAGCAGGTAGTGCATTCATTTAAAGAGACTGACATTATATACATGGAGGGAAGAAGGAGGAGGGAATATCCTTAATTATATCGGGGCGAGAAGACAGAATGTTGAAATAAATGGAAGTAGGTTTTTAGGTCTAGTGGCAGGAAAGTTCCTGGAGAGGAGAGAACTTCTGAGTTACGTGCAAAATATCTGTGCATTATTTTTATTATAATAGATGATGATTCCAAGTAAAAAATTTGATAGTATAATTATATTAATAACATCTACAATAGTATACATCCATAGAAGACCAATGTAGCACCTGCTGCCAGTCCTTTGTCCACAGCCCCTTGACAATCATGATTCCTCTACATCAGGGGTCCCCAACCCCCGGGCCGTGGACCGGTGCCGGTCTGCAGCCTGTTAGGAACCGGGCCTCACAGCAGGAGTTGAACGGCGGGTGAGCGAGCGAAGCTTCATCTGCCGCTCCCCCATTGCTCCCCATTGCTCGCATTACCTCCTGAACCAACCCCTCACCAGTCCATGGAAAAACTGTCTTCCATGAAACCGGTCCCTGGTGCCATAAAGGTTGGGGACAGCTGCTCTACATGCTGGGAGGTTCTGCTGCAAGCTCCTGTGATTCTCTGCCTGAGGGCTTTTCCTGGCTGTGCAGGGCAGAGTGTAATTGCAGAAAAGTTTGTGTTCCTGGGAACAGCCATCAACCAACGATGGAGGAGAGTTGGAGGAACTCAGCTTTCTCTCCCTCTCAGTGGAGACAACTCTAAGGCATGCTCTACACCATTTCCCAGATGACTTCAGGGAGGAAACTACAACTGTCCTCAGCAGTAACCTGCTCACCATGGTACCCTGCTTTGGCTGTCCTCCCTTCCCTGTATCACTTTGACCTCCCTCAGCTAGTGTCGGCCTGATATCCCTTCCCAGATGATTGTGTGTCTTAGAGTCTGCTTCTGTGAGAAGCCAAAGCCAACTACAAACATCATTCACATACTCTAAGAAGAAAAAAAAGATAATAATTAAGGAGTCAGGAAAGATATTAATTGTATTAAAAGACATTAATTAATTAATTGCAGCTAACCATCCAAGCAATAAGCTATATCGTCTTCACCCCTGTAATTTAGATATAACACTAATACTAATAAGGGCACACACTCATAAGATGGAGAGTAAAATCAAACTGTAAATGACATCCCTTCAAGAAGCTGAGGATGCTAATAATTTTGCTCACCATGTGTCATAAATAGGATGTCGTGCACATATTTTAAGACAAGTTAGCCATTGCTGTTTTGCTTTACTCTCTCAGCAGCAACAAAGACATTTTGCTTCCTGGGATGATTTCTGTTAACAGCTACATGTGCCATTTGTCATCAGACAAGTTCAGTAAAGTCAACAAATACTTAACCGACTTTTGTGTATATGGCACTTAGTGTTCCCTATTAAAAGTTGAAAACTTGGGCTTCCCTGGTGGCGCAGTGGTTGAGAGTCTGCCTGCTGATGCAGGGGACACAGGCTCGTGCCCCGGTCCGGGAAGATCCCACATGCCGTGGAGCGGCTGGGCCCGTGAGCCATGGCCGCTGAGCCTGCGCGTCCGGAGCCTGTGCTCCACAACGGGAGAGACCACAACAGTGAGAGGCCCGGGTACCGTAAAAAAAAAAAAAAAAAAAAGTTGAAAACTTGCAATCTGATCATATAATTTGTCACCATTCCACCACAAAAGAATTGCTGCTGCTTATCCAATATCTTCCTCCCAGTAGACACTTAACACCTGTTTGATAAATATAGTGCCCATAAAATCAGGAAGAGTTAAGACCAATAATAAAACCAATATGAATTGTGTTTTCTTACAAGCATTTTTCATGATAGTTCTAAGTTTTGGACTTTGATTCTTTGCAATGATTTGGAAACATGAAATATAAACATATGTTGAATACATGAAATTTCCTCTCAGTGTGACTCCTGGTGCTTTTAAATTTTTGAATCTTTGTATATTGTTTGTTCTTGTAGTTTTGTTTATTTACTTTGATTTTTTTTCCTATTAATGAAAATGCATTGATTTAAAAAGTATAGCACATTTGGGGATCTGAAACAAGAATCACGGTGGCTGTATGTTTATGGACAGGACACAAAGTCCTCAAAGGATAAACTAAACATACCCCATCATGACAGTCACTGATTATGGGTTACAAATGAATCTGACTTTGAAATCACTGGAGGGTCTATCTATCCCCCAATAAGGTTTGGGACTGTTCTGGCCCTGAGAACCATCACCAGGTAGAAGATTTGTAGTGCCTTCTCTTTCTTTGAAATGTCTTTCTTCAGTACCTAATGATTCAGCTGGCTCTGGTGAGGAAGCTGAAGACAAACCTCTCTCCCCAAAGCACTAGTAAAGGAAATCAACTAGGAAAGGGAAGAGGAGACTGAATGCACATTGATTCCCATGGATTTAGTGGGACCGTTTGGTTCAATTAACAAATAGCTACTAAGGGTTTACTAAGTATTGTCCAGAGACATCCCCTGCCTGACAGACAAGGGAGAGAATGTTTTCAAAGGGAAGCTGTTAGTGGTGCCAGAAGCAATTTATGTTCCTCAAGGTAATGTTTCATCAAGACCTCGCTACATGCTCAGTGTGGGACTCTGACAGGGGAAAGAATGAAGATGTTCTCAAAGATCTCACTTTTACTATCACAGGTTAGATTCTCTTTTGAGGAGATTCTAGTGACCCCATCCCATTTCAAGTTGTTAAAGATGGCATCCAGAGCACATGGGATACCCTAGAACACTAAGAGTTCAAAGTTTAGTATGAGCACAGGCTATTACATATCTAGTATCCCTGGGTTAGTTAGAAACTTGGAGCTTGTTAATCACCAACCTGAAATCCTATGCTGTTGTCTAACTACTGATAGAAACAAGCTTAACAACGAAGTTATGAGAATTTTAAAATAAAAACTATGCTGATATAAATTTACATTTTGCTCCCCAAATACATATTAATAAAAAATGATTCTTATGTCCAATATATATAATGATAAGCTTTTACCTTAAGATAATGAATTATTTTATAAATCAACATAAATTGAGCATTCTTAATGTGCTAAGAACTACAGTTCACATATATATGTGTGTGTGTGCATATATGTTACTAATACAAAGGATTGAAAAAATTCCACTGTATTAATTTTCTTTCTTATAAAAAAAGGTGCATAAGTTAAAGCTTGCTAATTGACTCTTTCTTTTATGACCTTTTCACCATCCTCACAAAATACTGCTGTGGACAGCGATATTTCCGTTTACTTTGCAAAATAATTTTTCAGTTCTTTCTTTTCTATTTTGTAGAAGGAAAGCATTTAAATGTAATAGAAGTATAGACATTGAAAACACTAAATTTAAAAAGCTCATATAGGCCATGGCTTCAAATATTCAAATTTCTGCCTCCTCTATTTCTAGTCTTGGTAAAAGCCACCATCATTTTGTCAGTTGTCAAACTTTTAGTCTCAGGCTGAACTTCTTACTCATATCCAGCATTTTCATTGTTGACTGGGTTCTGTTGATTATATTTCCTACATCGTTCTTGACTTTCCCTTCTCTCTCAATCCTCACTGGCAATGACCTCTGGAATGGCCTCTTTTAGTTTTCCTGCTTCTAGTCTCACCAACTCCTATACCCTCCATGACACTGCTAATAATAAATCATGTGATGTCTCTTCTCTGATCAAATTTTTCTCAATGACTCTCCTTTGCCTAAAGATCAAGTTTGAAGATCACAGCATAGCACATCAGACCCTTCATGATCTTTGTCTCCTTTCCATCCTGATCCAACACTGTCCCACACTGTATACCTTAGCCATACCCAACTCCATGTTATTCTCCTTCATTCTTTTTCAGGCGGGGGGTGGGGGGAGGTGCTTTCTCTTTCCTCTACATAAAATGCCCTCTCATTTAATCCTTGTTCTTAAAAAATAAGTTCAAATAACACTTCCTCTTTGAAGTTGTCCTTGCCATCCCTGAGTATTTAATTAGTCTTTCTGTTGGTTCCAGAAATGTTTACTTCTTCAAATGAAATAATCAAATCATATTGTAACTTCTAATGCATGAGGAGTTGTTAAATGGTTGTGTGTTACCCCACTCTACTCACCACTCAACAGTGCCCAGGACTTTGTTCTATGTGCATAATATGGAGCAACATAGATTATCACAGAAGATTATGGTCAAGGATAAGGCCCTACCAATCCTGTCATACTCAAATATGAGATAAAGTATTATCTTTACACTTATGGATAACCTGCAATAAATTACATGTAGAAAAAGTATTATGATGGTAAAGTGCTGAATTACATTAAACATATAGGGAAAAAATTTAAGGCATGGTTTTAGATTCAGATGCTAAAAGCATAAGATCATTTGCCTTTATTTCTAATAGAGTTCAGTTATATTCAACAATCCAACATTTTTCATCTACAACATCCTAAAGGTAAATGCATGAAGAGCCTTGTTGGCAATATTACAAACCTTTGCTATCTTTCCCTGAATCTCTTGGATCAGCTTCAAAAAGAAATTCTGTACTTATAAAATGGAGCTAACTGATATTCTAATTTGATGATAGTATCAATTTCTTCTTAAAAATAAATTTGGCCCAAATTAGTATAAAAGGAATCTTTTAGTATATTAGTCTAAAAGGAATCTTTTAGTATATTAGTATAAAAGAAATCTCCTAAAGTAATTAACTTATCTCCCATCACTGGATGCTGTTTCCTGACAGTGTGTATATTGGAAAATGTTATGATTACTTTATACCTAACATGTAATTAGGAACTTTTAGAAACTTCATGTAGCAACCCTTAAATACTTGTCTTATCTGTTGAATTCCCATTGTGTGATAGTAAAAGGAACTTATTACCTATTAAGAATTTACTATATGCATGGACTGGGTTAAATTTTTATATATAATTTCATGATCACCCTGTGAACTGTGCATAATTATATTCATTTTATCTCATCCAAATTCAACAACTACTTAGAGAGCTGTACTGAAACGTTTTTTGTCACTTAAAAATCCCATGCTAATAACTATTTCAATAATAAAATGTCATTCAAAAACACAACCATTGGAAGAATTTTTCATTTAGTTTAAGATTATTTGGTATCTTTAGTGCCAGTATAGTCACATCATATATATATTTATTACACACTTGCCATGCACCAGTCTAAAGTTATATATCTGAGGAGATAAAATAATGTAGAAATAATAATAAAGAAACCTACAGTCCAGTTAAATAGTTGGTGCTGGTTTTATAAAACATGATGTCATTTCAACTTTTCATTCCATCATATACCTGATGTAATATGTATATGTTACATATTAGTATGTATTATATATACCTAAATATATATATATGTATGTGTGTATATGGTTTGTTTATATACGTATTATATATTGTTGTGTGTGTATACATATATATAATAATATGTGATTTATATGTATATATTTGTGTGTATGTGTATACACACACCAATATATAAATTTTGGTGTTGAACTGTCCCACATTTAAATCAAAAGCCTTGGGCTTCCCTGGTGGCGCAGTGGTTGAGTGTCCGCCTGCCGATGCAGGGGACACGGGTTCATGCCCTGGTCCGGGAGGATCCCACGTGCCGCGGAGCGGCTGGGCCCGTGAGCCGTGGCCGCTGAGCCTACGCGTCCAGGGCCTGTGCTCCACAGTGGGAGAGGCCACAACAGTGAGAGGCCCACGTACCGCAAAAAAAAAAAAAAAAAAAAAAAAAATCAAAAGCCTTATATGACTCTATCTTAAATCTGGAACTTCTGAAGAGGGCTACATGTAGAAAGATACTGATAAATGGATAAATAAATTTTCTTTCTTTCCTCCTTTCTTTCCTCTTGTTTTTCTTCCTTCAAAAAAATGATAATTGAGGGACTGATAGTTACACTACATAATACACTTAGGTAAAAGACAAATAAAGAACATAGTATGTAGCCATCATGGTCTTTGAGGGGAAAGAAACAAGTAAATAGATGACTGTCTACAAAGCATGTGTAAATGGTAAAAATAATCAATCATGCCAAGCGGTGATGTCAGGAGGTAGGAGGTGGCTGATGGTAAGAAGAGGAGTGACTCTGAACCAAAACTGGGGTGTCAGAGAAGGCTTCTCAAGCCATCCTTTTATTTATAATGCATGCTTCTTTTTACATTTTTTAAAATTTTAAAAGTTGTCTTAGTTTGCTCTCAGAACCTTTCCCTTCTATCATTTCAACTCATTTGATTACATGGTCTCATAGTTGAAAGAAAGAAGGAAAGAAAGAAAGAAAGAGAGAGAGGGAGGGAGGGAGGGAGGAAGGGAGAAAGAGCTAGCTAGCCATTAACTGTAATGATTATTAATTCTTATGCTACGCCCCCCCTTTTTTTTTTTTTTTTGGGTACGTGGGCCCCTCACTGTTGCGGCCTCTCGCACTGCGGAGCGCAGGCTCCGGACGCGCAGGCTCAGCGGCCATGGTTCACGGGCCCAGCCGCTCCACGGCACGTGGCATCCCCCTGGACCGGGGCACGAACCCGTGTCCCCTGCATCGGCAGGCGGACTCTCAACCACTGCGCCACCAGGGAAGCCCCTGATAGGCCCCTTTGATGCAATTTTAGGAGACCTAGACTTCTAATTAGGGAGAAATCTTAAGAAAGTAGATTACAGCATAGGGTTTGGACCTCAAAGTGAGGGCAGAAACACAGCAGAAGGAACTTAGAAAAGATGCACTAGATGCAGGAGATAAATGAAAGGTTGAAAAAAAAAAAGATAACTGTGAAATTAAAGTGATAGAAGAATTCTTTGGTGGCCTTTTAAAATTGTTTTGGACGCTACACCTAGATCTGGTCAGAAAACTCAGTTTAATGCAAGTTCCCAAACTCAGTCTCCTTTGTGATTCATAACATTATTTTACTTTGTTCTAGATCTGTCCCTGAATCCTAATTATGTCTATATATTTTTCAGAACATTAAAATATTTTTATTTTAGACATTTACTACTATATAAGAAGTAGAGATATGAGAAAAAATTTTTACAGTCAAAATTTTTAGTCAGAATATTTGAAAAGATATATATATATATATATATATAGGTAATAACATTCAAGACTCATGCATGAAAAAACTGTCCTTTCAAGGATAGTGATTACAGACTGTATTTGAAATAAAAAATTAAATTTACTCTTTTTTAACACCTTTATTAGAGCATAATTGCTTTATAATGGTGTTAAATTTACTCTTTATTAATCTATAGTATACTTTTAATTTCTCAGCTCTGATCATATATCTTCCATAAAATATTTCAATGCAAATAATCACGTTGCTTCATTCCTTTTTTGATTTGCATTTAAATTTTATCCTTTTTCCTTCTCTGCTCTAACACACTGTTATGAGCATTTGATTTTTCCCCACTGTCCTAAATTCAGTTTCCAACACCACATCCTATAACAGTATTCGTTATATAAACTTGTAGGTTGATACAGTTGGGGTTTTACCAGAAAATGATTCCCACTTTGTCCACCCTTACTTGTTCCTGCCATTCCTGGTAGTCTTTTAAACTGCTGTTTCAGCTCTCCAGGCAGTTTTAAAAGGCAGCTGTTGTACAACCCCAGCTAATAGATCAAGAGATTCACCCCATGTTTGCCTTCACTGAGCTCAGAACGTGGAACTCTCAGCCTTTTGCTATAAGGGCAGAGAAACGTTGATGAATGAGCCTTTATACCTCATGCAAGAAAAACACATCCAGTTTATAGTCACAGGGACAGTTGTAGCTAAATCAAGGTATTTCACTTGTACCCAATATGTCTCACCCCCAGCTCTCCTGTTTGTAGGGAGCTGACACTATGTGTCTGAACTGTTGGGTCTCAGTAGTTTGCTTTTATTTGTGACTCACTGATTATGATGAAAAAACAGAAATAGTAAGTAAGCTATATAATTGATTTTTCCTTTGGTCCTCCCAGAAATAATAATGTTTGCTTCTTTTCTCAGTGTGGATGTTTTTATGAATCCCATCTGTAAATGTTCACAAGAATATAAATCTAATACAGAAATGAAATACATCATTTCCAGAAAATATTGTGGCCGCTCTCTTTAGTTCCTTAAGAATATATCACCACAGAAAGAGAAGAACTGAGACTGCCTTTTGCCCATGTAAGAAAAATTCTAGACAGACTTTTTAGACTTATTTAGTCAGGTAATTTCATCCATTGTCCATTTCCATTGACTGCACAGTACTTGCCTCTGTGTGGCCAGAGAACAATGAAGCCAGATCACTACTAAGGCTCCCTAACAAGGGAGACAATTTTCTGCAATCAAGAAGGCTGTGGGCATCCATACTGATTTTGGAGAATAGCTGGAGCAGAGTGCCTGGATCAGACAATTTAATGGGGAATGCATAGGCAGAGCCAGACCTAGATCAAGCTGTAAAGTAAAAGAAGTTTTTCTCTGAAAGGTCATATTATCTTTTCATGCCTTACTATTTTCTTTGACCAGTAGAGTTGTACCCATAGCCCTCAAAGGTTCAACAATCACTTATTCAGCACCAGCTGGGTGCATATCGTTTTCACAGTGCTGTGGAGGTTACAAAGAAGTATAAGGGAGTTCACTGTTCTTTTTTGAGTGCATAAAACAAAAAGCCACAAATTGTAAAATAATAATACTCATTACATTTATTACAATACTTGCTGGTGCTTGGGCTAAAACCTTGTAATTATCTTTGCCTTTTCTCTTTCACACCCACATCCAATCCATCCGGAAAACTGTTGGTTCTATAATATATCCAAAATCCTGCTACCTGTCAAGATCTTTACTGCTACCACCTTGGTCTAAGCCACCACCATCTCTCACCTGGATAACAATGGTCTCCCAGCTTCCACTTCTGCCCTCATACAGTCTGCTTTCATTATATCACTGAGACTGGGTCTTATAAAACATGAGAAAACGGAATCATGCCATACCACCACTTGGAATTCTGAAAAAAAGCCCCATTTCACTCAGAGTAAAACCAAAGCTCCTATAATGACCAACAAAGCCTTAAGTGATGTAAGCCATCCCCTCTATTACATATCTCACTTCATCTCTCTCTATCAACTTGGCCTCCTTGTTCTAGACATACTCCCACCTTAAAGCCGTTGAACTAACTGCATCCCTCCCCATCCTAGAACGCTATTTTCCCAGCCATCCATATATGTGACTCCTTCTTTAAATCCTCATAGAAATGTCAACATCTCATCTTGCCTTCAGTTTTCCCAATACTCACTTCCCTGCTCTACTTTTATTTATTTCTTTTTATTTTCTCCATAGCATTCATCACTTACTGTCATACTACATAATGTACTTCACTATGTGTATTTATTTTTGCTCTGTTCACAAAGATGTAAACTTAGGGGCAAGAATCTGTTTTGTACACTTATAATGTTCCAACGGATTAGAATTATTGTTGACACATACTTGGCATTCAATGAATGCTTATTAAAAAGTAAATACATTTAGGAAAAAATGAATAAAAACAGCTTTTACCATGTGTATACTACATGCCAGGACTTTGCTACGTGTTTTGCATATACTATCTTATCTTCTCTCATAAAACACTGTGAGCTAGGTATTACTCCAAATGCAGAAGCTGACATTTGGGAAAAAAATGTGTTACTTGTCCAAGGTTAAAAAACAGTTAAGTGACAGAGCCTGAACAGAAACTCACGTCCAACTAAAACTTGGAATATTAACCACCATGACATGTTGCAAGTAAACCCTTGTTTCACTACACAGCTCTGCATAATCCTAAATTCTGTTATGTGTAGGAAAGGATTTAAGCTTCCTAGATTGGCAAGCAGAAAGTAATTGTCAAGAGCTTTGTTATTCCAGAGTCTAATCCTAATTAAGAAAAATTTTCAAAGATACTGGTTCATAATTTCTATAGAAAAAGGAAAGAAAAACAGAGGGAACGTGTGAATTTTAATGTGTTCTTTTATTTCATTTCATCATATCCTGATTCTCAATTCTTCCTGGGAATTACTCCTAAGTTTCTCTAATGCTTGAACTCTCTTCTGGACCTTCGATTAACACAATACCCAAACCATTTGGTAAATTCAGCATTTTCAAATAAACTAGGTGACTTTTTAAAAAAATCATTCAAACTGCTTGTTTGGAATAATGCAAAGCAACCAACCAGTAGAACCACAGCTGCTCTCAGTGGTTTCTCTTGAATTCAGTTATGGTCTCAAGAATGAAGACACTTGGTCCCACCTTGGTGAAGCACGGTAATCCTTTAACTTCCCTCACTCATGGCACCAGTGTATACTCTTGTGCACATTATCTTATTTCAGATATGAATCTGTCATCTAGTCTTGCCCCATGTATGTCAGACTTGGCACCACCTGTACCTCAGATTCCAAGATTCTTTGGGATGAGGCCTGGATATAATTATACACACTAACTCATTTTATACACACCGTACAGGCAGCCATGAACTGACTAGACTCCTAATATGCACATTCTGATAAAAATATCCTAGTCTACTCCCTTCCGAGGCACCCTCCACCCACACCAACACTTCACTTTCTCATTTGCCTGGTGAGTCATATCAGTGCTGGGAATTTATATTAAATGCTTCAATCCCAATTTCTTATTTTGTTTTTTGCCAGTATTCTCTTAACCTGAATAGTCCTTATAAATGCAATTGTTCGCTTCTTACAGTATAACCATGGGGGAATGTGTAGTAATCAATAGAGTCCTAGCATTTCGATGTGCTGAACAATATGTTTTAGAATTAAACATCCATCATGCTTTAAAAATACTCCAACAGATTGTCTTTCTAAACGGTGCCTTAAACAGCAGTTGTCCCTCTCTCTGCAAGCTCAGTGAAGATAATATATCCTTTGGGGTCAGGCAATGCTCCATTTCCCCCCCAGTAGACCTTTTAACTGCAAATAACTTTTCTTAAATGGATTCTCAAATTTCTTATTATTAAGTCAAAGAAAACAAGAGAAGAATTTTTATGTGCACAAAGCATTCACTTTAGCACTTCCTGCAGGATAGCTCATTTAAATGTGGAGGATTCCTGATACTCTCATGGCCAAAGATCCCCCCAGGGCACAAGAACCTTCAAATAATCAGGACTATGTTAGGCACAGCACTACCAGAGCATGATTGGAAGAAAATACATTACAGTCTAATATGCTACACGTTTTCTGTCTTGTTTTTATTTATATTTTTCTGCATTACTTTCAAATACGACTAGGTCAGTTAGAATGGAAGTTCAGTTGTAAGACTCTTTCAAGCTCTTTCTAAATATACACTTCATCAGCTTATTAGACCACTGGAGCTAAATGTGGTTAAAATAGTTTTGTTTACATTCCTCGTCCGTTATTCTCATAATGGTGATGTATTATTACCTGTTCCAAGAGTCAAGAGCCCTCATCTCTGTCTTCATTGAATCTGCTGAAATGTGACATCTCTTGCTTCTCATCAGGGACCAAGATCATATCCCTGTTAAATGTTAGCTGGATCACGGCACTCAATGCTCCCGCCAACATCGTGCCTCGTGAAAGAACACCATTTCCCTCAAATTCATCCTTTAAACTCCGAAAATCGCTTTCTTCAACCACTGCTCTACTGTGTGCCTCAGAAAACCTTAATAATTCTGGAGTTCTCAGAAAATCAAAATCAGCTTTCTACTGCTCTGCTTGTAATCTCTTCTCCGAAGACTTCTAATTTTATTCTCCTGTCCAGTCCCTCTCTACGGACTTGCCAAAGTCAATCTACTTGTTGATTTTTTGACTTTCTGGAAATCTCCCGTTCAAGAACCCACTTGCCTCCACCTCTTCACACTCTGGCCCAGGCACAAATCAGCGTGGCAATTACTTAGGAGGTGAGGCAAACTCACTGAGCAGAAAGTGGCCACTGCTTTCCAGCTTCCCAAATTTATGGCATCTAACAGCTCCTCTCCTTGAAGTTCATCAAGCAATTACAGGATTCATGGCAGCCACAAGTAAGTCAGTCTTTGAGGAATCTAGAGTCTGCATATCAAAATCACTTCTGAGACTCACATAAGCCCTGGGTCTGCAGAGATTGTCACAGGACAATCAGGAACAAATTTAATGGTTTCAGAGTTAGCGTATTCTATTTTCCTAGGGAGGCAAAAGGAACTACCGCCCTGTGGTGGTTTGATCTAGTGTTAGGGGGAACCCTTATTCCCCAGTCCTCACATTTTCCTGAGAACAGTATTGAAATAACACTTCCAGCCCCATTCCCCACTCATTCACGCCTCCCCTGAAAGAGAACTGTGGCAAGTGAGATTCGGAGAAGGAACTGAACACTTTGTTGGGTTAAGATCTACCTGCCCCAGGAGTGCTGTGTCCTGTGTTCTTGCTTCCTGTGATAAGCATGCAATATCAAGCATAAGCTTTTCATCCAGAGACAGAGCTGAAAGTGTCCTTTTCTGGCTACACTACCGGGGTTCCATACATATGAAACAGTGACTACGAGTGTGTGTGTCTATCTACAGGCCCCAATATTTCTGGAGTGAAGTATTAGGAAGCCTGACCATGATCACGCGTGTAAGCCATTCTCCAATCCAGCTTGGTCAGAAATAAAACTGATATTCTAATCACCGTATGTCTGCTTCCTATGTCTACGTTTTCTGTGAGTTGAGGAGGGGAATAAAGGAGTCTTATTACTGGCCTCATAGACCTTCAACAGCTAAAGAGAAGGAATTACACGTCTTTCACCCAAAATGTTGAGTTTCAGTTGATTAGGACTGTGTGAAGTTTAAAGCCCTCAATTTGAATCTGAATTCTGTCATTTACTATCTTTATAATATGAGCAAGTTATTTAATCTCTCAGTGCCTCAGTTTCCTCGGTTGTGGATTCAACTAAGATTTTTTTTTTTTTTTGCGGTACACGGGCCTCTCACTGCTGTGGCCTCTCCCGTTGTGGAGCACAGGCTCCAGAGGCACAGGCTCAGCGGCCATGGCTCACGGGCCCAGCCGCTCTACGGCATGTGGGATCTTCCCGGACCGGGGCACGAACCCGTGTCCCCTGCATCGGCAGGCGGAGTCTCAACCACTGCGCCATCAGGGAAGCCCTCAACTAAGATTTAATGAACACATGGTCTGTGCCAGATACTATTCTAGGATCTGAGGACACACACACAAACAGAATAAAATGTATTCATGGAGCTTTCATTCTGTAAAATTGAAAGAGTTCTACAACATAAGGTCAGTATAAGGATTAAACGAGTTGGTATATAAAACGTACTTACAGTGGTACCCAGAGCATAGTAAGCACTCATCAATTAGTAAGCACTCTATAAGTGATGGTGATGATGATGATGGTGACGATCTTTGCCGCATTTAGGGAAGCAAAGCCAACTCTAAATCTTGCTATTTATGCAGTTCTTTCTCTGTGATTGTCTCTGAGCTTCATTCGAGATACCCCATGATGCATTGATGATTCTCACCAAAAAAAATGTCATAAATTCCGATTTCTAAACTCCACTCTCAAACCCTACACTTAGCTCCTAAGAGGATACTGTTATTTAATATGCTATGTTATGTCAGAAGGAATTGAATTTTTCTGACTTTGAAAGTACAGGGGTTTCATTTTTGTCTGTGTTTTGTTTTGCAACATTCAACTAAAACATGCTTTGCATATCATACTTTCAACTTGATTATGGTAGACAACATTGAAAACATTTTCTCATGGTCTTCAATGTGGCAGTAGGGCACTGCTAAATAAATACATCTGTGAAGTCGACGAGAATGTGGACAAAACAGAACTGCCATTTCTTTAAGAATATTCTAACCCTTTCTCAGTTTCACACACTGGCTAATTAGGAATTCCAGGTGCGCATGCTTGCTGGGTTGGTTCTAGTATAGATGTGGCTACACTAGCACACTCCTGCCCCTACGTCCATGCGTAACCACCTTCTGCAATGCAACTGGTCTGGATTCAACTCAGAGGGAACTCTCTACACACTCTTCTAACAGAACCCATTCATCTGCATGCCATGCCATTTATGAGGATCTTATGTACTAGCTTTGTTACTTGTTAGAACTGTCCATTTTAATTCCTACCTAAAAATACGTGACAGATCCATTTATCTTAGCCACATTAATGTTCTCTACATGAGGACTGATGATGAATTGTTTTCACAGGTAATGGATAACTCTCAAACACAGCTCCTTGTCTTAATACATTCATTCAGCTATCAAAAGACATGTCTATTATTTACAAATGCTGTGATCTGCAATTCTGTCTTCATTTTGAAACAGGAAGTGAAAGCCTGGAGAATTTAAATATCGTGTACATGGAGTCATAAAGATAATAATGAGTAAAGGCATTAACTAAAATATTTTCCTCCTGACAAAGTCTGTCAAACTATAGACACTGGTTTGCAAAAGTTGACCAAAATTTGCCCGTTTATGTTGTAAAGTCTAATAAAAGTCACTCACTGCAAATTTAAGCAGATATTCTGAAACAAAATCCTTATGGGATTTGACATTCTCAGGCATATTCTCTCTACTACTGTTGTAAAATCTAATGCAAATCACTCACTCCAAATTTAAAGAGATAATCTTAAAATAAATCTTAATTGGACTTAACATTCTCTAACAATTTAGGGCTCACCTTCAATTGTGGACACTCATGATATCCATGACAATCACTGTAGAAATGGCACTGTCAGCCCCACCAATTATCAGATGATTGAAAGATGTCATACCTTTCTTTCCTCAGTAATGTGTTGCTAAAACAACACATCTACAATTGCCTGTTTCTAATATATTTTTAATGTACCAAGTAATATTTTTAAAAACTTTTGGTAAGTTCTCTAATTGTTTAGAACTCTAGTTTTTAAAAAAAATAATTACTTTCAACAAGGAACGACCCCACATGTAGTGATTTTTATTTTTGTATTACAATACAATGATAAACGAGAGCATGAAAGATCTGTAAGAGCAGCAGTGGGAGCTTCACTCACATCCCTGAAAAGAGAGGAGCAGAAAGAAGAACATGAATGTTCTGATGAAAAGAAGAGTCCTTTCTCCTGTCCTACTAGCTCTGGGAGCAGTGAAACCAGATAAAATGCCTTATGGTTCCTTGGGAATCTGATTTGTTCAGGAACTCCAAAAATAATAAAGACAACACTCCTTAAAGCTTGAAAAAAGAAACTTCATTAAAAAAAAAACACTGCTTTCCATGGTACAGGTTAACTTACATTCCATCCAACAAGAAAAGCACAGTTTGGAAACAGAACTAGAATTTTTTTAAAATGTAGATGAAATCATTATAATAAACCATAAAACGCTACTAAGTAAAAGATTTAGAATTGTCTCTAAAATTTTAATGATTGGTTGTAAGCATCTGCCATATAGTTGCTGGTCATTATTAAGAGGAGAGAATATAAGCCTTAGCAGACTTACATGCAGTAAAGCAATGGTTTGCAAAAGGACAACAGATGATAAAGTTAAACTGGTTTATTCGATTATTAAACATTTACTGAGTGACACTCTATGCAGGACGCTGTGTTAAGTGCTGTGCAGATTAAACAATCAAGATGACTTAGTTCCTATATTCAAGAAATTCATAATCTACTCAGGAAGCTAAGGCATGCACAGAAGTCACGGTAATTCAGATCATCCCTATTTAAGTAAAATTAAGCAGTTTTTACCCATTTGCCTAAGTCAAAAACCTTTGAGATATCCCTGATTTTTCGTCTTCTCTCACCTCATCTGGTCTAACAAGTTTTATTTCCACTACCTGCAAGACATATCGAAAAACAGATGTTTTTAAAAAATGAATAAAGCTGCAATAGATAACGCAGATGATAAGGGATGGATAATAAATGTAGGGAATGAAAAGTAAAGTATTTCAACAAGACAGAGAGGAGATAAGTGGCAGGGGGAGTATTAAGAAGTAGTGGATACACACTATTATATATAAAATAGATAAACAACAAGGACCTACTGTATAGCACAGGGAACTATACTCAATATCTTACAATAACCTATAATTGAAAAGAATCTGAAAAAGAATATATATATATATATATACTTATGTATAACTTTGTCGTACACTTGAAACTAATACAATATTGTAAATTAACTATATTTCACTTAAAAAGAAGAATTAGTGGAGACAACTAATCAGTAAGCATTAATGGACAGAGCTAGGAGATGTTTACACCTGCAGAGGTAGAGCGGGCATGAGGTCTCTAATCTAAGAAAAGACTTTAGAAAAATGCACACAAGGGCAGCTAACTCCTGGGGAAAGATGAGACTGCCATCAGGAATGAAAATGTAAGCAAGAAATATTTCCATGTATTAAAGGAGAAAGAAAGGAGGTCATCAGAGAGAAAAGAGGCAGAAACACACTAATACTAACCAAAAAATATGACAAGATAATGGCCTATTTGAGAATATATAATGACATAAAACTAATTTAAAGAACAATTTAGCAATGGAAGGCTTAAAGAAAAAGTTAACTTTATTATATAGAATTTCTAATGTGTAATAGTTTAGCCTTTCAGCTATAAAGTTAGTATTCTGAGAATACTTCATAAGACATTTAATAAAGATATCAAGAACATTAACAACCCTAAAATGGTTTTAAAAGACATCTATTCAATATAGGCAAGGGTGATCAAAATAAAATTAAATGTTATGAAAGTATTAATAATGCACTTTAAAAGTCAGTCATTTTAGAATGTATAATTTTATTTATATTAATGGCAATTTTGAACGATAATTGACACCTAAAATGCATTGTTGGATATAATTCAACTTTTCCAGGACAACTGTAAGGGAAAAAATGCGTTCACATACAATGGTTTAAAACTACAACACCCACAACTGGTAATATTGTCACATAAAAACTAAAATGAAATTTCTTTATCCCTTGCTAAGGGTTCATAAATAAGATATTCTGTAGATCAAGCGTCACATCAATGTCATATCATCCTGTAGATGGCTTGTCATCACCTCCGTGAAATGTTCATTCCTACCCAATTAAGGGGCATGTAAGATGCCCAAACTTGGAATTAGAGAAATCTAAATTCAAATATGAGTTATATACCAATAATCTTGTAGCCCTGTGCACACATCTTAAATTGTGCTGCCGTTTTCTTACAGATGGGGCTCAGAATGCTCATCTGACGACGTTCTTGTAAAATGAAATGAAATGATGTCTGTAAAGTGCACTGTGCTTGGCACAGGCTAAATAGTAAAAAAAAAAAAAAAAAAAGGGTATATTTTAAGTTGGTAATAGAAATTATATTAGTTTTATATTGTTTAACAAATGATTACAAACTTAACAGCTTGAAACAGCATCCATTTAGGAAGTCCAGTTTGGCATATGTGGGTTCTCTGCTCAGGGTCTGAGGCAGAAATCACGGTGTCAGCTGGGCTGTGTTCCCTTCTGGAGACTCTGGGGAAGGATCAGCTTCCAAGCGCGTTCAAATTGTTGACCTTGCAGCTGTAAAACTAAGGCCCCCATTTCCTGCTTGCTGCCCTGTCTCATCTCCTTGAGGCTGTCAACATTCCTTGCTACATGGCCCTCTCCAGCAGTGGAGAATCTCCAGGTCAAATCCCTTTCCTGTTTCAAATCTCCCTGAATTCTCTATTTCTGACCATCTCCGACCTCCAGAACCAGATTTAAAGGGCTCATATAATTATGTCAGTCCCTCCTGGATAACTTCCTTTCCTTAAGGCAAAGTGCCATATAACAAAAACCTAATCGTGGGATTGATGCATTCACAGTCCCAGGGATTACAAAGGACTTATAAAACATGCAGCAGGAATCGTGGGAGATATCTTAGAATTCTATCTATCACAGCATTGTGGCAACAGTCTTAATAATTATCTACTGTATAACACTTTCAATCATTTTAAAAACTTATCTTTTTTAAAGTTTGAAGAAATCATAAGTAATTATGATTAGAAACCTCATAAAATCCCTAAAGTTGTTATATCATTAATGTTTAACTATATTTACACACAGGAGATACAACATATTTATGAGAGTTTGAATTGCTAAAGAAAATCTAGAAGAAAGTAGATTATCATTTACTTGCCTACTCATGCTTTCTCAGAGACACCTTATTCCCCTGTTTTGTTCTGCACTTCAATAAACGTAACGTTGAAAACCAGAAGTGACAAAAAAACACCATGCAATTCACAGATTCTGACAAACTTCTGAAGTTTGATTCTGCAACAAGCTTCTACTGGAAAGGCACCCACAAAAGGAAAAGTTTAATCATAGTTAACCCTAGGGTAAGTAGTTAAAGATCATCCAATTCCATGAATTCTCTTAGAAAAAATAACTACTCGTGTCCTGTTTTTAAAGGAACTCTCATTTAAACTCATTATTTCCTAAACTGTGAACAAACCTCCACATTATGACATATTAGCAAGAATCAAAGGGCAATTGGGAAGCTGGCTACTAACAAGCATCTACCATATGCCAGGTACTTTTATGGTTACATTACACACATAATTTCATTTAATCTTTTTAACATTCTTAAGAATGTTGGTTATTTTATACCTATTTTACCTATGAAGAACCTGAGGCTCAGGGACAGTAACTAATATGTGCAAAAACCATATAACTAGAACGTGTTAATGCCAGAATACAAACCTATGTTTAACAGACTCCAAAGCCTAATCTCTTTCCTAGGTACACTACACTGCCTGGTAAGATTAACATGGGTCAAATGGGCACAAAGGAAAATGCATCTAGGAGACAGGGTTCTTGCATTTAATATTCCTTCATTTCTTTGGTTTTTATCGACTTATCCTTCTTTCATGTGCCATGTTCTTCAAATGTGATTTACAACAAGCCAACCAAAGCTGAAATTTATAAGACTGATTGCATCATTGCATTATTAATTCCACAAATAATCTAAGTACTAATAAAGCAATGCTGAAATGATCTACCTAAATGACATGGTCTTCTTGTGTCCTTCTCATTAGCTATTCTTGAGCATAATAACAGCAAAAGCTGTGATTCACATCAAGTAAGGAGTAAAACCAGCAGAGTGAGAGGCAAAGATTCTGGCTTTAATTCACCAATACCCTAAGAGATTGTACTACTAATCAATTTCCTTTCTGTCCCTTCATATCTGAACCCAGATCCAAGTCCAGGGTATATGTCAAAGTCAAGGCTGACCAAGAAATGTGATAAGGAGACCCCCTAATCAAATAAATGAGTGGGATTGCAAACCATCCTTCACCTTCCAGAGGTACTTACCCAGAGGGCCCTAGAGCAGAGATATAATCATTGCTATCAACTATCTCTGTTGCATTTGGGGGTTCTTAATTCCTGATTTATCAGATAAAAGCTCTGGAGAAACATGCATGGGTCAGAATGCACATTCTATCACAACATAATTATGTGATAAAGGGCAAATAAGTGGTCTCTTGCTCTCATTTTCTTAAAGAGAGAAAAAAGTGGAGATCATCAAATTACTACCTTGTGGGACTGATAATGAGTATTAAATCATAGGTGAACTGCTTAGCATATTACCTGACACTCAAAACATGTTGGATATCATTATTATTAATTTATTATGATCAGCATCATTTTATAATGTAGCCTCTGCAGGACGACCGCAAGGCCTCTGTAGACGTATAAGAGAGCCTCTGCAAGACAACTGAAAATTTTCAATCATCCATATGAAACTAATAATTGTTCTGCATAATTTCAACATGGAAAAACATTTAGACTTATGCTACTCGGGTTTCTGAAATATATTTTTGTAGTTTTGTTTTTGTTTCTATCACATGCAACTAGTGGCTCTTCCAGTGCTTCTGTTTTGGAGTTAGAATGCAGTGCTGGGTGCCCTATAGACAACAGAACCCATGGGGCCTTTGGTTCACAATCATCACTCATATGGTTCGCCCAATGCAGCAACAGTGAAGGCCACAGAATTAGTTCTTTTGCTATATTAAATCCAAGCTCATCCTAATAGTTCTAATTCTATGTGTTATTGAATTTAAGGTCCAGCACAGCAACTGAACCTATATGTCAATCAGCAGTGTTTCTAAGAAGAGTGACCCATTGGAAGAAATGCTGGAGGTCAAAATCACTAATATTTAAAAATAAAACTCGAGACAGCCTCATCCACCAGAGGGCAGACAGCAGAAGCAAGAAGAACTACAATCCTTCAGCCTGTGGAACAAAAACCACATTAACAGAAAGACAGACAAGATGAAAAGGCAGAGGGCTATGTACCAGATGAAGGAACAAGATAAAACCACAGAAAAACAACTAAATGAAGTGGAGATAGGCAACCTTCCGGAAAAAGAATTCAGAATAATGATAGTGAAGATGATCCAGGACCTCAGAAAAAGAATGGAGGCAAAGATCGAGAAGATGGAAGAAATGTTTAACAATGACCTAGAAGAATTAAAGAACAAACAAACAGAGATGAACAATACAATAACTGAAATGAAAACTACACTAGAAGAAATCAATAGCAGATAACTGAGGCAGAAGAACGGATAAGTGACCTGGAAGACAGAATGGTGGAATTCACTGCTGCGGAACAGAATAAAGAAAAAAGAATGAAAAGAAATGAAGACAGCCTAAGAGACCTCTGGGACAACATTAAACACAACAACATTCACATTATAGAGGTCCCAAAAGGAGAAGAGAGAGACAAAGGAGAAGAGAGAGACAAAGAGAGAGAAAATATCTGAAGAGATTGGAGTCAAAAACTTCCCTAACATGGAAAGGAAATAGCCACCCAAGTCCAGGAAGTGCAGTGAGTCCCATACAGGATAAACCCAAGGAGAAACATGTCAAGACGTGTAATCAAATTGGCAAAAATTAAAGACAAAGAAAAGTTATTGAAAGCAGCAAGGGAAAAACGACAAATAACACACAAGGGAACTCCCATAAAGTTAACAGCTGATTTCTCAGCAGAAACTCTACAAGCCAGAAAGGAGTGGCATGATATACTTAAAGTGATGAAAGGGAAGAACCTACAATGAAGACTACCCTACCCAGCAAGGATCTCATTCAGATTCAACAGAGAAATCAAAAGTGTTACAGACAAGCAAAAGCTAAGAGAAATCACCACCAAACCAGCTCTACAACAAACGCTAAAGGAACTTCTCTAAGTGGGAAACACAAGAGAAGAAAAGGACGTACAAAAACAAACTCATTACAGTTAAGAAAATGGTAATAAGAACAAACATATTGATAATTACCTTAAACATGAATGGATTAAATGTTCCAACCAAAAGACACAGGCTTGCTGAATGGATACAAAAACAAGACCTATATATATTCTGTCTACAAGAGACCCACTTCAGACCTAGGGCCACACACAGACAGAAAGTGAGGGGATGGAAAAACATATTCCATGCAAATGGAAATCAAAAGAAAGCTGGAGTAGCAATACTCATATCAGATAAAATCGACTTTAAAATAAAGAATGTTACAAGAGACAAGGAAGGACACTATATAATAGTCAAGGGATCAATCCAAGAGAAGACATAACAATTATAAATATACATGCTCCCAACATAGAAGCACCCCAATACATAAGGCAACTGGTAACAGCTATAAAAGAGGAAATAGACAGTAATACAATAATAGTGGGGGACTTTAACACCTCACTTACACCAATGGACAGATCATCCAAAATGAAAATAAATAAGGAAACAGAAGATTTAAATGACACAATAGACCAGAGAGATTTAATTGATATTTATAGGACATTCCATCCAAAAACTGCAGATTACACTTTCTTCTCAAGTGCACACAGAACATTCTCCAGGATAGATCACATCTTGGGTCACAAATCAAGGCTCAGTAAATTTTAGAAAATTGAAATCATATCAAGCATCTTTTCTGACCACAACACTATGAGATTAGAAATGAATTACAGAGAAAAAAACGTAAAAAACACAAACACATGGAGGCTAAACAGTACGTTACTAAATAACCAAGAGATCACTGAATAAATCAAAGAGGATATCGAAAATTACCTAAAGACAAATGACAATGAAACTACGACAATCCAAAACCTATGGGATGCAGCAAAAGCAGTTCTAAGAGGGAAGTTTATAGCTATACAAACTTACCTCAAGAAACAAGAAAAATCTCAAATAAACAATCTAAGCTTACACCTAAAGGAATAAGAGAAAGAAGAACAAAAAAACCCCCAAAGTTAGCAGAAGGAAAGAAATCATGAAGATCAGAACAGAAATAAATGAAATAGAAACAAAGAAAACAATAGCAAAGATCAATAAAACTAAAAGCTGGTTCTTTGAGAAGATAAACAAAATTGATAAACCATTAGCCAGACTCATCAAGAAAAAGAGGGAGAGGACTCAAATCAATAAAATTAGAAATGAAAAAGGAGAAGTCACAACAGACACCGCAGAATACAAAGCATCCTAAGAGACTACTACAAGCAACTCTATGCCAATAAAATGGACAACCTGAAGAAATGGACAAATTCTTAGAAAGGTATAACCTTCCAAGACTGAACCACAAAGAAATAGAAAATATGAACAGGCCAATCACAAGTAATTAAATTGAAACTGTGATTAAAAATCTTCCAACAAACAAAAGTCCAGGTTCATATGGCTTCACAGGTGAATTCTATCAAACATTTAGAGACGAGCTAACACCCATCCTTCTCAAACTCTTCCAAAAAATTGCAGAGGGAGGAACACTCCCAAACTCATTATATGAGGCCACCATCACCCTGATACCAAAACCAGACAAAGATACTAGAAAAACTGAAAATTACAGACCAATATCACTGTTGAATATAGATGCAAAAATCCTCAACAAAACACTAGCAAACAGAATCCAACGGCACATTAAAAGGATCATACACCATGATCAAGTGGGATTTATCCCAGGGATGCAAGGATTCTTCAGTATGTGCAAATCAATCAATGTGATACACCATATTAACAAATTGAAGAATAAAAACCATATGACATCTCAATAGATGCAGAAAGAGCTTTTGACAAAATTCAACACCAATTTATGATAAAAACTCTCCAGAAAGTAGGAATAGAGGGAACCTACCTCAACCTAATAAAGGCCATATATGACAAACCCACAGCAAACATCATTCTCAATGGTGAAAAATTGAAAGCCTTTCCTCTAAGATCAGGAACAAGACAAGGACGTCCACTCTCACCACTATTACTCAACATAGTTTTGGAAGTCCTAACCATGGCAATCAGAGAAGAAAAAGAAATAAAAGGAATACAAACTGCAAAAGAAGAAGTAAAACTGTCACTGTTTGCAGATGACATGATACTATACATAGAGAACCCTAAAGATGCCACCAGAAAACTACTAGAGCTAATCAATGAATTTGGTAAAGTTGCAGGATACAAAATTAATGCACAGAACTCTCTTGCATTCCTGTACACTAATGATGAAAAATCTGAAAAAGAAATTAAGGAAACATTCCCATTTACCATTGCAACAAAAAGAATAAAATACCTAGGAATAAACCTACCTAAGGAGACAAAAGATCTGTATGCAGAAAACCATAAGATACTGATGAAAGGAATTAAAGATGATACCAACAGATGGAGAGATATAACATGTTCTTGGATTGGAAGAATCAATATTGTGAAAATGACTATACTACCCAAAGTAATCTACAGATTCAATGCAATCCCTTTCAAATTACCAATGGCATTTTTACAGAACTAGAACAAAAAATCTTAAAATTTTTATGGAGGCACAAAAGACCCCGAATAGCCAAAGCAGCCTTGAGGGAAAAAAACAGAGCTGGAGGAATCAGACTGCCTGACTTCAGACTATACTACAAAGCTACAGTAATCAAGACAATATGGTACTGGCACAGAAACAGAAATATAGATCAATGGAACAAGATAGAAAGCCCATAGGTAAACCCACGCACCTATGGTCAAGTAATCTATGACAAAGGAGGCAAGTTTATACAATGGAGAAAAGACAGTCTCTTCACTAAGTGGTGCTGGGAAAACTGGACAGGTACATGTAAAAGACTGAAATTGGAACACTCCCTAACACCATACACAAAAATAAACTCAAAATGGATTAGAGACCTAAATGTAAGACTGGACACTATGAAACTCTTAGAGGATAACATAGGAAGAACACTCTGACATAAATCACAGCAAGATCTTATTTGATCCACCTCCTAGAGTAATGGAAATAAAAACAAAAATAAATGGGACCTAATGAAACTTAAAAGCTTTTGCACAGCAAAGGAAACCATAAACAAGATGAAAAGACAACACTCAGAATGGGAGAAAATATTTGCAAATGAATCAACAGACAAAGGATTAATCTCCAAAATATATAAACAGCTCATGCAGCTCAATATTAAAAAAACAAACAACTGAATCCAAAAATCGGCAGAAGACCTAAATAGACATTTCTCCAAAGAAGACATACAGATGGCCAAGAAGCACATGAAAAGCTGCTCAACATCACTAATCATTAGAGAAATGCAAATCGAAACTACAATGAGGTATCACCTCACACCAGTTAGAATGGGCATCATCAGAAAATCTACAAACATCAAATGCTGGAGAGGGTATGGAGAAAAGGGAACCCTTTTGCACTGTTGGTGGGAATGTAAATTGATACAGCCACTATGGAGAACAGTATGGAGGTTCCTTAAAAAACTAACAATAGAATTACCATATGACCTAGCAATCCCACTACTGGGCATATACCCAAAGAAAACCATAATTCAAAAAGACACATGCACCCCAATGTTCATTGCAGCACTGTTTACAATAGCTAGGTCATGGAAGCAACCTAAATGCCCATCGACAGATGATTGGATAAAGAAGATGTGATACATATATACAATGGAATATTACTCAGCCATAAAAAGGAATGAAATTGGGTAATTTGTTGAGATGTGGATGGGTCTAGAGACTGTCATACAGAGTGAAGTAAGTCAGAAGGAGAAAAACAAATATCGTATATTAACACATATATATGGAACCTAGAAAAATGGTACAGATGAACTGGTTTGCAGGGCAGCAACTGAGACACAAGTAGAGAACAAACATATGGACCACAAGGGTGGAAAGCGGCGGGGGTGTTGAGGTGGTGGTGGGATGAATTGGGAGATTGAGATTGACATGTATACACTGATGTATATAAAGTTGATGACTAATAAGAACCTACTGTATAAAAAAATAAATAAAATAAAATTCAAAAATTGAAAAACTACCTCCAATCACACTATTTAATATTAAGGCTAATTATCAATTATTTGAAATCTTTAAATTATTGATAAAAAAATAAAGGTAAAACTCATTGTTAAATGCCTCAAATGTATATGAGAAGCCCAATTAAGGAGCTACCCAAAGTACCAACAAGTCTATGTATTTTTATGTATATGGGCATTGGATTCACATATATAGTCAATTGACAGATAGTGAATTCTAGGTATTCTGCCAGGCACTGAGGACACAGTAGCAAACTAGAAAGACATGGCCTCTGCTCCTCATGCATTTAATTCCACTGTCCCTGGCAATTACTGTCACAGAGGTTTGAGATTGCAGGCTAACACTTCAGACTATCTCCTCTTAAATCCCTGCAATTTGAGCTCTGGCTTCCCAGCCCAAACGGCAAAGCTCTTTATGCCTGGGAGTTGGGGAAGAAGGTTTTGAAGGTGTATCATACGAATTTGTCAAAAAAGCATAACAATGAACTCGTAAACACACTAAGCATGTTACCCACAAAACATAGTTCCTGAATTATATCTTGAAATAAGATATGACTGTATCACCAAGCAGTGCATATTGTCACTACTGAAGATGAGTTACACCCTGAGAAATGGGTACTAGGAATGGTAGTCATTACGCTGCCAAATATCTCCAATTCTTCTACTCCTGAGTTAATGGTAGAGTTGTACTTCTCTGACCCCTTGAAGTTAAGCATGTTTATATGCCTTCCTTTGAGCATGTTTATATGCCTTCCTTTGAGCAAAGAATCTGAGCAGTGACATTGTGTCACATGTGGGCAGAACTTTAAGTGACAATTGCTCCTGATCACATGTCTTTTCCCTGACACGGTGACCAGCGATATTTTAGATGGTGGAGGTCCACCAGCCTGAGACCCTAAGGGATGATGATGGATAGGTGAGCCCAACTCTTACATACCCGTCGCACCTCAGTGGACAGTGTTGTGTCATGAACAAGATAAATAAGGGAGAAATAAAACATATTTTAAACTGAGAGTTGTTACTGCAGCATAAGTCAGTTAATTCAGACTAATACCTTAGTAAGGAAACGTAGGTCTCTGACCCTATAAAATTGACAGCCATCTCAGAACAGTGGTGCACAAAAGCTCCTCTTTGAAGTTATTGAGGAAAATGCTAGCCAGACTCATCTGGTGACAGACTGATCTTACTATACACATTTATTTTTCCTTTTTAATTAAAAGGTTACGAATAAAGTCCTATGAGAAAAAAGAGGAAAACACCATCATTTTTAACCAGAAACTTAAAGATAGATAATTCAGTCCAGCACTGGGACCTCCTGCATCAGAATCAAGAACATTTGATGAAATGCAGATTTCTGGGCTCAAACCAAAACTGACTGAATTTTTGAGAATGTGTTAAATTTGCATTTAACAAATTCTCCAACTGATTCCTTCACACCCTTCATGAGAAATCTTGGTTTAGGACTGGGGCCTGCAAACTAATAATACTCAGGTGTGTGTTGTTTGCGTTACACAAGATTTTGTTTTGATTAGCATTAGAATTGGTTGGTCTTTAAAATTAAGAAACTTCCCATGACAACTGATATTTCCAACAACTTGTGAAAAATAATTGGAGTATCTAGCAACTCTAATCTCAAACACTTATACAGCAATAATCAGATAAAACAACCCTCTTTAAACAAGGAATGTACCTGCTCCAGTTCTTCAGTTGTCATAATGTCAACCCATTTTTTACCTGACCTGCCCAAGAAAAGCATTAGGGTTTGGGTCCCCTTATTCTGGTTTCTGGAAGCTATGTTATACAGACTGGAGGTTATGCTCTGGAAAGTGGGGAGAAAAGAAAGCCATCGGAGAGTATTGAGCAAAAGAATTACACAACCAAATCTAGTTAAAAAGTAAAAAGTAAAAATCAATATAGAGAACAGGGTAGGGCTAGATTTATATACACAAGTGTTTTGGGGGACAGCACATTATTTACTTGCAAGGCAGGTAACTTAACTGAGTGACATGAGCTGAATGAGATCTCTGGCTAAAGGTGGAGGACACACCTCCTGTAATAGGGAAAGCCATTACTTAGTTTCAATTGCTGTCATCAACTCAATTTCAATTTCAATTTCTGGCATCAGGAATTTTGGCCTAGGATCCCCAAATATGCCATTTTTGAAAGAGAAAGAAATCCACACTTTTATTGGAAATTTCCTAATTTTTAAATGTTTTAAGCTAATTATTTATTTAAAAATAAGTTAAACAACCAGGTTAATATCTGTATATTTGAGGACTGCAGAATTGGAGTCAGGAGACTGGAAAAGAGTAAAGAGAATTTGAAAACTCATTCTCAGATGGATTTTTAGCTCTTGTAGCTTGACAAATGTAGATTACCATTAGCCATGAAAGAGAACCACAGGAAGAAAAGAAGTTTCAGGTAGAAAATTATGAATTCAGTTTCTAGAAGTTTGAGAAATGTATATATGAAAAGGCATAGCTCATCAGTAGTCTATTCATCTATTCAACAATATTAATATTATTAATATTATTAATTCATCTATTACAACAAATATTATGATTACTATCTACCTTCTAGAAGCATTACACATAGAACAGGGGCTAGAACAACAGACAAGGAGTCATAAATCTCTGACTTTAGGGACCTTAGATGCCAATAGGTAAAATGGGAGTTACAAGAAAGTATGTTAATTTTATTCCAAGTATAGTAATGGGTGATTTGTTCAACAGAGACGTGTGTGTGAGGGGATGATAGTCATGTAAGGTTACTAGAAAGTATGACGTCTAAGCTGGAACCTAAAGAAAGGCAAATGTGTTCCCAGTAGACTCAACAGCCTGTATAAAGGCCCTCAGGCTAGAGAAAGCCAAATGCATTAAAAACTGAAACAAGGTCAGTGAATCTAAGCCACTTCATGCAAGATAGCGATAAATAGTGAGCAATGAGGCCAGAAAAGTGAACAGAGGCCAGAGACTGTAAAGTCTGCTACGTTAAATGCTCTGGACTTGATCCTAAAAGTAGTGCGTGGTCATAAAGAGAGTTCATCTGGGCAATAACGAGCAAATTTACATCAGAAAACAGCAGCAGGATGAGAGAGAATCTACATATAGGTTAACATTTGAGGCTATGGAATTGAATGAAATTCTTCTGGGAAAATCATGAAAGTGAAAAGCAATAAGAGTTAAAAGGACAGGATCTTGGAGAGCACCCATATTCAAGAAGAGAGACAATAAAAAGGGACCAAGGACTGAAACAGATGAAGAAACGTGGAGAGACCAAGAGTCAGGAAAGAAGTGGTAGATCTATGTTACCAAACAGAGCAGAGAAGCCAAAGAGGGTGAGCTTCAAAGAGATGTAGCCATGTACATCACACACAGAGAGAGAGATATTGTCCAGCAATGTCTAGAACACGGGCAATTATAATTTGGCACATTTATCACTACCTCACTGGTACCAACCACTTCCTAATCAACCTTGCTCGGCTTTAAGAGAAGCTCTTAATTGGCACTTTTGTGCACTAGGAGTACCTACTTTTGTACAAACTCCTAATTGCTAGGAGTTGGAAGACCAAACAGCCTTTATTCTCTTAGCTGGCCATACTTTATAGAGGCCTAGCAGCCTTATTATGCTAGCTTGTATTCAGGCCCATACTCTATTTTTCTACAATGAAGAAAAAATTGGCTTCAGATTTCTGTTCCAAGAACCTTATTTTCTACTCTATTTGTCTTGAAATAAGCCACAAAAGGATGGGAAAAATTTTAGATGGAAAGGGCATTGCAAGTCATTGCTACAGTCTCCTTACCTTCATGTTTTGGAAACTGAGGCACAGAGATAATAATTGGCCTTTTATAAAAAGAAATGGGTTTTTCATAGATAAACTAGTGTTTTTTTTAATGCTCTCGTACACTGCTTTGCCCTCATAGCCTTTTCTGATGAAAGCAAAGGCCCCTTCCCCTCTTCGTGTCTTTAAAATAAAAATTTAATCAGTTATTTAAGAACTTGGATCCTCCGGGTTTATAATCTGGTCTCTGTCAGGCACCCTCATACAAACCATGTATAATATTTTTAAAAGGAAATTACAATTTTCATCTGTCCAAAAAGAAAATTTTGGAGCAAGTTAAATAGAACATAAAATAATTTAAAGAGAGAGCTCTATTATTTTTCTGCCCTCAAGATTACATATGTGGTAAAATTTTATTTACCACAATACAATATTCAGAATTAAATCAGTTTTATAATCAATTATTTTATAATTTTATAATCAATTAATCAAATTGTATAATCAATTATTTATACTGGATTAATTCACAAGCTCCATGTCAATATTTTCTTTCCCACAACTAGCTAACTGTAATATCCAACAAATCTTTTGAAGCAGAGTTCAAATATCATCATGGTGTTATCACAACATAGCTTTAATTTTTTTAAATATATATAGAGATAGGGATATGTTCTTATTTATATAGAATGTGACAGAATTAGAGTGTACTGATAGCTGGATAGAGAAATTGTATTTAACATACCCCATAGACTTTAACGGTCAATCTAGTATTTACTGGCAATTTTGTAAAAGTGTATCATAAGGAATAAATTTATCTATGATTATACTCTGATAAAAATAAGATTTATCACTGCAACCTTTAGAAACATAAATTATGAATTCCTAATTATCAGAGTAAACCAGAGGCAGTAATGATAATAATAATAAGTGAACACTTAGCCTCTTCTTGTCATTGCATTATATTCTGTATGAATGCCCCCTGAGGTTGTACAGCATGGCAGCCCTAGCTGAGTACTTTCTTGCTACTGAAAATGTGACCCAAAGACCAGCAGCATTGGCATCACTTGAGGGCCTGTTAGAAACCCAACATCTTGAGATCTACAGAGATATATTGAATCAAAATCTGCATTTTAACAGTCACCACCCAGGTTATTCATATGCAAATTAAAGTTTAAAGTACTTTAGGTATATTGACCCATCATTGGAATTAATATTTTCTATTTTACAGAATAGAAAATTGAGGCACAAAACGATTAAGTAACTTTTATTAGCATTAGTAAATGTGGCAGGCATTGCCAGTAGCCTACTGAATAGCCAACACATCTTCCTTCTTTCTAATAAATCCTCAGTTTTATAAGGGCAGAAATGTGCCCAACCCCAGGTAGGGCACTCATTTTCCCAGATACTCTCCTAGCTTGAAATAACTATGAGATAAATATAGAAATCGGCTGCAAGTGCTGGAAAGGATTATTTTTCTGATAAAGGGAACTAATGGAACTGGCACCATCCCTTCGTTTCATTCCAGCCTTAACCACGGATATGATAGCTGGAGCTGCAGCAGCCATCTTGGGATCAGAAGGTAACAACATAAAGGACTGAAGTCACACTAAGGAAGAGGAAGTGGAAAAATAAAAAAAGTCTCAGTTCTTGATGTTCTTGATGGCATCACTTAAGAACTCAATACTAGGAGCCACCTACCTCTAGACTTCTTGTGAGAAAAACTGATTCCCCACTGAAGTCACTGCAGACAGATTTTTCTGTTGCTTTCAGACAAACGCATCCTTAACTGATAAAAGCTACCATGAGGGGGCTTCCCTGGTGGCTCAGTGGTTGAGAATCTGCCTGCCAATGCAGGGGACACGGGTTCGAGCCCTGGTCTGGAAAGATCCCACATGCTGCAGAGCAACTGGGCCCATGAGCCACAATTACTGAGCCTGCGCGTCTGGAGCCTGTGCTCCGCAACAAGAGAGGCCGCCATAGTGAGAGGCCCGCGCACCACGATGAAGAGTGGGCCCCACTTGCCACAACTAGAGAAAGCCCTCGCACAGAAACGCAGACCCAACACGGCCATAAATAAATTAATTAATTAAAATTTTTTTTAAAAAAAGCTACCATGACATTCTTCTTTCATCTATGTTTTATTATTTTATTCCAATGTTATGTTGTTCCAACTGGCATTAAATTTGCACTATAAAAAGCCACTGGGGATTATGATATCCTCTGCTAATGTCTTCTTCAGACAGAAGTATGTAAAGTGTCACATCACCCTCTGTGAGTGGGTGGGGGAAATTACAGAAATGACAGGCTGCAAAACAGTTCCCTAAAGGGAAAGGATTTGATGAAGAGTCACTTTCCGCCCCACTAACCTTCATATCCACTCACTTAAACACGAACCTGAGCACTTTTCCTTATCTGCTGATAGATTTTGCTTAACCTCCCAGCTGTTCCAGAGCGGCAGCAACAGTGGCAAAGATTGCAGCTGCCCCTACAAATGGTAGCAGTCAGATACCTGAGAGTGAAATGCTTGTGTTAGAAGCTGTCACCAGAAATGACAAAGACTAAATGGGGTGTGGCAGCAGCTAAAGGACAGTGACAAAGGCAGGCAACATCCGTGTAACAAGCAGACCTCCATCTACACATAAATAGCTCCATCCTGAATCAGCAACTGGGCCCCACGTGACTTCTCATCAGCCCCGTATTTCACAGATAATAATGGAAATGCTCAACGACCCTCCCTGCTAATGCTATGAGTCAGATCATCAGTTTGGTGGCAGCCAAAAACACCTCCAGGAGTTCTGCAGATTACCTGGGGGAGCTTGAAAGAATGAGAGTGGGAAGGAATTCTTCTGCTACAGAGATATTCTCCTCACTACTTCATCTGCCTGGTGTTCTCCTTTAAGAATTCAGACTCTATTATTCAGATTTATAAGTTTTAACAAGTCAATTTTTTTTTTTGCTGTACGCGAGCCTCTCACTGTTGTGGCCTCTCCCGTTGCGGAGCACAGGCTCCGGACGCGCAGGCTCATCGGCCATGGCTCACGGGCCCAGCTGCTCCGCGGCATGTGGGATCTTCCCGGACCAGGGCACGAACCCGCGTCCCCTGCATCGGCAGGCGGACTCTCAACCACTGCGCCACTAGGGAAGCCCTTAACAAGTCAATTTTTGATATGTAATCTATTTTAAATGGCTACATACTGTAATATAGACACTACTGATCATACAGCTCAGTGTATAGCTTTCCTGTTAGTTCTCTTTGATCCTGTAATTTTGTAATCATTACTAAAGCAAAAGCTACTCAGGATGATAAACGGATACCCAGTTTTAGTTTTTAGTTATCAAGGGACTTTGTTCTCTTAGTAATGCTCTAACGGCAACTCCCTTTAAAATCGCTGGACACTCACCCCCATTCCATTATAACATTTTCACCACCTAAACCCACCCATTCACTCTCTTAAGACTCTAGAGTTTCTCTTCCTCTAATAGCTGTTGGATGATTCCTTTGCTATTCTCCAAAGCACAGTCATCAGCTTCACATTTTTTGCTTCGATGATTATCCTCTCACATGCCCTAGATAACTAATTAAATCTACCCTCCCATATTCCCCTCTACCCGACCTGAACACCAGCCACGCAATTCCATTTTCTTTTAATTAAGACTTCCTCTCTCTTGGTATCCAAAACTTTAATCTTCCTTGTAAACCTGGCTAGCATTTTAGCTCACTATTTCCTTTCTTGAGAAATTGCAGAGTTTATGCAATCATGCAGCAAAAATGAATTTGTTCCATTTACCCTAATTCTCTGCCTATGGCTGATTTGCTTATTTCTCTTGTAAAGGCTTCAAAAAATTCATATAAGTGAAAATCTGTGGACCCTCCAACCTATATATATGAGTAGTAACTCATCATTTTTAAAGCTTCAAAATCTAAAATCTTCTCACCAGTATATAGGAGTAAAACGGAAGCCTCTCATCTTTTTCTAAAACATTCCATGACGTTTGTCTTCCTCCTCCAAACCACTCCTCCAGTTTAAGTCTGGAGCTCTCTTCGTCCAGGGAAGTTTTTAACACACACACACACACGCACGCACGCACGCACACACACACACACACCATTCTAAAAGCAGCTGATCCTTTTACGTTCTTAATGGAAGTCAAATGCCTTCCCAGTACTTACTAAAATATTTATGTACCACTACAAAACATAACCTAAACAATGGGTTTGGGAATGCTCTAAGGAGGCATTTATAATTTTTATCCTCTCTTCAACCTTCCTTAACTTTGTGGCATAACTCTATTCCTCTACTCAATAGACAAGATCCAATTGTACTACTCAATATGTGATATTCCTCAAATATTCACAGAATTTATGAATTATTAACCATCTCCACAAAATAGCTGAAGATAGCAGTATCTTCTTTTTGACATATTTTTTCTCTGGATACTATATCAGAAGAAGAAAACCTTACCTTTTCTTTTATTATGTTTCAAATCAACTTAGTAATATTCCGACTGAACATGTCCTCTTAAGAATCCTGCAATACTTTAATACAGAAAGAATAATGCCACACATACTACTGGGACAATCTTTGTGCTACATTTTGCATTTATTCCCCTAAAAAGGAGCTACCATCCTGAATCTTAACAAAGATATTTCTAAAAAGAATGCTCTTAGAGTACTGTATTTTTGAATTTTGTGCAAAACCATTTTTTTATGTTCTTAATGTGCATGTTTTAAATATTAAAACAAACAAAAATTAAAAAAAATAAAAGTTGACATAACTTAATTCATATTAAATTAAGATGGAGATGGAGTCATACTTTTCCATATGCTAGTTTTTTCATTTGTTAAAAGGTATAATAATAACATACAGAGACATCAAATCTACCTTAACGTAAGCTACTTAAAATGCAAAAACCCAATGGAGAATTTGAAGGGATTATATGTATCTTATAAGTTGATATCCTCAATTTGATGAGTTTCTATATGAAATCCCTTTAGATTTAAACATTAATTTTATTCTTATGATAACTTACTCCTAAATGAGAAGATCTAAACCTTGAGGAATGAGGGTATTTCAAATTAGAAACAAGTTTTCAGAATTCTGTGTTGGGTCAGAAACATTAAAACTCAAAGGAAATACACTAAATCCTCATGATATTACAACTCATATCATTAATTTTTTTATTCCACAGTTCATGTCTAGTTATTATTTAATTCATCTGTAGCTCAAAACAAATTAAGATGAGGCAGAAAATAAGTTTTCCTTAGAAAGAGAACTGAGGAGTATCCAGAAGTTTCGACTGGAATAAACACTTCCCTTTCTACCTCTAGGAATGCCACTCTTACCATAAATACTCTCAACACCCCTGCTACAGACACAGAAAGACATGCCCTCTGGATGTTATACTCTTCTGTAGATATCACAGTTCTCAGCCTGACAGTAAGTATATCAGAAATCTCTCTTCTTTTTATGAGAAAAGACTTACACTTCAATAAAGAAAAAGCATACAATAATTATACAATATTCTTAATTAAGGAGAGAAAGAAGAAACCACTGTTAAGATAGTTGAAAGGCAGAAAGAGCCAAAATATGATATGATATGAATTTCTGCAAGACTCAGTCCTGTTCGGCATAGTATTTGCAGCATTTACAGCAGGACCCAGCAAATCCTTGGCCCTTAGAAAGAAACAATGGAATGAATGAACTAGGCTTATAGAGACAGAAATTGGCTAACTCCAGTTGTATGATGCAAGTAAAAGTGATTTCTTTTCTTTATTTCAATAGCATGTTCTTATAATGGAACATGTGTTGTACTGTTTCGAGTCATTTTGAGAATCACACTGTACCTACCTTATCTGCCCTCCAAGGGGCCTCATCCCCTGGAGACCAACACTACACCTTGTACATCTTTATATCCTGCAGAGTGTCTGGCACGTCATAAGTCTTCAATACACATGTGTTAGGGCACAAACTACTAGAATAACTTCATTTGACTCTTTTCAGGTTAACACATCAAAAAGTAATGAATTGCTGGCTGGCCAAGCTGTGCACTTGGCCATCTCCACTACCAATATAGATTTCTACAAGATGATTGGAGATGTAGCAATCAAAAAATAACACTAACACAAATGGATCCGTCATGCCTATGGTACAATTCATCCGCTGTGTATTAAGGAGTGAAAAAAAGAAAAATGTTGATTGCACCTGAGCTTAAAAGCTGGCAGGAAAACAACAGAGTGAGTGGGGTGTGCTTGTGCCAGAAAAGAGCAAAAATAACAATCCCTCAAAAGTATGACTAAGGGCAATGCCTCTCTAGCAGCAATGGTTGAGAGAAGAAGCTGCTATTTACCAAAACTGTTTTAAGGTGAAAAAAAAAAAGCCTTAGCGTTAGTTCATTGAAACATGGGTAGTATTCTCTGGGTCACTCACTTCAGTGATGCTCCCTTGAATTTTGCAGGAGATGCTGTTTGGGAAGAAAGTGCCACCATCCAGTCTAACACAACCCATTGCTGCCGTGGACGCACTCAGTCTGCCTTTCCTATAAAATAATCACAAGCTATATATACAGTTAAAACATCAAACTGAGAAAGAGTTCTGCAAAACCTCACTCTAACCATTTCTGAAGAAGCCGGTCTTAGCACCACTCCCTAAGAGGGTAGGCAAGCAACACACAGCTTTAGAGTGAGGGTGTACAGAAACGCTAAGATGTTTCTTAGTCGGCTTGTAATACTAAAAAGAATCCAAAAGCCTGCACATAACACGACTGCGTTTCTCGTTTTAGTTAGCATGCGCTGTGAGGAAGCCCGCACTCTGAAGGAAGCCCATGTCCAGAGTTTCCAGCCTCCCAAACAGCAACCCACTTCAGGCACCTAGTACCTTTCCGCGTTCTGTTTCATGCCTCCCACAAAATAATTTTCAATAAAGAGGAAATGAAAAAAACTTGATATCCATTATTTACATATTTACCCAAAGCTAATTACACACTTCTGTGAAGTCATCCCAATTTATTTTTATTTTCTCGCTCATGAAATAATCAAACTCGGTGTTTCCTGTTTGAAACACCTTTTCGCAAACGCAAGTGGGTGGAGAAGATCTGGTGGCAGAGAGTGAAAAGGGTTCTGAAATCTTCTTATGCCTAAGAAGGTTAGCCCACTCCAGGCACACTGGGGGACCTCAGAAGACCTAGTCAGGAGGGAAGGGAGAGTAGATTCTCTGCTGCCTCCTGCCTCTTCAGGAGCATCAGCCCCAATCACAGCTGCTGAATGAGGAGAATGCCAAACATCAGAGCTGTAGAGCGGAGGACCAGTACCTGAAGTTTACCCCGCCTCCGCCTGAGACAAGAACTTCTTAAGGGCTCAGCCGCTTCCTTTCTGCTCAGCGCACAACCCACTTGTCCCCTGCCCCTTTCAATTCCGTATAGAGATTTCAGATCATTCTCAGTGTGTTATCTCCTTCCTGATGCCTATACCACGTCTCACCTCATAAGATACTGTCAAGCATCAGGCACGCACCCGGTAGCTGCAAGACCCAGAGCTCGTGCCATTCAAGTTCCCGGCACATCACAGGCTAGGATGGTGGACACGCTCAGTTTCATGTCCCTAAAATCATCCTCTGCATCTCATAGTGAGGTTTTCATTCTGTAAATATGATTTTGTTCTTATAGGCAAATTCAGTATCGTGAACTGGTGATGCTCAATTGTTATATGTTACAATAATCTGACGTATTTCTTTTGTGATTGGCTTTGTTTCCAGAGATTCTGTACATATACAAAAGTGTGCTACAAAATGAAACTAATAGCATGAGAAACATACAAATATATCTTTTCTCTGTGCCACACATTTATCCTTTTTTAGAAGTCACAGCTTTTACAAATTAAAGAAAACATTGAGTGATGGACTCTATTGCATTCATAGTAGAAGTAGTAGTAGAATCGACAATAACAGCAATAATACCTACAAGTATTGAGTTCCTACTCTGTTTGCCGGACGCTCCAACATTTTTTTTTAAATTAAATACTTAACAAACCAATAAGTCACATACTTTTAGCCCCCCCATTTTACAGATAAAGAAACCAAAGCAAGGAGAGGTTGAGTGAAAAGTTTGTAGTTCATATAGTATGGCAACAGAATTCAAATTCAAAGATGCTGGTATTCAGAGGCACTGATCTTAACCACTTCTTTATAAAATAATACGATGCTATTTTGAGGTCAGACTCCCTCTTAGGTTCTGGGAGAGACCAGATTTTTTGTACTAATTTTTGCCCACCGAATATCCTATATTTTATTTTTATAAAATTGAGAGTAGTAAAATTCATAGAAACATGTTATCATCCATCTCTCTACAGCCTGAGGAGAAATATCCAAGAGTGAAGTTGGAAACTGACCCTCATACCCTAAGTCTATAATCTGACATCATGTGTTTCATGGCTTTAAGCATAAAGCTGCTTCAAGTTTTAGAGGAAAAAACAAGAGCACTGTGTACCAATTCTATCTAGACAAGCTCCTTGAAACAGCTTTTCAAAATGCAGCTAAGCACAGCACTCTATCTAGATTTTCCAGACTGAATCTATAATTTAGATACCAAGCCTTGTCATGTCTAATAGTTGTCATTGTCGAGCACTGTGAATGTTAGCTGTTATAAATATACGAGGCCTGTCTACACTTTCCTTTTCTTCAACGACCTTCTAAACACAGTCCGAAACGCAAATGTGGCTCCTTTTATTCAGTTAACAATTTGAAAGCCTCTTATGGAACATCAAAATCCATAGGTGGTACCTGAGTTGTGAGCTCCAATGACTAAAAGGAAGACTAAAGGAGAAATTGATTCAGTTATAAGTTCTAGCTAAGCTGAACATATGGTCTTGGTAGATACATTTCCAGACTTACAAGGGACTAAGCCAACCAAATGCATAAGACCTACCAGTATTTTCTTGGCATGTTTTCAAGGATACTACCTTCTAAGATGATGTTCTTGAAGAACTCTTCTCTGCTATTCCTAACGGTCCTAATACCTATCAATGCATGCCACATTATGCTTTCTTATTTACTTGAACCATACCATATTATTGTGAGACAGACAGGATAAGTAGAACCTCTCCTCCAATTTCACAGGTCAGTAAATGACGTCACAGATGGGATAAATGAATCATCCCAAATCCCCCAAATCACACAGTTAGTTCAAGGCAGAATCACATCTAACATAAGCCAGGATTTGGAATAATTGTAGTGATTGTTTCCATCCACCAAGAAGTCAGCCTAATACGCTGGTGCTAACAGTGAAAGGCCAGTACAGTAATTAAATGATAATTGCTCTGATGATTTTAAGGATAAGGTAAGTTCTATAGTCGATTCTTTTCATGGGAGCATACTAAATAACATAAAATAAAATAAATGAATAAAATAAAATTCATTCAAGAAATATTTAATTCCATGCTTACTCTGTGCCAGGCACTATTCTAGATGCTTGAGAACCAGACAACAAAACAGACAAAAATCCCTAACCTCAATTAGCCTTCATTCTAGCAAAAGAGACAAAAGTAAGCAATTGACCTAATGATTTAAAAATTATCTTGTATATTAAAAAATAGTAAGTGCTAAGTAAAAACAGAAAAAAAGGCGTAAGAAGGAGCAGTATTGCTAAAGGATGAACACATAGTATTTATCGCACTGTTCTGGGTAGGCCTCGTTGAGAAGGTGAGCTCAATGGGTATCCAGGGAAGAGGGAACAGTTGGGGAAAAGCTCCAAGGAGTGTGTGTGTATCGTGGTGTCTTCATGGAACAGAAAAGAAGCCAATGTGACTGTAGCAGTCTTAGCAAGAAGGAGAGTTGTGTGAGGTGAGGCCAAAGAAGAATAGGGAAACAGATTATGCAGGACTTTGGAGACCATTGAAAGAAATCTGTGTTTTATTCTGAAAGAAGTAGAAACCATTGCAGGGATTTTGAGCAGCTGAGTAATGTGATCGGGCCCTCAGTTTAAAGAGGACCCATAGGTCTGTACACCTTAAATGTTTACAGTGCTATATGTCAATTATACCTTAATAAAACTGGAAGAAAAAAAAGAAAACCCATAATTAATTATTAAATACCTTAAAATTTTATCATTCGACCTATTGTACAATCCTTTTCAAGTATAGAAGTCCCAATTTATCTTCCTCCTCTCAGAATAAAATGCTAATATTCCCATTTTCCCTAAGAAGATATCAAGGCTCAGAATGTCTAAGTAACTTGTCTGGGATAAGAGCTAGTAAGTTGAAGAGCCAGGTGAAAAGAATAATTTTTCTAACTCTTAATACAAAACTGATTGCTCTTTCCTATGTACTCATTTATACTAACGTTACAAAGGAGAAATAATAATAATTGAGATTAATTATTCAGATTATCCATCAATAGAGATGTTCAGTTTGATATATTAAATTGAATCAAACCCATTTTTCCCCTTATTATTAATTTCTGGGATATAATGATACAAATAATTTCCCTGAACTTTCTATTTGAAATGACATATGAACATTCAGGCTGAGAATTTTGGACAGAGAAGAAACCGTAATAATAACTGAAACTTACAACAGTGTATTTACAAAGGTTTTCAAAGTCTTCTAGTTATTGCTATGTATTAACTCTCTACTATATGCCAGTCATGTGCTAAATCCTTTGCATATATCACTGTATTTAATATTCATCAAAAACCCTAAGAATAGTAATAGTAATCCTATTTTACAGATGACAGATGTAGCCCCAGAGAGGTAAAGTACTGAAAGGCCACAAGACTGCTCAGTACTCCATCTAGGATTTTACCTAAATCACCACAGTCTAAAGTTAGGTTCTCTTCACTCAGCCACACCACCTTCCTGCAGTAGGATGCACAAAGTATCACCTCAACATTCCCAACTAAAAGGTCAGCCAGATGTGAGTAGCTCCATTTTCCAGATGATTAACTGGTCATAGAAAAGTTAATCAAGTAATCAATATATTTTTTTAGAGTCACCATATGCAAATCAATATTTAGGTAGTGACAGTACAGAGCATTTATGATACAATACCTTGCCTCAATAAGTTTACGCTCTTGTTAAGGTAACAAGAGACACATAAAAAGGTAATAAATAATCCAAGATAGCACATAATACGTACCAAATGAGATACAAAGCCAACAACAGCCAAAGAAATTCAACAGAGGGAAAATTGAATCTGGGTGCTTCAATTCAGTTAAGAAAGGTTATTACTGAAAAGGATCCACATTGAGGTGGTCTTCACAAGAAAAGAGAGAATGAGGAAGAATAATTCCAGTGAGAGGGGAATATTTTCCCCTCAAAGGCTAAGGGAGCAGATGTGAATGGATTATCAAGAGAAAATGAATGTGTTTGAAGTACAGGATAGATGGGTGGCAAAGTAAAAATTAAGCCAGAGAAGTAAATTGTAAAAACCTTGATTGTCATGTTTGGAACCTATGGGAGGAGGGAAGGAATTGATTGTGTTTAACTGCTAGTATGTTGCGTGTACACTGTAGTTTATGTAATCCTCTCAACAACACTATAAAGTAGAAATACATCATGGCCATTTAATTAATTTATTTTTTTAATTTTGGGAAGGTATAGTTGATTTACAATGTTGTGTTAGTTTCAGGTGTACAGCAAAGTGAATCTGTTGTACATATACGTATATCCACTCTTTTTTAGATTCTTTTCCCATATAGGCCATTAGAGAGTACTGAGTAGAGTTCCCTGTGCTATACAGTAGGTCCTTATTAGTTATCTATTTTATATATGGTAGTGTGTATATGTCAATTCCAATTTATCCCCCGTTTACCCCCTGGTAACCGTAAGTTTATTTTCTACATCTGTAACTCTATTTCTGTTTTGTAGATAAGTTCATTTGTACCCTCCTACATGGGAAAGGAAATAGTCACCCAAGTCCAGGAAGCACAAGACTCCCATACAGGATAAACCCAAGGAGAAACATGCTGAGACACATATTAACTGAACCAACAAAAATTAAATACAAAGAAAAAATATTAAAAGCAGCAAGGGAAAAGCAACAAATAACACACAAGGGAATCCCCATCATGACCATTTGAAATGAAAGGAAACAGCGATTACCTGGCCAAGACACAGTTTTGGGTGTGTAGATGGAGCAGAAATTCTAATCTAGATCCATCTGCATGCAAGGCCTATATTCCTTCCCCCCTACCCCCTCATCACCATCTACAGAAAGCAATGGGGAGCTATCACAGGTATTTGATCAAGACAAGAGAGTAATATATGAAAAGTATTGACTACAAGAAGACCAATCTGACTGTGAAATATTAGCACATGTCCACTATCAGAGAAGGATTGGGGAAGGAAGACACTAGGCAAGAAAAGCCACTTTGTCTATTGCATTAACCTACAGAATGAGTCACAAGGATCTATATTCGAATGCTGATGACCAAAGTAAAAAGAATGGAAGAGATATTTTAAAAGAAATATGAAGAGATAAATGGCAATATCCATGTCCTTTAACAGGTAGTTTTTACTTCCCAACTATACACCCACTGTGTAAACATTTCTCTTAAAATCTCATAGACAAGATCTAGCTTAAATATCTTAAGTCTTTTAGACAGCACATGATTTATTAAAAAATAATAAAATCTAAGCCTTGGGAAAATCTCTGCCTTAGTGCAATCTACCTCCCAAATCACCATCATGAACTATGACAGCCTCATGCTAGGCATACTTCTGTTGTATGAGTTTGACATTAGCTCCTTGCTATATATGCTAACATGGACGGTAATGCCTTCTATTCATGGTCATTAGAAATGTTAATTACTAAGAAAAGATTCTTTTCCTTTAGTTTTTCCTTATTTTAACTTTTCTTTTAACTTTTTATTTTATATTGGAGTAAAGAACTTATTTACAAAATGGAAACAGACTCATAAACCTGAGAGTTTTTCTTTTAGTAGACTAAGTGTATATTAAACAATTGAATTATCTCTGAGAGATACAATGCATCATACTTCTGAACATTATTCTTCCCCATCACTTCTCTCTTGAAATGCAAGGTACCACTCAGGATTCAAGTCCAAAACCACTATCAATTAAATGGCATATTATTTAAAAACAAGTTGGGTCTTTTCCAACCTTTTCTGACTCCTGGGCAATGCAAACCACACAATTGCCAAATATGTATAGAATTAACAACCACTTACATTTTTCAAAAGACAGTATTGACATAAACATCCAGGTGTTTAGTCACTACACATCTTTTCAAGCAATTTAATATTGCAAAGTTGCCAACCTGGTAATAATCAGGCTAACTATATAAACCTTCAGTCAGTACCAAGCATTCAACTAATTCATCTTAACTTTGAATTAGTTATTAAACTGAACATCCTAATTAGTATAACATACATTTGATAAATGTGTGCATGCAGATATATACATACATACATACATATATATATATATATATATATATATATATATATATATATACATCTCATGTTAGAATTAATAAGTAACAATATTTTGACTCAGAATCCTTTCAGGAATTACACACCTACCTTACTTGTGCCTAATCTCTTTAGTATCACTCATCTATGCTAAAGGATAATTAAAATTTAACATATTAGCCAAGCCTAGTTTCCTTTACCTTTATGGATAAAAATAGATCTGTTTTTCTGAGTTGAGAATGAATGTTTAAATTTGAAATCAAACTGTACCACAGGTCAATAAATTAGGCCTACAGCTGAAGTATACCCAAAATGTCTTTGAAAGTTTCAAGAATGCCAAACCGGTGCTGTATTTTAGAAACGTCACATGCACGTGTAAAGAAATATCATCACAGAATCCTGTGATGATTGCTAAAATTTATCTGGTTGCTAAAATTCAACCCAGATACTCTTTTATATTTTTATGTTTCTCGTTTCTATATATCTGTACTAGTGTGAAAGTAGGCATCTGTAAAATTCAATGAAGGAAACGAAAGATACTATACAAGCATATCTGCCCAATAATGTCACGCTTTCACATAGTCTAAGTTTGAAAAACTTAGCCATTATAAATAAACTAATTTAAAAACTATTCATGCACAAAGTCTGGGCTCTATATGACTTCAGGTAGTCTATAAAAGGTATGGTAAATACATTATGTCTGTATAAAAGGAATCAGAGATAATGTTTACTTCATATACCTTATTTTCTATTACCTATGTTTTTTAATATGTGACAATGCATTCATGTATAAAATGTATTAAAATATAAATATTACCCTTAACTTTTAAAGGCATTATTTTGTGAGCATTTAAGAAAAGGAAAACTATTTTTACCTCCCAGTCCTGGTCTAAGCCGATTATCGTAACCATCCAGAAGTCTGTCTAGAATTCTTGTAAAGATGGTAATGTTATTTTTAGCCTCATCTTCTTGGATGTTAGCCAGCACCAACCTAAACAGATAATTTTACAAGCTGATATATATACATACGTGTGTTTTGCAAGTGCCAACATGCTCTTCCTCCTTGATTTGAATTTTAAGGCTCCCTGAGCTATTAGTGTCACCCGTTTTCCTCCTTTTTTTTTTTTTTTCCCCACTCCTTTAAATGCCAGTATGTCTATAGGGAAGGTAAACATGCTGTTGGAAATAGATAATAAATACTAGCTTATCAGAAAGTTTGATGCCAAAATTATTTCAGATTTCTATCACTTCACGTTTTGTGTAACCTATTCAATTTTTCTAAAATGCACTCCCTAGAATATATTATGATGGTAGATTATCACATGCAGATACTATTAGTAATGTTGTTCTGCATTTGGAAAGGTACAAAAACCAAAGGGACTACTGAAAGAATTCTTCAGTGATTTGAATATTAATTGGAAAATAAATTGCCTCCTTGGAGGCACAGAATTTTTCCATCTTTCTCAGAAATGTCTTTTCTTTTTATGTCTTTTTCTCTTTTAAGCCAAGATGATTTTCTAACTTTGGGTATACCTCCACCCAATGGCCAAGTGCAATATAGACATCAGGGAAACTCCGCTGGCTGTGTTCCAGACTCCACTGAAGTCAGGAGGTGGAGGTGGGCTCTGAAAGCATCAGCAGCACAGACACAGCTGCAGAGAGCCTTGGAGGAGTACCCTCCTGACTGGTCTCTGAGGAGAGCAATAGAGGTCATCCAAAGATTAAAATGCCCAGCTACTTTGTGTGTGTGTGTGTGATAAATTTGAGGAAAGAATAAGTGGTCTTAAAATATCACCAGAAGAGGGTTAGAAACACTGATTTTCTCCATTATTTCTCCATCAGAAAGCCAGACACCTGGTTTTGTGACATCCAGCAATTTGGTGCAGAAGCAACTGGATGTATAAAACAGAATGTCCCTTTTCGCTGCCATTTTTTTCCCCAGAATGATTCAGAGATTTAAATTACTGGTCCAGAAAAAGAATCATTTATATAATAGAATAAAATACTGGCATGAGCATTACTGGTCAAATATAGAACAGAAAACTAGTAGAAGAAAATATGGTTAAGTACTGAGGATTTTCAATGATTATTAATGGACCACAGTTTGTTCACTCCTCTAAAATCAAAGATTATATGTAATTGCATTCTGATCAAGGTGTACTGTGTGAAATATCATTGACAGAATTCATTTGCATTTAAATGATTACACAGCTAGTAGCTAAAAATAGTCATAATACATCGAAAAATCAATAACCAACTTCAAGCAAATATCCTCTTGGGAGAAGAGAAAATATTAAAATATTGATATAAAGATAAACATTTAAAAAATTATGTAAGCAAATTAGTTCATACCTCAAGCCTCAAAAGTTTTTATGTTGCCTTAAGCTAACTTTAAAACCAATCACTAAGATGGTCATGAAGTTCCACTTAGAGATTTTCACTGGAAAGCGTTTTTTAATCACATGTCACATTTTCTTTCTAAACTCAATATTAAGATATTAAATGAGGAGTTACTTTCCAATTAAAAATAAGACTTCATAAAGAGATTTCTTCTCAGTTCTAGAAAGTATTTTCAAACTTTGACAAACTTTCATTTTACTGAGACAGGGAAATGAAAAATTTAAAGGGAAATAAAGGTATCATAAAATCATAAACACTAATTTTTTTAAAGGAATAATTACATGGACATTATTATGAATCATATTTTAAGTTCTCTGGCATTTTGAAAACCATACCCTAAATTCAGGCAATTAATAAAAGCTGCCCATTGATGATAAAAAAAAATCAGAAAAGACTACAATTAAGATGATGCTATTGAAAACAACAGAAATTAAATTTGATATTTGTAGAATACAGGCAAAACAGAATTTGTTACATTTTCAAAGTACTTTTTATGACAGTACCATTTTAGAAGTAAAAATTTCTAAATCAATAATATGAAAAGTTGATTAATAAATCAAGCTTTTGTTTTATTTGTTTGTGGTTGTGAAGTTGTATAGTACCTCCACCTAGAGGTTTCAGATCCACACATCATTTAGGTTTTCTATGTTGACTGAAAGAGCCAAGACCAAAAGGAAAGAAAGACAGAAAGAAAAAGAAAAGAAAAATATTAACACTCAAATCATTTTAGCTTATGCTTTTCTGTTGGGCTTAAAGGAAAACCGATGGTTTCTTTACTGAACTTTGGTGTTATTATAATCGCATATAACAACCACTTCAATTCCTTGCAAAAATATGCCATCTAAAGGGCACTCTTTTCTTCCGTGATTTATTTTTTTAGAAAATGTTTGTATTCCTTTTTATATTTTATCGCTAAAGACAAGAAGCAGCGAACTTTTAATAGTCTCTGTCATTGAATAGTTCTGTTTCTTGGTACAATATGTTTTCATTAGAAATGATCCTTCAAAATACTTCAGCTTCTGAAAAGCCACCTCTGCATTGATAACATTCAAGAAACACACCTTCACCCTGAATTTAAAATGGCAAATACAGTAAATAATTGTCTCACCTGGCTGGGTCCCACACCAAGAAAACAAGCAGCAGCAACTGCGTGTTGCAGATGTGCAGTTTCATCTTCATCACCACTCTTTGTAAAGTCATGGAAGAAAAACAAAATACACTTAAAATTACATTCAGTCCCACCGTCCAAACAGCCCAAAAGAATGTCATTTCAACTGGGAATTGGAGTTAAAGATATAGAGATTATTCCAGTGGAGTGTGTGTAGGGTGTGATGACTGGAGGAGGGTCTTTTCTTTTCTTTTCTTTTCTTCTTTTTTTTTTTCTTTCTTTTTTTTTTTTTTTTTTTTCTCTTAACAGAATGATGACCAAATAATCAGACTTTGCTCTGCCAGGAACTTCCCTCAGCCACATCGTCAGCAAACACTGTTTTGTGGACACACACGTATTAAGGACACACGGGACCCTGCACTGACATTTGAGCTAGAGAAAAGAATGGGTTGGAGGGGAGAGTGAAAAAGGGGAGGAGAAACGGGTATTTCGTGCCACATCCCCTCAACCAAGACCGCCTCCGCGACCACAGCGGGAAAAGCAAGGGGCAGCCAGCCCACTTTTTTCGATTATTCTTCTTTCATTACAATGAACTGCAGTCCTCACGTCTTCACTACTTCAGTCCTTTTAAAATAAAATAAAATCACCTCCCTCCCTGCCCAACCACAGTTGCCCAAGACCACGTCTTGGAGGCAGCCGGGTTCGGATTAACTGCTGCGAAACAACGCGTTTGACAGCTGTTCCGGAGCCGAGGACCGCAATCCGAGCCGGAGCGTGAGGCTCCGGGATCCAGCGGAGGCAGACAGGCAGCGGCGATCACAGCGTGCAAAGTTAAAAGACTATAAAAGAGCCTGGCTAACGTGCTGCCGGGCGGGCGTCTCGGATCTAATTGTAGTTGCAAATAGGCTTCTGGTGAGGAGTATCGCAATTATTTTTTAAACATGCTGGGGAGGAGGGGGCGACCTGAGCCGCTTCGGTTTCCAGGGACCTCGGAGAGTGAATGGGGGGAGATGAGCCATGCACGGGAGGCAAAGGTAAATGGGGAAGCAAGGGTCCCTGTTGGGACCAACGTGTGCGACCTTACCTGAAACGGCAAGCAGAATTGGGTGTTTTCCTCCCTTTGCCCTGATCTAGAGGAGATAAGAAACTTGAGAGAGAGACAGACAGACAGACAGACAGACTGCAGCAGCCCGGCGAGCGGGGAGCGATGGGCTGGTAGCAGCCGAAGGAGAGCGCGAGGAGTGGCGGCGGCGCGAGGAGTAGAAGGAGGCGAAGGCGTCCGTAGTGGCGGTGATGGGCGGAGGAGGAGGAAGAGGAGGAGGGGGAAGCGTTGGCAGGAGCTGGCTGGGTGCGGGGGGGACGCGAGCAGAGGCGCGGTGCGCGCAGGCAGCGGCGGGCACGAGCCCCACGCCTGGAGGAGGAGGAGCCAGGCCCGAAAGGAGGGCTAACGAGGTTCTCGGCAACGCAGGGACGCCCCCCTACCCCCGCCCAGATACCGGGTAACCGCCCACCGCCCGCCGCCCGCCGGGCACCTGCCAGGGCACATCCCCAAGCGGCGGCGAGCGCCTCTCCCCGCGCCCACGCCGCGCCGGAGGAGCGGAGCCCACTCGCCGCCCGGGACTGCGCCCCGCGGCCGCCCTCAGGGACTCCCTAGAGGCCCCGAGGTTCCAGGGGGCTGCTGGTGGGTGCTGGTGCGGCTTCGGGGACGCGGTGTGTTTGTGCGGCCCTAGATCCCCGGGACCTCTCCCTGCCGCCCGCCCCCCAGCGTGCCCTGGCTCCGGAGCGACGTGGCTGCCGAGGAGAGGTACAGCTCCCGCTGGAAGGCGAGGGGACTCATCACGCCTGTACTTGGTCATCAGCGCATCCACGCAGGACCAAGTTCGAGGCATGTTGCGTGGAATCAGACAGCAGGAAGTTTCTCTGATTTCCTGAGCCCTTCTGATGTACCACTCATTCCTTCACACTCCTGCAATCAGGACCAATTTCCCTTCAAAGCTCTGAGGGCTGGAGACTTCCCTGGAGCTGGTCAGTCAAGTCATCTGCAAATTATTGGGAAACCCGCTCACTCTCAGCAATTCTTTCCCCCAATATCTTTTCACAAACGTCCTCCCTACCTGGAGGACAAACTCAATCAACCGCTCCAAAAAAGTTTACGTACTCCCCACCCTACCCACCTCCACCCCCAGCAAAAAGGAACCTGCCGTGCTTCTGCTACCTCTGCAAATTCTTTCCGCAGCGGGGCGGGGTAGGGGCGGGGTATGTAACATGTTTTGAGGTTTTCCCCCTTTAGGGGTTTTTGCTGGTGTAGAGACCTGTTGTAATTTCAGTCCCATCGTACACTTTCAGCCTTGTGCTTAATTTGTCTCATTTCTCTTCTACTTTATCCGAGGCGATAAAATCCAAACGTGCAACTTGAACAACAACAAAAAGAGAGACATTTTCCTCTTGGTACTGCAGGTAAGACAGAACGTTATGCATATCCTTCTAAAGCAAAGCAGAACGGGTGTTTGTCTCTTCAAGAAGTTGTAATAAATGGTAGACATTTTAAACGAAAAAACAAAAAGTATGCTGATATGTTTCTGTCTTTTTGCATTCAGAGTCAATATATGCCAAACACTTCAATTTTGTTAGATATGAACCCAAAATTCAGATATTTTTCCTAGATGGTACAGTTTTCATAACAACAGGCACTTCTAATCGCCGGTAAATTTTAGCTTTGCTGTGAAGATTATGTGAGGACAATAAAACCTTTACATTGCAAATTTTTCAAGCTGTTCTTTTTAACCTATTAATCACCACTTTCTAAATGAGCATTTAATAAGCTACAACCTAAACAAACATTTGCTCTACTTAGCTGCCTCTGTGAAGAATGGAACACCACCCAGCTTTCTCCTCCATCATTAATATTCCCTTCCTGACTTGCCCACTGCAGAGTCTAATTGAAATTCACAAAGATAAAGGCATGCCATTTAAAACCTTGCAACTAGGGAATCTAAACATCTTCTACTTAGTGTGAACACTTCACTTCCTACTGTATTTTCCTATTTTCCATTTCTATGAGTCAATCTTTATTAAGATCTCTAACACTTCGCCATTTATATTACTACTAAGTTGTTTATATTTTGATAATGAAAGTTGAACAGCCCATGGTTTCTTCCCAACCTTAATTGCTATGCTAGAAAATTTCTCCTTCATGGATGTACAAGTTTTGTAAATATCTTCATAGATTATTTGCTTACCACTATAGTCTTTTCCTTGGGTGCTAATGACGAATTATGGATTGTAGCTTTAATTGTTTTATCTCAAAATTTGTATTTATTGGAATTTGTTCTCAAAAAAAAAAAAACCTCTACCATTAGCACCCTTAATAAATTTGTAATCTCACTGCCGTATGACCCGTTTATGTGGAAGTTCACAAAGTTCAAGCTGTTTTGGATGATTTTCACCATTTGCTTTTTAAAAAACTATGTTAGAACAATCTATAGATTTGGATATACACTTACTTGAGAGAGACTCAGTAAAAGCTAGATTCAAAAAATTCATTATAAAACCATGATTTTTAGTTCTTCCCCACAAAATGCTTTGCAATTTTATTGAAGCCGGATAGCTGTGATTTAAACTTCAAAGTACATTAAAGGAAATGGAAATCAGAAAAGCCGATTGCGAGCACCGGACCTCTACTTTTATTGCTATATCTTCACTGATATTTCGCTGTGTTACTAGTCCAGTCAAATTTCTTCTAGGATTGTCCAGCTTCCACAAATATCTGAAAAATCCAGCCTGATATCCTTCTTTCCTCTCTGTGATGGAGTGCAGCGAACTGCCTGTGATTTGAGAGCCAGCCTGCGTAGGTCATGACTAAGCTCTTCCTACCCACTCCTTGTGGAGCAGGTCCTAAGGCAACCAATCCTGTAGAAGAACTGACAACTAGTCGATGACCAGTAAATCCAATCCCACCCAGGCTAAAGCAGTGCAAAACCTTCTGTTTGAAATTGTTTGAATTACTCTCCCACAAATTGGATTTAGGGGGGCGTCACTTCTTATATAGTTCCCATCCCTAACAACCAAGTCCCTAAGGAGATTTCCACATGAGGACCAAGAAAAAAAGAAAATGAAGAATTGGGAGATCATGATTTTGTCTCCTGATATCTCACAATATTGTATAGTTTTAAAATTCATTTAAAATTTAAATTTCACAAAACTGTTTGTGTTTTTTAGCAGATATTTTGTAGAGCTTCCTTTTTTAGGGCTCAGTTATATTGAGACTTGGTACCACTGCTCCAGGGAACTACTACTCCATAATCTATATATAGGGGACCTAATGAATCTTTAGGTTCTATAAGATGTGTATATAGGTATATATAATATATGTACATATATATTATATACATGCATACAGATATACAGATATTTATCTGTAGAAAGACAGATACCTGAACTAATAAAATAGGCATAAGGATTTTAATGAGAATAGCATTTATATAATACATTTCTACAAAATGCTTTCAGTCTCACTGTCTTAGTGAGTCCAGTCATCACTGGTCTTAGTGATGTTTACATACCTTGAAGAGAAGTACCAGAATTACTTCAACAAGAATAGCATCTCACCATATTTACAAATTTTTAAATATCAGCATATATTTCATATAATAAATTTATATACACTTTACATTCTTATGAGTCATTCATTCAAATGAGAATATATATTTGTGAAAAAATAGAAACTAAAGCATAGATTATCCTGTTTTCACAGAATTAAATATTATTCTGTACTTTTCCCCAGAATACTTTACTAATTTCAAAGTATGCTTGGAGTGCAAGTCTGTTCTCACATATTCACCACATTATCATTCAAAAAAAAAAAAACTGGAGCAAATACCCATTTGTTAATTCTCAAGTGGAAACCATGGCTTGGTGAAGCTCCATTTTTCCCTGTAAGTTGAATTTAGATAGATAGTTCTAATATGTCCACTAGGCTCCAAGATTTTGCAAGAAGAGACAGCTGGAAAGTGGGAGTAACTAGCCTTATAAACAAATAATTCCAAAACTACTCTGTTACATTAATGTATCTAGGTCACATTTCATTACAGCTAAATATATCACATACACTAACTTGGATACACTAATGCACATTACCTTCTTCAAACAGAATAACTCTCTGTTTATAAAATAATTGTACAAACCCTTATCCAACTTGCAAATCAAATATATCATGCATTCTAGTGCATTTCTAAGATATTAAAAGCTTAAAAACTAAAATCCTAGTGATTTCTAAGATTTTAAAAACTACTTACATCAAACACATATGCAAAGTAATTTGAAAGGAAATCCTTTTGCTATCCTACTTCGTGAAATTATAGGCAGAATATTTTCACGTCATTCAGTTGCTTCCTAAAACAAAGAGAACATTTCAGTAATGCAAACCAAAAACTCCCTCACTGCAAAATACACTGTGCATTTCATTGAAGGATAAGCTGCTACATGATTGGCAACTTTTGCCTGTGAGGCACGTTCCCTAAATAATAATCATTGTAATGAAAATAATAAATGTAAACCTATAATGTCTTCATTAGTATAAAAGCTTAGACCCCATTCTAAATACTTTGCACATATTTATTTAATTAATCTTCACAAGCAAGAGGTTATTATTATTCCTATTTCACTGATGCAAAACTTGAGGCGCAGAAAGGTTAAGCTAGCTCAGGTATTCCAGTTGGGGAGCCAGGAGTAGAGCCCAAGCGATATGGTTCCACAGTCTCCATGTTTATTATTCTGTATTACCTCTACATTATTCCTTGACAGCCAAAATTTTAGCTTCTCATGTGTAGTCTCACTATTGAAACTTAGGACAAAACATTTAACTGTTGATGTCTTGGTGTCGTCTGAGTAGTATAAGTCTGTTAATAACAGCCGTATATTCATTTAACAAGTCTTATTTAGTGTCTGCTGTGTATGTACAAGACCCCATTAGATACCACTACTCAGGATATAATTATGACTAAGGCATGGTCCCTACCCTCATGGGAGCTTATATCAAATTGAAAAGGCATAAAATAATGTATGTTGTTAATTGTAAACAAATTAACGACTGAAGCCTATACATGTACCCTAAAAACTTTGTTTCTACAACAGTACTACTTTTACTAAGGGTAACATACAGCATAAGAAAAAGAATGAGACATAGGGAGTGTTTCCTTTAATAATTTACAAATCTAGATGTTACCATGTAACAATTAATAAATGGATTCTTATTATTAAGAACATGATTAAGTACCTTCTATGAAACAAAAAAAAAAACACTTAAGCCCCTAGGCCCAGGAAAATTTTATATCCAGAATAAAAAATAATCTATTTTATGGGGATATTTTCTGAATAATAACACCTCATCAGGAAAAATCATGCAAAAGAAACCACTAACAATAACAACAACAAAATCAGAGGACAGAGGAAGTCCAGGACCTAATTTGAGCCTATGTACATACATCTCAGGTAGGATAATATTGGTCTCAACGAAGGATTATTCCAATATCATTATTTTTAGCATCAAAGCTCTTCCATCGTGAGAGGAAGAGAGAATATACATATTGTGAAGAAATAAGTGAAATACAATCAGGCTATGAGTATTTCATGGTCAGTCAGAGAGACATGACAGAGAAAATAGAAACCAATTATTTCTAAGAAAAAATGAATAATACCATGGCAAATTAAATATGGAGACCAAATAATTTAAAATAATAATATGTAGACCATTTCTACTTTCTAGAGACCTCTTTTATTTGCCAGAGTGACCTGCTCATAGATGCCCAGTAAATAATTGCTGACTTCTCTGTAGAGTTAAGCACTTTGGAACACAAAGTGGGAGCCTTGGTTCCAGAGTTTAAAATATCATGACCTTTGGCAGTCACAGCTGTGATATATGGTAACTCTTGAAGCTCTCACCATCTCTCACCACTCCCTATACATCACAGGAAGTCACCTTCTTTCCTCAAAAGGTCTCTTCTCTGGTGTCCTCTATCTTACCACCATCCTCCCACCAAAATTCTGAAAAATGGATTCCCCGAACACACACACATTTACTGTTGCTGAGAAAATACCTCCTATCTATCCCCATCATCTGACCCATTCTACCCATTGCCAGTCCCATCTCCTGAGCTCTGTCCTCATTTGGGCTACTGCAATGCCAATACATAGTAGCCAACTGGTTTCTCTACCTCCAATCTCAGTTTTTTTCAATTTGTTTTCTACAGGACCAAGAAAAGAGTCTTCCAAAACCAATTCGATAGTGTCTGTCAATCATTTAAAATCTTTTGTTGATAAAAGTATAAGGTGCAAACTTTTACACATCACATATGATCCCTGTTTATATCTCCAGCCTCAACTGTGATCTTTCCACGGACACCTTGTCACACACACGCACATGCCGGCACGTGCGCGCGCACACACACACACACACACACGCACACGCGCACATATCCATAATTAGCATTCATTTCTCAACATCATCCCGTTCTCTACACTCCCTACAAAGGAAAGTGTTTACATTTCTGTTTCTCTCAACAGCCAGTAGTTTCATGTCGCTATGCTTTTGGTTATCATTGCCCCTTCAACTGGAATGCCATCTTCACATTGTCTATCTGGTGAGTACGTCACGCCTCAGCCCTGTAAACTATTTCTTACCCGTCTAGATACAATTGTTCACATTGTCCTTTTGTGCGCCTGCTGAACTTAGCACAGGCATTTAACATGAAACCTGGACTATCCCATTTAACTTATTTATTAACTTTTCTACCTCACACCTGTGAGCCTCATCGTAATCATCTTTACCTTCCTGGTGCCTAGCATAAAACCAGGCATATATAATCTTTCAGGAAATTCTTGAGGAATTTATGGAAGAATGAATCAGTGAATGAATGAACAACCTGATGAATAAATAAAAGAACACATGAGCCTCTGTGCCTTCATATGTATATGAGAGACAATATTTCTTCAGAGGAAATGAGATGCAAGGGAGTAGTGGTTAAGTGCTCAGACTCTGGTGCTAAGCCTTTCGGTTCAAATCCTGGTTCTGCGGCGTAATCACTAGGCAACCATGAATAAATCCCATAGCCTCACTGTGCTTTAGTTTTCTTACCTATGGAATAAGGAGAATTGTAAAAGCAACTTCACAGGTCTTGTGTGAGTGCTCTGAGTTGACACACGTACACAGAATAGCGACTGGATCACAGACAACACTGCAGTGTTTGCTGGTATCACTGACATGTTTGAAAGCCCTTAGTTCACTGCCTCGGCATTTAGTAGGTGAGATGAAGTTACACTCCTCACCCTTGAATTTATTGCATTTTTTAGTCTTATCTTTCCACTTTATGTTCCCCATCCACTTTTTCTCACTAACATTCAGTTTCCCACCTTCACAGAATAATCAGGTAGAGCCCTCCTCTTATACCTACATTCTCTTATGTTGCCTTATTTTTGTTCTTATGAATACATGGTTTCCCTCATTCTCTCTCTTTTTTTTCTGCTCTTTTTTCCCTGTCCTCCTTTTAGTACACCATGCCCTCCTTTTTATTCCAGATCGGCCTGCATTTCCATCTTTTGTTAGTTCCCTAATGTCCCCTTTTCCTCCCTCTTTCTTGATATTTATATATAGCATAAGTCTGCTTTTGTGCACACACTTGTCTAACATATGGATGAAGGTGTGTTTATAAGAGTGCATACAGGCAGGGAAGTGTCTATTTTGTCCAGTGGGAATGTGAGTGTCTCTGCTACAAAGGTACGGGCAACCCTGTCTGTGTTTCTGTCTGTCGGTCTCTCTATAAACCATGCTATTAAATTATTCAAGTGCATTGTGTGATTCATTATAGGAACTGAATAGAAAAGTCAAGTGACTTTCTCTTTTGAACTGGCTACTGGTTTTCCTGCAATAAAGAGATTGCCACATGTTGGATCATTTGTTTAAAAGAGGCCCATATCTGTAACATCCAGAGAGCCAAAGACACTGATCAATGTAGAAGTTTTCAGCCACCCTGCCAGCCATACCCTAGATTAAAATATGATTAGAAGTTGCTATTCCTTTTTTGTGACTTCCAGGTCTCTAATATTCCCATGCTACTCAGCTGGAAGAGAAAAAAGTAAGAGACATTTTTGTGTTAGGAGTTAGGCGTTAACAAATTATCTTTAAAGAATATTTTTTGGGGGAAGCTATTGTAAAAGTGGCTTATGAAAGACATTAATGCTGTCTGGCAAATAGGGCCAGTTTCCAGCCTAGGTGTATGAATAGACAGAATTTCATTACTTTCCTTGAAATTAGAGGTGACAATGGAACTTTCTCTGACCAGTGAAAGTTGAGCAGGAGGGACACAGGCCATTTCCAGATGGAGGCTGGGTGAGCCTGTGTTCATTCACCCTGCTGTCTCCTCCATCATAGGTCTCGTAGCCAGAGATGCTCCAAATTGTACCTTAGTGGTTCCTTGAGGAGGGCATCCTCTGAGCTAAGATCAGAGCTCCTAGCTGACCTGCGATGGACATACAGAATGAAATAGAAATAAATATTTGTAGTCTTAAGCCTCTAAAATTTAGGATGGTGTTTAACTTGGCCTCTCCTGACCACTGAAGGATGAAGAGAAAAGGAAGTTTTGTTGTGTTTTCTTTTTCTTTTAATTTTTATTGGAGTATAGTTGATTTACAATGTTGTGTTAGTTTCAGGTGTACAGCAAAGTGAATCAGTTATACATAGACATATATCCACTCTTTTTTTTAGATCCTTTTCCCATATAGGCCGTTACAGGGTATTGAGTAGAGTTCCTTGTGCCATACAGCAGGTTCTTATTAGTTATTTATTTTATATACAGTAGTGCGTATATGTCAATTCCAATCTCCCAATCTATCCCTCCCCCACCTTATCCCCTGGTAACCATAAGTTTGTTTTTTACATCTGTGACTACTTCCATTTTGTAAATAAGTTCATTTGTACCTTTTTTTTAATTCCACATATAAGGGATATCATGTGACATTTGTCTTTCTGTGTCTGACTTCCTTCACTGAGTATGACAATCTCTAGGTCCATCCATGTTGCTGCAAATGGCATTATTTTGTTCTTTGTTATGGCTGAGTAATATTCCATTGTATATATGTACCACATCTTCTTTATCCATTCATCTGTTGATTGTCACTTAGGTTGCTTCCATGTCCTGGCTACTGTAAATAGTGCTGCAATGAACATTGGGGTGCATGTATCTTTTCAAATCATGGTTTTCTCCAGATATATGCCCAGGAGTGGGATTGCTGGGTCATATGGTAGTTTTTAAGGAACCTCCATACTGTTCTCCATAGTGGCTGTACCGATTTACATTCCTATCAACAGTGTGAGGGCTTGTTGTGTTTTCTTTTTAATATGAAATATTGAATGATGGAGTGGCATACAAAATATTTTCTGGCAGGGAGACTTTCTTAAACATCCTGAAATCACAGCATATAAATAGTTGCTTACCGAAGTCTGAACCAATGGATTTCTTTGATTTGGGGTAACACTTGTTCTTTATTTCCATCTCTTAACAGTTCTTCGCTTTCTTTCTCCACCTAAACACCCAGAGAGGTTGAGACAAAGTCTAAGGTGGTTCCTGACAAACAGTTTCCCTGAACCTCTGCTTCGTCCTGCCCCACAGCAGCACAGACACTGGATGTGGTGCTGATGAGGACAGAGCATGGTATTCAGTGAGTGCCAGCAGGAACTCTGATAACCGAAACATCTGTCAGGTTCCAGAAATGGGATGGAAAAATGACAAAAAGAGAAGGGATAAGAAAAAGAGGATGACTGGGACAACAACTGTTAGATGTTAAAGTGAATGAGAGGTGGATAGGAAAACTGGTCCTGATGAGGAATTCATGTTAGGAATATGTCTCTGTGTCTCTATTACATAAAGAAAAAACAAAAGAAATTGACTCTGACCTAAATATAGTGAGAAAATTTTAAAGCCATTTGCAGGGATTTCCAACCAGGTAGAAAAGGCAAGTTAGTCACGAACTTTAATTCTATTGTTGTCATTATACAATTCACAGGAGCAAACATTTCTAGATTCAAATTTCTTTTAGCCAATCAACTTCATTCAAGTACAAACCATTGCAACAATGTAACATGAGAAGAAAAATATACTTGTCTTGAATAAGCTCTTGAAAGACCCAGAAACTATGATTTATCTCTCTTCTTATCACTCACTGTAGTTCTCATATTGTAGATGCTCTCTTAAAGATGTTAATAGAAGATGTTAATAGAAGAATGTAAGGCTGTGTCAAGGAGTTCATATATGTTGTTCACTGTAGCTCATCTGTTCTCCCCTGATCCATTTTGACCCTCACCAGCCTGGTCTCCATGCAGTAGTCTGAGTTGTCTGTCCAAAATACAGATCTGTTTGTGTCACTGCCTAACTTAAATTCCTTCACATATTTCCTATTTCTCATAAGGTCAGGACCAAAATCCTTATCATGGCCAAAGTTAGTCCCAGATGCCTTGACGCCTGCCTGGCCTTGAACCATTGTTTCCTTTGCTTCATCAACCACAGCCTTCTTCAGTTCTTGGAATGTACCAGGCTTCCTACTGCTATTTCTCCTCCTGCCATAGGTCACTGTAGTACCTATCTCCTCTGCTGGAAAGTTCTTACCCCTTCCACTCACCTGATTTGCACCAATTCATATTCATATAAAAAAAATAGGAAGCTCTTCCTCAAGAAGCCTTCTCTGACATAGCTTCCCCACTTGTCTCTGTTAGGTTCCTTTGTTATATGTGCTTTCTCTTAGAGAACTTGTCTCAGTTTTTTTTATTGATATATGATTGTGTGTCACTATTTGGTTAAAATCTATTTCAGTTTTTTTTATTGATATATGATTGTGTGTCACTATTTGGCTAAAATCTATTAACCAGTCATGCTGTATATTCCATGAGCTCAGGAGCCATGCTTATTTTTACTTAACGTTGTACCCCCTGCAATTAGTACACTGTCTGACAGAGATAGTTGTTGAAACAAATAAAGGGATAAACAGATGTGTAACAAACACAGGATTAGATGTATAAATGTTGCTTTCAAAACTAGCATCTCATATCCTTATACATAAATCTGCAGTTCAGTAACTTGGATTGTTGCCACATTCATAAAGAGTCTATGGAGAACTAATAGCTGAACTTCAGGTCACAGCCTCTCTGCATTTATGAAAAATGAGAAGGGACACAGTGTTGGGACTGAGAGGGGAAGCGGAGTGGCTGGGAGAATTAATTCAACCAAGGCAGGCCAGCAAGAGGAAACGATAAGAAAGATAATGGTGTATTGGTTCACAATGAGGAAAGTTGTTTCTGCTCATCCAGTAGCATTTGGTAATGGTGGAAGCCAGTGGATTCCTTACGTCAAAGAATAAGACATCAAAGAATGTGCAATACCTAGGTTCCGGTCTTCAAGAATTCATCATCCCAACTTATCTGGCCTTAGTATATTCTGCCTGGAATGGGGTGATTTATCCTTATTTAGTTTGAATGCAGGACTAATTAGCAACCCCATATGAACTATCTGGATGTGGGATCTATAAGTATTCTAAAAGGAATTTTGCCATATAGGAGTTGTAGTGGATGGAATATAAGATACCTTTTATTTCTTATATATTCTTATATCTTGAAAACTCTGCTTATCTACTAACAGAATAATTTCCCTAGGAATTTTATTACAAATGGGAATTTTCTTTTTGTATCAGTTATTCCTAACTCTTAAGTCAAATGAACTGTTTATCTGTCCCATATCCCTATAAATCCAAGTGTATGCTCAGAGAAATGTATTTTACATATTATAAATATAAAATGAAATTAATATTTGCACATATATATATATATTTATAGCCCAATCTGAACTAATCAATTAAGACTCAGGGGTCAGTAAATTAATCAGCTGTTCACAAATCTGCCCTGCCACCTGTTTTCATATATAAAAGTTTACTGGGTCATAGCCATGCCCATTTGTTTAGGTATTGTCTAAGAGCTGCTTTTGTGCTACAATGGCAGATGGAGTAGTTCAACAGAGACTATGTGGTCTGCAAAACTTAAAACATTTCTATCTGACCCTTTAAGACAAAAAGTTTTCCAACCTCTGAATTAAGTCAGAGTTGCACATACGATCTGAGCAGCAATTTGGAAAAATTGGGCCATATAACAGGATGGTTCTTACATCCCTTCCTTAAACAATTTCTATTTGGGAGGCACCTTTCTAGCTCCTATGGGAATATGTTCAATTAGTATCAAAAAATGCCTTGGTGAATCAAATAGTTATATTTTTTTCTGAAAGAATTGAAAGATATTTTAATATACAATTTATAGAATGTAAAGCACTACCCTAGGTCCTATTTAAAATTAAAACCAGAAAAAAGCAGGACTTCCCTGGTGGCGCAGTGGTTAAGAATCCGCCTGCCAATGCAGGGGACACGGGTTCAAGCCCTGGTCCGGGAAGATCCCACATGCCGTGGAGCAACTAAGCCCATGCGCCACAACTACTGAGACTGCGTGCCACAACTCCTGAAGCCCGCATGCCTAGAGCCTGTGCTCTGCCACAAGAGAAGCCACCGCAACGAGAAGCCTGTGCACCACAACAAAGAGTAGCCCCCTCTCATCACAACTAGAGAAAGCCTACGTGCAGCAACGAAGACCCAATGCAGCCAAAAATAAATTAATTCATTTAAAAAAAAAGATTCTTAAAAAAACAAAACAGAAAAGAACAATATGAACACCCTCAAGAAACAGTTTGATAAAAGAACATGAGATCTGCACCAAAATTCTAAAATAAGAGGTCTTGTGTGCATCTTCCATTTCGGTGAGTGTTCTTCCCCTGTGCTCCCATACCATCCTCTGCTTGCCCACACTGTATTGCAAAAATATGTTCACCTGTCTCCACAAGTGGAATGTGAACTCCTTGAGGATAGGAGCTAATGATGTATTTCTGTACCCCCTTCTGGGTAGCACAGTATTGAGTTCTCAATAAAAATTTGTTGAAAGAAATGATAAAATGAAATATGGATAGATGGCTAGGTCAAATAAACATCGTTATCCTGCATGATTATACCAGTGATTGGTCATAAGATACTGAAGCAGGTTGAGCTAGAGAGGTGAAAACGTGTTTTGTGGAGATAAACACCTTCTTACTAATGATTCTATGAACACGCATGTTGATGTTACCTGTTCTTGTTACTTAGCAGAGGAATTTCCCAGTGTATCAGCACAGTTTATGTCACAGGATTGTCCTAAACATTTCTACTATTTAACTCACAAAATGTACTGAACTAAACAACCACAGATAACAACCACAACTTACATCCATTGACGTTTTATCAAAGTACCTGAAAGCAGAGATAAATTGAATTTAATTAAGAAGAGATTGGATTCTTTATTCAGGTATCATTGCCTGCCAATGATCAAGCAATTGTCTACAAAATCAAATTCTAACGTATTGGTCTCTCTACAGATGATTGTGAACTCTTGGGCACTGACTTTTGTACTATTACTTGGTAGAAATTATGGGTATCTGAACAAAACATGGAGGTGGCTCTGGGAAGAGAGAGAGATCTCCTTTAAATGTACAGTAGGAACATTGATTTACTGCATGAAAATATCAGTGCAATGACTTAACTATTCTTAACACTAGTTAAGAATTAACAAAACTTTGGAGGAAAATAAAGCAAGATGGTGCCATTTTGTTCCTGTAATATTTTTTGTCGGTTATAACTGCTCCCAAGGATGGATCCCACCCTAAGCTCTGAAAATAACTAGAACAAAATAATGTAGAGTCTCCAGGGACCAGTTTAATTACAAGACCTCAAGTCAGTCTTGTTGGGGTTCCATTCTGTCTGTCTTTATAGTTGTAGTAACAGAGTCCTTTGGTTGAGATTAAGTTCCAACCAATTCTTGGTTTTGGTAAGTGGCATGGCACTTAATTCTTCCACATCTGACTCCTGCTCTGATTCCATCTTTAATATCCCCTCTCTTTAAATAATCAGTTACTGTTTCATTTCTCCTAGTCTTCCTGGGACCTCAATCAGAGTTGTGAACTCTGTCCCTCTAGCTCTGTTCTCATTTCCTTGTTTATTCTCTTCCTTTACATTTTCTTAGGGTTTTATCTAACAGTGAAAAAGGACCTGGCCCCTTAAACAGCACTATCCTGGAGAAGGCTGACAAAGTTTGATGGATAAAGAAGTGTTCTGACTTTAGATAATCATAGACTCAAGTGTTCACAAGGGACCTTAAAGGCCCTCTAAACCTATCCTCCCATCCCCTCCTACCTAGGACCATGACTGATCTATAAAGCTGAATAACTTCAAGATCCCATTGATTTTATCTATTAAGTCATCTAGGAAATCAGGGAAGAATCCTCTCATTACCACCACCTCAGAAGCTGGTTTGTTCATTATATTTTCTGGTTGTAATTAACTTTAAATGTTTCAGTATCAGTGGTATGACATACGTGTATGGACAAGTTAAATTTAACTAACATTCTAGAAGAAGTTAATTAGCCTAAGAAATGTCTCAATATGAATCAACCCCTTTGGGTTATTGATTTGCATAAGCCTTAGGAAAAATAACTTTTGTTGGTGATAGCAATGGGATTTGAGATATGCGAAAAGTTAAGAGGAGTTTAAGAGGATCCAATGTCCTTGCATGAACAAGATGCAAGAAGCTCAGCAGCAACCAGTGTCCATGGTGCAGCAGGCCATGTCTAAATCCTTTGACCTGGAGACACCTCGCCACTGGATCCACTTACAAATACTGCAGATACTGCCATCAGAACTTCCTGTGTCCCCTTCAGAGAGAGTGTTTTTCATGGATGATGCTGGTCTGTAAACTTGTGGGCAAAAGAATAAACCTCTCTGAATTGAACAAAAAGGAGTTCTATGACTGTGCCTGTTTATTAATAAATACCTTTTATTTTGGGCAGATTTTGGCTTAAGAATTACTTTCATTGTAACTTAACATCTGATAGAGAGGCTGCAGGGTAGGGTCTGCCTCTAACCAAGGGTGGTTACTGATGTTTGCCGGAAGAACCTGACTTTACTAAAGGACCAAATTGGTTCTGGCACACTTGGGTGATTTGAAACTGTTCACAGGAACTGTAGAGTTTGAAAATGAGAAAACAAGGAGTGAGCAGCTGATGTTAAAAAAAATGTTGCCAGGGCTTTATACTTGGCGTAGGGTTAAAGGTAGCAATAGTGACACAGCTTGACTGGAATGGATACAGAAAGCTTACTCACATCTGAGCCTAGGCTCTTGAACTTGGACAAGGCCTCCCTGGGAAAAGAAACTTATAGTATAGGTAGGAGATCTTGGGGCAGAAAAAATGCCTTATTTCTAGAACACTTACTGATAGTGGAAAGCAACTCTTGAATATGGTTGTTGGTATATAAATCAGAGCCAGAGATATTTTAGGTCTTAGCTTCCTTCCCCAAAGAAAGCACACCATGCTAGCATGGGTACGACTGGAATTGAAAGATTACCGATTTATAGCCATGGATCAGAGCTCAAGAGAAAGATGATAGTTTAGCACGTCTAAAACTAGCCAAAAAAGTCATTAGATTCTATTAGATTCTCTACTAGGGGGAGGGCATGATTAATGAGTTAATAACCAGGGTTGGGAAGGCTAGAACATTGCAAGAACAGGAAACCAAGCACAGCCTTATACCATCTGGCCTTGGGAAGGTCTATACTGCCCCCACTCACAGATTGACATTTATATCAGAGCCTATTTGGAGAAAATTAACATCCAGTCCCCTCTCTCCCCTCATTCCCCATCTTCTCTTTCTCAAAAAGCAGCAGATTAAAAAAAGAAATGCTTCTCCTTCTTTCTTTTGGGCTGAAACCCTGCCTGCAACCACTGGGTGCCAGGGAAGGGGAGCTACCATGACAGACTTTATTTTCTTTAGTCAATTACTTTTCATAAGAGTTCTCTCACATTTAATATGGTAGAAGTAAAGAGTTTATAAACAGTCTTTTTTCAAGTTAAAATAAGTAGTCTATAGTCACATTTAAAGAATTTGGGGGAAAATGTAATTTTTCACTCATTTATAAATCATCCAAATTAAAAAAAAAATGTAAATGGACACCTAGCCCTTGTAGTACATGGGCTCTGCATAAGCGAAGGAACCTGGCTGTATAGCCCAAGATATTTCCATTTGATGGCTAAATAATTAAAATAAGCAGTTAATTTATTACATTATCAACTATCTTTACAAAGAACTTTTCTTACTGAATTTGACAAACCTCTCAATCAGCTTCATGCAGTAGCCATGTAGCGAGCATTGTTAAAAGAAAGTGAAAGAAAATGCGAGAGCGAGATCCTTAGTTCATTTTGGCTGCAGTAATGGAAGCAAGTTCTCCATTTTTAGTAAAACTTAATAATAACTCACATTTATCAAACCTCTGCACTGTGCATGACACTGCTCAGAGAACTTCAGATACAGCATCTCACCAGTCTATCATAACAGCCCTTTCAGATATTAGCTCTGCTTCAAAGATTAGGAGAATCAGGTTCAACCTGGCTAAGTTATTCATTTAAGGTGACAGGGCCACTCAGAGCTGTGTCATGGCTTTCAGAAGCACTAGACATTTTTTCCTTTGTGGGCCCCTTTGTAAAAAAAAAAAATTCAAATAATAAATTAAAATAAAAGAATATTTTGTTAATTGAATAAGTATAAAGACGATTATTACCCAGGCTGGATTCACTGTTACATGTTCATTATTCTTATATTATTTCTTTCTGATTTTAAGAGAATTTAAAATTAAAATAGACACCATGCCTACTGTGCCGAAGAAGTAAGTTGGCCCTGCAGACAGAGGATTCAAACTCAGATCTATAGAGTAAGTTAAAAAAACTACATCCTAAATCACCAACGTCACCTACTTTTCCACTTCTCCCAAACTTTAAAAAAAATGTATATTAATGTAACAGGCTTAGGCTAAATTCTATGAGTTTGTAGAATTCCAGTTTCTTTTCTTCCAAGATAGAACACTCCAGAATTAGTTTGGGAATGTACAAAGAAAATTGTCACCACATTTGTAATGCTGCAAAGTGAAAGGAAATGTTTTGTTCATAATCATATGAACTCTTCAAGCCATAAAGAACAAAGATGCTTAACCTATCTTTAACATTCATTTCTGTGTTATTGAACCAAAACTGCCTGCAGGTGCATGTGGCTATTTAAAGGGAATTGTAAATCGCTTTCATATCTTACTAATGTAGTGAGGATGTATAAATAGTTGCACATGGCAGATAATTAGTTTATGCCAACACATTATTGTGCTTATGAGCATCTGGATATCAACTACTTGGCAAAGCATCCAAAGGAAGTTATTGCTAACAAAATACTATGAAGTCATTTGCAAAATGCTGAGTGGTGAATATTCAAGTGACAAAAGGAATATGTTAAACTTGTGCTAATGTATATTAAGATTTAATTTAAATAAGGAAATTCAGAGAAAAAGTATGCTTCACAATCAGGAAATGGTGTACTTAATATTTCTTGGGACCTGTTTTCCTTTTATTATTTTCTTGTTAAATAAGAAGAGAACAAATGCATACATAAAAATACACATGTAATATAAATTGCACTTCTTCTACTTTACAGAAAACACTTAGAAAAACATTGGAAATCTTTATTCCTAGAAAAAATATATATACATACATATATGTGTTTATGTTTATTATGCCATACTCTTTAAAAATTCTAAAAGAAATTCTAGGATACATTGTCATTCTTTCTCTTGTCAGGCAGTCTGAAATCTGTCCACCCACAGAGAAGGCTAAATTGCCTAAAGCCCTTGTAAACTGTGGGCATTGTTTTCTCTTATACCCCATGTACCACTCAGCTTGGAGGTGGATAGGACTCCTATTTGGTACTCATTGCAACATCCAGACCATTCTCTTCCCTACTATCAAAAAAACCCAGCTTCTTTGAAGCCACTGTCTTCAGTATGTAGCCTCTTATCCACTTTTGCTGCTAATATTTCCTACCTTTCACCCCTTTTTATTAGTACCTCAATACCCATCATTCTGTAGGTAGGTAAGACCTATTGACACTGGAACCGTTTCACCAAACACACTCTTGACTTTTCTTACCTGACTCAGATTCCGCGATGCATCGTCTTATTCATTGCCCTACCTAGACCCCTTCACTTACCCCTCTCTTACTTTGTTGAACTAATTTGGGAAAACCCCAATCCTCTTTGAATCCAACTCTCGACAGACTTACTTGGTGCCGGCAACTGAATAGCTGCATGTGCCTATAGAGAAACACAAAATGTCATGATCAAAACCCTCAAGTGGACCCATAGTGCACCAGGGTAATCCTATTGTATTTCTTTAGACAGCTTTCTCTCACTCTGCTGCATGATTATTTCATACCGTTTTTTCAATATTTTTATTGGAGTATAGTTGTTTTACAATGTTATGTTAGTTTCTCCTGTACAGCAAAGTTAATCATCTATACGTATACATATATCCCCTCTTTTTTGGAATTCCTTCGCATTTAGGTCACCACAGAGCATTGAGTAGAGTTCCCTGTGCTATACAGTAGGTTCTCATTAGTTTTATACATAGTTTAGTTTTATACATACCTATTTTATACATAGTATCAATAATGTATATGTCTCAATCCACATCTCCCAATTCATCCCAAACCCTCTTCCCCCTGGGTATCCATACGTTTGCTCTCTCTGTCTGTGTCTCTATTTCTGCTTTGCAAATAAGATCATTTATACAATTTTTTTTAGATTCCACATATATACATTTATATACAATATTTGTTTTTCTCTTTGTGACTTACTTCACTGTGTATGAAAGTCTCTAAGTCCATCCATGTCTCTACAAATGACCCAGTTTTGCTCCTTTTTATTGCTGAGTAATATTCCATTATATTTATGTACCATATCTTATTTTCTTTTTTCTTTTATTACTTTTTTAACATCTTTATTGGAGTATAATTGCTTTACAATGGTGTGTTAGCTTCTGCTTTATAACAAAGTGAATCAGTTATGCATATACATATGTTCCCATATCTGTACCATATCTTCATTATCCATTTATCTATCAATGGACATTTAGGTTGCTTCCATATCCTGGCTATTGTAAATAGTGCTACAGTGAACATTGGGGTGCATGTGTCTTTTTGAATTATGGTTTTCTCTGGGTATATGCCCAGTAATGGGATTGTGTGGTCATACAGTATTTCTATTTTTAGCTTTTAAGGAACCTCCATACTGTTCTCCATAGTGGTTGTATCAATTTACATTCTCACCAACAGTGCAAAACAGTTCCCTTTTCTCAACACCCTCTCCAGCATTTATTGTTTGTAGACTTTTTGATGACGGCCATTTTGACCAGTGTGAGGTGATACCTCATTGTAGTTTTGATTTGCATTTCTCTAATAATTTGTGATGTTGAGCATCTTTTCATGTGTCTCTTAGCCATATGTACGTCTTCTTTGGAGAACTGTCTATTTAGGTCTTCTGCCCATTTTTGGATTGGGTTCTTTGTTTTTTTAATATTGAGCTGCATGAATTGTTTATATATTTTGGAGATTAATCCTTTATCATCTGCTTCATTTGCAAATATTTTCTCCCATTCTGAGGATTACCTTTTCATCTTGTTTATGGTTTCCTAAAAGGAATCCAAATTGGAAAAGAAGTAAATCTGTCACTGTTTGCAGATGACGTGATATTATACATAGAAAGTCCTAAAGATACCACCAGGAAACTACTAGAGCTAATCGATGAATTTAGTAAAGTTGCAGGATACAAAATTAATACACAGAAATCTCTTGCATTCCTATACACTAACAATGAAAGATCAGAAAAAGAAATTAAAGAAACAATTCCATTCACCATTGCAACAAAAAGAACAAAATACCTAGGAATAAATCTACCTAAGGAGGCAAAAGACCTGTATGCAGAAAACTATAAGACATTGATGAAAGAAATCAAAGACGACACAAACAGATGGAGAGATATACCATATTCTTGGATTGGAAGAATCAATATTGTGAAAATGACTATACTACCCAAAGCAATCTACAGATTCAGGGCAATCCCTATCAAATTACAAATGGCATTTTTCACAGAACTGGACCAAAAAAACTTACAATTTGTATGGAAACACAAAAGACCCCGAATAGCCAAAACAGTCTTGAGAAAGAAAAATGAAGCTGGAGGAATCAGGCTCCCTGACTTCAGACTATACTGCAAAGCTACAGTAATCAAAACAGTATGGTACTGGCACAAAAACAGAAATATACATCAATGGAACAGGATAGAAAGCCCAAAGATAAGCCCATGCACCTCTGGTCACCTAATCTATGACAAAGGTGGCAAGAATACACAATGGAGAAAAGACAGACTTCAATAAGTGTTGTTGGGAAAACTGGACAGCTACATGTAAGAAATGAAATTAGAACACTCCTTAACACCATACACAAAGATAAATTCAAAATGGATTAAAGACCTAAATATAAGGCCAGACACTATAAAACTCTTAGAGGAAAACATAGGCAGAACACTCTTTGACATAAATCACAGCAAGATCTTTTTGACCCACCTCCTAGGGAAATGAAAATAAAACCAAAAATAAACATATGGGACCTAATTAAACTTAAAAGCTTTTGCACAGCAAAATAAGTCATATTTCATACCGTTTTGTCTCTCCTCAGATATCCACAACTCCTTCCTGCCTTTCTCTCTGCTGATTATTTTGCTTCTCAGGGAAAATAGAAGTAAAAAGATAACAGGAAGATTTTACATGCTCTCACCAACAAATCTAAAATGCTATGTGTACTCATGTTTTCTACTTGTACACTGGCCTCTGTTCCATCCTGTCTCCTCAAGGGCACAACTTCGCTCATTTTCCCCATTTGATTCACAGCATGAATTTTTCCATGACTACAGGCTCATTCTCATTAGCAGACAAACATACTATAATATACTTCATTAAAAATAAACAAACAATAGCCAAAATCCTTCCCTTGAACCTGTATTCTCCTATAGCTACTGCCTAATCAATTTGCTTCTCTTTTAGCAATATTCCTCAGAAAAAATTCTATATTCAAATTTTCCACTATTTGTCTTCCAGTTTTTTTTCTTGGACTCATTTTGACCCCAGTTACAAAAAGCTCATGTTAATAACATCAATGGCCTGCATGTCACCATTTGTAAGGATCACTTACTTCTCAGAATTCACTTCCTTCCTCAACAGCATTTGAAACAGTGGCTCACAACCGTCTCCTTGAAATACTATCTTTACTTGACCTCTTGGACACCACTTTGTCTAGTTATTCTCCTACTTCTCTGGCCATCACTTCTTTGTCTCCTTTGCTGAATGCTTCTCATCTTCTCTACCTTCAAACTTCAGAGTTGCCAAGACTCCATCCTCAGATAGTATTTCCTTGCTCTCTGTTCTCACTCTGTAGGTAACCTCATCCATTCATGGCTTTAAATACCATCTATTCATACACTGAACCTCCAGTCTATTTCTCTACCTTAGAACAATTCCTGAATTCCAGACTCATATCTATGTGCTTACTTAACATATCCGTTTGGATATTTAGTTGATTATGGCATTAAAGACCTAAATGTAAGGTCTTTATATTACATGAAAAGTTGATCACATCCAATACTGAACTCCTGGTATTCATCCCCCAAATATGTTCTTCACATAGTCCTCTCCAGCTCCATAAATGGCAAGTTCATTCTTTACATTGTTCAGATCCAAACTGCAGAGTCCTTGTTGCCTCCTCTCTTTTACCCAATCTATCTGCAAAACTTCTATTCTTACCCTGAAAATATCTAGAATTCTTCCCATGCTCACTAGCTCTACTGTTTAGTCCAGACTAAACTCTGTTACTCGGACTATGAAAATTGCTGATAAGTGTTCTCTCTACATCTATCCTGGCCTCTCTACAGCCTATTCCCTACACACCCACATCTCTGTGTAAGAGGTGCTTCGGCTTTCCTCCCAGCCACTTGGAAGCTAAGCTAATTGTACAACTAGCCCTCAGGGGATAAGGAGTGGACCCCAGATCTCTCTCTATACATATATCATTCTGACCAGTTTTCAGCATTTTTCATTTTTTCTAAAGTCACTCAAAATAAATGGTATTTCCAGCCAGAGTAATATATACATATTTAAAACTCCAATATTAAAGAGATCTGTACTGAAAATTTAAACTCTGCTTCTCACCCCTAAGTTGCTCCATCTCAAAGGCAAAAATGTTTAACCCTTTAACTGATTTCTCTAACAGTTAATATTTCTCTATATTCAGGCAAAATGCATAGATTCATATTTTCTGGTTATTTTATTTCAAATATTATCTACAGAGTTCCTGCTCGGACGATTTTAGGTCTCTTAAAACTCAACCCAACTTTCTATCTCACTGGTCCTATTTAGTTTTTTTTTTTTTTTTTTTTTTGGTCATATTTAGTTTTATCACTATTTCTAGTTGAATGAATAAATATTGCATATGTGATTATGGCTAGGTAAATATTTTGCCCTAGAGAGCCAAGTAGAGTAATTCTTATTCCATTTTATTTCTTTTATGGTATTTTCTTTTTCCCTAAAGTTTTAATTATGTTACATGTTCTTGACTATATCCTGAAATGTTTTTTCAATCACTCATGGTGTCAGAAATTCTACTGAAGTCATCTCTCTACTTTTTTTTTTTTTTTTTTTGTGGTACACGGGCCTCTCACTGTTGTGGCCTCTCCTGTTGTGGAGCACAGGCTCCGGACGCACAGGCTCAGTGGCCATGGCTCACAGGCCCAGCCACTCCGTGCCATGTGGGATCTTCCCAGACCGGAGCACGAACCCGTGTCCCCTGCATCGGCAGGTGGACTCTCAACCACTGCGCCACCAGGGAAACCCCTACTTCTTTTTTCTTTTTTTTAAAAAGTTTTTTAGGTGTTTCCAGTTTTACTGAGAAATAACACACATCACTGTATAAGTTTAAGGTGGACAGCATGATGGTTTGATTTACATGTATTGTGAAATGATTACCATAATAAATTTATTAAACATCCATCATCTCATATAGATACAGTAAAAAGAAGAGAAACAAGTTTCTCCTTGTGATGAGAGCTCTTAGGATCTACTCTCTTAATAACTTTCTTATAATATCATAGAGTGGTGTTAACTGAAGTTGTCATGTTGTACATTACATCCCTAGTACTTACTTACCTTATAACTGGAAGTTTGAACCTTTTGACCATTTTCCTGTAATCTCGCCTCCCCTTAACCCTTTTTTTCTCCTAAAGACCTCCCTGCTGGAGTCCTTATTCTCCTCATCAGTTCTACACTGATTGATAGGATTTTTGACAAAAATATTTATTTAAGTTTCATTTCATCACCTGTAACAAAGAGTTAGGACAATTTTTTACATATCATGCTGGGTTATTATGAGGATTAAATGAGCTATATAAGAAAATACTCTATCAACTACATAGAGCTAAAAATGCATGATAACATTACTACTATCATTATTAAAATTGCCATTCTCATGTTGAGTTATCAAACCAGCTTCACAAATACAAGACACTAAATTCAAGACTTCAGAGAGAAGAAGCTCTTCCATCAATAACTGCCTGGCCAACCCAGATTAGTATCTGGTTGGTAGGCAGCATAGTGTTTAAAGGAACACAGTTTGTTATGAAAAGACATGGATTTGAAACTTGGATTTTTCACCAACTGACATTAGTTAAGTCATACATTAGCTGTTGTAACAAACCCAGGAACATAATAAAAGTTCACCTCTAAATATTGTTTTTATTTTCTCTTGTGATTTGACTTGCATTTTAGATTGAAAAGCTCTGATTGTTTTTTTTTTCCAGCTAAGTATCTTGAAAAACTTTCTCATTTAGGACACTGTGGGAAACTAGAAGAAACACCATCTTTTGACATTGTGAAATCAGGCACCCAGGAAGGGAATTTGAACATTTTCTTTTTTTTTTTAATGATTTATTTAATATATTTCTTATCTCTCTCCTACCTTCCTCTAGCCCCTCTGTTTGCTGAGATATCAAGTCAAAGCTAGCATGTTATGTTTGAAAAAAATTTATGAAGATTTATTTTATTAGTGAGTTTCTTGAAGGATCTGCTCTGGACAAATGTCTTAAGTCTCTTCTCAGGAAACACTTACATCCTATTGCTGCTCACACTGGTTGCCCTAAAACTCACCTCTGGGGTCCCCCATCTTCAGTGCTGCTCAGTAAAATGTCAGTTTTAATTACCCCTAAGACACTTCTATCCGGCCATTCATTTTAACTTCTAATCCCTGGTGTTTTTTTGCTGCCAATAAAATCAAGAACTATTGAGTTCAGTGACAAATTTTAAAAACTAATTTATTCAACATTATTGAAAAAGACACTAAATTTTTGTTATCTCTCACTCAGGATTTTTTTTCCTATAGAAATCCAGGTTTTGTTTTTGTATGTTTGTTTTCAGGAATGTTATATGAATTTCCTCAAAGAGGCCACACTTTAATAAAACCGGGCATGTATTTTCAAAATAGTGTACCTACCTTTTACCTAATAAACAGTAAAATGACCCTCTGAAGTGTTTTTTTTTTGTTTTGTTTTGGTTTGTTTTTTGCGGCACGCGGGCCTCTCACTGTTGTGACCTCTCCCGCTGCAGAGCACAGGCTCCGGACGCGCAAGCTCAGTGGCCATGGCTCACGGGCCCAGCTGCTCCGCGGCATGTGGGATCCTCCTGCACCGGGACACGAACCCGTGTGCCCTGAATCGGCAGGCGGACTCTCAACCACTGCGCCACCAGTGAAGCCCTGCAGTGTTCATTTTATCATTTCTTTTCATCAGGAATTTCTCCTGAACTTAGGAGGGAGAAGAAACAGCCATGCTTTCTGGTAGCTGGTCACTGGCCCCTGTTAATATCTGATTTGGGACTTATGCAACCTCTAGCTCTTCCCTTTTACAAAAGAAAGTTGTTAAGAAAGTTAATCTGATAATTCTCTGACCCACAGATAAGCAGCAGAAAAATGCATGTCACCTTGTTCAGCCCGATGGAGCCCTTGCTGATAGCATGGGCCATGACAAGACAGGACAGACTGGAGCCACTGGCCAGGACTGAAGGCTGAACACGACTCCATTTCTCCAGGACAAGCTCCTCTACTCAGTGTTTCTCCAACTCTTCTCCAACTTTTTTTGAAAACTGATAATAACAATAAACACTACCTGACATTTGCAAAGAACCAGAATTTTTTTTTCTTTCATTTTTCATTTCATTTGACCTACTCTAGGGAAGACAGATAAATTTACTCCCAGTTTACAGAGGAAGAAATTGAGACATGAAAAGATGTAGTGAGACAATGCAGGACATCCACCTGGAAGAATTGATAGGAGGATGAAATGGGATTAGTATAGTGCCTGGCTTAAATATTCAAAAATGCTATTTTACAGGAGACTCATGATAAAGCTCAGCTTAGAGCTGAACTACTCTCTTTTCACTAAATCACATAAAAGTTGGCTAACAGATTTTCAAATTAAAAAAAAAACTTCTCTACATGACTAGACACAAATACGTATCATTTTGAGAATTTGAAAATGAAACAGGGGCCATTTATTTTTCTTTTAGTTCTTTCTGCTGTTTCTCTCTTCTTCTGAGTAGATTTTCTCCCTCTGTCTCTCTCTTTTTTTTTTTTTTTTAAACTCAGCGGTTTCATTTTGTGTTTACCAAATAAGCACTTTAAATTAAATTATTTATATTATGTTTTTCAAAATTAAAATAAGAAACATAAATATTATTGGTTTTATACTGTTAAAGCCAAATTTGTAAAGTGTACCATACATATTTTAAAACTTTAGTTAAAAAAATATATAATGACAAGAATAGGATGAAAGGTTTGGAAAGATATGGGTAATGAAAAAAAAAAAAAAAGATATGGGTAATGGATTTTTTAACTCTTTCATCATAATAAGCTATTTTTGCCTGGGTTGTTTTGCAGCAACATTGCCCTTTTAAAATAAAAAATAATCAGTTATTGTAAACCACAAATATATACATACACAGAAACACCACTATAATAAGAAAATCAGTAGTAGATATAAAAGTCAGTTTTATAGTGCATCTAATAAAAAAGATACATACAATTCTTAAACATTTTAACTTAAAAAAATACATGTGCATTTACTTGCCAATATTTTGATATAGAGAGGCTGATGTGGCATTTTCTTTGAATTTAAAGTTTTATATTATACCTCTAACATGAATCATATCCCAAATACACCATTTACAGTTCCAACTTATTTCTTTTTAATTTATTTATTTTTCTTTCTTTACGGATTTCATTTTGCATCCCTTCCTACTTCCCTCTTTTCCTTCCTCCCAATATAATGAGAGCTTGAAGAGGCAGGTAAAGCAATTGGATTCAAAACTTGATTACCATTCAGGACTTGGGTATAATCCTTCATTAATCTTTATATTTTCACCCTAGTTTTTAGTTATCTTGTTACTGAACTGAATTTGGTCTGCTTGCCTGTGCACAGCAAAGCCAATCTACTGACACCAATCTACTGGTTTTGGTGAAGGAAAGTACAGTGTTTATTGCAGGGTGCCAAGAAAGGAGAATGTGTAACTAATGCTCAGAAGACCTGAACTCCTCAGTGGCTTTCAGGGGAGGATTTTTAAAGACAACATTTGGAGTGAGAGTTACAGCTCATAGACTTTCTTCTCATTGGTTGGTGGTGAGGTAACAGGGTAATGTTTTGAGATCTTAATCATCAACCTTCTTGTTCCAACCAGTCTGGAGTCTACATGCTCATGGTCAGCATGTAGTCACCATCCTCCAACTGGGTGGGAGTCTTAGTTTCTGCAGAGCAACTCAAAGATATGTATCAGATTATGTCTATCCCTTGAAGAGAAACTAGGACTCTGTTTTATCCCTGAACTATTGTTTAAGCTATCATTACTTCACTTCCCGAATTAGTAACTGCTTGAAACTGCTCTTTGGAACTCAGGGAAGGTCTAGGAGAGTAAAGCCTTTTTCTACAAGAAACGGGGGACACAGAGGGATCTTTGTACCTGAGAGAGCCCAGCAAGGTCCTGTTCAGTTTCAATCCTCTCTTTTCTTTGATACTCCTCAATCCTAATGGGAACAGGGGTGAGACAAGAAAGGGAATAAAGTTTTGGGTAGAGAGGTTAATCATAAACTCGGCAAAGGAACTCAGTCTGGGGGGACTTGGTTACAATCTCTCCAACATCAAATTATCAGAATTATTTTCGCAACCCACGTTCATCAACACTTAGCAATGCAGTATATTCTGTTTTCATACGATATCAATTTACAAATATTTCAAGTTAGCTATTGCCCTGATAAATACAATTGGCACATACAGGTTGAGAACAAATGCTATCTTGAGAAGCATCTTAATCCAAGAAGGAGCAGAAGGGCACAGACATTATAAAGAGAAGACTATGGCTGGGAGCAATTGCTGACTAGGGTCATGAGTCAGTGCATTTTAAGGAGAGAATGGGAAACATTCAAGCCAGTTGTCAAGAGGCCAGATAAGAAGGAATTTTCTGTAATTACTTTCAAAGCATTTATAAATTTTTAGCAAAATTGACCTTAATAGGTAAAATATTCTTCAGAGACTGGGTTTGAATAAAGCTAACACACACAGTCCAAACATCTGGGCCATCCATGGTATAGCTCCTTACCTATGTTGTAAGGTAAGCTAAGTGTGGGTAAGTTAGCTAACTTCCCTGGTGGCGCAGTGGTTGAGAGTCTGCTTGCCGATGCAGGGGACACAGGTTTGTGCCCTGGTCCAGGAGAATCCCACATGCCGCGGAGCGGCTGGGCTCCTGAGCCATGGCCGCTGAGCCTGCGCGTCCGGAGCCTGTGCTCCACGACGGGAGAGGCCACGACAGTGAGAGGCCCACATACCTCAAAAAAAAAAAAAAAAAGAAATGCTTCCTGAGTTCCAAAGGTTTGTTGTTGAGGAAAATATACAAATGAATACAATGCACTGTAGTAAGTAAAATAGTAGGAATATAGCCCTATAAATGTTTCGTAAGAGTCCAAATTAGGAAGGGCTTATACTGAGCCAGTTACAGCTGAGTTGGAGAAGACTTCACAAAGGATTCTTGTGCTAAATTAGTCTGTTAACTAAAACTCTATATAAAGTATGTCTTTTAACTTCTCAAAAGAGTAACTTGATGAAGAATCATAATTTATTTTTAGAAATTATAAATTATTCTGTTGAAAACTTTATCCTAATTAGTATTCCTTCTCCTTGACAGATTAGAGACAGATAGTTTTTCACGTTGGTCTATCCAAGGGAAATGTAGGAAAAGAATAATGTAATTAGTGAGGCACAATACGTGTCAGAAATCTGACATATTCTGGGTTAAAATTTTTTTTAATGTTTGCACAAAACTCATTAGGCATCTGAATAGTTCAGTGAATTTGGATGTTGTATGTGTAGCACTCGGCTCAATTAAGCAGATGGTATAGGTTGAAAGAGTTTTTAAGAAGGAAAAAATGAAGAGTGAAAATATTTTGGTGACATTACCTTTCTATAATCTTTGAGAAACTATTTTTGAGAAACAGTCTATCACAAACAAAATTATTTCCAAGTAGCATTAGAACACCATCCTGTGTTGTTGTTCGTATATATTCACCTTAATTACTTTGTCTATGCATTTGAAGGAAAACTATAAACTGATGGATGGAGATAGTATATATAAACCTAATTAGGATCACAATATAAAACATGCATTTTGAACTGTTTCTTCCAGTCCACCTCTCTCTTTCTCCCTCTCCCTCTCTCTCTCTTCTCCCTCTCTCTCTCTCTCTCTCTCTCTCTCTCACACACACACACACACACACATACACACACACACACACAAATATTTTACCTGGTTAATTAAAATGTTTGCAATAGCTTTAATGTTATATTGAGTAGTTTAGTGTGCCAGAAAACTGCTAAAATCTCAAGTTTTTGTACATGCTATCTTAACTGATAACTACAGTTTTGACATGTAAAATCAGAAATGCTTCTTTCTACCATTAGAAATTAATTTTTCATTCATATATTCCAGGTAGAGGAACACATGTTCAAACTCACCCTCCAGCATAGCTGACTGGCATTAGAACACTTCTAAGAGCAGGTTTTGACATAGCTTTGGGCCTCTGGAAGGTTTGAAGTCAGCTGGGTAGGTGAAAAAAAAGAACAAAAGGAAGAGGTGAGGATAACTGTGCATAAGATCTCTCTGTTTTATAAGTTGGCTAAGGAAGGCATCTAGTCTAAAATTTATTACTTTAAAAAGGTGCCCTAGAGAAACCTCAGGGCTTAGTCATAGCCAATATTGTAATGCAAACAATATATATAATTTATGGTCATTAAGACTATTAAAATGTTCTGGCAGAGGATTCCAACCACTAATGAGCTGGTTGGTATCCCCAGAGTCAGAAAATGCATTAGCCTATTTGATCCTTTGAAAATATATAAGAGAGATAGGTGCATTGTGGCCTCTCCCGTTGAGGAGCACAGGCTCCAGACGCACAGGCTCAGCGGCCATGGCTCATGGGCCCAGCCGCTCCGCGGCACGTGGGATCCTCCCAGACCGGGACACGAACCTGTGTCCCCTGCATCGGCAGGCAGACTCTCAACCACCGCGCCACCAGGGAAGCCCCATTACTTACCTTTTTGAGAGGGGACATTGCTAATATTGTGTTTGGATCTAAGGCCAAAGATTGTTTCTTTGGCTAGCAGACATTTTCACTTTGAACATGCTGAAAAGCCTCAGTCTTGTTCTGTTATCCATCCGTTCATCTCATTTGACCAGAATTCTTCTGGAGCCAAGATAAATGTAGTAGTATTATCCTTTCTTCCATTTATTGCTTTAGAGGCGGGCATGTAATCCAGTTTCAACTAATAAGACACAAGAAGAAATCTGCTAGGGGCTTCTGGAAAAGACTTCTTCACTCCCAAATAGAGTCACCAAAGAAGAAATGATTCTGTTTCTCCCACTGAACACTTGTGGTATCTTCAACAAAGAGATGAATCTTTAACAGCCATTTTGCAATTAAAAAGAGACTCAGCCTGAGGGAATTACACTAGTATAGTAGAAGGCATGAGAACAGAAAGATAGAAGAAATTTTTGCCCCAGATAACATCACTGATTTACAAATTTAACTAAATCTGAAACCATTCTATCTCTGAACTTTTCCTTTTTTTTTTTTCTTTTGGTATGATTGTTTCCTTATTATTGAAGCCATTTTTGTTACTTGCACCCAAAATCATGTTATCTGTATAGAATCAAAGGGAAGAATCATGCACAGCAACAGTTCTAAAAATGCATTATTAAATTACAAGGCGCAAAACCCAAGTTTATACACTACACTCAAACTGAGATTTCTTTATTCCTAATTCTCACACCCAGATAAGGAAATGCATTGCAAACATGTTGCAGCTGCTGAATGACTCAGCCTGGCACATTTCCTGTCTGGAATTATGTGCTGCTCTGAGTACCTCTCATCAAACATTCACCCCAGGAGCATAAGTATGTGCATTCGACAGATATTTATTAGACACTCATTATTGAAACTAGCGATGATACGGAATACAGCAGAAGTGTAAGACATGGTCTTTGCTCTCATGAGGCTGACCATCGAGTTAAGAGAATAAGGCATGAATAAGTAAAAAAAAAAAAAAAAAAAAAGACAAGAAAAGGATGTCACAGATAGTATAAAACCAAATGTTAAATAAATGGTATCAAAAATGAATCTCACTAACTGAAAAGGGAAAATTAACATAATCTGGAGCACTCAGTAGAGTCGATGGAGTTTATATTAGGCCTATTAGACAAGTAGAGTAGGGAGATTCAGGAAGGAAGAGGAAATATTTTTCACCGTTATTCTTTGTGCATGGTACCTTATGGGATTGAGCAAGGTATGTCTAGAGAACATAAAACAGAAAAGTGCTGTAAGAGAAGAGTCAGAAATAAGAGAAGCAAGTTTGGACACACTCTGGAAGCCTTGAACATCAGGCTAAGAAATCTGACCTTGACCCTGTTGGTGAGAAAATCATTGGAGGTTTTAGCAGGGAAGTACCATGGTGAAAACATTCTTCTTGAAAGAGAAGTCTGGTGTCTGGGTAAAGGATTGGAAGTGAAGAATTGAGAGCAGAATGTCAGCAAAGAGGCCATTGCAAAAGTCTCTTCTTATGAGGAAAAGGCTATACTCATAATTCAAATCATTAAGCAACGTTGTCACTTAGAACTAAATTGACTTGAATGAGATTGACAATTCAATCTCAAGGAAACCTGGAGCAAGGTATTTGATACTATGGAGATTAATAACAAGATATCGAACGAATTTTTCTCTTTTGGAAACTATCATTATTTTGATAGAGCTTCATGTTCAATGTAGGAGTTTCCAGTTGATGCAAAATGAGAAATGGAGATCAGTGGCATATTGTCCCTCATTCCATTGTTGCTGTTAATTCGTGATTGTAGGATCTGCCCAGAGTAGTCAAGGGAAATGTAGCTCCATTGTTCCATAAACAACAGAAATAACCTTCATTAGCCAAGTTGGAAAACAAGGATGTCACTTCTTCCTAACAAGATTTTTGTTACTACTTACAGTCTTTAATTAGGAGATTCATTTATTCAGCCTTTGATTATACAGTCTTTAATTATGAGATTCATTTATTCATCCAAGCATTTATTCATTCATTTATACTTGTATTCCACAAATATTTATTGAGCGCCTCTTCTGTGCTAGCTGTTCAGTGCTCATTACTAGAGATATTTAAAACATAAACAAGATAGCCTCATCCCCCTTTGGAGGCTGTAGTCTAGTTGGAGAAGGTTCCCATGAACTATAAAGTACTATAACCTACAACTGTAAGCTTTATGATGTGATCAATACAGGCTTCTTTGAAAGCACACAGGAAAGGAAATGAACGTATCCTAGAAGTCACAGCAAAGATGATATCTCTGTTCTAACACTTAACAGCTGTGTCATCTTGGGCAAATTAATTAACCTCTCTACATCACTGTCTTCATCTGTACAATTGTACATCATTTATGGGGCTATTGAAAGAGTAAATTTCATTCATATACGTGTGTGTATGTGTGTGTGTGTGTGTGTGTGTGTTTATAAAGACTGCCACCTAATAAATCACTCAATGAATGTTAGCAATTATTATCATATTATTGTTATTGTCATCATAATTATCATAACTATTATGCTGAGTCATGAAAAATGAGTAAGACTCACCTAGGAAAATGAAGCATAAGGAAGGGAGGTTATTGTGAAATGGAGCAAGGCCCTATGGTTCTTTCCCCCCAAGTCCCCCACCTGCCTTTTGCCTGTGGAAAAACTTGAGCCAAAGCATAAGTTTAATCAGAGAAGTGAGAAAATGCAGAAGCAAAGAAAAGCAGTCAAACAGGACAAAACAATAATAGTTTAGTCATTAAGCAAAGTTAAGGACATTTAGCTCCTCTTCATGGACTACAGCCATATCCTGTGAGCTGTAGATACTGAAACCCCAAGTTAACTGCATGATGACCAGACTGCAGTCATGACATAAGCTGCCACAATTTCGAGAACTGGCCTCAAAGAAATGGGAACAAACCGACCCTGGAACTGAAAATTAATTGTACTTAAAACAATCAAGATGGCACTGGTCAGACCACCACATGAACAATTTCAAAATGACAGTCAAAGCTGACTGTGCTGTTTCTGCATGTAGCCCCTCCCTCTGTCTATAAAAGCTCTTGCCCCCTGGTTGTCAGTAGGGGACAGTTGACCTTTGGACAGAAGTCTGCCCCCAACCCCCCACCCCATTGCTGGCATCCAAAATAAAGCAAACTTTCCTTTCCACCAACTTTGCCTCTTTTTTGGCTTTTGAGCAGCAAGCAGCAGAACCTCCACTTTCCGTTACAATTGCATGCAGATGTACAGAGGCTCTAACTGATGGGTGGAGATGGGGGAATTTAAGAGGCAAGGCTATGGAGGGAGGACAGTTCTTTCCAAGGAATCTGTTCATTATTTGTGTTGCAGCAGTATTTTCTCTCAGTTTGCAAGGGCTTGCTACTATCTCCCCATTTGTCTCTGTGTTTCCTGTTCCCCAAGCAACAACCTCTGTGTCTCACCAAGCCCCGGCAACCAAAGGCATGCTTCATGGTGTTCACCATATAATGAAAGAGAAAGTGATTATGGTTCAAGGTTAAAACAAACTCCCATTGGGTATAAATCTGAATGCTCAAAGCCTTCCTATGTATTACTTTTTTGGAAAACTGAAATGTATCAACATATATTCATTTCAGATGTACAACATAATGCTTCACTATTTGTATATTTGTGAAATGATCACCACAATAAACCTAAGGAACGTCCGCTGCCACACATAGTTACAATTTTTTTCTTGTAATGAAAAATTTTAAGATCTAGTCTCTTGTTATGTATTAATTTTAATCAGACTACCTCCAACTTAAACCACAAACATCCCAAAATTATATGCAAATATCTGTCTATATCCACCTTTTAAACTTTTTCTCAAGAAGAATAAGTATTTTTCATCAGATTTTCAAAGGAGTCTTGACCCCTAAAAATTTGCTATAAAAGTTAATGATAACCCTGGGCCATCTTTTACTATAACTATGGATAAAGCATAATTTTCCAGCAACTTTAAAATGATTTACATGTCTTTTATACCTATTTAGGTTTTCAGCTTATGGTATCTTCTGGAACATTGAATTCCACAAGGATACTCTCCATTATAGAAAGTAATTATTTCTATTTTCTTGTACTAAAAAATCCTTCAAGTATCAAGCTACATCCACAAGTTCTAGCATTACAGAATCTCGGGAACAAGTCCCCAGTGAGAATCACTTTATGGCATTGCTTCTCAAATGATCAGTAAGAAAAGATCTTTTTCTCTTCTTCCCTCTGATCTGTTGCAGAGGTACACTGTTGTAAAATAAAATTTTTAAGTGCAGCAATGTCATATTTCTGTAAAAACGTCTAAGTGCATACTCTCAATTTTTATACTTACTTGAAATAAGTAAAAATAGTTCAGAGACTTGCAGCAGTTTTTGGACCACACTTTGAGAATCATATTATAGGATCCCGGAGATAGAATGCATTCTCTTCTATGGGCATTTTGTTTTATAAGGGAGTTGGTGAAGATTGAAAGGTCCACATGTTTCAGAGAAGCTATTTTTTTATTGTGGTAAAAAAACACATAACAGGGGTTTCCCTGGTGGCTCAGTGGTTGAGAGTCCGCCTGCCTATGCAGGAGACACAGGTTCGTGCCCCGGTCCTGGAAGATCCCACATGCCGCGGAGCGGCTGGGTCCATGAGCCATGGCCGCTGAGCCTGCGCGTCCGGAGCCTGTGTTCCACAACGGGAGAGGCCACAACAGTGAGAGGCCCACATATCGCAAAAAATAAACAAACAAACAAAAAACACATAACATGAGATGTACCCTCTGAACACATTTTTAAGTGCACAGTACAGTATTGTTACATATAAGCCCAGTGCGGTACAGCAGATCTCTAGAAGTTTTCCATCTTGTGTGAATGAAACTCTATACCCATTGAACAGAAATTTCCCCATCTTCCCTCCTCTCAGAAACAAATTATTTTTAATGGTAAAAATTCAATTTACGAAGGACATAGGAACAACGGGCAAATTCCCAGCCCCACCTTAATGTGTTTATAGAATGATTAAATCAGATAGTACATGTAATCAGATGACAGACCTCAACAAGAATAATGAATGCAATAAAGTGAATTCTCTTTCTCTTTCCTTAGAGGTCTGAAAATACCACGATGATGGGAGTTGCTGTGTTTTTTGTTCACTTAAAAGATCAGCTATTACTTATATATAGCCTTCATTTTTATAAACTTGGTTATTAAGACACACATATGGCATAAAAGGCACATGAAAGGATGCTCAACATCGCTAAGCATTAGAGAAATGCAAATCAAAACTACAGTGAGGTACCTCCTCACATTAGTCAGATGGCCATCATTAAAACATCTACAAATAACAAATGCTGGAGGGGGTGTGAAGAAAAGGGAACCCTTCTACACTGTTGGTGGGAATGTAACTTGGTACAGACACTATGGAAAACAGTATGGAGGTTCCTTAAAACACTAAAAATAGAACTATCATATGAGCCAGCAATCCCACTACTGGGCACATACACAGAAAGAACCATACTTCAAAACAACACATGCACTCCAATGTTCATTGCAGCACTATTTACAATAACCAGGACATGGAAGCAACCTAAGTGTCCAGCAACACATGAATCGCCATAGTTTCCTTAAAAAACTAGAAATAGAGTTGCCATAAGCTCTATTTTTAAAATCGGAATCTTAATGCAACTCCGCTTCAAATACATTTCTTTTCATCCTTATCTTATGATCAATACTTATACAAGAATGCATGAAAAGTGAAGTCAAATTTCAAGGTGATTGCTGTGCAGCCACACAGGAAACTTAAAATAAATCCAACACAAGGCATTGTAGGACCAGCATCTCATGAGGCACATAGAAAATAAAAATTAAAGATGCTAAAGGGAAGAAGAAACACTTTTTTCCTAAGGGTTGGGATGAAGGTTAATGTAAATAACTTTTTATTAGTGTTGCTTCATTATTGAGTTATCTTCTGCATTTTCATCTTTGGGGGAAAATAATTTACTATTTTTTATTATGAGACACGTTATGCATGCGTGTCTCATAATAAAAAATGCACATATTATATGTGTGAAATGCACATGCTATGCATTTCATTGCATAATATGATTCAGAAATTATAGACCAGATATGTTAAGAGTAGAAGCAATGAGATTGAAGATGTTAAAATGAAAAGATAACTAGAGGACCAGATCTTGTAGTTGTTCTGGAACGGCACATTTTCAAAACATGTACCTTATAAATGGACAGAAGAGAAAATCTTAAAGTGAGTTATCTTAAAGCAGAGTAAAGATTGGAGATGAGAGAGATCACACCAATTTTCTTACATAAAACAGGCAAGATTGAGAAATCCACTTTAATTTCCAAAGGAAAAGGCAATGTGATAATCTGAAAGAGACAGGTGAAGGAATGGAATGGGGAGGTGGATGAAAAGACAACATTTTAGAATAATTGTTACAGTGAATGTGTTGCCAAATTACCAAGACATGAATAATGTAATTTTCATTGAGAACCCAGCTAGAGCCAAATAGCACAGTTCAGCTCTGGTAGTCATCAACACTGAGGAAATTCCCTGAACTGATTATGGGGAGATTCCCTGAGTCATCTTTAGTGTTACTAAGGTAACTGAAACATTTTTCTACAGTTGAAAATGCACAAAATTATGCCTGCATTTCTCTTCTGAATAAATATACAATATGATTATATAAGTGAAGTAAATGACTCAGAGTCTGTATGCATGAGATTGAAAGTCTTGGTTGTGAAAGGGTTTATCTCTTTGATTAGATTTTATTAAAGATACACTTAGATTTCTGTATCATCATAATGATCAGTTTCATGAAACCTATCCACTGGATAAAAATCAAAAGCAAAATTAAAAATAGTTATCTGATCAGATCTTGTCATAGTCTAACTATTTATAACATGGTGAGTTGGCAGCTTACTCCTAAGCACTAAGGGCACAGCTCTGCCTACTGAATAAGTGCTACCTGGACATCCCGTCAACCCTTCAAATAAAAGATAGAACAAAGCATTAGTTTATTATCTTTCCTTCTCCAGCTTTTCTGCTTCCTGTATTCTCAAATTCTGTTGATATCATTCGTATTCCAGGCATTCAAGCTAGAAGTCTCAGAATGATTTTCTATTCTTTCTTTTGTCTTGACATTCATAGCCAATATGCTCTCAAATTCATTTGATTTTGCAATAATAATAATGAAATGGGCAATTTTTCTTGAGCACTGACTATGAGCCAGACTCTATGCTAAAACTTTGTATGTATTGTTTCATAAAATTCTTATCCTCATACCAATCTATAAGCAGTAGTTTTGTTATGCTCATTTGTAAAATGATGTAAAGTGTGGAGCAATCGAGCAACTTGTCCAAATCCATGCACCTGGTAAGCAGGGGAGCTAAGATATGAATTTATGCTCTTACTAATATACTGTCTCCTTCACCTCCTTTCCACGCAAATACATTCTCCTCATTCAGTATTTTAGCACTTTTGTATTCCTTCTGAAGTTTCTCATATACCACTGCCTAGCTGATCTTTCTACAGCACTTCCTTCCTAAAATATCATAAATATATTTCCATTGCTTAATAAAAGCAACACAAATTTGACAGCCAAATTGTCAAAACTTTCATACTTTGGATCCAATTCATCCCTCCAGCCCCATCTTTCCCCATTTCCAGCCATACAACCAATATTCCAGCTGAATTATCTCTTTTCCTCGGGGGACTATGCACAGGCAAAATCTGGAAAGAGTTGAGTGTTTGAGGAAAGGAGAAGTCTTTCCTGCAGGATAATAGAGACTAGGCTAGAAACATGGTGGTGGCCAGACTGCAAGGGAATTTGAGTCTCATGCAATTAAGTTTGACTTTTGGCCTGGAGTCAAATGAGCTTGACTGTTGTTAGAGGTGGGGGTGAGTGGAAGGAGTATAAATTTGGGGGCACAGTGTCTGTTCTTACAAGGTTTTGATGATATTCTCTGAAGAAACAGCTATCTCTATTTCTGGTTTACATCAGCATGGTTGAGGATATTAGAACGTATAGCGAGATCAGTTAGTTTAGTTTGCTTCTAATAGCTCTACGGTTGATGTGCGCTGTGAGACTGTCTTGAACCAAAGTATTTGATTTTCTCAAGATTTGAAGAAGTAGCAGGGTGAGGGAAATGTCAAAAGAACTTTAAACAAAAGCTAGCAATACATAATTATGTACAAAAGATAAAAGTAAGAAATAAAGATTAACCTAGAAGTAGTTGCTTTGATGAAATCTAATAGCTAAACCAACCTATTATAGGGCACACAATACGATAGTGGATAATTAGCAGATAATTTCATTAAAAAATTTAGAAATATAACTTAAAAAGTTCTTATCATTCAAAAATGTTTTTGATCAATCTGATCAAAATCTTCGCTCAACTTTCTTAGAAATCTTCACTCTCTTAGAAAAATCCAAACGTAAGAGGTCTATCTTTGCACATATGTGTTATTATACAGGATATGAAATCAAACAAAAGATCAAAATATCTCAATAGGCAGCCTCACATTTTATATTCTAAACAATGACCATTCTTCTTTTAGGTTTTATAAAAACAATCTATTAAAATATTATAAACACAATAGTAGGTTTTGTTGACTTTACAGAAGCAAAAGAGCCAGTAATTTTACCAACAAAATGAGTTCTTTTCAGGAATAGCAGAGAAATTTCAATTTGGGACAAGCAAACTATAGGTAACCATAGACAAGTCCAGTGAACAGAGGAAAGGGTCTTGCTTTTACAGAGGGAAGGAGGAAATTGTGGAGGGCTATCGTGGTTCTTCATTGGTTGCAGGCAGCCGGCAGCTTGCTGTTGGGTCAGAGCAGTCTTTTCTTCCTGCTGGGGTCTGTTAGCTGCGGTGAAGGATACAGCCCTGAGAGCTCCCCCTTCAGGGGCTTCCCGACTCCATTTTAAATGAGGCTTCCTTTACTCATTTTCACAGTTTCATTAAAAGAACGCTTTCAAAGCACCAAATAGCTTCTATTGGGCAATTAAAAAATAACTTATATACATCAGAATAGCAGTCCCTCTCTTGCATTCCATGCATGTGAGAAAGAAGTCTGAAGCCCAGAAGTGCATGTAGTTGGAAGACCGAGAATTTGATGGGCATGACATTTTCTAGCCAGATAAAAATACACATGCATATGTCTGTATGACTCATTCCACACAACTCAAAATTGCTAGAGAGTGGGTGTAGCTATGAATATTACTGCACAATGTAGTTTTCAAAGAAAAAAAAACAAATTTGGCAGCTTCCAATCTTCCTGAGTAACTTTAGATTAATTGAAATTTTAATTAATAAAATGCCCAACTAAAAATGCATCAAAGGCATGTCAAGTGCTAAAGAACAAATGAAGAAGATGAATAATACAAACCCAAGGTGGTAATTGTTCTAGAAATGCACATCTTTTTTTTGTCTGTCTATCTGACTGCATCTTAACTAAGTTAGGCCATGTCTCAGCCAGTAAATTGAAATAAGCAGTTGATTTTCTCTTACCAGTACTTCAGTTTCATTGTATTTCATATCCAGATTGAAAGATCTGAATTGTCCAAATAACTTTTTTCAATTTCAAACATCTCTTTGTAAACTGTGACTTGATTATTTGTTGTGAATAAGCTAGGTTTAATAGATAAGAAAAATAATAGCAATAGTCTTGATAGCTATCATTTTCCCTTATATGTTTCCATAAGTGTTTCCAGTCACTCTGGAAAGTGACTTTACATGCATTATCTCTTTTAAACCTAAAAGAAAAACATATGAACTTCTTATTATGATTATCCTTTTTTTTGCAGGTGAAAAAACAAATAAATAGTATAGCATATTCTACACAACTAGTAAATAACATAGTCAGGATTCAGTCCCAGGTTTGTCTGATGCCAGATTCCTTCTCTAAACTAGCATGATACTGAGCATCTCTAAAAGAGGAGTGCTTCAATTTAACAAAGGTTATGGGGCCATCAATAGAAATTAAAATACAGGTGAAAGTGATGGTATAAAAGCATGTCCACAGAGGTTTAAGCATGTATGTGAAGATCAATGTATAAACAATTATATATTTACATAAATGCAGCTTATTCACTGCATATTCTCATTTTATATAAATTGTCTAAATAATTTACTGCACTCTAATGTAGCAAAACCAATATTATTTAATTTTTTACCTGAAGGCATATACAAACATAGTAGTGTACAAAAGTTGTGTAGGAAGCTTGCTGTTAAAAAGTTTATAAATGGACTAAATTTTATCCATAACAGAGTCCAGTGCACAGATTTTTGTCTTGGTAAATCACTTCATGGAAATTTTTAAAAACTAGATGGTTATTACAAATTCAGTCCAACCAGACCAATAGTGAATGAACCTACTTCATGAGGCCACAGCTGTGTGGAGGAGAGAAAATAGGACCAAGGTATAGAAAACAGCCTCCCTGGTTCAGTTCAATGCCAGTCAATGCTATTGATTATGAAATTGGCATTGTGAACCCTAAAGGCTTCGCTTGCTGTCCTGACATCCATTTTATTGACTTAGGCATAAGTGAGCTTCAATCAGCAGATATTTGCTTTGTGCACGTTGAATAAAGCAAAAAGCAAACAAGAAAGAAGCATGACTTTTCTCTCACATTGTCTGTGCTTTTTTTTTTTTTTTTTTTTTTTTTGCGGTACGCGGGCCTCTCACTGTTGTGGCCTCTCCCGTTGCAGAGCACAGGCTCCGGACGCGCAGACTCAGCGGCCGTGGCTGCGGCATGTGGGAAATTCCCGGAGCGGAGCACGAACCCGTGTCCCCAGCATCGGCAGGCGGACTCTCAACCACTGCGCCACCAGGGAAGCCCTGTCTGTGCTTTTTTAACCTAGCCTCATAGGCTTCATTCACAAATTCACAACTGTCTATACGTTTGCGATCTGCAGAATAGTTCACATTGATCTCACTTCTCCTGATTTCATATAGCCAAGTTAATCTAAATAATACGTTTAGATTTTACTATTAGTCAGATTCGAATTTTCCGGTTGTTTCACAGTTGTTCTTCTTTCCACAGATAGTAAATCCTCCCCAGATCGTAAATATAAGCTTATTAAGGGCAGAATGTGTCATATTAACTCATTTACTCAGGCATATAGGCATTATTTTATTCATACAAAAGGATTTATTATCATAAAATTATTCAGCATTAGCACATCCTTTTCCTGTTTTAAGCTAGAAAGAGTTACTCAACCATGCTGAGCATCTGTTTTCTCATCTCTAAAATGTGGATAATCAAAGTGAATTATAATGATAGTGAAAATTAAATGAGAAGATTTCTGGAAAGTGCCTCAAACATGGTCTGGAAGGAGGTCAGCACATGGTGGTCCCTGTATTTCCTTGAGTAAGGTCTTGGTGCATGCTAAACTGGATGCTAACATCTAATTTCATCAAAATAGTCAAATTAATTTTCGGTCTAGACATAGCCATTTATTTCTCTAACTCCTTCATAAAATTGGAGTTTAAAAATGAAAATAAATTTTGGTCACTTGATATAGTCAGGAAAATATATCAAATGCATTGTGGAAGATACTTTTGGAAAAGGAGAGAAGGAAGTGAATGAGGTTCAAGGGTGGAGGGAGTATAAAACGGGTGGGAGCTTGCACTGACCAGTGATAACTCTGCACCACAGCCTGAGAATTATGATTTAATTAACCTCTCATTCCTGAGAAATTGGGAGGGGAGAGGGAAAATAAACAACAACAAAAATACATTCAACTTGTTTGTAGGCACCAATAAAAATAAATAAATATAACATATCCATATGTGAGTAGAGACAGTAAGTACTATTGACCCTTGAACAAAAAGAGTTTGAAATACATGGGTCCACTTATATGCAAATTATTTTCAATAGTAAATATTACAGTACTACACGATTGGTGGTTGGTTGAACCCGTAGACATGGAAGAATGGTGGAGAGTGGACTATAAGTTATACACAGATTTCTGACTCCTTGAGGGTTAGCGCCGCAACCCTCACACTGTTCAAGGGGCAACTGTACATGTTTTTATAGAGTATATATAGTTTCTCTCTCTCTCTCTCTCTTTCTGGCTATTCATGTTACTGCTAGGTGTGAGTGATACAAGACAGTTAAAGTATGGTCTTCTTTAATTTGCACAGCTATTTTAGTCACATTGGCACTTATCTTCTACTTTTCCCTAGACTGCATATACAGAAGATAGACTAGCAACTATTACTTCAGCCTCCTCTAAACAATGATGTACATCAATTTTATTGAGAAAAGAAAAGTGATGTCTTCTAACATGGAATTTAAACTAGAGAGTGAAATGTATAGATTCCATTATAAAGGATCATTTATACTTAGATAAAATATTTTGAAATCCCACCAAAACTTTAAGATGGAAATACTTCCCTTTAACTCAGAAGTTTTAGTGGCATTCCATTATTTATAATGAGGAAAGCAAGATATCTTGGCAATCAGATTGGTGTGGGGATTGATTTAAGATTATTTTGAACAAAAAAGAATGCATTTTATGTAGAATATAATAATGATGCCATTTTTATATCTCTATGAAGAGATTTTTAAAGCCAAACATCCATGATCTACATTCTCCTATTGATAAAATTACCTCATTTATTACATTTATAGAAATAAACCTCCTAGATTTCTACTTTACTTAACATTATATAAGGTATGTTCTTTAGCAGAAAAGGACTATGTATACAGGCAGAGTAGTAGAATATTTCTGAGAAGAGTTTCCATCATAGCTTTTTTCTATGCTGCCTTTTTATCACAGAACATCTAGGAGACAAAACCTTAGAACAATGAGCGATGCTCACTGGTTTTCACATGTTAGTCAAAATGAAATCTTAAATATCCTCTTTTGGAGTGTAGAGAGATCACTCACTGTCCACAGAACATACCTTGAATAATATTCCTTTAAAAACATATTTAAAATTTAGAATTTTATATTGTGCCGACTCATTTTCAGGGAAGAAAGAAATTTAAACCAATGTCTTGATAAATATATAAAATCTAAGGAATGAGGCAAAGTTGTATGTGTTTTAATCCTTAGGTTATTAATCTTTTATAATCTCCTTTCTTAAAATCAAAAACAGACTTGCTAATAGGCCTCTGAATAATTTCAGTGAAATTATTCACTAAATAAAGAGAATGGATTTATACAGTGAACATATTGATTTGCATGGATTTGGGATTTACTTAAGTATAAATATTATAAAGAAGTTATTTTACCACTAGATTAATAATAAGGAATAAAGTATTCCCTATAAAATTATGATTTATAATTTCAGAATTATGCTCTAAATAGCAGAGCTTTCTATTTTTAATATTTGATAATAAATTGGATAGGAAATTTTGCATCAATTTGTCCATGGAGTAGTGAGTTTTTATATAGTTGCCTGTAGTAAGGCAAGTTAGAAGGTGACATGTACTCAGTGGTCTAGGGACAATGCTCCTTCACGTGAATATGGGGCACAGATGCTTGGGATTCATGCATGAAGACCCCCATTCACCAGACCTAAATGCAGGACCTTCACCCAGATGATTCTGGCGACTACACTTAGAGAAATTGCTTTAGAGTCTGACTCTCCTCACAGACTGAGAAAGCTGAAAATATTTAAGTACAAGTATGGATCTATCAGTCTGGATCAGATGTTTGTCACCCCAGTGGACAGAAAGCAATATATATAACAAAATGCTAAAGTACACGTTAAAATGAAAACTGTAACTCATGCAAGGCGGTACGCTTAGGCTACTAAAGCAGGCAATTATAATCAGAAAGCTGCTTAGAAAATATAGACTCGAAGCAAGATAATCTATGGGATTCAAATAAAATGACATCAAGGTACAAATTGTTATTGATTTCACAAAAAATCCTGTAAGTTATGCAGAATTGTTTTTGCCATTTTCATTTTTATGAAAAATATGAATAGATAGAAACTTATAGAGGACACAATAATCCTTCACATTTCCATCACTCAGAATTAACAAATGTTAAAATTTAGTGTATTTTATTCTTAAATACTTGAATTCCTTGATATTTAGATTTACATAATTTATGTTATACATATGATAAATGCATATATTGTCCCTTAGCTTACTTAACATTGTAAAGTCGCTGGTGAAAACCCTTTAGTCCCTACTCTCATTTATAGTATACTGTAAGTTGTTTTCTTGAGTCATGCATGAGCTGTCAGAAATAGCATTCATCCATACAAAAGTCCTGAGTGTCTGTTGCCATACTGTCACTGTCAGCTGTTGACTCACTATGCTGCTACTGTCCATTTAAAATGCATCCAGGGAGGGCTTCCCTGGTGGCGCAGTGGTTGAGAGTCCACCTGCCGATGCAGGGGACACGGGTTCGTGCCCCGGTCCGGGAAGATCCCACATGCCGCGGAGCGGCTGGGCCCGTGAGCCATGGCCGCTGAGCCTGCGCGTCTGGAGCCTGTGCTCCGCAACGGGAGAGGCCACAACAGTGAGAGGCCCGTGTACCTCATAAAAAAAAAAAAAAAAGGTTTTAAAATGCATCCAGGGATATTGACAGCATGCTTACTCAGTATAGCAGTCAGAAGGATATGTTATGTTTGTAGATACAAACCAATAATATATGAGGAAAATAACACATAAAGATAATACAACTACTAAGTCATTCCAAACACATAAACATAAACAGTAAGAATTAAGCAAATAAAGAATTAGAAATGTCACACCCCCAAAAGAAGTTTACATTTTAAACAGAAAAAAAAAGATTGACATATAAGAGGATATAAACTTTGGATGGAAGAATAAAAAATTTGCATGTCTACTATGGTTCTAAAATAAAAGCATAATAGCCTAAAATAGAGATAATTAAGAAAGGCTTTCTGGGAGAGTGGGATTTTGACCCAAATCACAATGATCATGGGCAAAAATTGGTGAAGAAAAAAATGGAGATACTCTTTGCTGAGAACACAGCATACACAGTCACTCAGTATAAATGAATAAGCTTGGTGTAGGCCACGTCACAAGACCACCTAGACTATGGATCATGAGATGAGGAGGAGATTTGGAAAATGAGTGACCTACTTAATAGATTTTAACAATAGGCTTTTTTTTTTTTTTTGCAGTATGTGGGCCCCTCACTGCTGTGTCCTCTCCCGCCGTGGAGCACAGGCTCCGGGCACACAGGTCCAGGAGCCATAGCTCATGGGCCCAGCCGCTCTGCGGCATGTGGGAGCTTCCTGGACCGGGGCGCGAACCCATGTCCGCTTGATCGGCAGGCGGACTCTCAACCACTGCGCCACCAGGAAAGCCCTAACAATCGGCTTTTAAAAATGATTTATCACAGGTTAGCATTTCTTTAATGGTGTCTTGTAAAACATTGGTGTTATTGCAGATATTAGATATTAACGCTACTACCTCCCTTCCCCTCCAAAATAATAAACTATTCTACTTGGGCACTGCTACCTACTCTATGCCCTCATGGTAATTTACAGTTTTACCATATTGTAGTTCTATGGGGTTGTGTAGCAAAGAAATGTCTTCACATTTGTTCACTTAAGACACTGAACTCTTTTTCAGATGATTCATATTTTTTTTTTGGTTTGGTAAAATTTGCAAAAGGTGGTGGGAATGTGTACAGATTCGTGAACAAGTTTGCATCATGGTAAAAATCATCCTTCAGAATCTGGAACCTGGTGGAGGAAATGTGTGGAGGTGGAGAGGGGAAAAGGGAATTGTATCAGGAAATTGGCAGGGTGGCCAGTGCCCTAGTGCAGGTGTGAGGCAACAAGGATGAGACCCTCATGGTACAGAGGAAATAAGAAAAAGCGCAATCTGTGATACAAGGAGGCAAAGGAAAAGAACATATTGATTGTTTGGATATAAAGTAATGAACAAAAGAGAGGGACAAAAACTGGCCCTTGTTAGTAAAATCTTACTAGCTTTTTCTCTTGATTATCTTTTAAAGGCAGAAAGGGATTAAGAAGTCAGTGGGGGCAAAAATAAAGTTCTATGAGTGAATATATAGGTGCTATGCAGAATAAAAGTAGAATTAATAAATTCAAAGAAAGTGGAATTTAGTTAAATAGGAAATTAATCAAGAAGATCCATGAAAGTTGCGTCATCCATTATATATATATATATATATATGCACTATTTACATATATCTAAGTTCACCTTATCTGTATTTTATATATGCATGTATACATATATATGTAGTATATACAGTCAACTTTCTATAGCCAAGTATTCTGCATCTGCAGATTCAACCAACCACAGATCAAAAACATTCAGGAAAAATATTACCAGAAAGTTTCAAAAAACAAAGCTTAAAATTTCCAGGTGTCCTGCAACTATTTACAAATCATTTGCATTGTGTTAGGTTTTATAAGTAATAGAGATCATTCAAAGTATACGGGAGTCTATGTGTTGGTTATATGCAAATACTATGCCATTTTATATAAGAGACTTGAGTATCCCCAAATTTTAGTATCCTTGGGGTGGGGTGGTCCTGGAACTAATTCCCCATGGATACAAAGGGATGATTGTATACACACATATATTAATAGTATGTTTAACAATATTTTTATGTTTTTGAACTGTAAGGACTGGAACTCAAAGGAGATTGAAATGTTGAGTTAAAGGACATATAAACAGAAAAATATACAAAAAATAAATATGGGAAACATATACTAAAATTTACAATTCATGAGTTCGTGTTCATAGGAGAAAATGACGTTACAATTAATTTTTCTTAAAGCCTGTGCTGCAACAAAATGAAAGGAAAAAATAGATTCTCTATCCACTGCCTATACTGGCGTCCTGTGGAATGACACAGTAAGAGAAGTCAGGCAATAGTAATTTCAATCACTTTCAAGATTGATTTATTTTCAGTTGCAAGTTCAGTCTGGTGAAAGGTGTTATAATGGCAGCTTGAGATTCTGGAAGTAAAGTAGAACATGAGAAGCAGTAATTTAAAGTGTTCTACACGTAGTCCTCTACCTTGACCGAGAGAATCACTGCAGGCATTCAATTATTGGACTCTTTTTTTGTTTACACTAATGCTACTTAACTTGAATTTTGTCTGTAGAGTGAAGGGTCCTTTATGTAATTTTTATCTATGCCTTTGGTAGATAAAATATACAGTGTCTTGTTCTCCAGTTACAATAATGTGACACTGGGCCATTGTAATTATGGCACTAGGAAATGTGAGGTATTTATGTAGATGACATTATCACCAATATGTAAAGAATTTTACCACTTTACAAAGTTCTCCACGTTGTTATCTCATTTGATGTTTAACAATAACATTATGTTTAAAATTACAAAAAATTGACGGAGTGCTTTCTCATTACTGGGCCAAGAGCTATGTAGCTATCTTCTTTACAGCAGGATTTTTCAACCTTGGATCAAGTGTAGCATCTTGTGTCTGTAAGTTCATACAGTACTATTTAAAAATTTTTTCTATGTCATTTTGTTAATAAACAATACACCTCTTCTGAATTATCTGAATGATCATCTTATCATTGAATACTGATACATTTCAGGTCCTGCTTTGGAATTTAAATTTGCAGTCACACGTTATTTACTAAGTGAGACCCTAAAGTAATAACATTTAATATTAAATGCAATACTTCTCACTGAAGTCCAAAATTGTGACATCTGTAGATATATTCTTGGAATGCTGAATACTTGGGGTTCAGGTTTCAGTTTCAGAGAGCAGAATACCCTGAAGCTCGTTTAAGCAGGAAACAATGTAGTATAGAGAATCATCAAATGATTTTCAGAATCCCTAGGAAGTCAAAAGAAATATGGTCCTGCAGGAATGATTCCCAAAGATGCTATAGAAATAGGAAGTCAAAGGGCATGCTGCTACTTCACCATAAAAGTGCTACCTGCAGAGCCAGCAAACTGATACTATAGCTCCTGGCTTGAGCAGAACACAGCCTTAGCTATAAGACACACAAGCACTTAAGTGTATTGTATCAGTGTATTGACAGTATCTTTGTGTGTCTAGACAGAGTTTAGCATGAGGGAGATAATCGACTAATAGTCATTGAAGAGATGAATGGGTATTTTTTTTCTCCTCTATTATACTACTCAAAGTCCATTTGGGCAAATGGCTACAGCAATTCAGAAAGTTAACTATGGCCATGGAGAAAAGCTGGACAGCAGTATTGTTAGACATATTGTTGCAGACTTCTTATATTATTTAATGTAATTAGCCACAATGATAAAACATAATTCCTGAAACTTCAGTGACTTAAGAGAAAGGTGGTCTATTTTTTATACTCAGGTGAACTTTACAGGCGGTGGGAGGAATGAGAACTACCCTGCTTGATAGCTCATTCACGGACCAGAGACACTGGGAGCAATGCATTGAAGATAGCTAAACCTGCAGCCTGGATCAACAACCAGTTGGTGTCTGGAAAGGTGAAGGTGTCAATGGTCCAGGCCTTGAAGTGGCCATAAAACTTTCATTCACCTCCCATTGACAGTCATCCATCTCCATCTGAGTACACTGAAGACGGAGTACAGCACGATTGTTTATTTTATCTCCAGGAGGAATAGAAAATAGGGTTTTGATGGAAATAACTGACTTTGTGACAGCGTTGGAAGGGAAACCATAGCATTTGGTTTATAAAAATCATTATGTTAAATTGTATCATGAATGCCATTTTTGAGAGACATTCATGAATATTATAGACAAAAACATTTTATCTGTAAAAGCAGTAAAGATAGGACTTTAAATATCTCTCTGTGACCACACAGTTGAGAGTTAATACATCCTTGGACAGCCAATAACAGTTTGTGAGGGGAATTCCCTGGCGGTCCAGTGGTTAGGACTCTGTGCTTCCACTGCAGGGCGCATGGGTTTGATCCATGGTCAGGGAACTAAGATCCCGCATGCTGCAAGGCGTGGCCAAAAATAAAAAACAGGTTTTGAGATATATTTTTTCCACATAACAGATCAAGGTCATTCCCATTGCACTAAGCATCTAAACATTTTTCAAGGGAAGCAAGTCACAGTTGCTGCCTCTCCTTAAATAAGGTATTTTGTGCTTCTTGACAAGTAGTGTATTCCTCCTCCACCAATTATTTGTGTTTCATGCAAGTGTTATTTAACTGACACCGATACAAAATTGTTATCTCTAAGTTGGACCCTTAAAAGAGATTTATGCTGAATCTAAGTGATTGTATGCAAAAAACAAAAATAATAAATCAGAATGGTGAAGAGTTGCAAGAAATGCAAGGGCATGTGACAGATGAAGACTTTTAGAAAAGGGGCAAAATTCTGTAGCTGACCTGAACAATACGGAATTTGCATCCTTCTATATATTCTCATTTTTCTCAATGTCTCAAATCTAGTAAAATAATTTCTGACCATAGCTGGTTTTATATATTTTTAAATGTCATGTAAAAAAATAGTATAGAAAAAAATACACAGGAGTCAGAGACAATATTCCCCAAACTATAACTTGAGAAAGAAAATCAGATCTTACTCCTTAGGAATAATGCGTTATAGGAAACTTACTCTTTGATGAAGACATGGAATCTTATCTGTGCTCCTCCTAAAAGTAAAGAAAGTTCAGAAATGCCATAGGCAAAAGGTTAAGTTGCAAAAACTTTGCTTCAAGGATATGTAAATTTCTCCCATTAGCAGTTAAGAATTGAGAATATTGTACACCTGAAACTAACACATTGTAAATCAACTACAGTCCAATATAAAGTAAAAATTAAAAAATATAAATAAAGATCACACTTTTTAAAAAAAAACCACAGGCTGCAGAAGGACGACCCCACCCCAGACAGAGCGGAGATCAGGATTGGAAAGAATCCTGAAAACCTCATGGAATAGATTTCATGTGCTTTGGTTGAGGCAGGTACAAGTACGTTATAAATGCCCATGGGAGCACTATGGAGCTGTAAGATAAATGGGAACATGAGTGGAGAAAAAAAAGGAATTGAGCATATTATTCTCATAACATAAGATATTTCAATATCTTAAATGTATGTTGACAACAAATGTTATCTCTGTAACAGTTATGTTTACATGTCTTTCTCCCTCATTTTCTAAAGATTTCTTGAAAACAGTAACGTTTTCATTTATCTTTGCACAAATTAGATGTCTAGTGAGTGTGTGTTGTTGGTACTGATTAGGCATAAGCACATATATTTTGTCCTTCTATCACCGGTATGTTGTCAGAAAAACAGCATTGTAAGTACACCCACAAATCATATGATTCTGCAAGGAAATTCTTAATTATTTTCACTATATTTGCTTAGTGTGCCACATTTACCTTCAATCAGCAATAAATCACGTCAGTTGTAAGAACCACTAACTTTTTTATTGTCACTGGCACAGTTAGATTAAAAATTCAAGTGTCGATAGATGACTAACATAAACTTAGGGATTTTGCTGAGCTAGAGAGACTTTCTCCAGCAGAAAGATTTGACTTTTCATTGGGATTGTGTAAGATGTCAATGTGTATATAGCATTACACATTAATGTTATAATCAAAATGATTTTTATTCATTCAGTGTGTGTGTATATACACACACACACACACACACACACACACACAAATCTTTCACCATCGTTTCATCTTTAGCAACAATTCTCTGGTCTCGTGCTGGGTTGGAGGCCTCCAGAGAGAAAGCACTTATCTGGAACTAATGATGTAAGACTATTCTTAGGTATTCTACATGAGTTATTTTTATTAATTTTCCACAAATATGGCTATCATATCTATTCGTTTAGAAATTTTAAAAATACAAGAAAGTATAAAAGCTAAAAATGATCTTAAATCCCAAACCTACAATTAACTACTATGACGATTTTAGTTTTAGTTTTCCTAGTTATTTAGAGTAGAAATAAAAGTTTAAAACTTTTTTCATAAAGACTTAAAGAGTAAATATTTTAGGCTTTGTGAGTCATATGATTCCTGTCATGACTACTCAGCTCTGATGTTGTATCTGAAATCAGCCAAAGACGAATGTAAATGAAGAATCATGACTGTGTCTTCAATACAGTTTTATTTATGGATGCTTAAATTTGAATTTCATACAATTTTCATGTGTCAACAAATATTGTTCAACCTTGTAAATATTCTAAAGAGCATTTTTAGCTGGCTGGTTGTTCAAAAAACAGGCAGCCAGCCAGATTTGACGAGGGCCATATTAAGCTAGCCCTTAGTTTAGACACATAGATGTAGATACAGCTATATCCATCTGTCTACATATATATGCATGGTATAAACAACTAATTTAAAAAACCAGGACCAAAAGATATTACCTGTTTTAGAAACTTTTAATTCTCACTAATTTTTGTCTTATTCTATGGCAGGCGAAAGGAATACATTTTCCACCTCTTTAGCAGTTACCCAGAACCATATGGCTAGTTGAGTTTACTGGGTGAGGTATTGAAAATTGGGGGTAAACCCTGATGCCTCAGACTGAGCTGGCAGGGCCACCACATAGAAGTAGATGAGGCCTTGGTTCACCACTTGCACAGCAGATGTTGCATGAATGAGAAATGAATCTTTATACTTTAAGCCTCTGAGCTTTTTGCAGCAGGTCCTAATCTAATACAATGTTAATTGTATCTAACTTTTAGCCTTTAATAATATATTCTGAAAAATCATCTTTGAAAACAGCACGTTTATGGAAATATAATGGTTCATTACATGGGTCCACTATAATGTGCATAACCAATCCTTTAATCACTTTTCAGACTTGAGTTCTTTTCTGATTTTTGCCCAGTATGAACTCAGCTGTAGTAAAAAAGATTTGCAGGTAAATATTTATATTTTATTCTTATTTATTTACAAATTCTGGAAATGTAGTCATTGAGATAAAGTACTGAATATTTTAAGGACCATTGATATATAGTCACAAATTATTCATCATACAATTTGTGACATTTAAAACTCTTGCTGGCCATATATGTTCTACAATCATTTTATTACCATTGGTCAGTATGGTTTTTTACATCTTGCTTGATTAGATAAGGAAATAGTATTTCTTCATACTAGTTTGCATTTCTTAACTAGTAAGGTTGAATTCTTTCCATATTTTTATTGGTCTCTTGAGTTTCCTTTTTTATTAAAAGTTTATTCAGGTCCTTTCCTCCTTCTTCTACCAAGGTATTCATCTGTTTCTTACTTATTGATAATATTATTTTTTAATCAATAATGATATTTTATTTACCCTTTGCCATATCTGCTGCAACTATTATTCTAGGTTTTCCTTTGCCTGTTACTTTACAATGTGGTATATTGTCCCCTTGTATATAGATTTTTAAACTTGGTTTAAGACTGTGAGTCTCTTCTTTATGATTTCTTCATTCACTTTTATGCTTACAATATTCTTCCCCATCTGAAGACAGATTCATATCTGCTAGTATTGTTTCTTGTTCTTTTGTAGTTTTATTTTTACCATTTGTGGGAGATAGAATATGGCCTTTTAAAGTTGTCCATGTCTTAATCCACAAACCTGTGAACGTGTTATCTTAGATGGCAAAAGGGACTTTGCAGATGTGAAGAAGTGAAGAATATTGAGATGGGGAGATTATTTGGATTATCCAGGTGGGACCAATGTAATCACAAGGGTCCTCATAAGAGGGAGGCAGGAGATGCAGAGTATGAGAAAGAGGTGTGCTGTTGGAAACAGAGGTCATAGTGATGTGGCCACTAGTCAAAGAATATAGGCAGCCTCCAGAAGCTGGAAAAGGCAAGGAACAAATTCTTCTCTAGAGCCTGTAGAAAGATGCAGCTCTACTCACAACTCAGTTTTCTCCTTCGAAGGTCTAGTTCAGACTTCTAACCTCCAGAACTGCAAGATAATAAATCTGTGTTGTTTTCAGCCACTAAGTTGGTGGTAACTTATTACAGCAGCAGTAGGAAACTAATACAGCATTTGATCCACTTGGAAGTTATAGACACAAAACTGAGAGTTATTTTTATAAGAGCAAGAAAACAAGAAGGGTCTCAGAAATAGCTTACGTACATATGAAAAACAAAGAGCTCTCTAAAAAGCTATGAGTGTCTGTTAAAGTATGTTTTTAGTAAGAAATACAGTGAGAATTTTGAGGTTCTGGGGTGTCTATACCCTGTAACCCAGTTAGACTGGTTCAGGGACTTTAGTCACAGTGATATGTTACAAAGAAAGAGAGAGGTGCCTAGGGAACCCCTGCCAGGTAAATTCAAGTCCCAACTTCTGTTCCCAACAGAAGTTCTACTTCAGGATAAAGTACTCTCAACTGGGGCCACTATGAAGGTGACCTGCTGACTCCTCGCCCTCTGAAATCCTTCCTTTATCCTTCTGACTACGGTTATATATTTCTACCAAAGGTTACCTATAAAAGGATCTAGAAACACTAGCTAAAAACAGAGAATTTTAGAAATATGCTTCAAAGCTCAATTTTATTATTTTGTGATATCCGATAACAACATCGGAAGCTGCAGAGGTTACTGTTATTGGTTTTGGTGTCTGTACTTTTCAACTTTCTTAACTATTTGAACGTGGTAGTTCTCCCTTCTGTTTTGGGGTGTGTGTGTGTGTGTGTGTGTGTGTGTGTGTGTGTGTGTGGTGTGTGTGTGTTTTGTGCCCATTCTTTTCTTACCTATGGTCCTCAATTAATTGAAATATTCTTCCTCAGCAAAGGAGCTGTTTGCAGTGGTTGAGTGGAGTTTTCGAGTCAGACTGCCTGGTTTGAATCTTCCTCTATCACTTAGTCTGTGACATTAGCAATATACTGACCCACTCTGAACCTCAATTTCCTCTCCTATAAAATGGAGACCATAATAGGAACTACCTCATAAATAATTTGAAAATAATAAGTGGGAAATATTTGGGCATTGTCAAATGCAAAGTTCCCACCCAAAGAATTTTGATTATTTATTCTTCCTTTCTCCTCATAACCACTTCAAACCTTATCTACCCTTCAATGCCCAAACTAACCATAATTCAAAATTTACTTCCGGCCACCGCATATCATAACCTTCTTTCACTCCTTGGAACTTGTATAAACTACTGTATTAAAATAAAAGTCAGATATTTTTACCTCATTGGATTCATAATAATATACTGCTTAATTAAAAAAATTTTTTTTACATCTTTTTAGTTAACAAATGTATGTTCAATAGCAAGCAATTGTTGGGATTTCTGTTTCTCAGTGTCCTACTATATAAAGTGGGGATATTAATATTGGGTTGGCCAAAAAGTTCGTTCGGGTTTTTCCATTATATGGTACAGAAAAACCCAAATGAACTTTTTGGCTACCCCAATGGTATTTACAGGCTTATTGTGAAAACTAAATGAGTTTATGCATGTAAAGTGCTCAGAACAAAGCCTGGCACATGGGAAAGGCTAAATAAATGTCAATTTTTACTAGAATTATTACACGCAAACCACTATAAAATTATTTAACATTATAAAAAGATACTTCTTAAAAAGCCGTCTTGCCTATGCCTTCTTTATAGTACATTGTAAGTTTTCAATAGATATCAAGTCAATGAATGTGAAATGCAAAGATGAATTGTGGAAAATTAATATTTGGATATAGAGTCATTTCAGGGAAGTTTTGAGGTGTGATTGGACACATGAATGTATATATATATATATATATATATATATATATATATATATATTTCAAAAGGAAAAAGAAAGAATGAGGAATGTAGAAACACCCTGTTTTTTTCTGCATACAACCAACTGAGAGGATTTTGGCTGCCTGCCCATAAAGGTGATAGAGATGAGGGCAATAAGAGCGACAACAACTGATCTATACAAGAGATAGCTAGAAATGATCTGAAATGCCACAGGATTGCAGGGTGTTTATTTGCACGCCCATGCTAACACTCTGCAACGAATTCAATAAAAAAGATGTGACAGAGCCGATAGGATTTGTGTGTAAGAAGGAATTTAGCTTGTAAAATATGAAAGAAGATCCCTTTTCTTACAATGTCATAGAAAAGCAGAAATTTCTTATAAACTGAGAAATTTGGCAGAAGTATAATTTGGGAAGAGGCCAGAAAGGAAGTTTTGTGCGATAACAAAGGATATCACTCAAGTGCATGCTAATTATCAGTGCCCGGCTATTTTTAGGTGACGTTTCCTCTGGAAATTCTGTCCCTTTCTAGATATATCTGCCAGTCAGAAGCGGGGAAAAGAAAAAGAGAGCAATCCAGCCTCTGGGAAGTTCCCATTCTTACATATTCCAGTATATATACATTCTCTTGCCGTGTGAGATTTATTCATCTGAGTATATTATTTTCAAAATCACTCATTCTTTCATTAGTTCAACAAACACTTATTCAACAAGCATTGACTGAGCACTCTTTTATGACAGCATTGTGCTAGATATCCTGGGAATGTGTTTGTGACTAATAATAATGATAATAATAGTTATTATAGTATACTTTATAGAAAACTTACAGTGTATTTACTGTGAGTCACGCTGGGGATTGTTCTCAGCATTTGATTCTCACCAACAAAAAACTACAGAACAAGTAGTAATAATATCCATGATTTACAGATGAATAAATGAGGCACAGAGAGGTGAGCGACTCTCCCTAGTCCATAAGCTTGTAAATGTCACAGTTGGCATGACTCCAGTCTGCCCCCTTAGCCACCATGCTGAAGATGCTTCTGAGATGATCTGGTGCTCTCAGAAAACTTATAGACTCGCGTATTGTTAATATAAACAATGTATAATTATAAATAGTTATAATAAAGTGTGACCAGAGCTGTACAGGGGTACTTATAAAGTATTGTGAGAGCACATAGGAGAAGTGTCCAACCCAGGGAATCAGAGCAGGGAAGAGCTCATGTAAACTGAAGCCTGATGCAGAAAGTGAACTAATTGGATGTTGGGAGGTCCACATGTTCCAGGGAAAGGAAACAGTATGAAGTCCCTAATGTGAGGAAGGATAAGATCTGGTCCATTTGAGAAATGAAGTAAATTCACTAGACCTGGAGGAAAGGGTGATGAGAATGAGCCAGTGATTTCAGAAAAGAGTCAAGATAGTAGAGCTGCAGGTTTCATCCTGTTCATTTAGGTCTTGCCAAAGAGATGATGTCTGACTCACCTTCCAAAGCTGTACTTGTAATAAAGAGTGCATGCGTATTTTGGTGGCCTACTACTTTGTCAAGCAGAACCATTCCAGGCAGATTTAATGGGAAACTTGATTCTCTGCCTCAGCCCTTGGCCTTCTGGCAAATTCTCCTGACTGACTTCTCTTAGAATCAATAGCAGACAATCTTTGCTTTGAAAAGAGTCTATAAAGGTTTTTGTAGGATGATTTTAGAGCTAGAGGAATTAACTTATAATGGTGAGTAGAGGATGAGATGTTAGAACAGGGAAAACTTATAGGAGGATTGATTAAGGGATTGAAGTGTAGATGCCCTTTTATGATGTCAGAGAGTGATTGGAAAGCTAAAAGTGAGGTAAAGAATGATTTTAAAAGGTTCTGAATAAAAACAAGGCTTTCAAGAAGAAAGTCAATATTCCATAGGGCTACAGAAACATTTGGTGGAGAGAGCAAGAGTATTAAAAAAAAAAAGCATAAATTAAAGCTAAAATAGCAAGATTCAAAATATAGGTGAGAGAAATTGTCTATCCCCTCAAGGTAAAAGGCATAAATATAAAATGTCAGACAAGAGCAAACTGTCAGATAGAAAACCGAATATAAAAAGAAAAGAAGGTTCAGATTGGTTTTAAGGTATTAAAAAGAGACAATAAGATGATACAGAAAGAGAAATTAGAAATCAAGGAAATGTCCTTTAAGACAAAATATTAGAAGTCACATAAAAGAAAAGTAATGTGTGCCAATACCAAGGAATTAGAGGTTAAAAATTATTCTACAGCAAACAAATCAACTCAAAAACTGTGCAGAGTGATTAAGGCAGAATTTGATATTTCTCTTGGGTTTGATATTTGATGGTTTTCTGCTGAGTTTTACAGCCCTTTAAAAAAGAAATCCAAAAAAGCTTTGTATTAAAGGTATATGAATAAAAAGTGCAAAGGCCAGCACAAAGGAAATTACCAATAATAATTATTAGGGAGAGAGGAAAAGCATTAGAATCTAGAGACCACCAACCTTGATCAGTAGATCACAACACTTATGTAGACATCTTGCTGCAAGGGTTGGCAAGCTTAGCAGAAGGCAGGACTCACAGGGCAAATGGTATGCCAGACATCCAGAAACAGCTGATTGTGAATTTCAGAGGCAATCTGAAACAGGCCAAAAATAAAGAGGTGGGAAAATTATTAATTAGTTTATTAAAAATATGGCTTTCATGGTTAACTATAATTCTTTTTCTAAATTTAGATCCAAAATAGCGTTTGCCAGGTTAGCTGCTGAAATAAGTGCGGATGTTATGTATCAAAGTGATCCACATTCAATGCTCGATGGGTGGGGGAAGAAACAAATTAGTGTGACAAGAAGAGTGAGGCAAGTGTACCCAGATGGTCCTATATTTTCATGTGTGCTCTGTAGACCATCTCAAAAGACAACAGAAATAAACTGGAGAAAAGACAAATGAAAATGATTTAAAAGAGAGATGCTATCCTAGGTTAATAAGCCTAGGTACCTTATGCAGATAGCATCCTCTTGACAATGCAGATAAACCAAAGATGAGAATATTTAAAATCTATAAAGGGTATTCCCAGAAAGCTGAAGCAAGAGGCACAGTGCTATAAAATGAGGCAAAGAGAGACATGATAATATTGAAGATATCAAAGTGCTGGCTGGGCCACTGGCAATGCTTAATTTGCTTTGGACAGGTGGAAGATGCAAAATGACATTAGGGCAATAAAAATAACAGCACAGAAGATTAAAAATAAACATAAGGGATTTGAAAAGTATTAGAATTCAGGATACATATAATTAAGCTTTGCCAAGTGCCAAATCGTATTTGCACATTACAGCTCCCACGAACTGCATGCAGCTCCTTCATTGATGAGTCATTTTAACATCCTTATAGAACAAGGGCAAAAAAAACTTGACAGGAGGCTCTTTATTTCTCACGAGAGGATGAAATGATCAATGTCAAAGTATTTTATCAGTCAATATTTTTGTCTTTCAAATACATGAAGGCAGAAGGTGGCAAAAACTGGGAGAGATGACGAAGCACAAGCACAGCACAGCAGGGAAAGCACCAGCTTTGGCAGGCTCAGAGCTCTTTGACATCAGGCTTTTAAATCATCAGCTGTAAGGCTGGACCAGTTACCCAAATGGAGTCTGTTTTCTTTTCACATGTAAAATGAGTAAAACAGTTGTTTATCAGTATTCCAAGGTTATGGTGGAAATTAAATGGAGTCATTATGTAAAGCGCTTAACACATAGGCACTCAAATACTGTGGTAGATTTTAGTAGAGGTAGCAGTTTTAGATCTAAAGGCTCAGGGTGGTGGTGGAGGGACAACACTGAAATACAATAGGTCTTCTACATCGCGGGTCTGCACTTGTGGATTCAACCAACCTTATATCCGCCGTTGGTTGAATTCACAGTTGTGGACCTGTGGACAGCGAAGGCTGACTGTACCACGCCATTTTATTTAAGGGACTTGAGCATCCCTGGATTTTGGTGTCCGAGGGGGTTCTGGAGCCAATCCCCTGTGGATACCAAGGGAGACTGTCATGAAACAAATTTGAAGAATTGGAAAAGGAGAGTTTTAGAAATGTTTCTATGTAGCTACTAGAAATCATTGTGATAAGGAATGTTTTGCAAAAAGAAAAAAAAAACGAAAACACAAAAGACATCTCCTAAGCATGAGAAATGTGAGAAGAGGAGAAAAAACAACACGATGTGAGAGAAGGTATTTGGAGCCACTCGGCTATGGAGGAGGAGAGAGACAGGATGACATCCAGTCAGAACTACAGTGTTTATGGGACATTATTAAAAGCAAATAGCAAAGAGAGCAAACAAAGGTGGGAAATGCTCTCAAGGGGGAGAAGAAAGAGTGGAATATTATTCATTCATTCATTTATTCATTTATTTATAGATTTGACAAATATTTACTGTGCTAGGCATTAAGAAATAGTTAAAAGAAGAACCAACAGGGAAAAGAAATTACACAGAAAAAATAAATTGCCTAGAAAAAGAGATTGATGAGCACCACACACTTTTGTTAGCCTTATATTAAATGATGATATGCTTGATGGTGATTGAGGCAGGATAAAAATCTACAGCAAGACAATTTGGTCACTACAGATTTGTTACAGCCTCATGTGAAAAACGCCTGATGTGAGTTTCACAAATTTGAGAGGAGGGTTTTCAAGAGTCTGACTCAACCCATAAGTTGCACTTGGGGAATAGAGGGAGGGAGGTGGGCTTCACAAATCTTTATCTAATAGAAACATTAAGAAAATTTTCTCAAAATTAAAAAAAAAAATTGATTGGACAAAATAGTAACTTGTCAGCCAGACAGCATAGTTGAGCTAATCAAGTTACAGGCCACTTTAAAGATTTCTTCCCACTGCAGCAAAAGGAAACAAGAAAAAAATAAAACAAATATTGCCATATTTAAAATTATTCACAATGTCACATACAGTTTCTGTAGTTATAACGTTGCTATCACTCAGCGAGTGGCTGAATAAATTAGAAACAGAGCACAGTATTATCCATTTTTTAAAAATAACCCAACACAAAAAGTTGCCAAGATACTGAGCTTTTATCATCTCTAAAGCTTGTTCTCCTGGTTACTTTTGTTCTGTCTACTCTATGTGACAATGTTTGTTGCTATAGTTAAATCCAATTTTCATTTTTAGTGCTGTTGCATGCTGCTAAGATGCACAAAAGATTAACAACACTGTCTTTAGGCAAAATTTCTCTATCAGGGTGCAACTGAAGTTTATTTCCCGTAGTAATTTTTAAAAATCTAAATGCCATCAGGATTGCTTAGCTCGTGCTAAGATTTTTCCAGACAAAATATATTCTCACTTTTCTGGCAATTGTGTTATGGGTAGAATTCTCCTTTGCATCCTCAGGTATTTTTATATAATGTGAAATACTGACTGCATGTTGAAGTGCTGCCTGGTAGGATTTAATACTTAAAGGATCTTACCTTCACAGGCTTCATCTTTTATCATGGGTTTTATAAGCTTGATATAAAAGTGCTTTGAAACGCTGATATTACCTTACATATTCAAGGAACTTACAACATAAAGGGGGAAGGGCACAGAGAAATAAATTGTGATGATTATGTCTCAGAAGTGGAAATGGCAGGGAAAAAGGGAAATTTTTTTAATTATTTATATATACTTATATATAGTGCATTGTTAGATAAATATACATGTAATTCTGTGACATAAGTATATAGATAGATAGATAGATAATTAAGATCAAACGTGCTTTTCTATGCGTCCAAAATTTTCTCTAATAAATTGCTTTTTTGTTCCAGAAAAAAAAAAATACATGTCAAAAACTACAGTTTGAAACTGGTATAATTGTGGTCTAAGCTGCTCTGAAGATAAATCCACCAATATTGAAAGAGAGAGTGCAAGGAATATTTCTCAAAGAAAGTAATATCTCAGCTAAAAGCTGACTTACCGTAACTCAGTGCTTTGCCTCCTTCTAACCTGCATGCCTTTTGCTAATTCCTATCTCCATGCGTTTCTTTCTTCCATCCTGCCATTAGAAAATATTCACTTTGTATTATTACAGTGTTCATTATCTTTCAAGCTTCAGTTCACAAGACACATGTCCATCACTGTTTCATGAGTCAACTGGAAATGCCTTTTTTCTTTTGGAAGACTATCCTGAGTATTCACATCCTATTATCAAATTCTGTACTTAGTTTTAAAACGAATCAACTGCAAAAATTTCAGGTCAGAGAAAACCCAGATTCCTAACAGTATTTGTGTGTCAAAATTGTAATGCACCTGTCAAAAAGTAATGCATCTGTGGGCTACATCTTAGGTCAACTTCATAGAATTGTAGGGCCTAGACCAAGGAAGATAATGGTGTCATTGGGCTCAAGATTTTATGATTACTTTTGAAGTATTATAACTAAGTGTCACAATGATGTATTTAAGCATTCATATAAGAGGGACCAAAATAATAATAATATGGAACTCTGAAGAAAATGAGAATATTTAACCCGAAGAAAAGAAAATTGAGGGCTTCCCTGGTGGCGCAGTGGTTGGGAGTCCGCCTGCCAATGCAGGGGACACGGGTTCGTGCCCCGGTCCGGGAAGATCCCACATGCCGCGGAGTGGCTGGGCCTGTGAGCCATGGCCGCTGAGCCTGCGCGTCCGGAGCCTGTGCTTCGCAACGGGAGAGGCCACAACAGTGAGAGGCCTGCGTACCGCAAAAAAAAAAAAAAAAGAAAGAAAGAAAATTGAGATATATGATCACTTTTTTCATGTATTTAAAAATTTTTCATGTGAAAGAGGAAATAGAAATGTTATTTATGTCTCCAAAAGGAAAGTGTTAGGACCAGTGCGAGGAATTGATAAAAGATACGTTCTCAGCTCAACATGAAGGAGAACTTTCTACTAATTAGAGATAATGTTAAAGGAAAATTATTCTGACACTTGTTAAAATGGTAGGGAAGACTTTATTCAAGACTGTTACAACAGGGGAGAGAGACTGGGCTCAAATCCAAATATAGCAAAGACAGCTGAGGATTTATAGCCAATGATCAGAGTGAGGGGCATCAGTAGATAGAAAATTGCTAAGAGGGGACATCAGGAATAAGGAGATTCTTACTAAACTTACTTAGGATTTTTACTGAAGATAGAGAGATTATATATCATGAATGGGGATGAGGAATTTGATCAGCTATCGAGGGTGATCAGATATCAAGGGTGGGAGATTCTCACTAAACTGACTTAGCAGAATTCTTGCTAAGACTGGGATTGGCAAGGATGGACACGGAAACCTAGTGGAGAAGAGGGCTTAAAGGAGCCTAACTAAAATTCAGTCAAGGAGACAGTCTCGCAATAATAGTAATACTAATAGTAGTCATAATATTTTTGTAACAAATGATGAAATGAAGTAACCTTCCCAAAGTCACTCAGCTAGTGAGCAAGAATTCAAACTCAGATGGGTATAACTCTAGAGTTCCAACTGTAATCCATGACACTCTTCCATCTGTTTATTAGAAGAACCTGCTTTATAAGATGGGGAGCTCCTTCTCAGGGTTAATCTTCAGCTACAGATTATTTAATCAGTGATATTAAAGAAGAATTCCTAAAATGGATAGAAGGTGAAGTAATTGCTGAGGTCTCTTCTAACTTTAAGTGTCTGTGGTTTTATGATTCCATTCTGATGATTGTTTTAATTTTTAATCTGAGCTACAAGGAACCTTAAAGCAATCTAACTTCTCCCCACTTACCAACACTTATTTCTTGTCTTTTTTATAATAGTCATTCTAACAAGTGTGAGGCAATACTGCATTGTGGGCAGCAGGATGAATATAGTTAATAATACTGTATTGCATATCGGAAAGTTGCTAAGAGAGTAGATCTTAAAAGTTCTCATTACATGGAAAAAATTGTTATTGTGTATAATGATGAATGTTAACTTGACTTATTGTGATGATCATTTTGTAATATATACATTTTTGGAATCATTATGTTGTACACATAAAACTAATATAATGTTATATGTCAGTTCTATTTCAATTTTAAAAATCAGTGCATCTATACAAACCTAAAAAAAATCTAACTTAACACCCTCATTTTAGAATGATAAAACCAAAACTAAGAAACATAAGTTGAATTGGTCATGAAAATATAGTAGGTTTGTGACAGAGCAGAAAATAGGGAAAGTCCACTGACTCATGGGTCTGAAATCATGCTTGTTTATTATTTTGTAATGGTCTAATCCATACCCCAAACATCTTATTGACTAGTTTTCCTTTAACAGTATTTTTTACGCTTGCACAAAGAAGTGTAGTTGTTGCCTAATACATCCAGTACAAAGACTGCTTGACTTTCATGATCCTAGGAAGTTTGGTCTTTAACTGTCCTCATAGTGGATGAATTTTGTTCAATGTCAGGAAAAAAGGTAATCTGATTAAAAGATTTTTTCCAAATAAGGCATTAACCCCTTAATTGGTCCAGGATATTTGCATTTTAAAAGAGACATGCAAATCCAAATGAAACTGGAAGAGGAGTTTCTGTTGGTAAGACTTTGCTATCTAAGTGAAAGGAGCTATTTGGGGATAGAAGCAAAATGAAATAGCTCATCTTCCTGCATACACTCAAGTTATAGATCCAGAAACCTAAGAACCACATGCACCACGTTTTCTCTTCACAGCTGGCTCTAGGTAGACTGAGATAATTCCAGATTTTATAAGCTTTTCTCAATGTCAGCTCTACCTAGATTATTTTATTCTCCTGGGGGTTATGCTAAGCAGGTATGGACTGTTTGGGGTTCCAATCAACTGTTTCAATAGGATGCTGCTAGAGTTTCATATGCCATCTCCTGGGAAGTGAGCTAAAGTCTGGAGAACTGGACTATGGTCAGAGCAGACCTCTGTACAAGATGCTAAGCCTCATCTGCTTATGGATGTTTGCTTTTATATATTGCTAATCATGAAACCCAAACATCTAGGTTCAATTAAACAAACTAAGACTGCTTTTTCAATGTGAATTGTGGTTGTTTATGAAGCTAAATTATTTAGCTAGTCTTAGGGAAAAGAAAACAACTAATAACAATCGCAATGAATTTCATTTTTTTGTATTTTTTTCCTAATAAATAATTTATCTTGTTTTGACCAAAATCCAAACATTTGGTGGTAATTTCACAGTGCTGGACTGAAGTAAGCAAAAATAATTTGTAAAGTGCCTACTTGAAGAATGGGACCTAAAATGTTATTTTTAATTATAGCTTAATTTATTCCTAATAACTTAAGGAAGAACAAGAACAATACTGAAGAAGCTTTTACAACATTGTGACAAAAGTTTACAAGTTGGGCTTTGTTAAAATATGTGACTCATAGGAACATGAGATAAATTATGCCCTTCCAGCCCCAGTGATGCTCAATTTCAAAGCTAAAATAGTACTTTGTATTTTGGATGGAATGATGAAAGGGCTACACAGGCACTTCTTTACTGCCTCAGGGAAATGTTTCTCAAAAGTAATAGAGACAGAAGCCTGAAGCATCCCTTATGAACAATCTATCAATACTTCTGTGTTCAAGGCAATAAGTGGACTTTGGGTAGGAATGAGGAAGTGAGGAAGCCAGTCCAGGTTGGAGAGTTAGATTTCTCTGATTCCTATATTATGCTCTCTTCAGGAATAATTAGAGAAACTTAAAGGACTTTATCAAATGCTATGCATGTACATATGCTGTTATTTACAAAAGAGTGCATGTGCTTGGTAAAAGATCAGTTAAGAAAGTGGCAAGAACACTGAGTTTGGAGAAAAAGGATAGGCCTGGCTTTGAACTTCAGGGCTGTCATATTCTAACAGGGCACCTTTGATAAATTTAACATCTTCTTCCTCTACTCCTTAGTTTTTGCCATCTGTAAGAAAGAAAGAGAGAGAGAGAAGGAAGGAAGGAAGGAAGAGAAAGAAAGAAAGAAAGAAAGAAAGAAAGAAAGAAAGAAAGAAAGAAAGGAAGAAAGAAAGAAAGAAAGAAAGAAAGAAAGAAAGAAAGAAAGGAAGGAAGGAAGAGAGAGAGAGAAAAAGGAAGGAAGGAAGGATGGGGAAAGGAAAGGAAAGAAAGAAAACCAATATTACTTATTATGTAATTTCCTGTAAGAATCAAATGAGATACTACAGGTGAATCATAATTTATGAAGAGTTATGCTAAATCAGTTACTGGATTTTTAAAGTATTTATTTTATTCTGAAATGTCCTAGTATTTGAAATAGTAGGTAATAGAAGAGATATATGTATTTAATGACATTTTTAAAAGCCTGCTATTCTCCTCAATCTGCTTGTTGTAATGGCCATACCTAGTTTTCCTTGTTTCAAATTCAATTCATATCACTTTCATCCCAAATATAGTGGTTTAGGGTACTGGTTCTGAATCTAAACTTATGAGTTTGACTCTCAATTCTGCTACTTATTAATGACCTATGTTAATTCATTTTACTTTTCACTGCCTTTGGGTTTTTTTCCCTATAAATGGGAATAATGATAACACTTCTTAACCAATAAGTTTCTTTGGAGGATTAAATGACATAGTATATGTCAAGTTCTCAGTTCAGTGCTTCACACATAACCAGGACTCAATCTATGTGGCTATTTTTATTATTTTCACCCCAGCCCACAGAGTCAAATAAAGGAGAAACACTTATCTCACCTAGAGATCCCTTTACCTGTATCTAATTCCATCTACTTCTGGTTTGTGAATGACCTTGTTTCTTTTTACACTTATTCCCCCCGACTTTTTTTTCCTTGAAAATCTTTGATTTCCTTTGCTTACTGTGTGCCATCTATAAACCTCACAAATCTTCTCAATTCTCTTTATCACTAAATGACTCTTTAGACAGACCCTAAGAATGGATACATCGAATGAACTTTTTCCATCCTCCCTATTCTTGCTCTCTCTCATGCCTCAGATAATTCTAAAGAAGCTATCTTTGGGGAAAAATATCAATTTAGTAATAATACATATGTCTAGTATATATGCATATCTAACTTCATGATTCTATAGCTACCTGCATCCTTCTGACCCCTTAACCATGGCTTCTTTCTTAAATTTCTTTCATTTTCACTGTATGTTTTGTCTCAGAGGATGCATTCATTTTCTTGGCTTTAGTGATAACCCCAGTTCAGATGACTCACAAATTTCTATCATGCGATCTGATCTCCGATCCAGGCAGGAAACCTCTAACTTTTCACTGAATGGCTCATGTCAAGTATAAAAAACTAACATAACTACTCCAAACATAAACTTTTCACTCAAAATTAGCCCTCCCTTCTAGTTTACCTACCTCTGTCCATGGTATTTCCATTGCCCCAGCTCTTCAGATTTGGAACTGCACAGTCTTCTTTGACTCATTCCTCTCCTTTATTCTCTATATTCTGTAAATGATCTAGACCTCCATATTTTTACTTGTAAAGAATTATTTTGTTCTTAACCTTCTTCCGATCTCCACCATTATGGACCACATTTCCCTCACAATTAAATGACTATTACAGCACTTTCTTTAGCTTTTCCAGAATTGCTGTTCCTTCCTCACTCAATTAATTTTTCTGACTTATAACAGGCAAATTAGTTATCATTACATGTATTTTCATCTTGTGACCCCCTACCTAAAAGCCTAAATGTTCACCAATGTTACTACATCAAGTCTAAACTCCTATGACTAGTGTTCAGACTTCCCATCACCAAAGAAAAGAACGACATACAAATTTTCATACCTCACTTCTTTGTAACACTTATGTTCTGTTCAGGGCTGCCTTTCACTGGTACTCAAAAACATCTTGCATCTTTTCTTTACTTTACTTTCTTTACTCACATCTGTTACTGTTATATGAGGATGTGTCTCTCCTTCCACCAATACAGATCCTACCAGTCTGTATCAGTCTACAGATTCTTGTTGTAGAGGGCAAAAAAATCAACATGGTAGAGGCTATTAAAGCTTTTTCTCAGAATTGTAACATTTCACATCTGTTCACATTTCACTAGACAAAGTAGGTCACTTGGTGAAGCTTGATGTCAGTCAGGTGGGGATAAATTTTTTCCTCAGATGGAGAGGCACAGAATATCCCATAGCTAAGCCTGATGTCAACAGAACCGGGATGTATAATACGTCCATAAAGAGGAGCAGCTAATATTTTGAAAATTTATGAAGTCTACTGCAGTCCACTCTCTGTCACAAATATTTACTTTCCTCCCTTCTGCCTGCAAAATATACTCATTCCCTCTCCAAGGGAAACAACTCAGCACACGACATATGAGACCAAAAACTGACCTGATGATATTCTATATCAGGTCAGGATATAATTCCTTTTGAGTTATATATTTATGAACTAAAAAGACAAATTAAAAGCCCACAACATACCCAACCAACAAACCTAGCAAATATTCACATTCAGAAAGGACAAGGATAGCTGGCACATGGCAGTGATGGGTTGACAGTCATGCTCTAAAGTTGCTAGAGGGACTTCTGAGGCATGTTACCCAGGAGAGGAAGTGTGTTCTTAATCAGACCCTGAGTCTACTCCTTCAAAGCAGCTTCCTAGTCCACTGTTCTCCTATCTTTTCCAAAGCATACTGACTTTCCTCTTCTATAAAATAATTATTTCAAACTACCATTTTATGAATTTGTGGAGTACTAATATTTTTTATATATTTATTTTAGACATTCTGATATTATTTTATGTATTTAACATTATCTCTCCGAAGAATTTGTAAACTTCTTGATTTAGGGAGACTGAATATTATCAGTGTTTCCAAAAAATGCATTATTATGTATGTAACAGCAATTGGGACAAATTATTAAAAATACATTAATAAGGACTGTTTGATTCAGGCTAACACTTTACAAGGATAAGCAGGTCCACCAAAGGCGTTACAGTAATAACTTTATAAGAATTTTGTATTTAACCAAGAGTATGAGGGTTCATCCAATAGGTTGACATTCACAGTTACTTAAATGCAGCCATGGCCATATGGATAGTTTCTCGACTTCATGCATCTTTTACAGGCTTAAACTTTGTTTGTGTATTTATTATGGAAACATTATTGGCCCAGGGAAGTCCTTGGAGCATTCAGTAAAACACCAACAGACAGTTGTCCTGGTACCTGTCTGGCCTTCACCCTATTATGGGCCTTTGAAACCTGTAATAACTTTATCTAGGGCTCTATTTGTAGATCAGAAAAAATATGCTCTGCCCTTCACTGTTCCAAGGTGTCATGAGAATACCTGAGGTGACATGATCAACTGTTTTGAGTTTGTAGTAAAGAAAACTTCATTGCAATTATTAAAGTCATGCATAGATAAAGCCATGAAGTAAGCAAGTGTGCCTTGAAGTTCTTTTGTCTCTCTGCCCTTTCATGAAGTTAGAAAAGAGAGAAGATGGTAGAAGTAATTATCTTTGGTTTCGTTGGTGAGAGAGACAAGGGGGATTGATGACTTCCTCAAGAAGTCACTTATTGCCATGTAGATAGCAGAGAAAAATATCTCCCCACACAGTCCTGTGTGATATAGATGTTACGAATTATTAATAGTGCGAAGACCTAATATTGACAATTGGTGCCATACTATTCAATAGAATTTAGAGTGAAATGAACTGAAAGGCAGTTGGATTGTGACTCTAAATTTTATCCCTCTTCTTCATTCCAACTTGGAATCTTCATAAAGCTCATGTTTCCTACAGTTCTGTTATCTCTTAATGACATTCCTTAGTTTTATTCTGCTCTCTGCTATATATATGTACGTACATACATATATATAATGCCTTCTACTATGTTCTGGGTATTGCCACATTTTAAGAGATGGTCTGGGGACTTTCTAGTTTAGCATCTGACGTGGACAAGGCATATGAGAAGTGAAAAAGTTATCACGCTGGTCTATAACTGAAGAGTTTTTGTGTGTGCATATTACACATTGGGAAAATACATATGGACTTTAAATATTATGAGATGCCAAGCAGTCTGGGAAGATTGCGGGCTGTAAATTAATTGCTAGTACTTTAGATTCTGAAATGCTAATAAAAAAATAACACTCCCCAAGGGTTCAACATTAAAAGTCAGCCTTTTGGTTAAGGACTCTTGCTGTTTCTTATAAAAGTGATACTAATAATAGCTAACATTTGTTGAAGGTTTACCATGTGTCAGGACCAATTCTCAGCACATTGCATGCATTAACCCATTTAATCCTTATAATAGCACTATGAGGGATGTGTTGTTATTATTCTTTTGAGATGAGAGACTGAAGCACAGAAAGATTAAGTAATCCAGTCAGGGTTATTCAGCCAGGATCCAATCCAAGCAGTTTGGTTTTATAGTCTGTGCATTGACCGCTATGCAAAATGGCTTTCCAAGGGATAAGAATTATTTTAAAAATAGGAGCAGAGTAACTGCTGGGAGCCTGGATACATATTGTAATGGTGGCCTGAAGCTCACTGTTATCTTAATGAAAATCTCACTCTTCACGTAAGACCTGAATCCACAGCCAGCCTGTTTGCAGGGGGCTCCAGGATTCATGGGACATGTAAAATTTCCCAGAGGTCTGTAAGCCAGACTGTCTTCTCTGTGTATCACTGGAAGCCATAGTATAATAAGGAGGCTGAATTTATGTGGAAAAAGTAGCTTATTATTAGATGAATTAACATTTCATTTGTTGAGACTTCATCATCTGAAATGTGTAACACTAAAAAATCTGTAGTTTTTTATTGTATACATAGATGGTGAAAACTCTGCAAGGCAAATTAATAGTGTAAATAAGGTTTTAATGTGAATATTTAACACTTAGAACAGTAATATACACATAGGAATTAGGGATGCTAGTGTTACTTATAGGTTGGCTAAAATCTTATTCTTGCCTCTCCAGATATTATCACTATTACCTGATCCCTTAGCCAATGTTCGTCCCAGACTTTTCATTTCATCATTCTAGACTCATCTAGCCAACCTCTCACTGTGCTCTGCTCACTCAATTTATATATGTTGCTATCTGGTAACCTGACATCCATCTTCTTTGTATCTCTGAAATATACACCTGCTCTCATTATGTTATGTCTATAACCCATCTCTTCTCTTGTTACCTATTAGTTTATACTTTGCAGCCAGATTTTGCTTCTCCAGCTCCTTCCCTTAAAAAATTCATTGAGAATGCCGAATGATATGATGCCCCTCAGCCATTTTCATATCAAGGTACACATAGGAAAAGATAATCTTTGTATATTCTAGGATCATTTAATGAGACTGCTTGTGTCAGAGGCAATAAGCCAGGGATTCCAGTTGCCCCAGGCCATGTCGGCTGACTACAGGACTGAGAGAATCAGTATAACATTTCACCTTTAATGTATTCTTGCACTTATTAGGAAGCGCTGATTTAGGGGAAAGAGTATGTTGTTGTGACCAGATAAGCCAGGGTCTGCATTTTGACTTTGCTATTCCATAGCTCTATGCTCTTGATAAAATAACAATATCCTCTCTTCTGCCTTCTAAGCTATAAAATAGGAGTAGTAATATTGAGAGGGAAAGGACACTTCTGAACCTTTTCCCATTAGTCCTAGTCTGCCTGCTCCTTTTCCAATTCTTTTCCAGAAGAGAAGTTGGTTGGCAGCTCAACTGGTGAGACTTTTAAGATGTTCACTGGATCATATTAATAGCAGTTGAAGGGAAAGGAGGGAAGAGAGGGGTAAATTAGGAGTTTGCGATTAACAGATACACACTATTATATATAAAATAGACAAACAACAAGGGTCTACTGATAGCACAGGGAGCTATATTCAATATCTTGTAAACACCTATAATGGAAAAGAATCTGAAAAAATATATATATATGTATAACTGAATCACTTTGCTGTACACCTGAAACTAACACAACATTGTAAATCAACCATACTTCAATTTAAAAAAAAATTTTTTTTAAATAGTAGTTGAGGTCAAAGGGCAGGAACACATCCTCTGCTTCCTGCCTTCCAATCTATCTCCACCATGAAGTCAGGCTAGAACCTAGAAAGCTGTTCATGGGAGGAGAAAGAAACCAACTCAGAGGTCTCTTCCCCTTAAAAGCTTGCCTGAAAATTGCATTGGATTTGTTAAGAGATTACTCCTCTAAATGCCTTCTTTGTTGTAGACATGATTTAAATCATGGCGGATTAAAAATAATGAAATTCAGCTCTGTTCGCAATGAGCTTAGCATACAGCAAACAAGAACAATCATTGAAATAAAACTTTAAGTGCTGTGATCTAAGTGTGGGCAGGAAACCAGATTGGCAATGTTAGAAAAGGCATTCTAGGAAAGGAAGGCTACAACACCATTAAGGTGGCCTAGCATGAGCTTTTAATCTCTCCCCCCATTGATGTCTGTACCATATTCCAGGGTAGGAGATATTTCTGCTGCTCCCTCCAAAAATCTGAAATGAATAGAATTCTGTGAGGCTTAATGCCACCACTGATGCTCTCCTGGTACGGTGTCCTATTTCGCCAAGGATTTTACTCCAAGTTTACCTTTATCCTCAGCTATACCTTGGAAAGTGAGGAACACATTTCCTTCAGTCCCAGATTCTTCAACCTTATTTAGAGTTTTCTTGTGCTCCCACAGCGGGGAGGAAGGGTACAGGACCCCTTCTGAGAGTCATACACCAGCAGCTCCCCATCTCGCTAATGTTTCCACTTCCCATTTCAGGCAGCTTGGCCGGTGTTATCTTGTCCCTTTACTATCACTGTTCATGGCATGCACCTTGTACTCTGATTCCTAAAAACTTAATGATTGACAAACAAAAGGAAAATTTTAGAATTTGAGGTACTTTCAATTCTAAAAGCCTAATTCTCACAAATCAAAAAGCCGTGCTTAAAAAAAAAAAAAAAAAGCCGTGCTTTTTAAATGTCATTTTTGAAACTCAGGAGCATTCCTGTTATAAAGATATGAATTCTTCTTGAGATGTTGGAATTGGGGAAGGTATCATGTTCCAGGGAAATGTGGAAGGTGAGTTTGGGAGAGAACTTTGGTTGATATTCAAGCATCTTCTCTCAGACCCAAAATACACAAAATAGCAGAATTTACTGCTGACTCCCAGGAAGGCCAAGCCATGCTGAGCTTGACAAGTAAGTTTTTAAGAACTGGGAGGAAAAATCAATACAAGTGATTTTTATGGAAACCAAGGTAGAAGTAAGTTTCAAGGAGATAGTGTTCAGCAGAAAGAAAAAAAAAAAAAGAAAGACAAAGGACATAAACAGTCTATACACAAGAGAAGAAATGCAAAAGGCTAATAATCATATGAAAAAAAATTCATCTTCAGTAATAATGAAAGATATCAATAAAAATAATAATCAGGAATAACTTTTCCTCATCATTTTAACACTGTTTTTAAAACACGGCATTATTCAGAGCTGTGAAATAGGTATTCGTATTCATTGTTGATGAAAAAATATAGAAATACAGCTGCTTGAGAAAGTAACCTGGGTAAAATATGTCCAGCCTTAAAATGTATTTAACCTTTAATCTAATGTCTCTATTTTTAAATATTTGTAAGAATAAAATGACATGTTAAAAAAGAATTTCTGCATGAACACATTTATTTTTGTGACTTTTTATAACACTTGAAAAAAGCTATCATGTTAAAGTAAAAAAATCAATCATTTATATACACTTATATCAATTTCTATAATTTGCTTTATACACAACAGTTTAATGTATATTATATATTGCATAATGCATATCATATGAGTATAATATATACCATATAAAGCATTACCTGCTTATTATATTAATCACATATACCATGTACATACGTATAATGCACACTATGTGTGTATACAAAAGTTAATTAATTACTCCTATATGGTGTTTTTTAAACGAATTCCTTTATTTTCATCTTTAAGAACAATTTGTGTATTCCCCACATTTTCTAAAATGACCAAATCTTATTTCTACAGTTAAAAGTCATTACAGGGCTTCCCTGGTGGCACAGTGGTTGGGAATCCTCCTGCCGATGCAGGGGACACGTGTTCGTGCCCCGCTCTGGGAAGATCCCACATGCCGCGGAGTGGCTGGGCCCGTGAGCCATGGCTGCTGAGCCTGTGCGACCTGAGCCTGTGCTCCGCAACGGGAGAGGCCACAACAGTGAGAGGCCCGCGTAATGCAAAAAAAAAAAAAAAAAGTCATTACAAAGAAAGAGAAAATGATGAGCAAAGTTTTTATATGTTGGAGTAAACGGAAATAAGGGTTAAAATAGTTGATTATATTTGACATTTAGAACATAACTGATAACTTTTTCCAAAGCAATTTCAAGATTCTGGCTAAATTTCATTGTTATTTCAGTCGAGGTGAGATGAGTTCATGTAAATCTCATTTTCAGTTTATTCATCTTTTAGGGTGCAATTTTAATAGGTACTTGAGCCCAATATCATGGAGTGGTGATTCTTACTTTTTCTCAATATCGATGGCTTTATATCCCCAGATTTTACCCCCCAAATCATGGTTTATTTCATTTAGCAATGTAAAATGCAATGTAAATAGATGAGGCACAACATGGCAACGGTTTATGTACAGACTGTCTATAGAAGTAGGCATGGCAGGCTACAGTGCCAGGTAGTAGATTAGCAAATTCTTTTGGAAGAACAAAACTCAGAGGAAGAAGATCAATGCCACTTTTCCAGGCAAACTGTTTAAAGGGAAGGAGAGAAGACCATGGTGTGAGGAAAAGAAAAACAGAGTTAATTTTTAATATTTTTACCTAGGCAATTCATGTGTTATGTAACTTAAAGTAAAAATGAAGAAAAAAGTATCTAAGATTTTGTCCCCTTTTTTCTTAGATTTTTTCTGATGGAATTCATGTGTTTCAGAGGAATCAAGAACACAGGCCAGAAATTTCAGATATCAATACCTAAAAGATAGGAATTCAAGTGATCCACTTATGTCTCTGTTGGATTAGAAGAAAAGAAAACTTAAGCAGGAAGCATAAGAAGCATAAGAAGGAAGGAAAGAAGGAAACTGGCACATCTTCACCTGTGATGAGCAAAATGAAGAAACTTTAAAATGCTGGAAATTATTTGTATAGAAAAGGGACTCAGATTCATATGTCAGCTGATGGTTTAATGCTCTTATACCTTTTAAAAGTAAGGTTCTTAATGCTATGCATTTGGCTAAGAATTGTACCTGATTTCATTCAGTCAGCAAACACTTTTTAAGCATCTGCTTAAAAAAATCTGCCTGTCTACCAGGTACTCTTCCAGCAAAAGAGTACATCATTTGCACAAGAAAATCCCATCCCTCTTTTAATTTAATCCTTTAAGTGAGACATAATTGTTCTTCAAAAGTACCCACCCTTTCATTAACGTCAGTTTGTCCACTGTACACGTTAAGTCTGCCACCCAATCTGGGGCTATGAAACAGGGAGCAAATACCACAAATTGCCTCAGTATCATGAAGTCGCTACTTTTGTCCAATTCACTTCTGACTTCGATGCTGCCACTCACAACTCTTGAGCCTTAGTGTGTGTCTGATCAAGTTCCTGAAGCCAACACAGCATCATCCCATGGCTGGTCAAGAATAAGTGGCTGTCATCTATGCTGGTAGAGGTATCTTGACAAACTGGAGTCTGGCAAGACCCCAGTATTTGAGAACACTTTCTTGACTCATGCTGTCTGCCAACACCCAGTGCAGTTGAACTTGAACTGAAGGAAAGATTTCAGAAGGATCAGATGCAAAGCTGAAAGAGATTGTAACAAACCTGAGTTGAAATTTCAGCTCCCATGGATTCACATTAAATATCAGTTTGTTTTGCCATTGTTTCTTATAATCAGTTCCATTTGTTCCCTGGCACCTATTCATCTGTTTTTTACCTTTACAGGTTGCATATTCTAGATATTTTATATAATGGAATCAAACAATATGTGGCCTTTATGTTTTTCTTTCACCTACATATAGAGACCCAAAAGTCAACAAGAGATGAGAGCTTTGGTCCTTCCCAGGTCTTGCCTCAGCGTACATCCAGCCATGAGTATGTGCGTGGCCTTCTGGATTTCCAGGAATATGTCAGAGTTTTTCAAGGCCCTAGGGCCCAAAACATCTCAATCACCTTCCTTTCCTTCCAAATTTTGGTTAGTCCATTGTTTGCTCCAACCGTCATCCATTTCCCAAGGCAACAACAATAAATATAATTCCCTGTAAATGTTTTTCACAAATGTCCCCTGGGTAGCTGCCTCAGTACTGTAGGAATTCTAAGTTAGGTGAGTTAATGAGTTTAATTCTAAGTTAAAAGTAAGCCCTGTGAACTGCTCCTTCAGGAAACCACCAGACAAGTCAACACAACAGCAACAACAAGAGAAACAAAAACTAAACACATTTCTTTGCAAATGAGGTCTATTCTACTTCCTCCAGCACCATAACTTATGGTTGTTTTCTTTAGGGCCAATTCTAAGTTAGGGAGCAGGGGATGGGGCCAGAGTATGTTAAAACACCACAAAGCTCACTGTTCTTAAGTGAGATTCAGCTGGGTTTTCTTGATAAAACATTTCACTGGGGACTACTGGCTTTTGATTAGTTTCCAAAGGTCTGAAAATATTTTTAGTATTTTATTGAAAATAAAACCATATTATATCCAAATTTATTTAATATGGCTAATAAATTTAAAAATTATACTATTAAAAGCTGATATAAGTTTCAAAACAATGATATTAACTTCCACCTTAAACTGGAATGAGAAGAGCAAACGAAAGTCAAGCTAAACAAAAGGAAGATAATATTAAGACAAAAGTAGAAACAATGAAGTTGAAAACAGAAAAGCAACATATAAAATTAATGAAACCAAATGCGGATTATTTTTTAAAAGTTCAATATAACTAATAAACATTAGACACATTGCTTAAGAAAAAAGAATGCAAAAATATACAGTATTAGCAAGAAAGAGGGTGATATTCCTACAGGTCACCCTAATATCAATAAATTAATAAGGGAATATTATGAATGATTTTATGACAATAAATTCTGAAATTTAGATAAAATAGACAAATTTATTAAATGATACAATCTACCAAAGATTACTTAAGAACACATATGTTACCAGAAGACATACATTACCAGAATAATCCGGTATTTATTAAAGAAATTGAATTGTTAGTTAATAATTTTCTACCACAACTGCCAACAACAGCAACACAACAAGCAGAAATGATTTTAGGCCCAGTGGATTATACCAAACATTTAAAAAACATAACATCTACATTATAAACTACTCCAGAAAGTAGAGGGGTAGAGAAAAAGTCTCAATGCATTTTACAAGCACTTGATTACACTGATACATAAGCCAGACAAAGATATTGCAAGAAAAGAAAACTACAGACCAATATCCCTCATGAATATAGACATAAAAAGCTTTTGAAAATACTACAAATCAAATCCAGAAGTATATTAACATCGTAAGTAGGCATTATCTCAGGAATTCAGGGCTCTTCCACATTCAAATATATGTAAATCAATTAAATTTGTCCTTTAATAAAGTGAAGAAGAAAAACATATAACCATCTCGATAATATAATATCTTTGATATGCTTCAAGAATTCATTTCTGATAAAAATATCTTCACAAACTAAGAAAACAACTCTCTCAACTTGATAACAGGCAACTATAAAAACAAACAACAACAAAAACTACAGCTAAATCATACTTCATGGTAACTGTGTAAGGGCTTCCCCTCTTACATCAGGACCAAAGCAAGTGTGTCTTCTCTTACCACTCCTAATCATCATATCAGTGGTCCTAGCCAGTGCAATAATGCAAAAAATATAAAGAAGAAAGAGAAAGAAAGAAGGAAGCAAGGAAGGAAGGAGGGGAAGGAAGAAGAAAGGGAAAGAAAGAAAAAGAAAAGTGACTACTTTTACATAAAACATAGCGGTCTACATAGGAATATCTCATAAAGACTACAAAAAAGCTGCAACTAGTGCCAATAAGTGAATTCAGGTATAACAAGGTATAGTGGCAATATGCAAAAATAGATTTTATTTCACATATAATTAATGGGAATTAAAAATTGAAATAGCAATTATCATTTTCAATGGCACCAGAATCACTTAGATGTATCTTTCACATCTAAATATATTTATGCAATATATTCAAGACTTGAGTACTAAAACCTTGAAAACGTTGAAGAGAAATCAAAGACATAGCTAAATGGAGAAATGTACTGTGTTCATAAATTGAAAGATTCATTGCTGTTAATGTTTCAGTTCTCCCCAAATTTATTTACACAATTCAATACAATTCTAAATGAAACACAAGCAAAAGTTTTGTTTGGTTGGTTGGTTTGGAGAAATCAATTAAGCTGACATTAAAATGTATATGGAGAAGCAAAGGAACTAGAATAGCCAGAAGAAGGAGGAGGGGAAACAGGAGGAAGGGGAGAAGAAGAAGGAAGATGGGGAGGAGAAGAAAAACAAAGTTGAAGGAAGAATCACACTACCTAACTTTAAGACTAACTGTAAGTAAGGGAGTGTAGTACTGGCAAAAGCATAGACTCATAAATCAAAAGAACAGGAGAGTCCAAAATATAGATACTCACATATATGGTCAGTTAACTTTTGATAAAAATGCCAAGGCAAGTAAATGGAGAAAAGATGGTATTTTCAACAAATGGTGCTGGACCAATTGGACATCAGTAGCAAAACAACCCACTTCAACTCATACCTTGTACCACATACAAAAATTAACATAAATTGGAAAACAGACATAAAAGTAAAAGGTAAAAATCTAGGTTTCTTGCGAAATATTGAGAAACATTTTTTCAACCTTGGGTTAAGCAAAGATTTCCTAGATAGGACACCACAGGCGTGAATCATAAAGAAAAAAATGATAAATTAGACTTCATCAAAGCTAACGTTCCTGCCCTTCAAAAGGCACTATTAAGAAAATAAAAAGATGAACTATAGACTGGAAGAAAATATTTGCAAAACACATCTCTTATAGAGGATTGGTGTCCAAAATATATACAGAATCTCTTAGTTCAACAATAAGAAAACAAGGTCACAACTGAAAAACAGGCAAAAGGTTCAGACAGATGTGTCACAAAAGAAGATATATGGATGATAAAAAAGCACATGCAAAGATGCTCAACATTACTACCAACAGGGAAAGCAAGTTAAAAACCATGATAAGGTACCACTACACATCTATAAGAATGGATAAAAAAAAAATTTTAATGCGGTATCAGTTGTTGTGAGGGTACAGAAAAACTGCAGTTTTCATACATTGCTGATGGGAATGAGTATACATTTACTATCCAACCCAATGATCCTGCTCCTAAGTATTTATCTGAGACAACGAAAACAGTGTGCACTCGATGATTTGTATGGAAGAGTTATAGCGGTTGGAATCATAATTACCCAAAACACAAATTCCCTTTAGTTGGTGAATGGTGAACTGTGGTACCACTATACAGTGGAATACTGCTTAGCAAAAGGATCAATAAAAAGCAACAAACTACTGATCCATGCAATATAGACAAATCTTAAATGCATTATACAAAGAGAAAGAAGCCAGACTCAAAAAGTTGCATACTGTAAAATTTCATGTCTATGAAATTTAGCTAAGTAGTTGTCAGCTTCTGACTTTAGGCAGAGGAAAGTGACTACAAAAGGGCATAAAGACATTTTGTGGGTGATGGATATATTCTATATCTTGATGACACCGGTGGGCAAATTTATACAACTGTATACCTAAAAAGGATATATTTTCCTGTATGTAAATTATACTTCCATAATCCTGATTTAAAACAAACAAACAGAACAAAGGAACTTATTGGAAAAGAGCATGGAGAAACCCGTGAGAGTCAAGCTAAAGTTTGGTATGTTCCTTGACAACTTCAGAATACAGTTTTTATTGGTTGAAAGTGTGGAATAGTAAAACTGGGGCTTCATGTAGCTAATCTATACAGAGTTATGGTAATCATAAAAGTCAGGTTTCACTTACCAAAATCCAAGTTCAGTCATTTATTTGTCCTACTTTATCCCAATTTCTAGTGTCATTTTAAGTCTTGCCTTTCTTGAGGCATCCTTATTTATACCTGGTTTAATTATTAATAGCATCCTGTTTTCCTCTCCAAAGTGTCCATATTTTGGCAATAAATCACATGGTCACCCTACTTAAATATGTAGCCTGTTAGGCAACTGAAAGACAGGTAGAAAAATGACTTTCTCTGCATGGAGTTTCTGGGAAGAGGTTCACACTGAGTGCTCTTGAAAGAAAATGCTCTGTCAGACTAAAGTTTAATATTATCATTACAAAAAAGGAAATGTGCAGGGTTATGTACTCAGCATCTTTCATATGCTATCATACATCAATTAAAATTTGCTGAATACACTACAAATCTTGGTCAGCACTTTTTTTTTTTTTTAGCAATTTGGTTACTTTTTTAAATAGGGAAATTAAGCCATTAGTGAAAATGAAGTCTAAAAACATACTTAATGCTGGCACCTCTCTACTCTTATCCACAGAGCATCAGCAGAGAGCCAAAAAAACAAAAAAAGAAGAAAGATGAAGTCAATGATGAGCTCTTCTCCAGGATTTAATGAGATCAAGTTACAGATTCTTCCCTGTTCTTAGGTCATTCCTCCAAGGGTGGAAAGAAAATTCAAATTAGTGTGGTATTTAAACTATCTGTTAAAAATTCCATTGAGAGAGAGACATGGCCCCATTTTATATTTTACTCTATGTCTTAAAGAAATAAAATGAACTTGGAACAATTACTGAATTCAAATGAAGCTGTTCTGAGATTCACAGGGATGACAGAGCTGTTGTTTTCTCCCCACCACTAAACAGGTCCCAAAGACAAACACTAATGAATTAGACATTACTCTTCTGGTGAGTGGAAGCTAGATAAGGCAAATTGAACTATTGAGAAAATTACATTTTTTGGATGGATCCAAAAATGGGTCAAAGCACATTTTTAATGACTATTATAAGAAGTTTCTGTGTAAATATAAAGATACTCATTCCCTTTCCCTTCTTTGAGTTTTATTAAACCACACATGATAATTCACTTATTTCCTTTTCTAGGACATAGCAAATCATATTAGCATGAAAAATTAATTCTCCAAATTCCTGTGAAACATCTGAATCTTTCCATCTGTGGATCTAAAATAGCCAGAACTCAAACTGCAATTTAAAGAATTAAACAACCATCAGTAGAACAGTTAATACTCAGGAAGAGCTGGCATAATTCCAAAGCAATGTTCAAGTTGAAAGCTCCATTTGGGATATTTTACTCATTGTTCAGTTATTCTCAGCTGTGAAGTAAGAAAGGCAATATAATTTACCCCAAGAAATAGGTGAGTCATTTTAAGTAGAGCAGATATAGTAGTAGAGTGTTCCAGAAAAAGTTTTGAGGAAGCAGGATCTTGGAAGAAAAATATAATAGAAGCTAGATGGCTAAAATATGTGCTACTTCTATGAGAAAGCAGCCTTTTTTCATCACTTAGACTCTGATACCTACTTGCAATCTAACCTTGTGGGAAAAAAATTGGATTCTCTATTCTATAGGAAAATGCAGGGAATAAACCAGTAGTTTTTTGCCATGTCAGTTAAGGAATATGACAGCACTGAAAAGAGAATCAACATTCTTTCAGTAAATAAACCTTGGCCTTAAATAAGTTCTCCAGATACCAAATATTCCATTTTAACATAAAGTTCTTCCTAAAATGCCACCACAGGATTCAGTTAAAATATCATTTCATTCTTTAAATAACAACACAATATCAACATGTTGGCTAGACTCTTTCACATACCGTACATTTGTATCATTTGAATTTGTATATATGGCATTGTATTATTTCATTTTGGATTTTATTATTCTGTTATATATGCATCTTAAATTTTGTACTCTATTGATATATACTCTATTAAGCCCATCTTTGTAAGATATAGGTTTTTTTTTGTATTCAGTCAAAAAGAAAAAAACAATGAAACGTTGAAAAATATTTGAATAAAATAAAACGAGCAATATTTGTGCTAATTTTATAATCCCATCTATTAACTAACTAGGTCACCAAGTGAGTCTTTTTTTCCCCTCAGCTGATTAAATTACTACCGTAGTATTCATTTGATCGATATACAGCCATAATAATGAGGTGTCAGACTGTGTGTCAGTATATTCAAAGTGTATCAAAGCATCAGGTGATTCAGAAATCTTCTTAAAATACAAGATTTTGACAATTCGACTTCAGTTCAATGCTAGTTCCTTAACAAGTGACTGTGAGTATATGTGTGTATTTGTGTTGTGTGACTTGTGATTGAATGTTTTTCTAGACCTTACAATTTTCTGTATCAGGTAAGTATTATCTTCTTAATCCGATCAAAATAAACAAACATAAAATGACATGGACTCTGCATGTTGAAACCTGGGCTCAGTGATGAAAGGAACAAAATTAACTTCCCCAGGTCCATAAAAAAGTTTCAAGCAAGCTTCCAGCAGTAAATAAAGGCAGAGAAATCAGGCAGTATGGTGGAATATAAAAGCAGCCTACCAAGAGCTTAGTGTTCAAAGGGTGCAGCAGGAATCACGGACACAACATCAAGAATGGGTCTCCGAGATGACTCCATTTCTCAGAGGGAGGGAGGACTAGGTAAGCAGGTCCCTTGTCTCAAGAATTACCTCAGAACACCATACCCCAATCAAGATGGAAAAAATAAAATCAGACAGTAATAGGAGCTGGGCATGGAGAAGGAGAAGAACATTTATAAATTCCAAGTTGTTAGAGATAGACAAATCCCAAATCACCAAACGGCAGGATCATGTTCTAACTGAGCATACTCGAATCTCTACAGAAAAGACAAGTAACGTCAGTTCCATATACCTATGTAGAAAAACCCTGGAAGTGATGAGGAAACTGGCACTTATATGGAAGAATATTATTTGCTCCACTTAAACAATTTCCACTAGACCTATTCACTAATCTTGGTCTTAGAACTCACTTCTCTGAAATAAGAAGAGGTTATTCTCAAGTTTAGATCAGTGGACCTTGACAAGCATTAAATGCCCCCATCCTAGTACTACGGAGATTTTCAAGGTCTTTATTTCACACTGTAAAGATTGTGTGAAGTTATGAGAGAGAACTTCATGAATCAATCCAGAAGGGGTCCCAAGGGATATATAATATCAAGAAAAGGAGGACCTAAGATGATAATATCTGTTAAGCATTCAAAGAAATAAATTGGTCCCAGATCGTAGAGTAGGAGTTCATTTCTAGGTAGGGAGTAAATTGTTTCATCAGGGATAATTGGAACTCATTCATTCTTTCAATTATTAAGTCATTAATGAACAGGTATGTAAATGAAGCTAGGCTAGTTGGAAGGCTATTGCAGTAGTTCAGAAGATACATGAGAAAGGTGGAAATGGGGAGACATGATGACTTGCAGTGAGTGATAAGAGAAGTAAAAGAGATGAGACATAATAATGTTATTTGGGGAATTAGTATCAAGAAAGACTTCCATAATTCTGACTTGAGGACCTGTTTGGAGGTAACAGGAGAATGTGGAAAGCAAGAAGCATTAAGTTCAGTTCTGGCCATGTGAAACTTGAAACGTTTCTGAAAAATTCAAGCATAAATGCCAAGTAAGCAAATAATTGTATGGATCTATAACTCAGAAAAAAGTCTTGGCTGGATATATAAATATAAAAATGTTCAGCGTGTGGATATTGACTAAAGTCCTGGAAATCGATGTGATCACATGAGGCTGCTAGGCTGAGAAGAGAAGAGGAAAATACTTAGGTCTTGAAGGAAAAAAGCCAAGAGACAAGGCTGAGTAGAAAAGAAATGTAAGAAGAAAACCAAGAGGAGTGTATTATAAAGCAAAGGCTCGTATACTGTTGAAAAATTAACTTAGTGAATTGAGATCCCATAGGTTTCCTTGGGCAGCATAATTTTACAGAAGTGGCTCTGGCAATTTCAATTCATTAAATTGGACTGGAGTGGGTTAAAGAATCAGGAAATATGAAGAAAATGGAAGCTCTAAGCAGCTCTAGAGAAAAAAAAATTCCTCTATTTTAAACATGGGAAAAAGGAGCATGGCTGAGCATTCAGGGAGGTATTTATGTTTAGTGGTGGGAGGTTGAAGGAGTTCCAAAATACTGACTTTTATTTTCTATAGGAAGTAAAAGACTTCTGAAACTCTGCTGATTGTGGTGAAGCAGAAGAGGCTGGAAGTCTGGGTGGAATAGAAAGATCTGAATTTGTTATTGTGGAAAGTAAGACAATTTGCTGAATAGGAAAATGTCCTTTGATATTTAAGCAGTGTTTATATTGTTGAAAAAAAAATTGACAATAGTATCATTCCAATCTGAGTGTGTAGATTCCTTTGGCAATGCTCACTTGCCCAAGTGGAGATGCAGAGACTGGTTGGGATCATTATGATGTAGGCAGAGTTTCAGGTTTGGAAAAGATTGACTGAGATAGAGGAAAGTGCAATCTAAAACAGAAGGCAGTGAAGAGTGAAGAAAGGAGGTAATGATGGGCAATAAGAAAGATGAGAAATCAGAGTTTAAACTTCCAATAGGGTCAAAGAAAGAAAAGTTGTTATGGAAATGGTTAAACAAATAGTCTGGAAGCACAAGCAGTAGGGGCTGGAGAATGGGAAGTTTCAATGAATAATTTTGGAAATGGGTGAGTTGGGGTGACTGCAAGGTCCACAGTGTGACTGTATGAGGGTATGATTAGATGGATGAGTGATACTGGAGAAGATGCAGTAGGAATAGAAGATCCTGGGGACCAGGCACCAAAGTCTGCACTGAATGTGTATTCCACAAGATGAGTTAATACTATCCAAAAGGAGGACTCTCAGGCCGTAGAGCTAGGAAAATAGAAAAAGGTTTCACAATCTCACAGGTGAGAATTAGTCTGAAGTGGAGTCTGTGTTTTGTAAATAATTTGCTTAATGGGACTGCAGAGGTAGCAGTGTCCACAGGAGAGCAAAGGGGAGGAAATAGAGAAACATAATGACTACCAAAATTGAGGCTGACCTCAAAGAGTTAGATGATTGTGTTGTAGCCGCAGGAAGTAGAATGTTCAACCTAAAGCATCTGAGTTTAATTTGCTATATTTAGCATTTGTTTATTTATACATTCAGAATATAGAATAACAGAGCCAAAATCTGTATAACTGTCAGAGACAAAGTAATCATGCAAATTTATGGAATTCCCTAATGAATGAATAAAAAGGATTTAAGTTTCAGGCAAAAATAATAATGAAAATTTTTAAAAAAACAAAAAACAAAAAGGCACGTGGAATTTAGAAGAAGAAGAAGGATAAAAAGAAAGAGAATGAAGCCCAGTTACCACGATTTCCTGTGACATTTCCTTCAAAACCAATAAGAATTCATTTCAAAAATTATACACATGCATTGACTTGACTTCTTTACCAGAATATATCTTTTTGATGTTTTACACACGTGTTTTTATTTCCAAGAGTATAAGTCCTCGCTTTATTTCACTAACACATTAAATGTACTAGTTGTAAAGGCAGGGTCTAATTGTTCTGTTAACTCTTTCTTCAAGTGCAAATTCTACTTGTTGAATTTGTTATTCTTTCATAAATGTGGATTTTCTTAAATATATGGTGATTAAGTTTATTGCAACATATTTTTGCAGCATCTTCTACAGTTTTTGAACTGCAGCTTTCTGAAGCAGCACCAGGTGACATCAGCTACCTGTATTGGTTGTCTTTTTCTAATGGTAGTCAAGAAGTACAGATGCTACTTCTCTTCTACTTTATCTTTTTGCCAGAGATTCATTTCAGTTTCTTGTTTATCGATACTTCCCTTGTCTTACTTTCAGTGTAATACATAATTATTTTTATAATAGTTCTATTGTTTCTGAGTTTGAAAGATATGGGGGGGGTGGGGAGGAATGCAACATGAATGCTGTCTACTACTTTGGAATTAGAAATTTTAAGAAAACTATACCTACACCTGGAAATGATTCATTAAATATGATGAGAACCAGAGCTTCATAAATGCTACCTTTATTCATAATGAGATAAAGAAAATTATTACTGCCCAATTAAAATTAATTTTTATATTATATTATTTCCAATTTTCTATCATGGAAAACATGGTATGTACTTATTGGTTCTAAACTTCTGCTACTTATTTTTAAAATTCTAAGATCTTATTAGATTTTCTTTAAAGATTTGTTTTCCCGTTGAATTATACATTTGGTTTCTCTCCAAATCCATTTAATTGAATAGAATGTCTGGAATCACACTCTATTATAAAATAAAATAAAAGCAGCCTAAACTCTAGAGGAAAAACAACTTAATTAATTCATGAATATTAAAAAAGGATATTGCATTTGAACTTACTGGGTTGTGTGCAAACCAAAGAACCAAGCAAGTGAGTTTGTGTATACTAACACAAACAATATAAATCTAGGCCATAAAGTGATAATCTATGTTTGAAATTCTGAAGTGAAGATAGCATTTCAGTTATATTGATCTATTCAGGATTTGTCTTTTTCTTGTCATCATGATATTATATTTGTTTCAATAAAAATACCATTCTAGGAAGAATCACACAACACCATATCCTTCTTGAAAGATGCAAGACAGTATAACATTAAAATATTGGGATCATCTGGATTCTTTTATATTTCATATTTGAAATTCTGTTGTCATGACAGAAGGGAAGCATAAATGCTGAGTGTAGATCATCACCCAAAGTTTATTAAAACTAAAATTCATAACGTGTACTGAATTCTTCCCATATGACAGGCGTTTTGCTCACAGCATACATTGTCTTAGGAATATGGGCTAAATGGTCAAGTTCAGGGGTCAGGGCCTAATCTAACAGTTAGAATAAAATCTCACTGGGTGGTCCCCTGCACCTCAGTCCTAGGTAGGCTGATGCAGCGACATAGCTAATGGCTGAAAGTCACATGTTCCAGGATAGCAGGTGTGAGGTGACTGCACCCAAGAAATTGGAAAGTATCTGCTTGAGCAAACTTATCCCATGCATTGTCGAAGTTCTCAGTTATTGTCAAGAGAGTGTTTTGCTTATTTATTTTGTTTTTTTGCACATATTATGGCATTCCCCTAGGTTCTGAGGCATGTTGAAGAAGTTTAAGATCACATTCAACTCCTTGAAGAGCTTAGATAAATGGTCTGGTGGGGGCAACAAAACACATTAAAAAATTACCAGCTGGCCTTCCCTAGTGACGCAGTGGTTGGGAGTCCGCCTGCCGATGCAGGGCACGCGGGTTCGTGCCCCGGTCCAGGAGGATCCCACGTGCCGCGGAGCGGCTGGGCCCGTGAGCCATGGCCGCTGAGCCTGCACGTCTGGAGCCTGTGCTCCGCAGTGGGAGAGGCCGCAGCAGTGAGAGGACCGCCTACTGCAAAAAAAAAAAAAAAAATTACCAGCTATAGAGACCACCAAAATACACTAGAAGTTTATATAGAACCAGGTAGAGACACAATGCTGAGAGGATTAATTTAAAGAAAGATGTTTTGGTCATGTTGAGTTGAAATAAGATTTGAGATGGACCTTGAAAAAGTTGAAAATTTAGCCTGGCATGTATGAGAGTACCTACTTCCCTGGTGATTGGAAAGGCATAAATGATGTCTCCAGAATGAAATAAACAGGAAATGTTCATAGAATGTTAGCATACTTCAGTGTAGAGATGATATTAGACAGTATTTACAAATTTGTGTAAAGGATAAAATGTGAGTTAGCCATTTGAAGAACTGGATTATCAAACTGATGTATTTAAAATTGATCGATTGTACTGAGTAGTTTTCTTATATGATGAAAGGGGGGGAAGAAAAAAAGGAAAATGCTATTTTTATTTACTTTTCTGTATCAGACACTGTGCTAGGCATATCTGCTGCATTCATCTCAACAAATGTGAAAAGGTAGGCAATAATGTGAACTGACAGACAACTACTGGGACTTAGAAATGGATAAATTGCCCAAGGTTAAAGAGTGGGTAACGGTAGAGCCAGGATTCAAAGCCAGGTGTGCTTGCCTATAAAATCTTTTCTTCCCCTATAGCACGGAGCGCACAGTGGCCAAGTGTTTAGAATATTTCTGACTTAGGTTCTATATTTTAATAACAAGTACACATAGAGACATATATATATTTATGCCTGTGCATATATCTATATATGTCTCTCTGTATATCAATATATATGTATATACCCTCCTGGGAGTATATGTATGATTATAACTCTTCCTGTGAAAATATATACGTACATAGATATATGTATACATGTGTATATATTGGGTTGGCCATAAAGTTCGTTCGGGTTTTTGGTACACCCCTATGAAAACCCAAACGAACTTTTTGGCCAATCCAATACATTTATTCATTTAACAAATACATATTGAATAACTAATATGTGTAAGCAACTTGAGTGACTTGCAAATGTAAATCTAGCCCTATCCTTTCTGTTAGCTCAAAATTTTTATCAAAAATTGGGACCAACAAATCTCAATGCTAATCTTATGTGTAAGGGAAATCTCTGTTTATGCAAAGGAATTAAACATTAATATAGACCTAAATGTTGTAAGTTTTTGTTTTATATGTGTATCTTATTATAATTCTTATTTTACCTTTCTTCCAGGTATTTTTGTTTAGAATTAAAAGCAATACAACTTTTTTTTTTACCATAAAATGTTTTATTGCTAATCCTCAATTAAAACTTATAAAAGGGAATAAAAAGAAAAACAATGTCAGAGATCCTTCAGAAGTCCATTCATGTACTATACCCAATTCTCCCCAATTATTACCATTTGCCTTCTTGCACAGAACATCCTGCAATATTTGCCAAGTACCTTTTAGAATCACAATCAAAGAATAAAAGTGAGCCTCAGTGATTTTTGGCTCGTGTAGATACTGTGTTCAGTAGCAGCTTGCGGCATTGATTTGCCCCAATGGAATGTTGTTTCCGGAAAGAGGGTGAATGAATCACTTTTATGGGCATAGAGTCTTTCTCTGCACGTAATCTTGCATTATTAATGGCTGATTCAATTTTGCTGGCTAGAATTAGAGTTCTTTCTAGGGTAAGGTTAAATTTAAGTAGCTGTCTTGTGATTTCCTGTATGACCAACCATTAGTATTATTTAGACCCAGAACATTACATTTTTCTTTTCCATATATTTGAATATGTTCTTAATTTCTATGTTAACTTCTGAAAATACTTTTAGCATTTGTAATGCAATACTTTAAGACATGGACTTTGGAGTCAGACACACCTGGATTTGATTCCTGGATCTATCATTTAAGCTTCATAATCTTGACGGTGTTACTATTACTAAGGCACATCTTCTTTGTTTCAGAAATAAGGGATGAAGTGACCTACCTAGTTAGAGTTATTGTAAGGATGAGAGAAGATAATAAAAGTCCCTAGTAGGCTTCTTGGCATTTAGTAAGCCCATAATAATTTGCCAGACACTGTTACATTAAGCAATCAACAATAAACATGGCAACCATTCAAAAATACCAACACAGGTCTAAATTATCATTGCATAAGGATTTATTTTCTTGCTCTTTCAAGTTGAAAGTTACATTTTTATATTTAGTGAACAGTTATTAATTGGACAACTGCTATATGTTTGGCAATATGCTAAATATTTGGGTGCATTGCAATTCCAATCATTAAGGGATTTGCATCTATCTGAAAGGGAAAGATCAGAAAACATGAAGGTGTGAATAATGCAAATCATAGATATACACATGTTGCATTGTGTGGTAGAGAGAATGAATGTACCAGAATTAAAGAAGAAGAAAATGGATAAAGATGAAAATTTAATATAGTCAGGAAAGGCTTGATAAAGGGCTTAGGAACTCAATTATGATCTTGAAAGGTAGTTACAATTTCTATAAACAGCTGGGAAAATGTACATTTGTATAATTTATGAAGGAATAAAGACATTTGTGTCTGACTCACAGAGACTTGGAGTTAAGGATATATACATACACAATTCCCCGCCCCACCCCAGTACAGAGACCCAGAAAGTTTATGTTGCTTGCTCAGGTACTTAACAATTAGTCAGTGGTAAATCTCAAATTGTTGTCTAGGTCTCCTGCTCCTGTTTCAGTACTTTTTTACTGCAATGTGTTGGGTGAGTAAGCCTTCAAAAGCTTCTTGAATTATTCATATAAAATATAGACAATCCTGTCTTATTGCATAAGGCCATTTCCATTTATAGATATTAAGACTTGTCTTGTTTTCAGCCTCTCAATGACTAATTCCTGCACCATCAATTTCAGTACTGTGCTGGAGCTGGATCCCACAAGTTCATGAAAGTCAATTATGTGCATTGCTTCCCAAGTCCATGTTCAGTAATGTCACACTGGTAGTTTGAAAACAGCCATGGTGGGAGTATTTGCACCATGGAAACGAGCAAATGTTACAAATTATGGGGGTTTTTTTTCCTTCTGGGGAGTCGGTTGATAAACATTTACCAGCACATCACTACATAGTAAATTCTATATAATTCCACTATTAATGTAGCTAAAAATATAAAATTATGTTTTTAATTTTAAACAAATGGACTTTAGAGTGAGATGTTGAAAGGTCAAAGAAATAATAGTATTTGAATGAAAGTAGCAAAAATAGACGAATTATTAGGTTCTACCAGAAGATTCACTCATAATTAAAGAGGAACAGTGTTTTGGCATATAATGCATATGGAATTTGCAATTGTAAATTTTAAGTATCTATGTAAATTTACATAAACTAAATAGAAATAACCTACCAAGAATAGATAAATTCTATCCCAGAAACTCAAAGCCATTTCTGTTTCAGAAAATCTATAAATCTACTCTGGTAGTAATCAGTTGGTAGAATATAAAAATAATGATTATTTCAATAAATGAAGATAAAGCATTTGATTATAAAATCTTAGTGATTAGGTATAATAGGATAATATCATATGCAAGCTACATATAGAAAAATACATGCTTTCCTTTATAAAGTACATAATAATTGCAAAATATATTCATTACATATGCTCAACAAAAATATGCTATTTTATATATGTAGACATAGACCTGGAAAATTATACTGAAAACATCAACCAGATATCACATTGTGTGTGATTTTTCCTTCTTTAGAATTGCCCTATTTTTAAAATTTCTCCACAGTGAAACATTTAGACTACATAGATGGTGAAAATTATGCAAATAAAATATAGAGATGAGACATTGCTCACAACAGCAACAAAAACTTAAAGTATCCAAGAGTAGTTTAAATGAGAAAAAAAAGTTAAAATTAGATAAATCCTAAATGTATAAGAATAAAAAGGAGGAGGATGAAAAGAAGGAGAAAAGAATAATCAGAGTAACAAGTATTTTATTAGTGTTGACATGGGAAAAAAAACTAGAAATAAATAAAAATACTTTTAACAGTAGTATCTTAGTGGTATGATTATATGTGTTTGGTTTTCATTCTATATACTTAAAAATTAATTTCCAATTTTTTGCAGCATACATGAATTATTTATTTTTAATATTTAATAGGAAAAGATGTTACATAGTTTACTTCTTCAAGTCTCTCAAGGCCTCTAGCAGGAATGCTCTCCAACCACATTGCAACCCCCAAACTTTTTGTACATGACTGATCTCCCCCATTATTCAGGTTTTGGAGGTGATCCTTGACTGTCCTACTTCATATGAACCAATCACAGTAGATACTTCAGCATTTTGTCTGTCCTACCACAATGATAAGTACATATTTATTTACTTACATACATGTCAGTGGTCTCTTTCTTCTTCACTTACCATAAACTCCAAGAGAGAAGTGATTGTTTCTGTTTTATTCACAAATATGTAGTCATTTCTTAGCACAATGACTGGCACACTAGGTTAAGCGCTCAATAAATATTTTTGAATAAATATATAAACCAGGAAAATGAAATTGTAACATAGGTTGAGGGTACAACTGAAAATCTATAGGTGTAAAATAAAAAGCGATTTGCAGGGACAAAACACAAATATGATTGCAAATTCTATCATCATGAAATGGGTCACTGGTGTCCAGACATTTTTTTTCTTTTTACCACTTTTTACTATTTTTTATTGAGATTTGCTATTCTCAAACCTGAAATATAGCCATATCACATAAGAAAAGAATACATAAATGTTTTTGAAATAATGCCGGCACCAGAAGCAGCACTTGGGTGAGGTGAATGAGGCTTCTAGGGCACACAGCGTAAGAAGACACTCAGTCCCCGGCTGGTGCAAACTCCAAACCTGAACCCGCATGACGCTGGGAATGAACGCATCCTTGAATTTTGTACTCCAGGGGTGTCACTTGTCTCGCCCTAGTGGCTCTGGTGATTGATCTATTTATTTTTTCTATAAACCTATCTTCGAAGGAGCAAAGGGGGCCTCTCTAGGTTCTCAGCTTGTTAACCATATTCATCATGAAGGCCCCTCCCTCTGTATACGGATTCCTTTCCCTCTCTTGATCTCCTGCCAAACCCACAGAACAAAACTGTGTTAGCTAGAGCTATCTGTTTCCTTTCCTCCAATATTTCCTCCAATATTGCTAAATATGGCCAAGTTTTTTGGCTACGCTGTAGGTTTCTGCTATCCAGCCTTAGCTGGCCCATAATGAGACTGTTGCTTATTCTTTTTAAATATTTTCCTCACTAACTATCAGACTAGAGATTGCGAACTAGAGGTCTTGGGTCTTAATTCAATGCATAGGCATTTTTCTTTTCTTTTATGGTGCTTAATTTTTAAGTACTTCCCAACATTAAAAAAATGTCAATTTACATAAAAATTCAGATGCATGAAATCTCAAAAAGCAAAACCAAAACCAAACCATAAAAGGAAAATCTGGCAAGAGTACATTCTCTTAATGCATGGCTATAATAAGCTGGAACTTTCTTACCACTCTACTAAAATGCCTTTCTTAGCTGCCAATGAGCTTACTACTGACAAAAACAAAGGTTTCTTCCCAGTTTTCAATTAATTTCAGACATCTGCAGTATTTTCCAATGATACTCAGTTTCTATGCATTAAAACTCTTGTGGAATTTTCACAAGGGGACATGGAGACCTCCCTCTTCTTTTTACCAAATATAAGTTACTGCTCAACTCATTCCAGGAAACACGAGATACCAAACCCTTCCACATTATGACTGTAGATACATTTTAATGCTGACAAAGTGTCCCTCCAACATGAGTCACCCCTAGCACTAGTATTATTATTTTTATAATCCTGTAACTTCTCCTAAAAACTTCACGTGTCCTATCTTCCAAAATCTGTTGGTAAGTTCCCATGTATGCATCCCATAGAATTAGATATTTATGCATTCTGTGAATAACAAAGTATGATACTTAAATAAATTTGAGAAGATTTTAAACAAAAGTGAAACGATTTCAAAAGAACTTATCAAAGTCTTTAAAATACGAATTATGGGAGACTTGGAGTTAAGGACTCAAACTCTAGACCTGGGATTGCTACGTTCAAATTCCAGTGCCACTCTTTCCTATCTTTGTGGCCAAAAGTCATACTCATTATCTTTTCACCAAAGGATTTTTTCAGCCACATCCTTGATGTTTTCTCCAGAACGTGTTTTCTAGTATTTTTAAATATGGATAGGCTGAGAATTTTCTGAATCTTCATATTCTGTTTCCTTTAGGCTTAACAATTCCTTCTTCAATTCATCTCTCTCATCTTGCATTTACTATAAACAATAAGGAGAACCCAAGCCTGCATGTTCAACACTTAGAAATTTCCTCAGGTAATTATCCCAGTTCATCTCAAACAGGTTCTACTTTCCACAAAACACTGAAATGCAACTCATCCAAGGACTTCGTCACTTTATAACAAGGATCAACTTTTCTCCAGTTTCCAAAAACGTATTTCTTATTTCCACTTGAGACCTCATAAGAGAATCACCTTTAAATTTTTATTTTTCTACCAATAGTCTCTTCAAGGTAATCTAGGCTTTTTCTAACATGCACCTCCAAACTCTTCCAGCCTTTGCCCATTATCCATTTTTCCACAAAGTCACTTTCACACTTTTAGGCATTGGTTACAGCAGCACCCACTTCTAGATACCAAAATCTGTATTAGTTTCCTAGGGTTGTCATAACAAAATGCAACAGACTGAGTGGCTTAAAAAAAAGAAATTTATTTTCTCATAGTTCTGGAGGCTGGAAGTCTAAGATCAAGGTGTCAGCAGGTTGGATTTCACCTGACACCTTTCTTCCTGGTTTGCAGATGGAAGTTTCTTGCTGTGTCCTCACATGGCCTTGTTCTGTGTATCCTTGGTGTCTCAGCCTCTTTTTACTTTTATTCTTTTTTAACATCTTTATTGAAGTATAATTGCTTTACAATGGTGTGTTAGTTGCTGCCGTATAACAAAGTGAATCAGCTATACATACATCCCATTATCTCCTCCCTCTTGTGTCTCCCTACCACCCTCCCTATCCCACCCCTCTAGGTGGTCACAAAGCACCCAGCTGATCTCCCTGTGCTATGCGGCTGCTTCCCACTAGCTATCTATTTTACATTTGGTAGTGTATATAAGTCCATGCCACTCTCTCACTTCGTCCAAGCTTACCCTTCCCCCTCCCCGTGTCCTCAAGTCCATTCTCTGTGTCTACGTCTTTATTCCTGTCCTGCCCCTAGGTTCTTCAGAACCTTTTTTTTTCTTTTTCTTTTTTTAGATTCCATATATATGTGTTTGCATACAGTATTTGTTTTTCTCTTTCTGACTTACTTCACTCTGTATGACAGACTCTAGGTCCATCCACCTCACTACAAATAACTCAATTTCGTTTCTTTTTATGGCTGAGTAATATTCCATTGTATATATGTGCCACATCTTCGTTAACCATTCATCTGTCGATGGACACTTAGGTTGCTTCCATGTCCTGGCTATTGTAAATAGAGCTGCAATGAACATTGTGGTACATGACTCTTTTTGAATTATGGTTTTCTCAGGGTATATGCCCAGTAGTGGGATTGCTGGGTCCTATGGTACTTCTATTTTTAGTTTTTTAAGGAACCTCCATACTGTTCTCATAGTGGCTGTATCAATTTACATTCCCACCAACAGTACAAGAGGGTTCCCTTTTCTCCACACCCTCTCCAGCATTTACTCTTTGTAGAAATTTGATGATGGCCATTCTGATTGGTGTGAGGTGATACCTTATTGTAGTTTTGGTTTGCATTTCTCTAATGATTAGTGATGTTGAGCATCCTTTCATGTGTTTGTTGGCAATCTGTATATCTTCTTTGGAGAAATGTCTGTTTAGGTCTTCTGCCCATTTTAGGATTGGATTGTTTGTTTGTTTGATATTGAGCAGCATGAGTTGCTTGTATATTTTGGGGATTAATCCTATGTCAGTTGCTTCGTTTGCAAATATTTTCTCCCATTCTGAGGGTTGTCTTTTTGTCTTGTTTGTGGTTTCCTTTGTTGTACAAAAGCTTTTAAGTTTCATTAGGTCCCATTTTTTTATTTTTGTTTTTATTTCCATTTCTCTAGGAGGTGGGTCAAAAAGGATCTTGCTGTGATTTATGTCATAGAGTGTTTTGCCTATGTTTTCCTCTAAGAGTTTTATAGTGTCTGGCCATACATTGAGATCTTTAATCCCTTTTGAGTTTATTTTTGTGTATGGTGTTAGGGAGTGTTCTAATTTCATTCTCTTACATATAGCTGTCCAGTTTTCCCAGCACCACTTATTGAAGAGTCTGTCTTTTCTCCATTGTATATCTTGCCTCCTTTATCAAAGATAAGGTGACCATATATGCATGGGTTTAACTCTGGGCTTTCTATACTGTTGCATTGATCTATATTTATGTTTTTGTGCCAGTACCATACTGTCTTGATTACTGTAGCTTTGTAGTATAGCCTGAAGTCAGGGAGCCTGATTCCTCCAGCTCCGTTTTTCTTTCTCAAGGTTACTTTGGCTATTCGGGGTCTTTTGTGTTTCCATACACATTGTGAAATTTTTTGTTCTAGTTCTGTGAAAAATGCCATTGGTAGTTTCATAGGGATTGCATTGAATCTGTAGATTGCTTTGGGTAGTACGGTCATTTTCACAATGTTGATTATTCCAGTCCAAGAACATGGTATATCTCTCCATATGTTTGTATAATTTTTAATTTCTTTCATCAATGTCTTATAGTTTTCTGCATATGGGTCTTTTGTCTCCTGAGGTAGGTGTATTCTTAGGTATTGTATTCTTTTTGTTGCAGTGGTAAATGGAAGTGTTTCCTTAATTTCCCTTTCAGGTTTTTCATCATTAGTGTATAGGAATGCAAGAGATTTCTGTGCATTATTTTTGTATCCTGCTACTTTACCAGATTAATTGATTAGCTCTAGTAGTTTTCTGGTAGCCTTTTTAGGATTCTCTACATATATTATCATGTCATCTGCAAACAGTGATAGTTTTACTTCTTCTTTTCTACTTTGTATTCCTTTTATTCCTTTTTCTTCTCTGATTGCTGTGGCTAAAACTTCCAAAACCATGTTGAATAAAATGGTGAGAGTGGGCAACCTTGTCTTGTTCCTGATCTTAGTGGAAATGCTTTCAGTTTTTCACCATTGAGAAAGATGTTGGCTGTGGGTTTGTCATATATGGGCTTTATTATGTTGAGGTAAGTTCCGTCTATGCCCACTTTCTGGCAGGTTTTTATCATAAACAGGTGTTGAACTTTGTCAAAAGCTTTTTCTGCATTTGTTGTGATGATAATATGGTTTTTCTCCTTCAATTGGTTAACATGGTTTATCACACTGATTTAATTGCATATATTGAAGAACCCTTGCATTCCTGGGATAAACCTCACTTGATCATGGTGTACAATCCTTTTAATGTGCTGTTGGATTCTGTTTGCTAGTATTTTCTTGAGGATTTTTACATCTATGTTCATCAGTGATATTGGTCTATAGTTTTCTTTTTGTGTGACATCTTTGTCTGGTTTTGGTATCAGGGTGATGGTGGCCTCATCGAATGAGTTTGGGAATATTCCTCCCTTTGTTATATTTTGGAAGAGTTTGAGAAGGATGGGTGTTAGCTCTTCTCTGAATGTTTGATAGAATTTGCCTGAAGCCCTCTGGTCCTGGGCTTTTGTTTGTTGGAAGATTTTTTTTTTTTTTTTTTTTGCAGTACATGGGCCTCTCACTGTTGTGCCCTCTCCCGTTGTGGAGCACAGGCTCCAGATGCACAGGCTCAGCGGCCGGTGCTCATAGGTCCAGCCACTCCACGGCATGTGGGATCTTCCTGGACTGGGGCATGAACCTGTGTCCCTTGCATCAGCAGGCGGACTCTCAACCACTGCGCCACCAGGGAAGCCATGTTGGAAGAATTTTAATCACACTTTCAATTTCAGTGCTTGTGATTGGTCTGTTTACATTTTCTATTTCTTCCTGGTTCAGTCTCAGAAGGTTGTGCTTTTCTAAGAGTTTGTCCATTTTTTCCAGGTTGTCCATTTTATTGACATATAGTTGCTGGTAGTAATCTCTCATGATACTTTGTATTTCTGCAGTCAGTTGTTACTTCTTTTTCATTTCTAATTCTATTGATTTGAGTCTTCTCCCTTTTTTTCTTGATGAGTCTGGCTAATGTTTTATCAATTTTGTTTATCTTCTCAAAGAACCAGCTTTCAGTTCTATTGACCTTTGCTATTGTTTCCTTCATTTCATTCTGATCTGATCTTTATGATTTCTTTCCTTTGCTAACGTTGGGGTTTTTTTTGTTCTTCTCTCTGTAATCGCTTTAGGTGTAAGGTTAGGATGTTTATTTGAGATGGTTTTTTTTCTTGACGTAGGATTGTATTGCTATAAACTTCCCTCTTAGAACTTCTTTGCTGCATCCCATAGGTTTTGGTTCATCATGTTTTCATTGTCATTTGTTTTGGTATTTTTGATTTCCTCTTTGATTTCTTCAGTGATCTCTTGGTTATTTAGTAGTGTATTGTTTAGCCTCCATATGTTTGTATTCTTTACAGACTTTTTCCTGTAATTGATATCTAGTCTCATAGCATTGTGGTCAGAAAAGATACTTGATATGATTTCAAGTTTCTTAAATTTACCAAGGCTTGATTTGTGACCCAGGATGTGATCTATTCTGGAGAATGTTCCATGAGCACTTGAGGAGAAAGTGTAATCTGATGTTACACATTGGATGGAATGTCCTATAAATATCAGTTAAGTCCATCTTGTTTAACGTATCATTTAAAGCTTGTGTTTACTTGTTTATTTTCATTTTGGATGATCTGCCCATTGGTGAAAGTGGGGTGTTAAAACCTCCTACTATGATTGTGTTACCGTTGATTTCCCCTTTTATGGCTGTAGCGTTTTCCTTATGTATTGAGGTGTTCCTATGTTGGGTGCATAAATATTTACAATTGTTATATCTTCTTCTTGGATTAATCCTTTGATCATTATGTAGTGTTCTTCTTTGCCTCTTGTAATAGTCTTTATTTTATAGTATATTTTGTCTGATATGAGAATTGCTACTCCAGCTTTCTTTTGATTTCCATTTGCATGGAATATCTTTTTCCATCCCCTCACTTTCAATCTGTATGTGTCCCTAGGTCTGAAGTGGGTCTGTTGTATACAGCATATGTATGGGTCTTTTTTTTTTAATCCATTCAACCAGTCTATGTATTTAGCTTAGAGCATTTAATCCATTTACATTTAAGGTAGTTATCAATATGTATGTTCCTATTACCATTTTCTTAATTGTTTTGGGTTTGTTATTGTAAGTCTTTTCCTTCTCTTGTGTTTCCTACCTAGAAAAGTTCCTTTAGCGTTTGTTTTAGAGCTGGTTTGGTGTTGCTGAATTCTCTTAGCTTTTGCTTATCTGTAAAGGTTTTAATTTCTCTGTCGAATCTGAATGAGATCCTTACTGGGTAGACTAATCTTGGTTGTAGGTTCTTCCCTTTCATCACTTTAAATATGTCCTGCCACTCCCTTCTGGCTTGGAGGGTTTCTGCTGAAAGATCAGCTAACGTTATGGGGATTCCCTTGTATGTTAATTGTTCCTTTTCCCTTGCTGCTTTTAATATTGTTTCTTTGTATTTAATTTTTCATAGTTTGAATAATATGTGTCTTGGCATGTTTCTCCTCGGATATTTCATGTATGGGACTCTCTGCACTTCCTGGTCTTGTTTGACTATTTCCTTTCCCATATTAGGGAAGTTTTCAACTATAATCTCTTCAAATATTTTCTCAGTCCCTTTTTTTTCTCTTCTTCTTCTGGGACCCCTATAATTCGAATGTTGGTGTGTTTAATGTTGTCCCAGAGGTCTCTGAGATTGTCCTCAATTCTTTTCATTCTTTTATCCTTATTCTGCTCTGCAGTAGTTATTTCCACTATTTTATCATCCGGGTCACTTATCCTTTTTTCTGTCTCAGTTATTCTGCTCTTGATTCCTTCTAGAGAATTTTTAATTCCATCTATTGTGTTGTTCATCATTGTTTGTTTCCTCTTTAGTTCTTCTAGATCCCTTTTAATCATTTCTTGTATTTTCTACCTTTTATTTCCAAGATTTTGGATCATCTTTACTATCATTACTGTGAATTCTCTTTCAGGTAGAATGCCTATTTCCTCTTCTTTTGTTTGGTCTGGTGGGCTTTTACCTTACTCCTTCATCTGCTGCGTATTTCTCTGTCTTCTCATTTTGCTTAACTTACAGTGTTTGGGGGTCTCCCTTTTGCAGGCTGCAGGGTCTTAGTTCCCATTGTTTTTGGTGTCTGCTCCCAGTGGGTAAGTTTGATTCAGTGGGTTGTGTAAGCTTCCTGGTGGAGGGGACTGGTGCCTGTGTTATGGTGTATGAGGCTGGATCTTGTCATTCTGGTGGGCAGGACCATGTCCAGTGGTGTGTTTTGGGGTGTCTGTGAACTTATTATGATTTTAGGCAGCCTCTCTGCTAATGGGTGGGGTGGTGTTCCTTTCTTGCTAGTTGTTTGGCATAGGGTGTCCTGCACTGTAGCTTGCTGGTTGTTGAGTGGAGCTGCGGTTTAGTGTTGAGATGGAGATCTCTGGGAGAGCTTTCACTGTTTGATGTTACGTGGGGCTGGGAGGTCTCTGGTGGTCAAATGTCCTGAACTCGTCTCTCCCACCTCAGAGGCACAGCCCTGACACCTGGCTGGAGCATCAAGACCCTGTCAGCCACACAGCACTACCTCAGGATCTCAGCACAAGGAAACAGGTATCTTTGCAACAGCAAGGAACCAACACCAACACCAAAGCTGGGTTACTCTGGCAACAGAGCTCCCAGCAATTTCATTCATACTGAATCTCCAACTGAATGACCTGGTACAGGTTTCTTAACATCTCTGCAGCTCTGCTTTCTCACCTTCCCTGCATGGTTGAAGACAGCAGCAGAGGAGCCTTCACTTTTCTCCCTGCACTGGGTCCTTAGAGAACCAATAAGAAGGCCCATCTTATTGGATTAGGGCCCCACCCTTAAGACCACATTTAACCTTAATTACCCCTTTAAAGGCTCTATCTCCAAACACAGTCACATTTTGAGATACACTTGAGGTTAGGTCTTGAATATATGACTTTTAGGGGACATAATTTTGTCCTCAACACATGCTATTCTTTCCATGTAATTTTGAGAGCTCCCAGGAAAATGAGGCATCTGTTTACAAACAAAGCTACTCAAGTTCTTGTGTTCCACAGTGAGCACTAGCATCTAAAGAGGCACTTGAGAGCCACATACCACCAGTATCATTGACACTGCTGTTGCCCGACATGGCCAGCCCACAGTGGTGCCACCCAAATAGCTCCACAACAGATAAAAAACTTCTCATGCACAAAAGAGCACTATAGTCCTCCAGCCCTTACTGAGGAATGAATCCTGTGAAATTTGTCAAAAATTGGGGAAAATTTTCTCCTTTCATAAGATTCAGATCAGTCCACAAGGCTGGCCCAGGAAATTTGTGCCCCCACTTCATCTTGTCCCTGCGATATATTGAACTACTGTTGTCATTTCTTCACTAGACTATATCTATATCCATCTACTCTACACTACATCTAAATCCATCTCCTGGTGGACAGAGTATATTTCCTATCCTGATGACATTAGGCTTGGCCACTTGACTTGCATTGACCAATGTGATATTGGCATAGGTAGCAGTGGCAGAAGACTTAAATGACCTTGCATGGTTTGGCTTGTCTGTTTTGCTCGGGGAATTTGCCATGAGAAGATTTTTTCCTAGTAACATGTCCCATTAACCTGTTCCCTAGCACAAACCACATGGACTAGATCTGAGCCCAACTGATAACCTGGAGGTGGGCTCAGCTTATCCACAGCCTGAAGTACACCACCCAATGGAGAAGCTTAGATCAGCTCAGACTGCATTCAATCTCTTGACCTGTGAGCATATGAATAAATGTTTATTATTGTAAGTCACTGTATTTTGGGATTTTATTATATGGGGTTATTGTTGATAATGGCCAACTGAGAGAGTATGTAGGGAAGGTGCATAAAATTTTCCTCCTTGAGGTCCCTTCCATTATTCATGTAACATAAATGAAGTCAATAAACACTTAGGGACATCTCACCAGTTCTTCAGACACACTCAGATTCAGGATTCCAGGGTAGCAGACTTCAAATCACAGTCTCAGCAAGGAATGCTGCTTCATGTACTTTCACTATTAAAGGTGGATTTCTTATTTTTCACAAATTCATACGTCTTATTAAGGCTAGAAGTCACAGTAAAGATCATACTGTAACTCTTCCCAATAGATGAAATATCAGAGGCCCAGGGAGGAAAATTATTTACATGAGACCACATTACAAGACAATGGCAGCCCCAGGGCTGGGTCTCTTGTCTCCTAACCCAGGATTCTTCTGTTGTGACTCTCATGATTTCTCAGCTTTATGAAAACTATTCTGTGAAACATTTTTCTTGAAAGCTTTCATAATGGCAACCAACTTACTCAGGAATTCCCTGATTAGATCATGTCGATTATTTTTATAGTTTTCTTCAAGGTCAATCTTGGATAATTTTGACCCAGATTTTGATGTCAAACTTAACTAAAAGGAGTATTTTAGTAAAAGAGAGTACGATGCATTAAATGTAATGAACCAGGCCAAATATTGAGACCTATAAAGTGCCTGGGAACCTCTGAACGGTCATTTACTTAAATTTGCTCATTCTCCTTGCTAAAGAGTAATCTAGAAAGATGCATTTAAAGGAACATTATTAATAATATTCCCTTGCTTTCCAGTATTCAGATTTTCAATTACTAAGGAAAAATGTTAGAATTCTGAGGGGAAATATCACTTATATTATTTGAAGGGAAAACTTAACAATACTTAAAAGCAAAATATGCATCCATGTGACAGGATCATTTGCTGTTATATTGCATTTTTCTACAAATTCTGAGCTTAAGTTTCTTGAAAACTCATAGTGGGATAAAAAAGTGAAATTTTAAAGAAATATCATTGTCTTTATAGGCAATATGACAGTTACAGTTTTGCATATCAGTTTTTGTTTTCCTCAGTGTAGGCACTTTTGCACATTATTTTTTGAGCTCAGATTTTGTAATCATACTATCTGCATTTGACTCTAAGTTCTGTCAATTATTAGTTGAAAAATAAGTGAAAGTTGCTTACTTCTTTGTGCATCAGTTTTCTCACTTGCAAGCTAAAGATAATAATAATAATACCAATCACAGAGAGTTGTTTTAAGACATTAATTCATTCCATGAGTAAATTTTGTTGAGTGCCTACTATCTTCCAGACATTGTTTCTCTAGGTACTTGAGCTACATGAATGAATGAAACTGACAAAAATCTATGCTGTTGCGGAGCTTATATTCTAGAGCATAGATAGACAATAAAAAAGAAACCTAATAAATGAATAATATTTGGTATACTCGGCCATAAGTATTATGGCAACAAACAAAAGTTGAACAGGGTAAATAGAATCAAGAGTGTTAAAGGAAGGGGTGGGTTGCAATTTAAAATATATTAGTGGGATAGACTTCATTGAGAAAGTGTCTTTTCAGCAATGCCTTGAAGAAGGTGACTGCAAAGTCATGCATATATCTGAGGAAATCTTTTATGACTGAGGGAACAACTTCAGGGGCCAATTCTCCTCAGATGGGAGCAGGAGTTAATGCGAGTGTGGAAACAGAAGCTCAAGAACATTAAGTGGAGAGGGCAGACAGCAGAAGCAGGAAGAACAACAATCCTGCAGCCTGTGGAACAAAAACCACATTCACAGAAAGATAGACAAGATGAAAAAGCAGAGGGCTATGAATCAGAAGAAGGAACAAGATAAAGCTGAGAAAAACAACTAAATGAAGTAGAGATAGGCAACCTTCCAGAAAAAGAATTCAGAATAATGATAGTGAAGATGATCAAGGACCTCAGAAAAAGAATGGAGGCAAAGATCGAGAAGATGCAAGAAATGTTTAACCAAAGATCTAGAAGAATTGAAGAACAAACAAACAGAGATAAACAACACAATAACTGAAATGAAAAATACACTAGAGAGAATCAATAGCAGAATAACTGAGGCAGAAGAACGGATAAGTGACCTGGAAGACAGAATGGTGGAATTCACTGCTGCGGAACAGAATAAAGAAAAAAGAATGAAAAGAAATGAACACAGCCTAAGAGACCTCTGGGACAACATTACACACAACATTTGCATTATAGGGGTCCCAGAAGGAGAAGAGAGAGAGAAAGGACCTGAGAAAATATTTGAAGAGATTGGAGTCGAAAACTTCCCTAACATGGGAAAGGAAATAGCCACCCAAGTCCAGGAGGTGCAGAGAGTCCCATACAGAATAAACCCAAGGAGAAACATGCCGAGACACATAGTAATCAAATTGGCAAAAATTAAAGACAAAGAAAAATTATTGGAAGCAGCAAGGAAAAAGGACAAATAACATACAAGGGAACACCCATAAGGTTAACAGCTGATTTCTCAGCAGAAATCGTACAAGCCAGAAGGGAGTGGCATGATATATTTAAAGTGATGAAAGGGAAGAACCGACAGCAAAGATCACTCTACTAGCAAAGATCTCATTCAGATCTGATGGGGAAATCAAAAGGTTTACAGACAAGCAACAGTTAAGAGAGTTCAGCACCACCAAACCAGCTCTACAACAAATGCTAAAAGAACTTCTCTAAGTGGGAAATACAAGAGAAGAAAAGGACCTACAAAAACAAACCTAAAACAATTAAGAAAATGGTCATAGGAACATACATATCAATAATTACCTTAAACATGAATGGATTAAATGACCCAACCAAAAGACACAGACTTGCTGAATGGATACAAAAACAATACCCATATATATCCTGTCTCCAAGAGACCCACGTCAGACTTAGGGACACATTCAGACTGAAAGTGAGGGGATGGAAAAAGATATTCCATACAAATGGAAATCCAAAGAAAGCTGGTGTAGCAATACTCATATCAGATAAAATAGACTTTAAAATAAAGAATGTTACAAGAATCAAGGAAGGACATTACATAATGATCAAGGGATCAATCCAAGAAGAAGATATAACAATTATAAATATATATGAACCCAACATAGGAGTACCTCAATACATAAGGCAACTGCTAACAGCTATAAAACAGGAAATCAACAGTAACACAATAACAGTGGGGGACTTTAACACCTTACTTAAACAAGTGGACATATCACCCAAAGAGAAAATTAATAAGGAAACACAAGCTTTAAATGACACAATAGGCCAGATAGATTTAACTGATATTTATAGGGCATGCCATAAAAAACAGCAGATTACACTTTCTTCTCAAGTGCACATGGAACATTCTCCAGGGTAGATCACATCTTGGGTCACAAATCAAGCCTCAGTAAATTTAAGAAAATTGAAATCATATCAAGCATCTTTTCTGACCACAATGCTATGAGATGAGAAATCAATTACAGGGAAACAAACATAAAAAACACAAACACGTGGAGGCTAAACAATACGTTACTAAATAACCAAGGCATCACTGAAGAAATCAAACAGGAAATTAAAAAGTACCTAGAGACAAATGATAATGAAAACTCGATGATCCAAAACCTATGGGATGCATCAAAAGCAGTTCTAAAAGGGAAGGTTATAGCTATACAAGCCTACCTCAAGAAACAACAAAAAATCTCAAATAAAAAATCTAACCTTACACCTAAAGGAACTAGAGAAAGAAGAACAAACAAAACCCAAAGATAGCAGAAGGAAAGAAATCATGAATATCAGAGCAGAAATAAATGAAACAGAAGCAAAAATACAATAGCAAAGATCAATAAAACTAAAAGCTGGTTCTTTGAGAAATAAACAAAATTGATAAACCATTAGCCAGACTCATCAAGAAAAAGAGGGAGAGGACTCAAATCAATAAAATTAGAAATGAAAAAGGAGAAATTACAACAGATACCACAGAAATACAAAGCATCCTAAGAGACTACTACAAGCTACTCTATGCCAATAAAATGGACAACCTGGAAGAAATGGACAAATTCTTAGAAAGTTATAACCTTTCAAGACTGAACCATGAAGAAATAGAAAATATGAACAGGCCAATCACAAGTAATGAAATTGAAACTGTGATAAAAAATCTTCCAAAAAACAAAAGTCCATGACCAGATGGCTTCACAGGTGAATTCTATCTAACATGTAGAGAAGAGCTAACACCCATCCTTCTCAAACTCTTCCAAAAAATTGCAGAGGAAGGAACACTCCCAAACTCATTCTATGAGGCCACCATCACCCTGATATCAAAACCACACAAAGATACTACAAAAAAAGAAAATTACAGACCAATATCACTGATGAATATAGATGCAAAAATCCTCAACAACATATTAGCAAACAGAATCCAACAACACATTAAAAGGATCATACACCATGATCAAGTGGGGCTTATCCCAGGGATGCAAGGATTCTTCAATATATGCAAATCAATCAATGTGATACACCATATTAACAAATTGAAGAATAAAACCATATGATCATCTCAATAGATGCAGAAAAAGCTTTTGACAAAATTCAACAACCATGTATGATAAAATCTGTCCAGAAAGTGGGAATAGAGGGAACCTACCTCAACCTAATAAAGGCCATATATGCCAAACCCACAGCAAACATCATTCTCAATGGTGAAAAACTGAAAGCCTTTCCTCTAAGACCAGGAAAAGGACAGCGATGTCGAATCTCACCACTATTATTCAACATAGTTTTGGAAGTCTTAGCCATGGCAATCAGAGAAGAAAAAGAAATAAAAGGAATACAAATTGGAAAAGAAGAGGTAAAACTGTCACTGTTTGCAGATGACATGATACTATACATAGAGAATCCTAAAGATGCTACCAGAAAACTACTAGAGTTAATCAATGGTGATTGATTTTGTCAATCAGATGCCACCAGAAAACTGCTAGAGCTAATCAATGAATTTGGTAAAGTTGCAGGATACAAAATTAATGCACAGAAATTTCTTGCCACCCGATGCCACCAGAAAACTACTAGAGCTAATCAATGATTAGCCACCAGAAAACTACTAGAGCTAATCAATGAATTTGGTAAAGTTGCAGGATATAAAATTAATGCACAGAAATTTCTTGCATTCCTATACACTAATAATGAAAAATCTGAAAGAGAAATTAAGGAAACACTCCCATTTACCATTGCAACAAAAAGAATAAAATGCCTAGGGATAAACCTACCTAGGGAGACAAAACACCTGTATGCAGAAAACTATAAGACACTATGAAAGATATTAAAGATGATATCAACAGATGGAGAGATATACCATGTTCTTGGATTGGAAGAATCAATATTGTGAAAATGACTATACTACCCAAAGTAATCTACAGATTCAGTGCAATCCCTATCAAATTACAAACTGCATTTTTTACAGAACTAGAACAAAAAAATCTGAAAATTTGTATGGAGACACAAAAGACCCTGAATAGCCAAAGCAGTCTTGAGGGAAAAACATGGAGCTGGAGGAATCAGACTGCCTGACTTCAGACTATACTACAAAGTTACAGTAATCAAGACCATATGGTACTGGCACAAAAACAGAAATACAGATCAATGGAACAGGATAGAAAGCCCAGAGTTAAACCCACACATATATGGTCAACTAATCTATGACAAAGGGGGCAAGGGTATACAATGGAGGAAAGACAGTCTCTTCAATAAGTGGTGCTGGGAAAACTGGACAACTACATGTAAAATAATGAAATTAGAACACTCCCTAACACCATACACAAAAATAAACTCAAAATGGATTCGAGACCTAAATGTAAGACTGGACACTATGAAACTCTTAGAGGAACACATAGGAAGAACACTCTTTGACATAAATCACAGCAAGATCTTTTTTGATCCACCTCCTAGAGTAATGGAAATAAAAACAAAAATAAACAAATGGGACCTAATGAAATTTAAAAGCTTTTGGAAAGCAAAGGAAACTACAAGTAAGACGAAAAGACAACCCTCAGAATGGGAAAAAATATTTGCAAATGAATCAACGGACAAAGGAGTAATCCAAAATATATAAACAGCTAATTCAGCTCAATACTAAAAAAACAAACAACCAAATCCAAAAATCGGCAGAAGACCTAAATAGACATTTCTCCAAAGAGGACCTACAGATGGCCAAGAAGCACATGAAAAGCTGCCCAACATCACTAATTATTAGAGAAATGCAAATCAAAACTACAATGAGGTATCACCTCACACCAGTTAGAAGGGGCATCATCAGAAAATCTACAAACAACAAATGCTAGAGAGGGTGTGGAGAAAAGGAATCCTCTTGCACTGTTTGTGGGAATGTAAATTGATACAGCCACTATGGAAAACAGTATGGAGGTTCCTTAAAAAACTAACAATAGAATTACCATATGACCCAGCAATCCCACTACTGAGCATATACCCAGAGAAAACCATAATTCAAAAAGACACATGCACCCCAATGTTCATTGCAGCACTATTTACAATAACCAGGTCATGGAAGCAACCTAAATGCCCATCGACAGATGAATGGATAAAGAAGATGTGGCACATATATACAATGGAATATTACTCAGCCATAAAAAGGAACAAAATTCATTCATTTGTAGAGATGTGGGTGAATCTAGAGACTTTCATACAGATTGAAGTAAGTCAGAAAGAGATAAACAAATATCATATATTAACGCATATATGTGGACTCTAGAAAAATGGTACAGATGAACCTGTTTGCAGAGCAGAAAATGAGACACAGGTGTAGAGAACAAACATATGGACACCAAGGATGGAAAGCAGTGGCAGGTGGGGGTTGTGGTGGGATGAACTGGGAGATTGGGATTGACATATATACACTGATGTGTATAAAATGGCTGACTAATAAGAACCTGCTGAATAAAAAAATAAGTAAAATAAAATTCAAAAAAATCATCTCTGTTGAGACATTATTGATGGTTAGCTTCAGAGAGGACACGTTTTCAGGTGACTTCATCTTAAAATTCCTTGTGTTTCTGATAACATGGCCCAAACAAAAGCATTAAAAAAAAAAAAAAAAAAAGGAACATTGAGTGAGGGGCTCAAGTTTGGATGAATCTAAGTGAAAGAGTATTTTGCAGGCTGGAAAAAATATGTTCAGTCTTTAGCAAACAGACATACTCGGTGTCTCCCAACACACACACACACACACACACACACACATATATATATATATATATATATGAATGAACTAGTCCTACTCAGGAATGTTTAAAATAATTTGAGATCATGAACACCTCTATGTTTGAATTTCTCAATTTTTAAGTCTTCTGGGACAGAACCCAAATGCTCATGTATATAAATGTTCAGCAGCCCTTTGGGTCCAATAAATAGAGCCTCCAACTGTAGCAGAAAGATTCTAAGATGGCCCCAACTATCCCCACCTCCTGATACTCATGCCCTCCTGTATCCCTCCCCTTGAGTATGAGTGGGACCTGTGACCTGCTTCCGACCAGAATACAACAAAGATGATGGAATATGTGTGATTATTTGTACATCATTACTTTATATAAGATTGTAACATCCATCTTGCTGTAAGAATTTCTTGCTTGCTAACTTTGAAAAGGTGATCTGACTTCTTGAGAGCTGCCTTGTAGAAAAAGGCACAAAGAAGGGCCTGAGGGTATAGTCTCCAGTCAACAGCCAGCAAGAAAATGAAGCTTTCACTTTGACAACCTGTAAGAATTTGGATTCTTCCAACAACCATATGAACTTGGAAGCAGGTCCTTCCCCATTTGAGCCTCAGGTGAGAACCCAGTCCAAGCCAACACTTGAATTGCAGCCTTGCAGACGATCAAAGTAAGTTGTGCACAGACTCTTAACGCACTGAAACTATGAGATAATAACTATATGCTGTTTTAAGCCACTGTTTGTGGTAATTTGTTACACAACAATAGACAACTAATTGACTTACCCACCTTACTATAGTCCTATTTGAAGTAAGTAATATAGAAGGGAACTGGGGTAGTCATAGGTGGGTACAACTCAGATCTGCTTAAAAAGAGATCGGCTGCAAGGAGTGTAGTTAACCAAAAACCTGCAGCTGCCACACTTTTGGGATCCACTGCGTTGCTCTCACTACTCTTCTCTTTCCCATCTCCCCCCACACACCCCCACTCCCCCAGCCCCTGCCACCCCAGGCTCTTCTCAGCTAATGGCTGAATAATGCCTGGTAATATTAGAGCTGAGCCATTTCTGCACAATATGGGACTCCTCTAATGGTTAATCTTTACTCTAAGGTACTCCATCAACCTGATTGCCATTTTCCCAGAAATGGCAATCAGAGTCTCTTCCTCCTTTTCCCCTCTCTCCTTCACAGTGTCAGACTGACACTGTGATCCAAACAACACCCCCCTCATTTATTCTTATTCATTCTTCATGGCACCTCCCCTCAAAAATCCCATGCCCTTTTCATTGTGTCTTGGCATCAGCTTTCCAGAGAACTAAAATTGACACAGGGACAGTTTTCCTTGTCTGGGACTTCAGCCTCAAGCTAGGCCAGAGAGGCAGTCTCATATACAGAGAAACACATGAATGGTCAGTAGAGCTGCTTGCAGCCACAACTCTGCTGCTACAAATAATCCATGTTGACTCCGAGCCTGTCACTGCCTCCCTGGGGCTGCTTTGTTTTTGTTAAAATTAGAGTGTTGAATTAGATGATCTTTAATATTTTCCTTTTTCTTTCTACCGTCACTAAGTGTAAAAGGAGAGCAGGTACTAAAAATGACTTAAGACTAAACAAAAATAATGAGGGGTTTAGAAAAGAGAGAGGGGATGGAGAAAATAAAACCAATGGAAGGACCCAAGAGAAAAGAATCATAATCACATTTTGGCCATTGCAAACAGTTTCTTGTTTACATCCTGGTATTTTTCATTTTTAAAATTTTGGATCGTCTCGATTTAGCTGGCATAGTTAACAGCAGGTTTGCTATCACCTTTCTAGGGATTTCAGATTGTAAAATCCCCTGGGCCACATCTAAGGTGAAGGCCAGTTTCCTGTGCTTTTCTTTTCCCCCGTGTAGTCTCTGTGGACCCAGACTGCTTTTTTTTTTTCCTCTTTAGCAGCTGATGCTACACAGCCTTTCTCTTGGGGCTCCTTTCCTTCCCACATTTGCCTCCTCAGTGGTTTATCTTTTCTCCAGTTCAACGTTTTCTTGGTATGTTCAAGGACAAATACTTGCCTTTTTGGCTTTAAGGTTCTTACTTCAAGTCCTTCTGGGGAAACAGTCAGAAGAACATAACAACAAACACAGAGACATTCAAAGTTTTAAGAAATCTTATGGCATTCTTAGAGTCACTGCTCCTTGTCTATATTGCCTGCTGCTGTGACATTTATGATACCAGAAGGCACGTTAGACTCCAACTTTCTTCTTTGGTATTTCGTCCAGTAACCATTTCCCTCAGATGCATCTTCTTCTCTAAATATGAAGACCCTCTTCTCCACAAGGCCTCTTCTTCCTGGTGAAGAAGGTGAGATCCCAGGCAGAAATAAGACCTATCCATTCAGATGTCCCCTGGAATCAAATATGTGCTTGCATATAAATAGGAAAGGTTGACAGATAATATTTTCCAAAGGTAACTATAACATCTCCCAATCCACATGGTCGTCTACATTAATAATTAATGCTGCCACCCTACCTTTGAGAAATGGAGTCTTTATCTTCTCCCCTTGAATCTGAATGACCTTGTGACTAACTCAATCAATAGAATACAGCAGAGATGATGTTATATGACTCCTAGGTCATATACTACTAGGTCCCAAAAAGCAGTGAAACTTCTGCCTTCTTCCTTGAGACATATGTTATGACACCTTGAGTGGCCACATAAACATTCTGACCACCCTGAGGCTATCATGGAGAGAACTTGTGAAGATGCTTCAGTTGACAAGCCCAGCTGAGGTCCCAGCCTACAGCTGACAGCAACTGTCATTTGAGAATAAAGGTGCCTGCCAATAATTTCAGCACTCAGATATAGAGTGCCTCAACCTATTGTTAAGACTTTCCAGCTAGGGTTTCAATGTTAGGGCCTCTGTCTGGATTCCTGACATGCAGACTCCATAAGCATGATAAAATGTTTTTCAAGCTCTTAAGCACTGGCACACTTTTTAATGAAAACATGATAACCAGAACATGGTTGGAGCCCATTCAATTCAAATGAGATGCTCAGAGGTGACTGTCCCATGGAAGCAACTTAAATGTCCATCAACAGAGAAATGGATAAAGAAGATGTGGTACATATGTACAATGGAATATTACTCAGCCATAAAAAGGACTGAAAATAGGTCATTTGTAGAGACATGGATGAACCTAGAGAGTGTCATACAGAGTGAACGAAGTCAGAAAGAGAAAAACAAATATCATATATTAACACGTATATGTGAAATCTAGAAAAATGGCATAGATGACCTTATTTGCAAAGCAGAAATAGAGGTACAGATGTAGAGAACAAATATATGGATACCAAGGGGGAAGGAGGGGGTGAGAGAAATTGGGAGGTTGGGATTGACACATATATACTATTGATACTATGTATAAAATAGATAACTAGTGAGAACATACTGTATAGCACAGGGAACTCTACTCAATGCACTGTGGTGACCTAAATGGGAAGGAAATCCAAAACAGAGGTCAAGCCTATTACTTGGCCATACATGAGAAAACTGAGTCACAGTGGGGTTAAACAGCTAGACAAAACTCACATAATAAGTTGTGGAGAGAGATTCAATTCCAGGAAAACTGAGACCAAAACTCACATACTTAACAATATATACTATGTTCCCTTACAAAGGATATAATCAGACAGGTGAATAAGTTATATGGAGAGAACAGATAGACACGTAGACAGATAGATAGATAGTTGAGCTAGAAGTATATAGACGTTCATTGCTGTGTTGTTTATAGTAATCCAAAATTGGGAAAAAACAGCCTCACTATAGAGGATTAGACAAATACATTATACTATCCTCATTAAAGGCCTACTATGCAATCAGCAAAAATGATGACATAAAATAATTTGTTGACATAACATATCCTTAATGTATTTCTACAAGAAAAATGAAAAATTATAAACTTTTTACATCTTATTAACTTATTTTTATAAATATATGCCAAAAAAATAAAAGAGTCCTGGAGTCTTAGAAGCTGTTTACCATCAGAACTATCAAGATCTCTGGGTGTCTAGGTGGAAAGATCATTTATTTTCTTAGTTCTTTGTTCATTTTTATTTTTCTGCTATGGGAATTGCCATTGTCAAAAACTCAATTACTGACTTTCTTAAAATAATTAAAACAAAAATATTGAATTTATGGTAAAATTTATATTTAGAAACTAATTCCATGCCTTAACATTTTTGAAGAATATAATTAATAATTCAACACAAGATGTTAGAAGAAAAAATATTTTTTAAGAAAAAATGAGTAAGAAAATTATAAACATGAAAGGAGAAATCAATACATTTGAAAATAACATAAACAAAGCAAACAAAACATAAGCAAACAAAAAGTATAGAATGTATAATTTCAGTTGTAAAATATAAACATAAACCTGTTTTTTTTTTTTTAAACATCTTTATTGGGGTATAATTGCTTTACAATGGTGTGTTAGTTTCTGCTTTATAACAAAGTGAATCAGCTATACATATACATATGTTCCCATATGTCTTCCCTCTTGCGTCTCCCTCCCTCCCACTCTCCCCATCCCACACTTCCAGGCTGTCACAAAGCACCGAGCTAATATCCCTGTGCCTTGCGGCTGCTTCCCCCCAGCTATCTACCTTACTACGTTTGTTAGTGTGTATATGTCCATGACTCTCTCTCGCCCTGTCAAAACTCACCCTTCCCCCTCCCCATATCCTCAAGTCCGTTCTCCAGTAGGTCTGCGTCTTTATTCCTATCTTACCCCTAGGTTCCTCATGACATTTTTTTCCCTTAAATTCCATATATATTAAACCTGGTTTTAAGAAGGAAAATACTACAACAAAAGACATTTGAAGGAAAACATAAAACAAGAGGTATACAGTATGGTGGTTAAGTGTCAACATGGGTGCCAATTATGTAGGTTTCCATTTAGTTTCAATTTATACAAAGAATGTGATTTGGGGTATTTTCTTAACCTAATTTTTCTTCAACTATATAACAGGGATAATAATAATACCTCCCTGATGAGGTTGTTTTGAGGATAAATTGAGATAATATGAATAATATTATCATCTATGCAAATAACTTGGCAAATGTTGATGAAATAATTGATTTTCTGGAAGAAAACATCAAGAAACAAATAACCTACTTTTCAAAGATGAATTTATTCCCCATCTTCTTGATAAACCCTTCCCTTAGCAACTTGCCCACATGATCTCTCTTCTTTCTCTGAATCTTAATTTAAGTTTTAGTTTTTAAACTACTTTTTCAGTAGTTATGGTAGGCAGAATAATGGCCCCCAAAGATGTCCATGAACTAACCCCCAAAACCTGTGAATATGTCACCATACACAGCAAAAGGGACTTTGCAATTATAATAAATGTTAAAAACATTGCGAAAGATTACTTTGGATTATCCAGGTGAGCCCAATTTTACCACATGAGTCCTTAAAAGTGAAGAACCTTTCTCCTCTGATGGCAGATGGAGATGCAATGAAGGGGGAAGGATGAGAGAGAAATCCAATGTTGTAAACTTTGAAGATAGAGTAACGTTGCTCCCAGCAGATGAATATGGACAGCTTTGGAAACTGGAAAAAGCAAGGAAACAAATTCTACCCTAGAACTTCCAAAAATGAATGCAGCCTTGGAGATTTCTTGATTTTAGCCTGTTGAGACTTCAAAGCTACAGATAGACCTGTAAGATAATATATTAGTGTTGTTTTAAGCCACTGTTGGTGGTAATTTGTCACAGCAGCATTAGAAAACTAATACAGCATTATACTGTGATGTTCAATTAAAAAAACATATGCATAGTCTTGCCTCCTTGCTAATACAGGCCCTCTGAGGTCAGGCAGAGCTTTCAATATCTCTGTCTATAACCAATAGCATCTGGTATGTTGCTTTGCGTATAGTGAGAAGGGTTCAGTATTTATTTGATTGATCCGATGATCTTCTTACAGTATCATACTCTACCCATTCTCCTTCTTCTCTCTATATTCAATGAGTCTCAAGTAGTCTGTAGGAAAAGTCATTCAGGTTCATACTGGATAAATATAGTCTGGATTTTAGTTACGGGGTTTGGGATTAGCATATGCATCTAAAAGACGGAGTCTTTCCAGAAATAGCTTCCTTTCAGACAGATTCTGCCACCTGAAATATTAATACAACAAACATCTTTTATTCTAGTCACAAGCATTTCCTCCTAATAACCCATGATTACACTAGCTGCTTGCTTTAATTACCACATATACACTATGCACCACAAAGAGACAATAGGCATTGCACATAGACTACATCATTTCCTTCAGAGAAATGCACTGCTGATTGATGTCAGAGAGCCATTATTAGATACCATATTGGCTGGACTCAAAAGATGGACTATTTATAGAAAAACAAATTACATATATTTTGAAAGAGAAATGTAAGTGGCAAATACAGACACTAGTCATAGAGCTTTGTGGTGTCTTTATATTCATCTTGAAAAAGGTTTGACAGTCATTTTCACGTTAACATTACATATTTTTGAATAAAATAGTCACTATTATAAAAATATTTTAGAATTATTTTTAAGTTGTTTTTAAATAATAAGACAATTTGAAGATAGTTATAACATTGCACAGTAGTGAACTTGGAAGGTAATTTTGAAGTAATTCCATACAACCATTCAGCTAATACAGAAATTCATTTTTTAATATCTTGACTCATTGACTTAAGTTATTTATTTTTAGTTTGTTTAGTTTTACAAAATTCCAAAAACTTGGAAATATGAACCATCCTTAGTCATTCAGACTGAACACAGGGATTGAAGAAGTTCAAAAATAATTGTTGTTTTTTCACTTTCAAGAAATTTTGTTAGGAAATATAGGGAGGGGAGAACATAGTAACTAGACATGAACTAAGAGTTAAAGAAGGGCTGGGGAAGGTGTGAGACACTTGAGAACACTTACAGCAGGCAGGAGAGTTTGAGGTCCATCTCTGTTACTTATTTGCTGTGTGACATGGGGAAGTCACTTATCTTCCCTTAGTTATGAAGTTAGAAAAAAATTAATAATGGAAGTAAAATAACTTTATAAACACAATTCATCTAAATTGGAGTAATTTCTCCAAGATCTTTTCTCAGTTGTTAGGGTATAAGATTTACCTTTCTTCGAGTCACATTGGTTTAAACTATTTAGTTTCTTTCTGAGTGATAAAAAATACTTTGCAGTAATTACACTAAAAGTCTGCATTTATTTTCAAGGAAACAATTTTAAATTCAGCATTTAGAAATCCTATATGTGATTTCCTAGAGCTTTTCTGGAAAAGAATTAGTGAAATAAACCTTTATAATTTATTCTTTGTTTAGTTTTTAATTGTTTGGTAGGGCTACTACATTTGTGAATGAAGAGGTTTCCATTTAAAAATAATCTATAGAATTTTAGATTGATGACAATAGTTATAGTAAATTCAAGGCATTCCGAATATTAGCTACCTTAAAAAATGATCAAAACTTTATCAAAATATGGTGGTAAAGGTGAACCCACTTGTTCATATCTACATTCTCGTTAAGGAGAATGAGAAAATTTGGAACAAAAAAATAATCTGTTTGGTGATACCAAAGAGTTTCCAAGGTAGAGAGGAATTGCAAGGCCAAGATCTAGGAGAGAAGAAAAGGAAGTACCATGGAGATAAGCCCAGACTATGGGGCTATATATTTCCCAGGGGCAAATGACAATTAGAGAGGAGATTACTGAGAGACTGAGAAGCCAAGCAGAGCATTTGACAGGTTCATGTACAGCAAGGACAAAACTTGGACTCCAGAGCCCACTAAGGATGAAAGGCTGTGGTAGGCGCTCCAGGATTTAGTTCAGGATCCAAAAGGACTACACTTTAGGAATGAGAGAGAAAAGGAAATAGACCTTCTGACATTAAAAAGAGAACTTAAAAGAATATAGAGGGAAAATACTAATGATAAGATACATTAATAAGATAGAAAATAAAGATGCATTGGAGATAGATTTATAATGCCAAGATCCTACAAATACAACATTGAGCAAAAGAAGCCAGAACCCAAATAGTGCATAATAGATGATTCCATCTCTACATATTTTTTAAATGGACAGATCCAATCTATGATTTTAGAAGTCAGGATAGTAGTCTCTTTGGGAGGAGGGAAGGCATATGATTGGGAGAGGTCACAAATGGAGTTTCTGAAAGTAATGGAAATAGTTTATTTCCTGACCTAGATAATAGCTATGCAGCTTTATTCACCTTGTGACAATTCATTAAACTATACGTTTTGATTTATGCACTTTTCTGTATGTATGCTACAGTCAATAAAACTGAAAGAAAAAAAAAAACCTTGAACAACAGAGCAAATGACAATAATATATACAAAATTCTACTTAAAAATAACACGCGTATCCTTCTAAAGGGCCAGTGATGAATTTGTCTTTAACTTCAGAATTGTAGAGACCTAATTTATACAGAGTACAATCTATCCTACACAATAAAAATGTTCTTTTTTTAAACACAAACCAGATCTTTCCATACACTACTCAAAACTCCCCATGACTTCTTGTCACTCTTAGAACAAAATCCACAGTGTGCAAGGCTGTTCGTAATCTGGCCCCTGGTCATTACTCTGACTTCATTTCTTATTTCTCGCTTTGCCCTAGCACTCCAGATTCCTCCCAGAACCTTAAATACACTTAGTAGGTTTCTCTTCAAGGTGTTTGTGGGTTCTTTTTAGTCTGGAATGTTCACAACCCAGAGATGTGCTCCTTTAGTCCTTTGCCTTATTCATGATGTTACTCAAGTGCTACTTCCTCAGCCAGGCCATCTCTGAACACCTTATTTTACTTTTTATTTTTCTTTTTAAAATTTTTTACTTGAAGTATAGCTGACTTACAATGTTGTGTTAGTTTCAGGTGTACAGCAATGTGAGTTAGCTATATATGTATAAAATATATATATATACATTCTTTTTCAGATTTTTTTCCATTATAGGAGATTACAACATATTGAATGTAGTTCCGTGTGCTATACAGTAGGTCCTTGTTGTTTATCTACTTTATATATAGTAGTTGTGTATCTGTTAGTTCCAAACTCCTAATTTATCCCCTCTCCCTTTCCTCTTTGGTAACCATAAGATTGTTTTCTATGTCTGAGAGTCTGTTTCTGTTTTGTAAATAAGTGAACACCTTATTTTAAAACACACTCCCAACTTCTAGATGCCCTCTCTTTCTTTTCCCAGCTTTTTTCATTCTCTTATCATTTATAACTGATGAAATACGTCATGTTTATTTGTTGATGTGTTTTCCAGCACAAGGAATTTGCCTATTTGCACATCTCTTCCTTGTTAACATGTAAAACATGTCTGGCATGGAGTAGGCATTCCACATGTTGTTCTGAAATGACTAAGTGAATGAATAGATGAATTAATGTAAGGATGCAATGTATTCCAAAAACAGTTGGCAAAAAGATTTGAAGACTGTAATACAACTCACCAATGTCAGGACACTTTTATACCCTGGGACCACCAGTCTTAACGTTTAGTAATGTGAAGACAGTTTGTTTTCACAAGGGGAAAAAAGATGTGAAATTTCTTTCTAATTGGATTGCTATGAACTACAAAGCACAGCAGCCTTTGTTTTCAATGCTACAGACTGACTGATCACATTTGTAGGTGTAGCTCACAGCATTCCCAGGGAAAAAAACAAAGAAAGACTTGCTAAGGCAGGATTCTGCACAGGTTGTTGTTTACTCAACTTTATCTTCTCTGGGCATCAAAATCTTTATCCCCTAACTTAAGTGTCTGTATTAGTCAGAGTTCTCCAGAGGAACAGAACCAAGAGGAGTTTTATATATATATATATATATATATATATATATATATACACACACACACACACACACACACACCCCAATAGTAGATAAAAGACAGATAGATAGATGCCAGATAGATACGTTTATTATGAGGAATTGGCTCACATGATTATGGTGGCTTAGAAGTCCCATGATCTGCAGTCCGTGGGCTGGAGCCCCAGGAAATCCAAAGCCCTAGGAAAGCTGATGGTGTATTCCAGTCTAAGTCCAACAACCTGAGAACCAGGCATGCTGATAATGTAATGCTCACAGTCTGAGAGCAGAAGATAAGATGAGATGCCTCACTCCAGCAGTGAGGCAGAAAAATAAAAGAGTGAATTCCTTCTTCCTCTACCTTTTGTTCTATTCAAGCCATCAAGGGATTTGATGATTCCCATCAACATTGGGGAAGACAATTTACTTTACTGAGTTCATTGATCCAAATGCTAATCTTAGGGAAACACCTTCACAGACACACCAGAAAAAAAAATGTTTAATCTGGGCATCCCATGACATATCAAGCTGACATATAAAATCAACCATCACAGTGTCCTTATATGATAATACTGGTAGGTCTCTTTTAACTCAGGAATCCATAAAGATAATTTTTGGAGAATGACTGAACCTAATTGAGACACACTATAATTGAGTAAGTCTAATTGAGGCATATAATACATACATACAATTAGTGAAGAAAGATATACAATAATTCTTGATTCTTGATAGAGGTCTCCAATGCCACATTATTAAGAAATAAATTTTGTCCCATCTGACTTCTCTCTGGGGTGCATAGTTTTGCTGCTGACCATCACAGTTCATGCTAAAAAAAACCTGTGTCTTGCTTTAGGGATCATCCAGGTTAGTAACTGTGAACATGGGATTTGGAGTTAGTCGGAACGGTCTTCAAGTCTGTCGAATGAAATAAAAACTCACAACCTGAGAGCTGTGAGTTTCAGTTTTATCTGGGGCCTTACTGAGGACAATAGCCCAGTAGACAGCCTCTCAGATAACTCTGAGGAAATGCTCCAAAGAGTTAAGGTGGGGGTGGTCAGCATATATGTGATTTTGGAGAAGGGGGTACATGCAATCAAGCACACATGTAGGTAGTAGCTTACGACCAGTCACAAGGAACAGATATCTAAGTTAATGGTTTTAATGCTTTTCTAAGTATGGGGAGATGCAAGAAATTGGGTTCATAAAATTTCCTCCCGAAAATATCTTACTATCTGAAGGCCTGTTCTGCCAGTTTCCACAGAGCACAGAGTGTCTCATTCCTGGTCTCCACCCTGAACTCATTTCAGGGTGCGTGCAAGGTCAGCAGCTGAAGTGGCTAATGACTCAATCCTTGCAGAGCCAATGGTGAATGATATTCTTTAGCTGGAAAATCTCAGTCTTGAAATTAGTAGTCGTATGATCTTGAGCCATTTGCTTAACTTTTCTAAGCTCTGGTTTCCTGTTTTTAAAAAATACGGTTGATAGTTATACATATTTCCTATGATTTTTCAATAAGGCTTAAAAGCAATAACATTGTGAAATATTCAGTGCAGTACTTGGCATATAGTAATCACTCAATAACTGTAACCTTGTAAAAAAACCAACATGAACAATTATACGAGTGAAATGATTTAATGTATAACTTTATGTGCTTTCTCAACCTATGACTTTATAATTCCTAAGGGAGACTTTATTTTCTCTAGTATACTCTGCAACTTTCTGTCTTTTACCAGATTGCTTTATGTCTATCTCCAGCCACTCTGTAGGAACAAAGTTCTTTATACAGTCAATAATAAGAGAGAGTTTTAATCCCCTTCAAGAAAGAAGAGTCCTTTCGTGTTTGGCAAAGAGCTTTCCCAAGGTTCAGAGGCATGGCCACCATGGTACTGCCTGTGCAACACCTCTAAGCTTTCCCCAAGAAATCATGTCAGGGAGTTCCTATTCCATCCCTTCATGCTCCTTGTCTGGGCTGCATAGGCTCCTATACACATTAAACGTACTGTCTTCCACTTGGTATTTAGTCCTGGATTGCCACAGGCTGTTGCTACTGCATCAGGTTTGCCCAAAGTCTGTTACGCCTCATGTATTTTGAGACTTGGAAATGGAATGTCAGTTCTTCAATGCCAAAGGCACCACCTGAGGCTGTTGTGTGATTCAAGCATTTTCATCTCCTCCTGCTCTTTTGCTTTGAAATCAGTAAGGTTATGCATAATCAAAGAACAAATATGATCACTCAAAGGAATTAGTGGCTGGTAAATTTAGAACTAACCCCTCATATGAGACTTCACACAGAGATTGTTTTTCATCTTTCTCTGCATGTCACAGAGCTCATCTAAATGAGAAGCACAAATGTTTTCAAAGGCAATTCCACACACAGCTCAAAAGTATAAAAATAATGGTGAAAAAGAAGACTTGGGTGTATTATCAGCTCCACCCACCTGACTTTTTATTGCACTCAAGATATATTAATAATCTGACTGGCTTTTTAATGATTTTTTTAATTAATTGGACAAGGTTACATCATTTAGGAAAGAATATTGAACATTCCTAATATTTAAATGGTAAGCATGAAGAATCAAGGACAAGTTAATTAACATAATATTAGTGGAATATCTATCACATGAAAAGTGTTGTGATAGGTTTGGGGGGAATATAAGAATGATGTCTTAGTCACCTCGGGCTGCTGTAACAGAATACCATAAACTGATAGCTTATCAACCATAGAAATGTATTTCTCTAGTTCTGGAAGCTGTAGGACAGATTTGGGTGCTAGAAGGTTCTGGTGAGAGCCCTCTTGCAGATGGCTAATTTCTCATTGCATTCTCACATACTGGGAAGACAGCTAGCTAGCTTTTTGACCTCTTCCTATAAGTGCACTAATCTTATTTATGAGGGCTCCACCCTCGTGACCTAATTACCTCCCAAAGGCCCCACCTCCAAATACCATCACATTGGGATTAGGGTCCAACATTTGAATTTTGGAGGGACACAAATATTTGGTCCATAGTAGATGACTAAAAACAGTTGCTGATCTCAAGAATTTCACTATTGAGCTGTCAACAAGTAAGGCATAACTCTATGGAATCCTACTGATTCCCTGAAACTGAGCTTGCAGTATTCAGTGTGTCTGAGGAATATGCCATATTTACCTTTTTGCAAATGTTCTCAACATAAGGTGGAAGAAAGTTTAGGAGAAAAAAAAAATTCAGAAATCAACTTAAGAGATTATATGTGCAAACTGAAAGTCCTGCTAAATCTCAATGCTTTACATATTCATTCCTGATACTTACAGTCTCTGGGGACAGAGACCCTTTCAACTAGCCCTGCTTCCAGAGCTATTAGTGCACTTGTATCCCTATTACTTTGCTAGATTCTCACTGAGGCTCAATCCTGATCTCTCTGGGAGCCATTATAGATGCCATTCCCTTCATACATTCTCAGCTCTGTGCTCTCCTCTCATGAGTGCTGCCTTTACAGGAAGTTTACATCTTATCTAGAACATACTTTTATTCTTTTCCTTTGTCTCTTTTCCTGCATTTTTAATATTTTCTTCTCTCCTTCCCCCTTTGCTGCCCTAGTGAAAAATGTAAAGCTCATAACCACATGAAGCTATAGAAAATGCCTTTTTGGAGCTATTACTCATGACATAACAGTCGGCTTATAGCCGTGGACCTTATTTGCAGACTAATATACATAGGAAGAAACCAATAAGTCCCAATTTACACAAATTAAAATGAAATAGAACAGTATTTGAGAGAGAGTTCTATAGGTATCATAAGAATGTGCCTGGGGCATTTGCAAGTGATCGATTTTGATAATAACTAGAAGTGGCATAAGCTTAGAAAAGAAAGACACATCTGTGTCCGGATTGGACTAGAACTGTCTCGTGGGTTGTAAAGAACCTCAGTTAGTTTCTGAAGATAGATAGGATTTAAAAAGTGAAAATGATTGGGAGTTGTCCTAGATGAGGGAAATCTGTGATTGATGGTGGGTGCATAAATGTAAGGTGAACTCCACTGAGAATAGTGGAGTATATGCAGCTGAGGTCTAATTCCATCAAAATTCTGGGTCTAGATCTGATTCCTTCTTCTTTTGTTTGCCAAGCAAACTACTTGGTATACAGAAAATGTGTGTGTGTGTGTGTGTGTGTGTGTGTGTGTGTGTGTGGTGTGTGTGTGTTTGTGTCTGAACACCAATAAGTTTCTTCATGAGGTAGTCAAGGTACCATTTCCTTGTGTGCCTCTCCGCTGACTGTGGGGATTGGATCAAATTGCAAAGTAATAACACTGTCGAGAAAGGAATGTTACTGTCTTAAAGGATAAGCTTTCAAATATATTCCAACGAACACTGTTAGGGGCTTAAGGGAAATCTCATTTCACTTGCTAACTTTTCTAATGCAGGTCAGGTATATAACCTGTCTCCTAAGAGGATAGAGAAAGATATGTTGAATAAGGCTGCGTGAGAACAGCCAACACCAAGGAGAAAATGATGACCCTTCTCTTACCTTTTTGTATTTAGCAACGATATGAAGGCTAAATAGTGAGGTGTTTGTTGATATCATTAGCACTGCAAATATAAATATTAAATGATATGCTTGCCCAGATTGTCATTTCTAGTTATTTTTATGGATATATAGCAACTAAGGGCTACTGGTGCTGTATTTTACTGGGTGTTTTTCAGTACTTTGTATTGATATAATGGATTTATAACTTTGCTGTCGCCAGATTTCTCTTCTACCTAATACCTAGGCATTCTAGCTCTGCTTCCCCTATCAACTACTTGTCAGGTAACATTTTTCCTCAGTTGCTTTCTCTTTATTCCATTCTACAGTCTCAGATTTATTCATTGCTTCATTCATCATTTAGTCTTTGAGAAAAAATGAGAGAAGACATCTTAGAGAGGGGAAAACATAGTACAATCAGGAGAAAAAAGATGGGAAAGAAAGATGGCAATGCTATAAATATCTCCCTAACCCTTTTATTGGGCTCTAGAATTTTTAAAAATCTTATGCTTTCTGTAGGGCCTTCTAGAAAATAAGTTTGATGAAAACTCAAAGTGGATTAAAGGTCTAAATGTAAGGTGAGACACTATCAAACTCTTAGAGGAAAACATAGGCAGAACACTCTATGACATAAATCAAAGCAAGACCCTTTTTGACCCACCTCCTAGAGAGACGGAAATAAAAACAAAAATAAACAAATGGGACCTAATGAAACTTAAAAGCTTTTGCACAGCAAAGAAACCATAAACAAGACCAAAAGACAACCCTCAGAATGGGAGAAAATATTTGCAAATGAAGCAACTGACAAAGGATTAATCTCCAAAATTTACAAGCATCTCATGCAGCTCAATATCAAACAAACAAACAACCTAATCCAACAATGGGCAGAAGACCTAAATAGACATTTCTCCAAAGAAGATATACAGACTGCCAGCAAACACACGAAAGAATGCTCAACATCATTAATCAGTAGAGAAATGCAAATCAAAACTACAATGCGATGTCATCTCACACCGGTCAGAATGGCCATCATCAAAAAATCTACAAACAATAAATGCTGGAGAGGGTGTAGAGAAAAGGGAACCCTCTTGCACTGTTGGTGGGAATGTAAATTGATACAGCCACTATAGAGAACAGTATGGAGGTTCCTTAAAAAACTAAAAATAGAACTACCATATAACTCAGCAATCCCACTACTGGGCATATACCCTGGGAAAACCATAATTCAAAAAGAGTCATGTACCACTGTGTTCACTGCAGCTCTATTTACAACAGCCAGGACATGGAAGCAACCTAAGTGTCCATTGAGAGATGAATGGATAAGGAAGATGTGGTACATATATACAATGGAATATTACTCAGCCATAAAAAGAAATGAAATTGAGTTATTTGTAGTGAGGTGGATGGACCTAGAGTCTGTCATACAGAGTGAAGTAAGTCAGAAAGAGAAAAACAAATACTGTATGCAAACACATATATATGGAATCTAAAAATAATAATAATAATAATAAATTGGTCATGAAGAACCTAGGGGCAAGATGGGAATAAAGATGCAGACCTACTAGAGAATGGACTTGAGGACACGGAGAGGGGTAAGGGTAAGCTGGGACAAAGTGAGAAAGTGGTAGTGTATATATGGACATATATACACTACCAAAATGTAAAATAGATAGCTAGTGGGAAGCAGTCACATAGCACAGGGAGATCAGCTCGGTACTTTGTGACCAGCTAGAAGGGTGGGATAGGGAGGGTGGGAGGGAGGCAGACGCAAGAGGGAAGAGATACGGGGATATATGTATATGTATATGTATATGTATAACTGATTCACTTTGTTATAAAGCAGAAACTAACACACCATTGTAAAGCAATTATACTCCAATAAAAATGTTAAAAAAAAAAAAGAAACAAACAAACTACTAATCACATTCCAGCAAAAATGTCCTTATTGTTCCCTTACATAAAATAGATAAAAAACATTTAGAGGCCAAGCATCAAAGATGGTGAGTAAAAAAAGCAGATTCAATACCATGAGGGACGAGTTCTTTGCAAGAGGGCTTTCCTCTCTCTCTAAGGATTGCAGTCTTCCTGTCTCTATTGCTACTGGTACAATAGTGTACAGAATTAAAACTTTCCACAACCAGACCTCTGTCTTTTCACATGAATAATTGAAAGCCCACATCATTCTTTTGTCTTGTTCTCAATGAGCCTTCAGATAATGGTCATTATGGCCATTATATCTTTCTATAATAATCAGGTTAAGCCATAGTTGCAATTCTTTTTTTTTTAATTTAATTTTTTTTTTATACAGCAGGTTATTAGTTATCTGTTTTATACATATTAGTGTATACATGTCAATCCCAATCTCCCAATTCATCCCATCACCACCATCACCACCCCCGCTTTCCCCCCTTGGTGTCCATACGTTTGTTCAGTACATCTGTGTCTCTATTTCTGCCTTGCAAATCGGTTCACCTGTACCATTTTTCTAGATTCCACACATATGCGTTAATATATGATATTAGCTACAATTCTGCCTGTAAGTGGCACAAACAAAAAAAGTAGTAATCATAGGTGAATGACATTATCCTTCACGATTCTGTAAATTGTGAGTTAGAAATACCAACCAACGGCAGCAGTGGTCCATGTGTGCGGGTCATAGAAGAGACACTCAAGTGCATCAAATGAATCTGCTTCTAACTCCATGTCATAAGCCAGCAAAACAGGACCCTAAGAGATAAAATTCTATGACTTAACTTCACAGGTTTCTTCCTGATTGCTGAACTGAGACTTGAATCCAAGACCCTACCTTTCTATGATGAGTACTTTAAATAATAAGAATTTTATTCACCAGTGAGAAATAGCTCTCAATTTTGAGGTTTTTAAAATATAAATGCATCTTGATTTCACATCTGGTGTTTCATAAATTGTTCACTTTCTACAAGAATATCTGAAAACGAGAAAGAAGTCGAAGGGCATTTTACCTAGCAGCAATGATGCAAATGATTATTTATTATTGTACACATTTTTGGTACTTTTTATTTACACTAAAATCTTCTGTCACTTTACTATGGAAGAGTCTTAGATAGGAGTGTCCCAGAAAATAGATACCACATTTGCTCCTTGAGCAGAATGTACTGTAGTCCTAGGCTTTTTGGTTATGTTAATGATGCAAAATTTATGCAAATAAGTTGAAATAATGTATTGCCTTTCTAGAAGAAACACAAAAAATATGCACCGATAAGTCCTTATGGAAATGTTGAACAACCACTTCATAATTTAACTTTCGAGAGAACTTTTTAAAAATTTATTAATTTATTTATGGCTGTGTTGGGTCTTAGTTGCTCCGTGGGGGCTTTTACTAATTGCGGCAAGCAGGGGCTACTCTTCGTTGCGGTGGGCAGGCTTCTTATTTCAGTGGCTTCTCTTGTTGGGGAGCAAGGGCTCTAGGTGCGGGGCTTCAGTAGTTGTGGTACGTGGGCTCAGTAGTTGTGGCTCATGGGCTCTAGAGCGCAGGCTCAGTAGTTGTGGCACTCGGGCTTAGTTGCTCCATGGCACGTGATATCTTCCCAGACCAGGGCTTGAACCCATGTCCCCCGCATTGGCAGGTGGATTCTTAACCACTGTGCCACCAGGGAAGCCCATAACTTTCCAGAAAACTTTGAGGAATGTGTTATTTGAGGACCTACTTCATCTCCATCAGAGCTGGACATTAATCAGGTCTGTAGAGTTCAACTGATCCATGTGGGTCCCTCCTGGCCTGAAGCCTGTATCATGAAACAAACACTAACCTAGAAGTCATAACAGTCTAGGTTCAAGACATGCTGTTTCTTAATTGTATGACCCTGGAAAGTCACTTACACCTTTTAATTCTGTTTTCACCACTGACAAAGATGATAATAACACTTTTCTCATAGGGTGACATGAAATTTAATGAAATGGATGTGTGCGAACACCCTTTTAAAATTCTTAGGCATTATTATTACAAGATCACTATTTTAATATATTTTTAGAAATTTAAAGTTGATATAATTTGGAAAACTTTAAAATTAGTGACTCCTAAAATAACCCTTGAATAAGGAATACTCTAATCGCAAATAATTTTAACGATTTTAAGACTCTTGATTATGTTGCCCAAACCCCAGTGAATTGATTTTAATTATTAGTCAATGATATGAGCAAAAATACATAATAAAAATTTTAATGGATAATTCTGCCTTTCAACTTAAAATCTGCCAGTGTTCTTCTCTTAGCACACTCTGGCCTTTCACCCCTTCTTTATTCCCTCCACTCTAGTGGAAGTAAAGTGACATAACTAATTAGTTACTTTGGGAAGAAGAACTGCATACTTGGTTTAGTTTCACTCTTTTCTCTTGTGCTCATGAGCCTGTCCTCCAAGAACACACATTTTCCTCCATTTCTCTATGTTGCCCATGATGGGAGGGTAAATCTGCTTATTTCTGAAGTTTGAGATTAGCAGGAGTATTTAGCTAACCAATCGAGAGCCATACCTGCCAACCTGGTCTCTGGTATTTTGGGGGCCTCCATTTTGAAGACATGATTTTTTTCTCAACTTCCTCAGATCACACCAGGGTGAGGAGGGACAACAGTGATTGTGTGGTGGCTCTGTCAGTATTCTGACATTAAATGCATCAGCCAGAAATAATGAAAATTAAAACTAAAATGGTGGAATCTGGGGGGCTGGGGTGGGCAGCAAAGTATATACATGGAGAAGCGTTGGGGATTTAAGGATGTGTGGTCTGGGCCTTGGTGTCCTGACCTTGGTGACATGAAGAAGGCAATTTTAGTCCCAGAGGAGTTTTTAATACATTCTGTGACTGAATAAATTGAAATATTTTAACCCAACTTCATGGTATTTGGGGCTGTGGTTCATAACTGTAGCTAGTGGTCTTTTTGTCTAAAAGCAAAAGCTGTTTTCCTGGAAGCAAAGATTTAAACAAAGGCCCCTGGGCTTCAGGAAATGTTCTCAAGGAGGGACGTCAATGAGAGGGGAACTGTAAGTGATTATTTGAGATGAGGAGCAGAATGCAGGGACCTCAGCAAAACAGAATGAAGTCACTCAGCTCTCAGCAGATGTGTAGAGTTTGGCAAAGACTCAAAGCTCTGGGGCCTAGAAAGCACAGAGATCCAGATTCAGAAAACTGCACCCTCCTCTGAAGGCACAGCTTTTTCTAAGGAGATACGGCTGAGGCAAATCTTCCACTGCAAGGAAGCGAGTACAGGCCTCTAGATCTTAGGAGGCAAAACAGTATTGGCTGCTTTATATTGCCAGGTAGTGAAATCCTGCATAAGCTTCTGAGCACTGGTGAGGTTTAGCTGTAGATCACTCTTGCCAGACACCTCTGGACGGGATGTGCTCAATTCCGTTCTGTGTGTGGAGTCAAGGAAATAAGTGTGGGAGAGCCCATCGTGAAGATTGTCTACAAACTCAAAATCATTTCCCACGTCACAGTTTCAGGGTGGTAGTGGATTGGTTAATTCCAGGTTGAGGGAGAGAAGTTCGCAGGCAAGTTTCTTGGCAAGAGGCCCTGGAACAATCTACAATGGCTCCGAACTGAAAACGTATTATTTCCAGGAGAGTGAGTCCCTGGGGCCTGAGCCGCCACCTCTGCAGACTTCTAAACTTTGCAAACAGTCTAGGTGTCAGTCTCAGAGACAGGAGGCTAAGTGCCTAAATGGATTCTCCCCTCAGACACGTGATTGCAGAGCACCAAAATTAACTTCTTGCTAGAAGAGTTCTCACAACTGAGTTTAAATTCACACGTCTTGGGTTTAGAACACCTGGAACAGACTGAGTGGTGCCCTCGCCAGGTTGCCATCAAGAACTTTTTCTTCTTCTCTCAAAAGTATTTTCTGTTCTGGTCTTTGGTGTCATTAAATATCAGGTTCTGGGAGTGTTTTTTTTTTTCTGGAATAACTGTTTTTAGAAGTGAGGATTGGCTTAACTTAAAATTCCTTAATTTGAAGAGTATGATCATTTTTGTGTCTTATTTTTTGAACTTCTTAAAAAGGGAGACACTACAAATTGTGGTTGAACTAACACAGCTTCTCAGACCATTAAAAGAATTTGACTTGTTCTAGAAGGAAACAGTGATAGAACCCAGGTCTACCAAAGCAGGAAGAATCATTCTAGCTAGGACTGGACTGAAGAAGTTGGAGAGGATGAATTTTGCACTTTTATTCCTTTAATTTTTTATTAAAAGGGAAACAGAGCTTAATTTCTTGAGTATGAAAGTGGATTATATGTTTAGCTTTAATTTCTTTCTGAGAAGTCAATAGTTTGCATTCAAATGTTAGCATCTGGACGTTGGCATCTTGGAATATCTTAATTCATTTAATCTCACTTAAGAATCTCTAACACATTACGTCATGTGACTGAGCATATTATTGGATAAGAAATCAATACGAAGTGAACATGGGCTTTGGGGACTGAGTGGCCTTGGGTTAATTAATACATGATTTTCATCCATTTCAGAACTTTGAAGGCAAAATGCCTATTGTCCACATTGATTCTAAGAAAATGCTCAAAGAGAAGTAGTCAGTATACAGGAGTGACACCTTGAAAATGGAAGACTGTCCAAATACACTGCTGATCACTTCTCTTGGGAGACAATAGACAAACCCCCATTTTGTTAAACCCTACATGTTTATAGGAATAAAAAGTGGGACAACTCTTTTCCCCATTCCTGATTTCTATGAGGAGGGATTTCCCTTGAACATGTCTCACCTCTTGCGCTCCTTCCCTCCCCTCATTCCTTCTCACAAAGAAGGAATGAGAGTCGTACTACCTGTGTTCAAGTTCTGCCAACACCTCTTAGTAACAAGAGTTTGAACAAGGCAAGTTGATTAACTTCCCTGTGACTCCCATTTCTCATTATAAAATGTGGCCATTAATAGTCTCCAATTTATGAAGTCAATGTGTAGATTAAACCAAATACCGTAGGTAAAGTGTTGAGGAAAATGCCTGTCCACACAAAGTGTTATGTTTAAGTGTTAGCTATTATTTGTCAAATCTGTCTTCAGTTTTTTTAAATGATGCTTGTTCAAACCTTTGAAGATTGCTCTGCTTGTTTGAAACTATGGAAAAAGAGAGACTATTTTTTTCTCATTTTTGTATACATCAATTTTCCTTGAACCCTGTCCTAGTATAATAGCCCTTTGTTCATAATCTAAATATGAGAATAAGCAACCTATAAAGTATTCTGGAGCATTTGTAAGCAGAAAATTATAGGAATATTGAGATCTCAATGCAACTAGTCTTCCCTCCATTGTCAGACTTAAACTACTTAAGATGAATATTTGAATATTAAGATGAATATTTGGGAGAGGGTTCTAGATTTGGAAATATAGGAACAGATATGAAATAGATAACCAGAGGAGTGGTAAAATGTTGACTGGATTAGGGAAATCTAGTAGGACTTCCAGTAGCACTAAGGGCCTACTTGAGATTAGTGGTCATAATAAAAAGTGATAAAGAGGCTCAGAGGAGGTGCAGACTAGGTAAACAGTTGTATTTATCCCGGACAGGTGTTTTGACAGGCAAGTATGATGGCCTCCATACCACCACCAGCAGGATGAAGACTGACCTGCAAAGCCTGGTGCAACTGGAAAACTCCCTGGCGTTCCTGGTAAGACTCCATAGCTTCATTCCAAGCCTCTTAAATTAAATATGAGCAAAAGAAAATTATTCATGTATCAAAATATTATTATACCATAACCAAGTAAGACTAATTTCAGGAATGTTATCGTAAAACCTATCAGTAGAGTTCACTCCATCAACATGGTTAGGGAAAAAATTAACATGACCATGTGATAAATACACATTAATTTTTAGGAACTAATACTAATTATAAGTAAATTGGAATAAAAGAAAATTACTTAAATAAAATACTTTACCAAAATCAACAATTATTACCATAGATAAAGACACCAAACCCATTTCATTTGAATTCAGGAACTTTGCAGGGATGCCCAATCACCATCATTACTCAGTCCTACCTCAGAGTTTCTAGCAAATGCAATCATGCAATAAAATAAAATCATATTTTTTTAAAAAGAAATATAAGAAATAAGACTTTTGGATGATTTGATATTTTAAATAGACAAAAACAAAACACTCATTAAGAAATAAACTGATAATGCATTCAAGTATTGGTAAACAAAATCAGCAATTCAATACTGTGTCTAATTTAGCAATGAACACTTACAAGAAAAGGAAAAAAAATTTTTTTCATTCATAAACCTCCAAAAATTGTAAAATGCACATGAATGAATTTAATGGTAAAGGCATAGGATCCACATGTATAAAATCTTATTGAAGGACATAAAACACAATGAACCAGTTAAAACCAATTCATAGTCTTGAACAAAAGCCTTAATATTATGAATATGCTAGTTGTTCAAAAATGAATGAGTAAGTGTTAATACAATTCTAATAGAATCCCAATCGAGTTGAACTTCTGGGGAAGGCAAGAGTTTCTGAGAGTAATTGAAAAAAAATTTTAAAAAAGACCTTATAGTTTATATGGAAAAATAAATGCCTAAGAATCACCAAGAACATTTGAAAAAAGAATAGTGAACAAACTTTCATATCAGATATCACAGCATATCATAAAGCTTCTGTACTTAACACATAATTGGCATTGATATGGAAAAATAAAGCATTGAAACAAACTAGAGAATCCAAAAATGGATTCAAGTATATGTGAGGACACAGCACATTGAAATTGTTTAATAAACGCTGTGATCAGCATTACCACCTTTATCGTCATCATGCCATGATTATATGATACCAGTTATCACTATCATCACCACACCCTCCCAATACACAGTTCCTGGCATAGAATAAGCTTATATCAATATTGTTTGAATGGAACTGATACAAGAGTGAGGCATCAGTAATTACATTATATAAACAAAATGAATCTGGAGAACTATGTGGAGGTTTCTGACCAGTTGTGATATATTTATAGACAAGTGAAGTAGCGCATGTGAAAGTGTTTTGCAGATGATAAAGTTTTTATGTAAGTGTCATTTTTGACATTAGCATTATTTTATACCCTGCAAGGTCAGAGGACTATGAAACAGTGACTTACAGTACATATGACACATGCATGTTGGTAAACGTACTAAATCTTTGTTCTGTCCATAGGCATAAATAAGATAAGCTTGTATTTCTACATGTTCAGCCAAGCTTTTGTGGATAAAGGATCAGGAAAGGGGCACTGTTACCATGTTAACATATTAACATATTTGACTTTAAGGAACATAACAAGCTCACATAACGTGAGTCTATAACATGAATGATTTGCCTTGGTTCTGTTACATACTACCTCATCTCATATGTATTTTCTCAGAGGTAACAAAAGAAAGTGGAATCTGCTTTATTTCTGATGATAAATTACGCGCTGTGGACTTTGTATAAACCCTGGGGTATTGCTTACAAGCTATGTTGAGCTTTTTCTTCCAGTCTTAATGGTCCAAAGTGTTAAAAGACATTTTATAGGCTAATTTACTTTGGTTGTTATTCTATTCCTCCAGAAGTCAGAGCACTAGATACATCATTTTATGTTTTAATGGATAGGAGTCATTATAGTAGTAGGGAGTGGGAAGTGAGGAAGTTTTCTAACTCTTCTCTAACTGTCTTTAAAGTTTGTTCATTTCTATATCCGTATGCACTTGGCATGGCATACTTTGGGGTGTAACAAGAGCTTGCTTTCCTGTTTTCCTTCTTTCAACTCTATGCAGAGACCTAATTGTTCGATCATTTTGAAGCCTTCATGTCATCCTATAGGGCAATACCACGGCTGCTATGAAGGATGCTGGCTCTTCACCTTTCTACGTAGAAGTGCTCCGTGTTTGTAGTTGAGAATACAGATCATATAGGGAAAAATAAATCTATTTTTATTACAGACTGTGACCCAGATATTAACTATATGTTTCAAAAACCCCACATTATTCTTTTGTTGTGTACCTCTGCTTCAGACTGAGTCTGATCTCAAAGATCCACAAGATCTGAAATATAAATGAGTGCCTACTACATGTCAGGTGCACAACTGAGTCCACATGTGTTGTTTCATTTAATCAATACTAATTCCCTGTCATTTAGATATTATTATCAACCGTTTAACCTATGATAAAAACAGAGACAGATCACAGGACTTTACATAAAGGTTCACAAAAATTACCTACAATTAAACCTCTGTAGTTTTTTCTGTCATAGAAAAATAGGATTACAGTCTGAGTTGAGACATCTAAACAAATAGTGAGCTTTTGACATTCTCTACTTGAACTTTAAAAATAAATAACCATACATTCCTGTGCTAAAGATACTCCTGTTGTGGGAGAATAGAGGAGCATGATGTACAATATTTCACACAGTACAATGTTTGTTTACACAGCACAATTGTTTATGGGGCTCATTGGCAGTGTCTCTGCAAATTCGGGTTATGAAAGGATAATTCAAATACAACAACAATTTTTAAATTTCTGTAAATCTTATTTTTATGGCAAGGGAAGAAAAAGAATTCCCTAAGCAAACCTTTATTATTTTGTTCCTTTTGCTATCATCATCATCATCAACTAGAGCAATCCTGATTATGAATGTATTAATTGACAGAAACATAACAGAAATTCATTTAAATGTCAACAACAAGGAATTATTTGGCTTACATCCTTGAAAAGTTCAAGAAAAGTTTTCAAGTAAATCTGAATCCAGAGTTTCAAAAGCTGTCAGCAAGGTCTTGACATTTTCTTTCCAACCCTCAGTTCTACTTTCTTTGTTGGCTTCATTCTCTATTTGACTCTGTCCATGTGATAGCTAAGTTGCTTCCTGGAAACTGAGGCTTAACTGGTCCTTAGCACTTCCGTCTCAGAAAAACATTTCTCACCATGTATCTATGTCAGTCTCCGCAATAGGATCTGATTGGAGCTGCTCGAGCATGCACCAAGTGCTTGGGCTGCTTTGATAAAGCATCCTAAATCTCATGCCCACTTCTGTGAAAAGTTATCAGGTCTGTTTCCAAAAAGAAAAGAAGGGAAATAGATCTTAGACGGAAAGAGTAACATTCCAAAAACTTATGAAAGATGTAATTAATACATGTGAGAAAAATGCATCAAGTTTTTGATCTGTTTTTTTTTTTTTTTTTTTGCGGTACGCGGGCCTCTCACTGTTGTGGCCTCTCCCGTTGCGGAGCACAGGCTCCAGACGCGCAGGCTCAGCGGCCATGGCTCACGAGCCCAGCCGCTCCGCGGCATGTGGGATCCTCCCGGACCAGGGCATGAACCCGTGTCCCCTGCATCGGCAGGCGGACTCTCAACCACTGCACCACCAGGGAAGCCCTGATCTGTTTTTATAGCGTAAGTTTTTGAGTTACAGGTATAAGCCTAACTCCTCAAATCTTTTAATTTTCTATTCCAAACACCTATACCACATTTTGTTTCCGTGTGTAAATATATTTTAGATCTAACAATGCAGGGCAATGAGCAAATCTGGTGAACCATGTGTTGGGAGGGAGGGAGGAGGAGTTGGGAGACAAAGGTCCAGGTAGTTAGTCACCAGCAAAAATATATTTAAGTTGCACGGTCCGTTATAGAAAGCTGGAGTCAGAATTCAAACACTCACTCAGTTCCATTTCAGAAGTGTGCAAAAAAATAAATGCGAATTTGGAGAATCATACTAGGTTTTCCAGGAAAAAAACAAACAAACAACTATTGGAAAATGCAGTGGAGTTTAGTAAGATGGTAGGAGTTTAGTGAGAGAAATTATGTGTCAAAGAAAGTCATTTAGAAGGATCTGATGATATAAAGAGAGATGGTAAATCTAAGTTTGGAATTCTCTCATCAGAAAGAGAACATAAGCTCATTTAATATTCATAAAAAGATTGAGTAGAAACATACTGGGGTATAATCAGAAGTGCAGTGCTCAAATGTCACTGTTAAAATAAGAAGTTTCTTGTCATTAAAATAAACACATGAAAGAGATCCTTAAAAGAAAATATGATAAGTTTCACTCACTAAAATTGTCCTCTCTTTTCCTTAGGGCTTTCTTAAAGACATAATTAAAATTTCGGTATCCTCAAAACTTTTTTATGCTTCCTAAAAGTAGAATAATATTTTTCCTAAGTAACATCTTTTTTTTTTTTTTTTTTTTTTTTTTTTGCAGTACGCAGGCCTCTCACTGTTGTGGCCTCTCCCGCTGCGGAGCACAGGCTCCGGACGCGCAGACTCAGCGGCCATGGCTCACGGGCCCAGCCGCTCCGCGGCATGTGGGATCTTCCCAGACCGGGGCACGAACCCGTGTCCCCTGCATCGGCAGGAGAACTCTCAACCACTGCGCCACCAGGGAAGCCCAGTAACATCTTTTTTTCAAGACTTTTTATGATATCACGTGAACACAATAACACCAATTACTCAAGGAAAGATCATTTCACTACCGCACAAAATTTGGTAGCAAACCTCTTATATAGTGGAGATGCCTTCTTAATAATCTGGATTTTCAGACAAATCTGAATTCTCTGAAGACTGCCAAAGCCTCCAATTATTTGTGATCCAAAAATTAATTTTGTGACATAAGTGATGTATACTTAAAATGCAAAAATTAGCCATAAAACTTTGGATCTTTAGCACAATGCCTAGCATATGTGTCTTGTTTTCCATGTTTAGGAAAAAGTGCCAGAATTTTCATAATATAATTATCTCAAATATTTCAGCATATAATTTTAATGAGCAAGCCCATGGACCTGGCAGAACTATAAACCGTTTATCTCAAGCAATGGAACAGTTAATATTCAGTTTTTTAAATTCAGTATTTTGTCTGTTAAAGAGATTGGCATTTGTTATCACAGTTTTAATGATAGAAAGAGCCTCTGAAACCTCACTTTTAATTGGTCTCAGGTCAGCAGCTTTGTAGTTTACAAAGGCCTCTACTAGCAAATTGAAAATAATAGCAACTATTTACATCCTTGATATAAAGAAAGAATAACATGTCTTGAGCTTAGCAATTGTGCTTCTGGTCTAGATTTATCAATTCCCTCATTCCACAAAGACCTATTTAACAACTACTATATTCCTAGTACAAATGCCTACAAGTATTATTTTAATACACCACACTAAGGGAAACTGAAAGACAGATTTAAAAAGGGAAGATACTCAGACTAACTTACTTTACTCTTCCGTCTTCCAGGTGAGAAGAATCCTTCCCATTAGACAATTTCTTCTTAAGCATTTTCTTTTCCTTAGCTAAGGTAGGACCATTGATAGCACTCTGCATGCTCCTTTGACCCAAAGAATTCTGATAACTTTCTATGTGATACAAATCAAATGTGTATAATTATTTGTTCAAGTTATAAATTTTTACCTTTCCTTAACTGGCTATGAAAGGTTTATGTGAGTATACACTCATATTTTGACATGCGTACGCAGGATGCAAATGGGTTTAATTTGATGCATGTTTCCATTATATTGGGAATATCTAATGCCCTGGGTACACTTATGTTGCTGTAGGTCCAGAGGTTACCTGTAATAAGAAGCCAAGGTCCCACAGAATAAAAATCAGAAAATAAGATGGAATTCCCAAAGATAAACGTCAAAAGCTCTTCCTTTCTTTCCCTCATGACACTCACCCTAAGAGTCTGTTACAGTGATTTGTGGAGGAATGAGATGGGAAGGTGACGTAGAAGATACTTTCTCTGCAAAGGAGCACAGCCTGTATAAGTGGAGAAAAGTTCTGTCTTATAAACTGGGCATGGGGTGTGCAATTTTCAGTCCCCAGGCTAGTAGCCATTCAGATATCTATTTTCATCACATTAACTCAGAAACATACCGGCAGCACAAATCTTAATGTGAATGGACTCTGGGAAATAAGAGCGACTGTAATAGAATGATGTGCAAAAGTTAATACAGAGTAACAGATTCTTTGGGGATTAGGAAGATTTCTAAGAGGAAGTACCATATTGTTTGGTGATAAGAAGTTTGCCAAGAAGAAACAGCCAGGAGGTCCAAAGAGCTCATCTGCTAAGTGCGTTAAACACATAATAAAGCCAAATTAAAAGATGAACAAATAATCTACATTTTCTCCCATGAATGCAAACTGAAACCTCATTTTCTATAAAAAATTTTACCAGTGCCAATGGAAGCTGAGTAAGCAAAGTTTGGATAGTTTCATGCAGGTCATTACAATTATTAGAAAAACAAATAATTTCAAGGGAGCAGTGGGATAATTTGGTAGTCAAGTGTAGCTTCAAGATCTCAAAAAGAAGGACTCAGTTTTTCTGGTTTTCTTAACGAAGTCCAGTGAAAATGTGAATCTTTTTTCAGACTGATTTACTTAAGAACTGTGTTCACAACTCTCACATAACTTTTCTGTAGTAATTAAGAGCCTCTTGCTTTCAATGCCAACCTGCAGCCTTGAACTTCATTTGCCTGACTTTTGCTTTCATTTGCTCACAGTTGTATCTAAGCCTCGGCCCCCAGTCAATTGTCTGCCCTGATACACACCACTACGTTTTACTTACCTGTTGAGAGTTTTTTTCACTCCATTGTTTACCTTTGCATTACTCCCTCCTGCTGTGACCCTTACCTTTAGGATCAAGTGTTTTCTATGTATCACTGTTTAACCAGGACAATAATCTAGAGAAAAGCATCCCATTCAGCTATTATCTTCCACAGAATATAATGGTTGCCTGTAGATAACGTCCTCTTATGTAAAAGCAACTATTTTTCAGTCTTATTACTGATTATTAAAATGAATCAAATGTGACATTATAGTGACCTATAAGGGTATAATGGTTCAAACCATCCACAGGAATGCAAATCATAGAAGACTATACATTTCTACAAGAATCTTTAATTTATTTGTCTCGTGTTTCATCTGCTGTGACTCTCACTCCCATCATGATAGGAGAATGTGTAATCATAAATCTGTGTTGGCTGCGGTGTCAAAGCAAGATTACACTGGGGGAAGAATCAAGTCCCTGCTCTATTGGAGCCAAGAAAGACAATAGCATCAATCTGACCCTTTTATAACCACATTCTCCAGGCCTCACTTCTCTCGTCTCTCATGGAGAGTAGGAGCAGATCCTCCTATCATGTTTTTGCCCAATAAAGAGGCATGTGTTTGCAGAACATCTTGTTTTCCTCTTATTCATATTTTGACTTGGCATTTATGGCAGTTGGGTGAAACCAGAAGCCACAGTCTGATTTGTCTGCAACAGACAGTCTGATTAAATTGGAGGGGAGGGACAGATGCACAAAGCTGCTGAACTGCTCATAACACAAAACATGGCAGCTTCAGTTTGGAAAAATGTAGCAAGATGGTGCCAACAATTTCTGCTCACTGAACTAGCTGAAGGATGTAATGACGTTAAATTCCTTTAAATTCCCTTCTTTTAATTCCAATTTCACATATATCATTGATACATTTTAAAAGAGCTTAGAAGGCCATTATTTGGGCTGTGCTAGAAGAACGATAGGCACACGATTCACAAATGCTGTAATTTTTTTGAGTCAGATCTGTCAATATAAAAAGTGTTAGTTTTATAAAATAAGTATTTACACATAGGGTTTTTTCATCTTTAAAATACTCTCCCTCTTTGATTCAAATCAACCTCAGTTTTTTGATACTTAGGAACTGCAAGAAATCGAGAGCTCCAACTGCTGTTTGTAATACTGAAAACCTGATGCAAACCTTTGTGAACATGAACTCTTATGAAGAGAAGCACAAACTGTTTGCATCTCTAATGGCAAATCCTCTTTGTCAAGCTGTTTTACAATCTGCATTTCCGGTATAACATCATCATTTCAAATTGCTGTGGGCATTCATGTTGCTACTATGGGATGCTAATCTCTCACTGATCTGTTTGTCTATTTTATCCCATCCTACCTCAAAAGTTACAGAGGCTACAGGTAACACCACCTTTCAGTGTGAAAGTATGTTTTCATATCTGTAGGTAAAATATGTTGTATTCAAAATCCACTTTTTCAGAAAAATTTACAAGATTCATTCCCCTATTTGAATGCTAAAACTTTCAAGAGATAACTGCTACAAATTCATAAGTTAAAAAAAATCATTGAAGAGCTGACAACACAAAGAACACTTAATGAACTAAATTCCAAAAAGTACCAAGCCCTTTATAAGAGAGAAGTTTTTTATGTCTGTTCCATTCCTAACAAAATTAAGCAAAGAGCAGCAGCAACATCAACAAAAGGCAAGAAAATGTGATCCATGATCAAGAGAGGAAATAGTCAATGAAAGCAGACACAGAGACAGACCACATGGACTTTAAATTAAATATGATAAAAGTTCAAAAATTCTAATGAAAAAGTATACAACATGTATGGAGAAAGGGAAAAGTTCAAGAGAGATGTGGAAGCTGTAAAAAAGGAAATGTTATTTGTGATAAATGTATCAAGATAATTTATGTAAGTAATGCTTATAATACTTTAAATGTAGTTTTAACATGTAATACAAAATATACTCCCAATTAATAAAATGGAAAATAATGCACACTGGCATGATTTATCTTTAAATGTTATTCAAATACAATAAGTTAAAAAAATAGAATTATGTAATTCTTGGTTCAAGATAACTAATGTAACACAAGACGTTATCTCCCCTACTTCTTGAAAGTCCATTTAAAAATAGCTATTTTAAAAGGAGGAATAAACCCAAAGAACAAAGAGAGAAACATATTGGCAGCTGAAGCCATATGGAAAAGTAGTAAGTGATTTAACAGATCCAAGAAAGCCAAATCCTAATCCAGCAATGAAATCTGAGAATATCTAGGATGACCCAATGCATTCCAAAGAACCAGTGACTCGGGAATTGGCAGTATTCGGTACGTATGGAAGTTGGAATAAAAGTGGTAGAATAAAATCAGAAAGACCTGTTGAAAATCTATTTAGATCTCTAGATCACCTCCCTTCCTCTGCATAGCTAAGGACTTTCTACCTTCTCCACACATGTATACCAACTAGGCACACGACTGTTGGTTTATTAACATGAGAGGGCAAATTACACTATCTCTGATCTGAGTTGAAGCTCAGAGTACTACACGAAAAACAAGAAAATTGAGGGGGAGTTTAGACACTAAATATATTATCTCACCAGGATCCCAGAACTGAAAGTCATAATTATGTCCTGCAAGCCACTTGAAAGTTTTCCTGGAAGTCTGGACAGCCCAGAGAAAAGTTCTGAAGTATTTCCCTAGTAAGAAGCATTGGCAGATTACCCCACAAGGAAGCCCACAGTCTTTTCTATATGCACAGAGAACCCAATTTCTGGGATTTTTTAGTGCCCCTCTTTTAAATATGAGTCTACAGTCAAAAATGAACAGACATTTGAGGTATATCTCTATTATGAAAGAGCCAATATTAAAAAGCCAAAAAAACCAGAAACGAGTAACAGAGAAAAGAGGTTACAAAGAGAGATGAAAATCACACACACATACACACAATTAGATAAATATTTTCAGAGAAATACGAATATATTGAAAAAAAGGAACTTTCAGAGAACAAAGAAATGAGTCCTTGGAAAATAAATATATGATATTAGAAATGAAAACATCAGTAGTATAAATGGAATATAAAGCTGAGGAAATTTCCCAGGAAGTAGAATAATTAGATAAAATATAGGAAATTTTAAAAAATAATAAACTAGAGGACAAATCTGGGGTTCTTAACATCCAAATAATAGGTTATTCAAGAATAAACAACAGAGAAATGGAGAGAGAGGAAGAAAAGAGGCAAAAAAAATTCAAGAAAACGTTCCAGATCTCAGAGTCATAAGATTCCACATTGAAATACTCACCTGGTGCCTAGTGCAATAGATGAAAATAGTCCCACTCAGGAGAATTTTCTTATACAGTCACACAGGTTGTAAAATGCACAACTTTAGGGGCAACATTGTCATTGACAACGTGAATGAACCTCCTTTGACATGTGCCGTTTGCAATGGTGCCCTGGATTTTTGCAGTGCAGTGACCCTTCTCAGCAATCTATGCCACTGTGAAATTTTAGAAAGCAGGATAAAGAGAAGATCCCATGAGATTTCTGAGAGGGGGAAGAGGCTTCATGTGAAGATATCAGATTTCTCAACAACAATACTGAAAGCTGGGGCTTCCCTGGTGACACAGTGGTTAAGAATCTGCCTGCCAATGCAGGGGACATGGGTTCAATCCGTGGTCCGGGAAGATCCCACGTGCCGCAGAGCAACTAAGCCCGTGCACCACAACTACTGAGTCTGCGCTCTAGAGCCCACGAGCTGCAACTACTGAGCCCTTGCACCCCAACTACTGTAGCCCATGCTCTCTAGGGCCCATGTGCAGCAACTTCTGAGCCCGTGTGCTGCAAATACTGAAGCCGGTGTGCCTAGAGCCCGTGCTCCACAACAAGAGAAGCCACCGCAATGAGAAGCCCACGCACCACAACGAACAGTAGCCCCCGCTCACCCGCCGCAACTAGAGAAAGCCCGCGCGCAGCAACGAAAACGCAACGCAGCCAAAACAAAATCAGAGAAAAAACAATACTGAAAGCTAGGAAACAATGTAGGAACTTCTTAAAAACTCTGAGGGAAAAACGCTTTCCCACTTGGAATCCTATAAGAAGCCAAGCGATTACCTGTGAGCGTAAAACAAACACACAAAGATATCTTCATTCATGCAAGTTGTTAGAAAATGTGACTCCCTATGTGCTTAGGAAACTCCTGGGCAACTGATGCAGCAAAATTGGGAAGGAAAACAGAAATATGGAAATCATAGGATCCAGGAAACTGGAGATCCAAATTAAAAGAGAGAGTAACAGAATTTTTAGTGTGATCATGTGGGGAGATATCAATGTAAAAACCATCAGACCTAGAGATGAACCAATCTCGGTTGGAACAAGAAACTTCTGGAAAGGATTTCTTCACATGTGTGAAAGTGATAGAATAACTAACGTGACTAAATGATATGAGAGGAGATTATATAATTAGGGAACAAATTGGGGATAAATAAGTGATGTGTTTAGAAAACGAAACAAACATTTAAAAGGGGCAAATAGTAACTCTAAGCAAGACAAAAATGCACAAGAATGAAAATTAATCATGGCATGCCACATGGCTCAGTTGGGAAGGCAGTCATATAATCATAATATCGATAGTTATAATAATATGAATATTCAATATTCATCTTACTAACATTAGGATAGAACCATAATGGCAAGATGGGGAGATAGAAAGCAAGGGGAGGTACGATGGGGTTACACATAAAAAAAGAGTCAATCTTCCTCTTCCATGCTAGAAAGCAAATTGATAAAGCTAAAAATTAAAAAGTAGTAGATAGAGATGTAGAGGGAATACTGAAAGAATAAGAGTTGCAAATGGTTGCCTCTGTGAAGTGGGATTGTGGTACTGCTGCTTCTAAAAGGTCTGTGGAACTCTCTCTCTCTTTAAATTGTGTGCACAATGCATGAAAACCTGCACTAGAGATAGTCTGTGGGGTTTTCTAATTAATCATCTGTTGTAAAACTTGTATCAGTATTTATGGAGCTATCTACATGTGCATGGACTGCTTCCACAGTTCCTGATATGCACTTGTGTCTCCTCCTGAAAACTGTCAACTGACTGGTCAGTCAACTTGCTTAATTCTTGTTAGTCCCAGGCCCTGGAATTAGACACTGTAGCTTCAATACACATAAATCTCTGGGCTCTATTTGACAATGTTCTGTCAGGAACCACAATGGTGATACTTTAACTGATTTCAAGCAACCTCTACCTAGAACTTCATAGTTCTTTGAACCCTGTCATTTGGACTATGGCAGTATAATTTTACAGGTAAAATCTTTGGAGTGGATTAGAATCTTCATCCGGGCTGCCTGGATTTGAGCTTTGGCTCCAGAACTTGCCTTTTCTTTGACTTAGGCAGCTGCCTAAGCAAGCAGCACCAAGTTTATTGATTTACAATGTGAGATTAATAGTATTACCTACCACAAATGATTAAAAGTTAAATGAAATAATCCATGTAATGAGTTTATTGCAACACTTGGCATTTTAGTTAGTTCAAAAGATGTATTAGTTATTATTTTTACTGTCTTCTCAGCTCCAAGCTTAAAGGTCTATCATCCCCCTAAATTCCTCAGCTTCTTCAATAGCCTAGGCCACTTCGTTTCCAGTATTGCCAGCTGCCCAGCAACTTAGAACTTTGCAGCTTTTATGCAAATAGAACCAGAGGGGTTGTCTGGCTTTTCAAACATCTTTGAAACAAGTATGCAAATTGGATTTAAACAGCCAGCTTGGATTATCTATGAGAAAATGATTCCAAACTCACAAACATCTTCTGTAAAAAGAACAAAAAGACAAGATCTTGATCAAATATAGTGAAAGCAAACTAAAATTCCAAAGGTATAACTTTGACTTTTTATTTAAATATATATTTGGTCCTAGATAATTTTCAGGAAGAGACACAAAACCTGAAAAGAAGGTAAATATACAAAGAAAGTGAGAATAGAAAATTCCGCACCAATCTGGAAAAAGAGAATAAGAAGAAACATAAGATTTTAAGAACAAACATAAAGTTTTCTAGGTGTAAGGACAGCATAAGTCCACATAGACAATTAAAACACTCACTAATAATCTAAGATGTGGCTGCAATTTGATTGCACTTACATCCTCAGAGTCCTGAAGTTCCTGAAAATTTCTAAAATATTAATGTGTTTTGCTTCTAATTTCACTTGATCATTGTTTATTTTAAAATCAAACACTGAGGACAAGCAATGAGGAATTGTATAAAGGCAATGTGCCATAGATCTTAAAAACACAATTTTAACTTGGGTCAAGGTGTCTCAAAGGGTATTTTTGCATCAAGGTGCAATTTCAATTCTGGATGATGTACAAGTAAAAGACAAATTATGACATTTTAAAGTTGAATCACAACTCATTAGTTTAATTATTTCAACACTATGCTTATGTTATGATAAAAGCATTTATGTGGTAAAATAATGCATGATACTTTCTTTTCTCCCCCACTCATGGATTGGAATCCAAAAATTAGCCTGAGACATAAATGAAAAGGGTACTTAGACTGCCATCTAGTACACATTTTTCTGTATAGCAAAGCTGTTTGAATAACATCTTTAGCATTGGAACAAATACGTGCTCAAGCACAACTGCTTTTTTTAATGTATAGAAAATTGTATACAAACCACCCTTCTTACTCTTTGACCTAAATTCTTCCCCTAAATGTTAATCTGTGAGTGTTTCAATCTGTATTTCAATTCATTAGTACTTTATTCACTTGGCCCAGATATAGAATTTTAATCTACTAGGGATTTTCTTCAAAGGCCTCATTTGAAATATTTTTACTAACCTGTTATTTTCCCTCTCTAGAAAGTATACAAGGATTTGAGCCAGGAGTCTCTCAGGATTCCATGCGCTTTGTAAAAGTATTTACCTTTTAAAAGGAGAAGGCATTATTTCATTGGCAAAAGCATAATTATACTGATGATTAAAATTAAATGGAAATACTTCCATTAACAGTTCTCCTAGACTATTTTCTGCTATTTGCAAGCCTCCTGCCACTAAGTATATAGATCCATGTTTACTCTAGCTCTAAGAGCTAGGGGCTGGACACACAGGGTGCTTAAATACTGTGTCCAAAATGAGCAAACAAAGCAGTATCTCAAGGCTTACACTGACAACATTTAAGATGGCATTAAAACTTGATCAATAAATGTTCTAACTTGGTATCAGTCAAGAATAGGATAGAATCCCAAGGACATTTAAGAATAGAGCAGAAACCCCAGGCCTCTCTCACATCCTTGGAGCTCCCACAGAAGATGTTCACCTTTGCTTCAGAATAAAAAAAAAATGACTTAACTGTCAACAGATAATCTCAGGATATTCAATTCAATTTACTTGAACACATTTTTATTGCACTCCCGTTATGGGCCAGAAATAGACTTTGGAGGTACAAGATCAAATAAATCATGGTATAATCTCATGAGCTGTTTACTGTATGTTGATGATACAAATTTCAGGATTTACAAAACTTTCAAAAGACTAAATTGTGATGTAGTGGAAAACCTATCCTTGAAGATTTTCTATTGGAGGTTGGGTAATTACCCACAAGTTACACAGCTGAAAAGATTTCTCTCTTGGGAGGAAACTTAGATTTCATTTTAATGCATAATTCTCTGATTTTGTTATAAATTAGACCATTTTAATGCTAAATAAATAGTCAAAGGAAGTAGAACACTGTATTTTATTTGGAGCTATAATTGCCATTGAGTGTTACTCGATGGCAAAGCTTTGAATAATAAAGTACCTTAAAATATTAATGAATCAGGAAATTACATTTTTTTAGTAATCTCTGCATTATAGAAAAGCAATATCAAAATGATAACTTAAATAATTGTAAGATAACTTAAGAATACTTAACCATTTATCCATTTCATTCCTCAGTGTGTTAGGATTCTTTCTAATAATTTTTATCTGATCAAAGGGTATTTAATTTGGGAAGATAAGCCCAAGGTAACCATGTTGTCCTATGCTGCCAAAATGATTCTAAGCAAAGCCCATTCCACTCCTGCAGCAACATCATTAACAACTTTCGTTCAGTTATATCTCACCTTATGACTTATTTCAATTTAAAATCCTGTGAGGATTTGAATCCTAAAAGAAACAAAACCAATTATTTATGCATATTTCAATACATATAATGCATTTCTTAGCACAAATTAATTGAATTGTGGTATTATTAAATTTCTCTACAGTGTAAATTTTAAAGCAATTTAGCTTCCTTGTCTGCACATTACATGCACTCTTAAGTTGATGTAAACAATTTCTTTTTCTTGATAAAGAAAATATTCTTTATCTTCTTCTACTTTGTTGCCTCCATGAAATCCTCTTTCAGGGTAAATATCTCTTAATAGTCAGCAGAACACTCAGGCCAGGTTTCTTTGGCCTGTGTTTCCAGTTGTGTGCTTTGCTCGGGCTGCCATAACAAAGTACCAAACACTGGGTGATTTAAACAATGGAAGTTTATTTCCTCAAAGTTCTGGAGTCTAGACGTCCAAGATCAAGGTGTTGACAGCTTTGGTTTCTTCCAAGGCCTCTCCCCTTGGCTTGTAGATTGATATCTTATTTTGATATTTTCACATGGTCTTTCTCTGTATCTGTGTCCTAATCTCCTCTTATTATTAGGACACCAGTCATATTGGGTTTAAGCCCACCCAGATGATCTCATTTTACCTTAATTTTGCCTTTTAAAGTAAAAGGCCCTATCTCCAAATACAGTCACATTCTAAAGGTAGCGGTTAGGCGTCAACATAAGAATTTTGGAAGGATGTAATTAAGCTTGTAACATCTGCTTAGATTAATTCTATTTATTTAGTCATCTCATTAACATTTCTCTCTCTTCTTTTAACTCATATTGCTTATTTCTGAATTTCTTATATTGTTATTCATCTTGCCAAGTGCTATATGCTTTATGCCAAATCTCCTGAGAACAAATGTTTAGCTCCTTTTTTGTATCCAACCTTGTATCACACTGTGCTTTATGGAAAGTAAATGCTCAATAAAAAGAAACTGATTTGATTTCCTGTGACTCCTAATGCTTTAAGATCTTCTGTCCTCTTCCTCACTGCCCAGTAATCCCACATCTTTAGGTAAATGTTCAACTCCAAAGGTGAAAGTCATTTATATAAGAAATGTGTATAGGTTGTCAACTTTATAAAAGAAAGGAGTTTTCTAAAAACTAAATAATAATCCTTCACCTGTTTTTCAGATCTGTACTTTCTCATTTCATACTTTCTTAAGGCTATTGAGAGTCATATCTAAAGTGATTGCATTGCTCAAAAAAAACTCTTTTCTGCAAGTGAAATCTGTGAACAAATATGAAATATGAACAAATTCATGAAATATGGATGTGACACAACTTAACCTGCTTACTAATTTACACACCCTGTAATTAAACCTGGGCCTGTGTGAACTACACATTTCATTGCAAATACACATGTAGAAATATTACTATTTCATCCTTCTGAAGAAGAAAAAGAAGTGTTACGCGGACCCTAAATTACTCCCTGTTCACTAAGCATTACAAGCCCAGAAAGTAATCAACTAAGTTTAACCAATGAACAAAGATTTCAATGCAAAGCCTGTTTACATGCTCTCCTTAGATCCCAAAGTTCCCTGTCCTATGTATTCTTCAAATTTTGACAACCCATGGGTGCATTAAAAAATAATATTTTAAAATAATCATAAAATTTAAATTTTATCTAGCATGTAACCTGGTGTATTCCAATAGAAGTCCAAAATTTGTAAATACATTTAAATCATATGCTATTGTGCATATTATTGTTAATGACTCAAATAATTTGATGGCAAAAGGGTAATGTAAAAATTCAACATTATTATTAAGATTCTTAAAACTTACCATGGCTTTAGTACCCTTCATCTTTTAAATCCCCCACCGCAAAAAAAAAAAAAAAAAAAAGTTAAACACAGTCAATATGAGAAAATGGGACTTCCCTGGTGGCGCAGGAGTTAAGAATCTGCCTGCCAATTCCAGGGACACGGATTCGAGCCCTGGTCCGGGAGGATCCCACGTGCCGCGGAGCAACTAAGCCCGTGCACCACAACTACTGAGCCCACGTGCCACAACTACTGGAGCCCATGGGCCTAGAGCCCATGCTCTGCAACAAGAGAAGCCATTGCAATGAGAAGCCTGCGCGCCGCAATGAAGAGTAGCCCCCGCTCGCCACAACTAGAGAAAGCAAGTGCACAGCAATGAAGACCCAACGCATTCAAAGCTAAATAAATAAATTTATTTTAAAAAAATGAGAAAGTGATTTGCACTAATTCTTAGAGACTGACAAATACCTGAGAATACGATGTGACTAATTTAGTTCCAATAATTTCCAAATCAGTATTATTCAGACTACAGAACATCTCTGTTCAATAAATAATATACATGGTTCCATTTTTTATTGGGCTGTATATGCAATCACTGATTGAGGTTATTATAACCATGAATGCTTGGTTCATCTCATTGCCTAAATGTCATCATAAGACACAGTATCTAAGATACTAGAACTCTGAGCAGGTATATAGAAGTGTGGGTATAAAATAGATATCTCAGACTGGCAGTTGGAGTTTGCCTTCAATGTATTTCCTTTAGTTTTATAACTAAGAAAAAAAGAGAGGAATGTTAGTGGACAATATTTATTATTTCAAGAGTTTTACATAAAATTCCCTTTCTGTGGTTTCTTTTGAAAATTTGATTATCTTACAACAAACGTCTTCTTTCCTACATGGTGACAGTCAGATGGAACTGAGTAGTCACAGCCCTGTTCAGGCAGGACAAGCAAGCTCCCATGTCACCACCACCTCCCCTACTCCCTATTGTATTTTCCCTAATGCATTCTCTTGCCTGCATGGCCATGGAGGCATTTATATTTGCCACACTTTATACCAAAGGAGAAAGATGGAAAATAGAATTTGAGATGTTGAGGTTTGGATCAGGTTCTTGGAGGAGCTGAGAATGTTGTGAGATATCAATACTGGAGAGAAAGACCAAAAGAAAAAATGTCCACATTCGTGGTCGAAGTATAGAAACTCATTTTTTCAAGAATATAAATAACTAGAAAGAAACAGAATATGTTTTTATAGAACCCTTTAATGTTAATTTTAAGGTCCTTTAGGTGTGTTTTGATATCAAAAATGTTCAGAATCTTTTCCTCTTAAGTATATTTTATGTATTTCTAAGTCCTTGAAATTGGTGGTCCATGCAGTTAACAATAAGGCAACTTATTATTGAGTAGAATATTCATTTAACCATGAAAAACATTCCTTTAAAGATTTGTATACAACGACTATAGTTTAAAATGATTTACACATTTCTTAAAAACCCCGTAAATTATTATTTTCCTAAGGTACTTATGAGCTGTTTATATAATAAAAGTGTCACAGTGGAAGAAAAATAAACTGCATCTTATACCATGGTTGGGTTAAAGTAATCGAGCTCATTATATTATCAAGTCCATTGGAAAATATTATGATTCAAGGTGAAAGCCATATTGCTAAAGCATGAAGTTTTCTTTAGCCTTGAAGTAAAGACCCATCTGGTATTATCGTCAAAACAATAAGATTTGGAAATTCTCTTGCTTCTGTGTTCATTCGAACACAAATTCAAATAGAATTATTTTTCTATAAATAAATGTTTAAATTTATGACTACACATATAAGAAACTGGAGACTTAAAACAGATTTCCAAAAGTAATTATTTAAGCAGAAATGTCGCTCTATACAGCTGGTATAAAAGAAATGAGAAAAGCTTAATAGTTAAAACAAAAGGCTATTTGAAGACCACATTCTTAAGAATCTTAAGAGCTATGGCCGCTGAGCCTGTGCGTCTGGAGCCTGTGCTCCGCAACGGGAGAGGCCACAACAGTGAGGGGCCCGCGTACCGCAAAAACAAAAACAAAAACAAAAAAAGAACTGGTTAAAATATACCTAAATGACAGATGAATTTAGAGAGGAGAAAAAATGTATTTTCATCTGTATGTTAATTTTTACAAAGCAAAAGAAAAACAAAAGGAGAGAGAGAAAAGAGAGAGAGAATAGAGAGAGAGAGAGAGAGGAGGCAGGGAGGGAAGAAGGTAGGAAGGAATTAAAAATGGAGATAAATTGTGAGTCATATCATCTCAGTAGTAAAAGTTGTCTGAGAAATCATCACACCGACCTAGTTAATTAACAAATGCTTTCTGGAAAATAGTAAAGACATTCCTAATGAGGAAGAACATACAAGTGTTACAGATTAAATTAGCAAGTGCTGGCATTAAGCCAAAATCTGCCTTTCTTCTATTTCTATATGTCAGCTCTATTTTGACCTTTACATCTGCAAAATAGTCATTTTTCGATTTGCACTTCATAGTGTAGACATAACTTCAAGATGAATGTGGTTAAGTGTTGTTTACTTACTGCTGGAGTAAGTAAACCATGTTGGAGGCATGGCTTGGTACCTACCAGGCACTCTTCGTCTTCTGGAAACGTTAAGCCTTTAACTCCAGCTATGACCTCTATTAACAGGAATTACTGCTATTGAGTTTCCAAATTATTTAACTATTTCTTGTTTGTTCGATTTTTCCACTCCCCCCTCCCCAGCTCTGCATAGAATCACTGCATTCCTCCCTTCACAGAGAATATGATTTTTAAAAAGTCTGGCAAGCTTTGAAGTTAGTGAGACCCGGGGCTAATCCAAGTTCTGTTAGCTCATACTAACCTGCTGATTACTGCACCACCCTTTCATGTTTACTAGAGAAACAATGTGAACAAAATATTCACAACTCACCTTCAAAGATTAAATTAAGATATCATTGCTACTCAAGAATTTTTCAAGTACGTATATCCAATTGTCCTTTCCCTACTTTACATCTAGATCTCTCATTCAAAGAACCAATATTTTCCATGGAAATGTTTATGAATACAATTCAGTAAGTAAGTTGTGAGGAAAAAATTTGTTTTTTGGAAAGTCCTACCGGATGTAATTTTTTTCAAGACTATTTGCCAAACATGTTAAACTGTTTGAGAAGAAAAGTACTACCTTGCTATTTGGCTATTTGTCCAGGAGACATAAACTATGACTTGGAACCCCTAGAAATTTTCAGTATTTCCTTGCAGTTACATTTTCCTATGGCAATAAAGGTAGACTATCGTTCCCAATATTTAAACCTCACTGCCATCCACAACAGTAGGTTAACACCTGCCCTGTGTCATATGACTTGCCAATAAATTATGTGGGAAGAATATATATATCTCTGCCTTACTGATTTTGGGCTTGACCAGGTGATATACTCTCGAATGGGATATGTGAGTAGATGTGCTGTTAATCATGTTAAGCAGAAAGTTTAAAATTATTTTAAAGTCTGTTTCAGGCTCTCTTGTGTTACTATCTTATGCTATGAGAATAGCATGCCCCAATTAAGGGCAGATCCTTCAGCCTGGGTCCAGAAATGAAAAGGTGTGTTATTGCAGACTTACCATTGGTCACCAGCCTGGATCACAATCAGAGTAGCCCTACAAACTTTATGACACTTGAGCAAGAAATAAATGTCTTTTGCGCTATAAATCCCTAAAATCTGGGAGGTGTTTGTTACATAGCATTATCTAGCAAAAGCTGATTAATGTACTGGTTAGTAACTTTGATCATAGTCTTAAAAAAGTTTTTTTATCCAAAAAAAGGCCAAGAGTTACTGTTATATAATGTGCCATGACAGCACAAAGTGATGTGCATGTTTGTCAATTCTCTGCTGTATTTCTTCGTAATATACTGCCAATGTATAAAACAGACAACTGAGGGAAACATACTGTATAGCACAGGGAACTCTACTTAAGGCACTGTGGTGTCCTAAATGTGGAGGGAAATCCAAAACGGAGGGATATATGTATATGTATGGCTGGTTCATTTTGCTGTGCAGTAGAAGCTAATACAACATTGTAGATCAACTATACCCCAATAAAAATTAATTTAAAAAATATACTGTCAAACTAGGTGTTCAATAATTCAATCTGCAGGTTCATCCTAGGAAAAGATTTTCAAATTAATCCATGGCTATCATTTAGTTTATCCTCTTACTATAGACAAGTAAATTACTCTAGATTTTTAGCCTCCAACTTCTTCCTCTAAGTCTTATTCATTCCTTTCTGTAATCTTTTTTACATTTCTGGATTTCTAATTTAACAAAGGTTAAAAACTAAAAAACTGTTATTATAAAAATTGCATTCCAATCTTTTCAAATCACTTTAAAATATGAACTGTCATTTAAATATTTGAACAGTACATCTGTTTCATTTTCTTCAACCATACATTACTGAAAGATGTCACAGATGCTGTTTCCGTCTGATCACTCAGTGCCCATATTCCTGAAATTTCTGGACTTATTATTTGTGCAGGATATAGAGATCCATAGAGCAACCCTCAACCTCAGTGACATATTGGAGGTGAGCACACTGAGGTTCAGAGAGGTTAAATTATATGACTAAGCTCACACAGCATATCAATGGCAGAACCGGGACTTTAACCTAAGACTTTTGCCTGTGAATCCACTCATTGTTATTAAAACATGCTGTGATTTTTTTAAAAGTGTTAGTAAGTAATCTTTAGACTGACTGATTCAGGCATTGATAGGCAAGCAAAATTTACAAACATCCAGAAATGTTGTCATTCCTGATAGGACCATACAACCACTTAAGATCAGGATTGTCCTAGGGCTTCAACGGCAGAACTCTTTAAAGTGCTGAGAAGTTTCCCAGTGACTTACTTTCCATTAATTAGTCTTTAATAATTCTGCTAAATGTGTCCTAATTCACTTCTGGGTGTGCATTTGGTAATCGTAAGTATATGATAAGTAAGTATATGATTCAAAAGTATAATTCACATGCCCCAATATCAAATATATGCATAGAAAATTCTTAGGAATTTAGTTTAGAGCTCAGTCATCACATATACCTACTTTTGTGCATAGTCTAGTAATTTAAAAAATGCATAGTGCAGTCAAGGTAATTCAACCAACAGCTTTTAACTACCTAGTATATAGCAGGCACTCAATTATGTAATGAGAGATACCAAGATAAATATGGTATGGCATTTGTTCTCAAAGTGTTCACATTCAAAAACAGACATCTACCGATCTGGGAGACAGTGTGGACCTTTCACTGTGAAAGCATATAATCTAAATTTTTAATTTATATAAATGTCATCATAAAGACTAAAATACATCACTTCCCCTTATGAAACTTGCACCTTTGACCACTGCTTCTTTTTATTCTGAAAAGTCTGCTTCTGCTGAACACTAAGGCAGAAGTTCTAGCAGAGGGTGTGGCATTATTTGCCAAGGGTTGCATCTTTATCTTGCTCTGAAAAGTTGAACGTGATTTTCATGTAAAACATATTTAAATGTTATATTAGCATTCCCCAAATGCTTCCCTTGTTCATCAAATATAAGCACTCAAATATGTCCACTGAAGACAGTTTTACATTATTCCTCAAATGTGAGCCAATTTTAATTTAGCAGGCAATTATTCTGAGTGAATGGAAGTGACTTTTTACCTAATTTGCTCTGGTTAACATTAATTCCTAGCTAGTAATTGCTTTAGCAGCTGTAAAAATGAAGGAGCTTATGGCACCCCATGCCTCCCTACCACACACACTGGCACAGTGATGCTGAACTGGAACTGCCTGCCATCCTCCCGGAGAAGGAGAGCGGATATATCAGTGAAACATTCTGTTCTCTTCCTGTAAAATATGTCTTATTTTCTCATAGGACTTTCTAGAATGAAGGCGGACAGTGGGATTGAAGCAATCGATGGCTGGAAATTTAAGGAAATGATAAAAGACACATTTCACAACGCCGGATCTATGATTCATGTCTGTCACTTTTTTTAAGACATGGTCCACAATTTACCTTTTAAAGAAAGCTTTCCTTCTATCCCATCTGTGAGTAAGGTGACCTTATAGTTTATTGTTTAACTGGAACAATGTTGAGAGTGAAATGCGGCAATAATTAATAGGGCTGAGACAAAGGCATAAACTGGACTGTCCCTGCTAAACTGGGATGGATGGCCGCCCTATCCACGAAGCGAGCAATATCTCCTCAAGATTCTAATAGTATTTACTGCAGGTTTTACTTGTTGGACATTCAGCATGTGCTACAGGGGGTTCCTTATATTTTATGTGTATGTTCTGTGCCCTTGACTTGGTCTATAATATCCTTTGAAAGCAGAGAGGATGGCTTTTACTTGGATATTTTCTCTAGAACCTAACACAAATCCTACACACAGCACACACTCAGGAGATATGTTTAAGGCAGTAGGTGAACAGAGTTAATGCTTAATTAATGTTTGTTGAAGGAATCTGCATTAGTTAGGGTTCTCTAGACACACAGCCAATAGGTTCTGTTATACATGCATGTGTGTTTATATATGTTTATAAATGTACATATTTTATGTATATATAAAGAGATTTATTATAAGGGATTGGCTCACATGATTATGGAGGCTGAGAAATCCCAAGACCTGTGCTAGGAAAGTTAGAAATCTAGGAGAGCCAATGTGTAATTCCAGTCTGAGTACCAAGGCCTCAGTACCAGGAGAACTGAAGGTGTGAGTTGAAGTCTAAAAACCAGCAGGTTCAAGACCCAAGAAAAACTGAATTTTCAGTTGAGTCCAAAGCCAGGAGAAGACTGATGTCTCAGCTCTGAAGTCAGGTGTTTCCTCCTGCTCATGGAACAGTTGGCCTTTTTGTCCTATTCGGGCCTTCAACTGATTGGATAGGGCCACCCTCATTGGGGAAAGCAATGCTCAACCTACTGATTCAAATATTAATGTCATTCACCAACATCTTCACAGACACGCCCAGAATAAAGTTTGATGAAACATCTGGGAATTCTGCGGCCCAGTCAAGTTGACACATAAAATTAAACATCACAAAATGCAGCACATGGTATTTGTAGTGACAGCGGCTTCAGCTAATATTATCGTATCTTTACCTTTACCTTGATTTCAGCTAAGTGTATAACGGTTTATTTCTATTACAAGATGATCAGATCTTTGCTTCCACTGGATTTTCCCAAAGTGCCTAGAATCATATTTGTTAATCCTGTTAATGATAACACCTTAGGAACTGTGAAGATACAAAGGTGAACAGTCTCATTTGAAAGAGGAGATGAATACACATAAAAGGTGACTCACAGTAGAGTCAATAAATCACATAATGTTTGTGGTATAAACAGAAAATACAGAACAGTGTGGTGGATAGTGTAAAAACTTGCAGTCTGAAACGTGGGTGTAACTTCCACACCATTTCAGAGAGACCTGCATTTAAATCCAGCTCTATGAATTAACAATTGGGTGAGCTTTGACATTCAGAACTTCATTTATTCCACTGTAAAATGAACAGTGATAAATTTCTGTCGTATAATTGTTAGAATTAACTGAGCTGTGGACTGGAACATTGCACTCAAATTACTATTGTAATCATCGTTATCACCATTATGAACATTGTTTATATACCAACAGCTATGATTTTTGAACCTTTCTTTTTATTGTTATTATTAAATGTAAAGAATCCTAAACCCAAATGATTACTGTAAAGAGTAAATGATATAGCATATGTTTAAATTTTTAGTTAATCTAAAATAATAGTACAATTATTAACTGGAGTATTATCGTCATTACTGTAACACAGAGTGGAAATATGCCATAAACAGTATAGCTGTGTCTATTATTCTATAACTTTATAATTTAAAAGCAATTGGGCCAAACAAATAATTCAAAGAACTGTTCTCTAAAATATTTTCATTGTTCTGCCGTATTCCTTTCCTGTATTCTTTTAGTAGAAACACATAATTTGGTGTGAAACAGAAAATTTCTAAATTCAAGGTTGTGACATCCAGGAGAATACAGAAAAATATGGAAAGTGAACATAAAGTTAGGGAGATGTTTTCAGGTGACCCTCAAACAGGAAGATTTTTCTCTTTCGGCCAAAAGCGAGAAAGGGGTATGTGAGCCTTGTTCTCACCACATGACTTCAGAAAAGTCATTCTTTCTCATAGTGGAAAATAAATAAGAAAATACACACATGAAAGAAACAACTTTCTAAAGACCATGCTTTAGCTAAAAAGAAATAGAAGAGTCACAAACGTTGCGCTGAAATTTCCTCCCTATAAGACTGAACTTTGAGTAGATCCAGACAAAGAGGCTAAGCATGTGAATTAAAATATCAAGCCCAATACAACCATGGTATCACTTAAAGGCACACCACAGAAGACAGCAATGTAGAACTAGGAAATGAAAAGAGAGGGTGCAAAGATGAGCTGAGTGACTAAATGCTGAGGGTCCAATTCAATCAAGGTCCAAAGTATAATTAGAATTGTATATAAATTATAATTTGTTGTGTTCATACTTAAGTGTACCTGAACAGATGCTTTGGAAGTCATGAGAGTAAAAATAGAACAAAATCTTATGGATTTTTAAATATATAACCTTATTTTTATTTGTATTTTATTGGTATTTTAGGTACACATAGAAGTGTGAACTGATTGATAGAACCTAGTGATTGGTTATCATTGCTCATATTCCCCTTTACACCTCTCCTTTTTCAGTTGCTGACATTTAGTTTCAATTAATTTAAATTGATTAATCTCAATTAATTCCACATCAAATAGTTTAGAGTCAGAAAGACGTAATTTATCTAAATTTATAAATTAAAGTTTATAACTTAAAATTATACCTCTCATGCTTGTTTATGATCTTGTGCAAGTCATTTGGGGAGAAAATAGTACCTACTTCATAGGGCATTTGGGGGTTAAATGATACATAAAAGTTTTAGCAGAGTAAGTATAGGAGCCAAATATCTTAAAAGCACCACCTGGGCCTGTAAACAGCACAAGGTGTCTTCATTTTCAGTTCTTGGGATTCAGGTACTGGAAACTTCTGTAGAAGAACAGAATGTGTTCAACTTTCTATGAAAAATGGTTTGGCAAAACTACATTGTGTTCCCCTTGAACAAAGATCATCACCTGGGAGGCATACACATACATAATGTAAATTTTTTCTATCATATTTTTAATTATTAGAATGTAATTCATTCATTGGATTCAATGTGGAAGAAAAAAGTATACATATTAGGGTATTTGTTCAGCTATCAACTATCAATGGAAACTTGGTATAGTCATTTCAACCTCAGGGTCTTGGTTTCTTCATTTGCAAGATGGAGAATTGTAACATTATTTTTCCATATTTCTATGATTTTTCTAATAGCGGTCCAAAACTCACAAGTATAAGAAATTAAAATTTTTAAAGGGTTTGGTCACTCAGTCTGTGGCTATTGACTCATGATAGCTAAAACACAGTGCTGCTTTAGCCTGAACAATAGCTAACCTTACATTTGCCTCCATAGAATCCTTCCAATAGAATAGAGATTTCATGAACACTCATCTATTAATTAGAGTAAACTCTTTGCACACTTAAATGCTTAAGAAATAGATGGACATGAGAGATTGAAATGATCTTTATGATTTTCTGTTTCATTATACTTAGCTAGAAAATCGTTTTGGTTTCTACCACTTTCAGAAATCATAATATTATTTGTTGCTTAATTTAAAACTATGCTCAAACCAACAATTTTAATGTGTCCAAATTCTTACTTCAAAAGTAGATTCAACATAAAACAGTAAATTCTTTGTGGTGGGAAATTCTTGTTGCCTAAGAGCTATTATTTAGACAATGAACTCTCATTGTGCAGTTAATGTAGGTATGGTAGAAAATCAAACTGACACTGCTTTGGTGCTGGAGATATTTTCTAGACAAACTTTTAAATACATTCCTGTTGTGCTTGGCTGTCAAACACATTTCTTCAAAAGTAGAGGGCAGAAAAAGAAATCCTGATTCATTGAGAAGTGGCTGTTTCATCTTCAATTCTTTCACACTTTCACCTGGTCTCCCTTCAAACTCCCCTTTCTGCACACCAGCGCTCACAGTTGATAAAGAATGCAGTTTCCTGATATATCCTATTCCAAGTAATAAACTTAGCATCTAGTCTTTAGTCTTCATCTTCAAAGCAGTTGGCAAACATTAAATAATTAATCTCCACAACACATGTGGGAAGTAGACATACATTATTATCACCATGACAAAACTGGAGGCTTCCTGAATTTAAATGAGTGGCCTGAGGCCACAATCAAGTTATTATCAGAGCTGAAATTAGTTGCTGCTTCCCGGCTTCATTTTAAGACCTCACCAGGTCGCCTCCTGTCCTAGTAAGAACCCAAGTCCACTTTCTGCATAATTTTCATAAAGAATCAACAGCATGTTGCTACTTCTGCCTATTAGGGAATTTGTATAAATAATTTTGGACATGGTAAATTCAAATTTATTAACCAGTAATGACATGAGATAGATTTTATTGCAGTTTCTTCTGATAGTGACCAAAGGGTTTCACCTTTAAACAAGACATCAGATGATGGCTGTCCAGGAAGGAAATGATGTTACCTTCAACAAGTCTGTGGGTCTGTGTTTCAAAAATCCTGTTTAAAATACAATATATCATATTTTTACCCTAGTAGGTAGAAAGGATTTTTGGCAAGAGCAATGGATATGCACTAAGGAAATACTTGGTAAAGTTTAAAAATGAAAGAAGCATATTCATTAGCATTTGTTGAACACTGAGTCCCTTCTAAGAACTGTATGTGGCAAGGAATCATAGTCTAAACCTCACGGGCTTAAGCGGTAGTCTTATTAATATTTGCTTGTAAGTAGCTGCAGTTGTACTTACTAATAAAATCTCCCGATGAAGTGCAGGTCGTTCCTCCTGCAATCCCTACACTCGGTATCTCAGAATGTGTACATTCTATAACTCCCAAGTTAAGGAGCTCTACAAGACAGAGCCGTGCCCTGACACCATAGAATTAGCAGGTGAGCCCTCATCATGTCCAGTGATAAACAGCCTTTGGTGAGCTGAACTCATGTTGCTGGTCTGCTAATTGGCCAGTTATATTCATTTGGTGTTGCTGAGCCTCTAGACAAATTAAGGTTAATTGGAATCAGGAATGGATCAGCAACCTTGGTACTCAATCTGTTTAGCAGTTCTCCTCAACTCATTACTTTTCTTCTTTCAGCTCCTCGCACAGCGAAGTGTTGCTCATTCTATTGGCCTCTATGGTGACCCTGTCTTATTACAAAATGTTTCAAAAGGGAATTATTGGGGGGACAGGCAGCAAACCGCAACTCAGTAGCATCAACAGAATCAACACCTCTAAGATGTATCTTGTGAATGTCGTCTTCATGTAGCTTTTCCAAGTATGTCTCTATCTAATCCCTCAGGACGTTTCATTTTGTTATTTGGGGTCCTCTTTTGGTAGAACAGAACCTACTCCTGGAAAGGACCTCAACATGTCCATCTGATCTAGTTCCTAGTCAGAGATTATATTAATCCATTTGATAGATTAAGTAAAGAAACCCTGAGTGGGATAAATTTTCCCAAATGTCTGTACTTAGGCTATTAGCATTTTGGTCTCCAGCTTCATAATTTAGTGACTTTCAACTATGCCATGTTGCCTCCATACTATTTCTAATAGCTAATAGTTATTAGACAATCACTATGTTCCAAGCAATGGTGAAGTGCTTTACATGCATTACATTAATGAATTCTTACAAGCTTTAATCCCATTTCAGAAGAAAGAAACACCCTTCATTGAATTAGCCTGATTGCAAAGTCCCTACTACATATTCAATAACAATTATTCAACAGAGAGAATCTGTAAACAATTCCAGAATCCACGTCCTGCCAGTTACCACTCTGAATGAAAATCAGGACTTTGAGAGACAGCTCTGTGATTTAGGAAAATGATGTACATCCCATTCAGACCTAGGCAATGAGGAATACTGAGGATTAATAACCATCAGAATCCCACTAAAGAGAATGTTCTTGCCATCCTAGATTCATTCAAAAAATAATAAAAAATGAAAACGTACATAATGATGAGAATTATTTTATTAACTTCAAAAGTAAGAATCTCCCAAGTTATTGAGATAATTATGATTCAGTCGGTTTTCCTGGCAGAAAAAAAAAGAAAACTATATACACAATAAATCCTATTATAACCACATACCAGTGCTCCTTATACATTCAACAAGACTCCTCTTTTGGCACTGTGATATCCTGTTCTCGTTGCTCTCCTCTTGACACTTCTCTGTATCCTCCACTAACATCTCTCCCCCAAATTCCTCTTTTCAAACACTTCACCCCCCTGTTCTTCTCAAGGGCATTCAATTGGTAAGCAGAAATACAAAGGAGACAGCCTATGTATCTTCTCTGCTCCTAACCATTTCCCTTTCTACTATACCCTCGTGTATTAATGAGAGAAACTCCAAAAGTAGTACTTCCACACCACTCCAGAGTTGCCACACAGAACCCCAATGGTGGGTTTCTTATGTAATTGTTTCTAATGTTTTTCCAGCATGTATAATTGTATAAAATAACAAGCAAGTTTATGGCTTAGTTATCCTTGAACATTTTATCATCTTCCTGGCCAAACAATTCAATTATTTTTCATCCTTTGGAAAACTTCTAAGCTAAAATTATGAAATTGTTCAGGGAATTAAAAGATGCTCAATGATTTGTGCCAAATGTAAAATCTGTAAGGTTTCTGACCATTTTAAGGCATGATTCTCAAAGCTTATGTGCGTAAGACTCAACTGGGACTGTTATTAAAGTTGTAGAAATTTCTGAACCCCACAACCAAGAGTTTTAATTGGGCTGGTTTACATCTGACAGCATCAATTTTTTTAATGCACTTGAGAGCTTGTATTTATAGAGAAGAATTTACAAATACTTTTATAATTAAAAATCAATTTATTAAAGTAATGAATTCAGAAATGCAGATTTCTCTTGACTTTCTACATAGCTTTACTGAAATATAATTGACATGTAATAAATTCCGTATGTTTAAATTGTATATTTGATAAGTACTCCCATGTAGCTATCACCACAATCAAGATAATAATACATTCATCACCCCCCCCAAATTTCCCATTCACATTTGTAATTCTCCTTTCCTCCCCCTCTCTACACCTTACCTCCCATTCTAGGCAATTACTGATTTGCTTTCAGTGACTAGATATTAGTTACATTTGTAGAATTTTATATGAATGGAATGATATATGGAACAGGTTCTTGGAGTTTTTGTTTTTTAAAGGGAGAAATATTTGGCTTTTTTCTTTTTTTTTTTTTTTTGCGGTACGCGGGCCTCTCACTGCTGTGACCTCTCCCGCTGCAGAGCACAGGCTCCAGACGCGCAGGCCCAGCCGCTCCACGGCACGTGGGATCCTCCCAGACCGAGGCACGAACCCGTGTCCCCTGCATTGGCAGGCGGACTCCCAACCACTGCGCCACCAGGGAAGCCCTATTTGGCTATTTTCATTCAGAATAATTATCTTGAGACTCATTCGTGTTATGTATATATTAATAGTTCATTCCTTTTTATTGCTGAGTAGTATTATTACATTGTCTGAATATACCACAATCGGTTTATGCACTTGCCTATTGATGGACTTTCGGATTGTTCCCAGATTTTGGTTATTACCAATTAAGCTGATATAAACATTTTTGTACAAGTCTTTGCATGTACATATGCTTTCATTTCTTTTGCAGAAATACGTAAAAGTGGTAACAGCAGTCATGTGGTAAATAGGATATGTTTAATATTTTTATGAAAATGACAAATTGTTTTCCAAAGTGGTTGTACCATTTCACATCCCCACTTAGTATGCAAGGGTCCCTCTGCCTCATATCCTTATCAATGCTTGGTACGGTCAATCTTTTTAATTTTAGACTAGTTTTAATTCCAATAAGCATGTAGAAGTTTCTCATTGTGCTTTCAATTTGCAATTCACTCTGACTACTAATGTGGAGACTTTCATGCACTTATTTGACAACTGCATCTCATCTTTACTGAAATATCAGTTCAAAGTTTCTGTACATTAAAAAAATAGGTTATTAGTTGTAGATTTTTCAAATATATCCCTTATCAAAATGAGAAGATTTTCTTCAATTTTTAATTCGTTGAGGGTTTTTATCAGGAATCAATTTAATTTTTGTAAATTGCTTTCTTGTTCCTTATCTAATAGTTTATCTATGCCATTCTGGATAAGTTTTGATTGAGTTTTCTTCTCATCATGGTTAGTATTTTCCTGCTTATTTGCATGTGTGGTGACTTTTGATCAGATACCAGAAATTGTACATTTTACCTTGGGGAATGTTTAATATGTTTGCATCCCAATACAATTCTTGAGCTTTGTTATGGCAAACCACTAGGTAACCTGAAAGCAGTCTGATCCTTTTAGATCTGCGTAAGGTTTGTTTGGCAGGATCAGGGTATGGTCTAGGGTGAATTTTCCCCCACTACTCATGTAAGAACCGTCTTAGTGATCTACCCCATGTCCTGTGATTTGCAAAGCTTTCCACTCTGGCTGTTGGGACCAGTACTGTTCGAGACCCTGTGTGAGTTCCAAGTATTATTTCCTCTAATTTTTTCAGATGTTTCTTCCTCAGCCTTGAATAGTTTCTGCACACATGTGTGCTGATCAGACCTCAGCTGAAAACTCCAGGGAGTACCTCTCAGGGAGTACCTCTCAGGGTTCTGGTTGTTCCTCCAGGGAGCTCTCCTTTCTCTGGTATTCTGCTCTGCAAAATGTAGCTGCTTTGGCCTCCCTGGACTCCCAGTTATGTCTCCTTAACCCAGGAAAAAGTCTGGAATGTACTTTCCATGGTACAACCTGGAAACTGTCTCCTGGAAGTAGGCTGGAGTAATCAAAAGGCTCACCTCATTTGTTTCTCGTCTCAGGGCTCACTGTCCTTCATTGCCTAATGATCAATTTCTTTAAAACTGTTGTTTCACATTGCTTGCCTGGTTTTTTAGTTATTTCAGGCAGGAAAGTACTTTTGATCCCTAATCTGCCACCTAAGTCACCCATTAAACTTTTCAAGTCAATTTGCAATCTTTTTCTCTAATTATGAATCCAGTTAACATGTAACAATCACTTTAAAGATGGCCTTTGGGCTTCCCTGGTGGCGCAGTGGTTGAGAGTCCGCCTGCCGATGCAGGGGACACGGGTTCGTGCCCCGGTCCGGGAAGATCCCACATGCCACGGAGCGGCTGGGTCCGTGAGCCATGGCCGCTAAGCCTGCGCATCCGGAGCCTGTGCTCTGCAATGGGAGAGGCCACAGCGGTGAAAGGCCTGCGTACCACAAAAAAAAAAAAAAAAAAAAAAAAAAAAAGATGGCCTTTGATCAGTATTTTGCCTAATTTATAACTGTATCTAACCAAAACACTTAATCTACATTTATAATTTTAAATATTCAGTTTTTATCCATAACTTAACTATCTCACTGAGAGCATTCTCAATGCAGATGTGAAAGCATATTGGTGTGCTGTGCAGGGATTACAAAGCTTATTTATTTCCTCTGACCTCAGGATGGCTGGGTGGGATCTTGAATGCCTGGAGCCCTTGTGTCTATATGTGCACAAAATGGAAAAGGGTGGCAAAAACTCTTCTAACAAACAAAACTCTCACAAATTCTTAAGTATTTCTTTTATACCTATTAAATTGTACTTATAAGTATAGTAAATATTAAACTCAAAATTATTCTCATGTCGTTCTCAAACAGTAGACTTATAGTCTTATTTTCAAATTAAAATCTCAACCTATAATTAATTTCTTCCTTAAACATTTTAAATTGAAATTACAAGTTAGATACTATAACAAAAATAAACAGTACGAGCACTTTAATTTACCAAAAGTACACAGATTTTTTTTCCTTAACATAAAAGTATTCATACTGGATGTTTGATTTGCTTTATCATATTAAGCTTTCATAAAACACATTTACCCAATAAAGTGGCCAGTACGCTTTCCCAAGCAAATTAGAATTTTCATGTCTGAAAAATGAGGCTGTATATAAAGAAAGATTTGGCAGGAAAGTGAGTTTCATTCCCTTTTTTTTCTCCCAAGACAAAACTGGAAATTACTTAAATGCTCACTAGTTACAAAGTTACAAAGGTGTGTGGTTTTACAATCCTCATTCCCTAAATCCAAGTTACACATTTGTATTCGTCCACTGGACTTCAGTTATCTACATACTCATTTAACTTTAACCTTCTTCTGATTTTGCATTTCTTTGGCTCTCTTAAGACCCTGTATTTTCTTCAGATCTGTCTCTGAAGGCACCAAAATGACATGCCCCTGAATAGTCATGCAATGCCTCCGAATTTTGTATTTTACCATCTGAACTATGTAGATGGAATTCCATATTCTATGCTTCTTTTTTCTGGCCTGGCAGCACCACAGATTTTATGTATATTTAAAATTAGTTCCTATTGGATTTTGAGTGACATCCTGGCTTTGTCTGACTCTAGGGTATTTTACAAAAATTATACTAGCCACAGTGCCTAAGAAACTATACATTTTAAAGAGTATTAACCAATGATTCTGAATCTGGTTTTTCTGATATCTAATGTTTGTACTTTAAGGCAAACATATATTAAACCCTCAGAAATACTGCTAGTCCCATACTGCAATAATATGAATAGCTACTTTAATTACCTTTGTGACATATTGTATAAACAATTTTCAGCTATAATCAATATTGTAAATATATATTAAACAATCTTTAAAAAACACAGATAATGTCTCTTCCAGTTATGAAAGATCAATAACAATAAGGAGAACAAACATTCCATTCCATAATCAACTAGGTTATATTCATCTGAATTACAGTGAATGATGAGGCCCTGTGGTCAGGGTCATATAGAAAAAGTCAACAATATATTAGCTAATGTGCTAATATAAGTATTTATATTGCTTCTCCCTAAACAGAGCTCAGAATTGTAGTAGTACCTCTAAAAGATGATGGAATGTGGGTCCGTGATAAAAAGTCAGTCTATGTATTGACTCTTGTAGAGCACGACTTAATTCCAAGAGGTGACTCCATAACATTCTTAATCATGCTTTCACACATTAGAAAGTAAGGTAATTAATAGCTAATATATCCAGTAAAAATAAATACTGAACTAGATTATCTCCTAGTGAGCTTTCAGCATCTGTTGACCTTCTTCCTTAAATGCTCACAAAATCACCTAAAAAACAAAAACTTGATGCACATTTTCATAACTGATCATAGAAATGGCCGCAGATATTTTCAAGAATTGAAAAAAAATAGCTTGACTCTTCAGACACTGTATGTACTAAGTATCTCTCCTTTCATGAATTTAACAACAGAAAAGATATTACTGAGGGAAATTGGTCTATCGTATCGTATAACTCATATCATATAATATTCAGATCATATCCATATCGTTTCCTCTATCATATCGTATAACACACATCATATTCAGATCGTATCCATATTGTTTCCTCCATCGTATCATATAACTCATATCATATCATATTCAGATCATATCCATACCGTTTCCTCTATCACACCCAGCACAAAGCAAGACATTAGCAGCTGGACATCAAATTAGGACCTAAAGATATTCTGTATATGTACTTTTAATGGAATTACAAATTTTAGAAGCTATTCGCTTTAATAATTAATATTTATTATGTCACCAGCCTTTGTAAATAATTTCTTGGGCGACTTTTGGAAAGTTTACTTATGGTAAGAACTTGGAGTATACCAAAGGTATATGAATTCATTCTTAGTGTGCATGTGTGCGAGCATGCATGCGTGTGTGTGTGTATACATGTATGTTTTTCTTTATGTTTGAAAATACTGAATATGTTAACTTGATTCACCTCAAGTTTTCATTGAATCTCTTCTATAGAAAGTCCTCTGCAAGATTCCGTGATGTGAAAGGATTAAAAAGTCAGTCACTTGCCTCAGGACGTTATCTAGAGAAGACAAAAGGAACAAATCGGGAAACAAAAGAATAAAAGTGGTTTGTGACTAAATTCCAAATGAGTAGAAGTCATAATTCAGTTTTGTTTTTTATCCTACAATTTGAACGAAATAGGTGACAGTAAAATAATTAAAATTATTCATCAAACACTACCCAAACAAACAAAATGTAACCTAATTGGAGATTATTCCTCAAAATAATCTTTTAATAGGCTATACACACTTCAGTGGCCTTGAGAATTCCCCTTATTGAGGAGGTTGGAGATTCTCCAGGGATATCTTAGAAATGAGTTTTATTATTCTATACTTATATTTTAAGATCAAATTATTATTCAAGCTATCCAAAAGACTTGCTTGGAGAGTCAGGCAGACCCCTGTGGCCTTGGGCAAATTATTTTAACTCCTCCAAGCCTGTTTCTTCAACTAAGAAATATTAAATATACTTAGCTTATTGGGTGGTTATGAAGACGAAATATTATAATGTTCATTGAGCTCTTACTGCACATAGTAGGTACTCAACATCAGTTGTTATTGTTATTACTTTTATCTTGTAATTTTCAAAAAGCATATGTATTTAAATGCATTCCTGAAAAGATGATTTTCCTAGAGAAGATCTGTAAATGTTCTAGGTAATTCCTAAAGAGGAAATCTAAAACTGTGAGTATTGGCCGCATTGTCATAACAAGTGTGTTGCACCTTCCAAGGCACCTGCTTCCAAGGAGAGTGGGTTTTGTTTGTATTCAATACTTGTTAAAACATCTGAGGTAATACTAAATGGTCTTGCCATTGCACCTGAATGTACTGGCAGGTTAACTTGATGTTTCTGTCGGGGAAACTGGAATGTCAGTAAAATAGCTATCTAGTGCACTTCTAAGTCATTATCTGTTATGTAAATGCTTCCCAATCTCTAGTACTAACCTGGGACTCTCTCTTGAACTCCAGACCCCCAACTAATCTTCCACATCCTTCTTGCAAATCTGCTCCTTCATATATGAATCCTAGACACAGTCATTCATCCAGTGCTCTATTTCAGAATCATCTTAGATTTTTCTTACTGCCCCTCGCCCTGTTTATCATCAAGTCATATCCACTCTACTTAGTTATCCATTCAAGAAATGTTATAAGAACACCAGCATTGTTCCAGATTCTTCTTCATATTAGCAGAACTTTGATCAAGGTTCATCAAGCCTATCACCATAGATTCCTCACTAGAGTCTCTTCTTTTCTTTTCCCTCATCCAGTGTACATACCACAGACCCTCCTTTACAAGACAAATGCCATGTGCCTCCACGCCCTTCTGCACAGATCTCATGCATGCTCCGTCTTCAAAATTCAATTTATGTCATTTCTTTTGGTCTATGTGGATCAATGAAACTGCCATTTTGAAAGAATTTCTGTATGCAGGAATGGATTTTATTTACTTTCCATGCTCTCTTGTCTAGGCCTACCAGTACCAACCTGGTATATCTGTTATAACCTTGGTTCTGACTGCAAGAAAATTGTGAGTTTATACATGGTTTTATTTAGATACTGTGGAAGGTAAATTGTATCACAGATTGATCTAACATAGAGCTTATATAAACTCTTTATGACTAATTTTTTAACCAATATTTTTAACAGGATTAGGAGATAAGAATGACAAAATGCCTTCAGTTTAGATCAGGGTTTCTCAGCCTCAGCACTGTTGACATTTTGGGACAGATAATGTTTCGTGTGGATGGGCAGCGGGGAGGAGGTTTTCCTGTGCATTGTAGGATGTGTAGCAGCATCCCTGGCCTATACCCACTAAATCCCACGAGCTCCCACCCCCCCACCCCAATTGATGGTAACTAAAATTGTCTGCAGACCTTGTCAAATGTTTCCTGGAGAAAAAAATCACTCCCACCTGAGAACCACTGGTCTAGATATTCCCAATTCTCCAGGTTTCCAGGATCACCTTTTTCTTGAGTATACAAATAAATATCCTCTGTTTTTATCCAATTAAATACTTGGTGGTGAGCCTTTAAATTGCTCCTATGCCATCCATGTGGCAGCCTGAGCCTCACCTCTTACGTGGCTCCTGCAATTGCCTCAGGAAGCTTGTTGAGACTAACTTCTTTCATTTTTCGTGAAGTACCACGAAGCCTAAGGCTAATGTGTTTGTCAGATTTTATAGAACATTGATATATGTAAGGGAATAATTACATCAAAGGGCAAGAAACAATTTTACATATTCAACATCAATCATCACTGTGTCTGCAAAATTATGGACTATTTCCTCCACTAGAAATTTCTCCATGTATCATTCTCTATGCTTCTAGCTTTCTGTTATTGATAAGTGCCTCATCTACAGGCCCTCCTCACATATTTGTCTTCCATACCTTTCCTTTATCCTCACCTCTATCCTCATTTCATAATCTCAAACTCTTATGTTGCCATGTAGAGCAACTATGCTTTGTTGCTTTTTTTTTTTAATGAACTATTTTCTTCTGTAAGGTGACTAAAAAGTTTTTTTTTAAACATCTTTATTGGAGTATAATTGTTTTACAATGGTGTGTTAGTTTCTACTTTATAACAAAGTGAATCAGCTATACATATACATTTATCCCCATATCTCCTCCTTGCGTCTCCCTTCCACCCTCTCTACCCCACCCCTCTAGGTGGTCACAAAGCACCGAGCTGATCTCCCTGTGCTATGAGGCTGCTTCCCACTAGCTATCTATTTTACATTTGGTAGTGTATATATGTCCATGCCACTCTCTCACTTCGTCCCAGTTTACCCTTCCCCCTCCCCATATCCTCAAGTCCATTCTCTACATCTGTATCTTTATTCCTGTCCTGCCCTAGGTTTTTCAGGACCTTTTTTTTTTTTTTTTAGAGTCCATATATATGTGTTAGCATACGGTATTTGTTTTTCTCTTTCTGACTTACTTCACTCTGTATGACAGACTCTAGGTCCATCCATCTCATTACAAATAACTCAATTTCATTTCTTTTTATGGCTGAGTAATATTCCATTGTATATATGTGCCACATCTTCTTTATCCATTCATCTGTCGATGGACACTTAGGTTGCTTCCATGTCCTGGCTATTGTAAATAGAGCTGCAACGAACATTGTGGTACGTGACTCTTTTTGAATTATGGTTTTCTCAGGGTATATGCCCAGTAGTGGGATTGCTGGGTCATATGGTAATTCTATTTTTAGTTTTTTAAGGAACCTCCATACTGTTTTCCATAGTGGCTGTATCAATTTACATTCCCACCAAAAGTGCAAGAGGGTTTCCTTTTCTCCACACCTTCTCCAGCCTTTATTGTTTGTAGATTTTTTGATGATGGCCATTCTGACTGGTGTGAGGTGATACCTCATTGTAGTTTTGATTTGCATTTCTCTAATGATTAGTGATGTTGAGCATCCCTTTGATGTGTTTGTTGGTAATCTGTATATCTTCTTTGGAGAAATGTCTATTTAGGTCTTCTGCCCATTTTTGGATTGGGTTGTTTGGTTTTTTGATATTGAGCTGCGTGAGCTGCTTGTAAATTTTGAGGATTAATCCTTTCACATTCCCCCATTTGAGCCGTATTCAACCAAAAAAAGATCCAGTGAGACCTATCAGGGTGTTCTTCTAAATATTAGAACTAATTGACCAGGAGATGAATTATGGTCCTGCCCTAAATGTTTAAATAACATCTCTCCCAACAGAACATTCTATCCCAACTCTTCACCTTACTCTTCTTCTCATCTTCTAGGTCTCATTTTATATATTGTTTCTAGAAGAACCTTCCCTGACTCCCTGACTCTTAACAAAGTAATTCCCCAACTAGGCTAATTTCTTTCCTAGCTGCCAGCTCTTTTGCTTAGTTAATCTTATCAGAATCTGTAGCTACATACACATGTGTGTGTCTACTTCTTTATTCATGTGTCTTTATTAATATCTAAGCTCCATAGGGGCAAGCACACATTTGGTCTTTTCAACTATGCCCAGTGTCTAGTGCTTAATAAATGTGTTTTTTTAATTTAAAATATTAAATTTACAGAAGATTGAAGTGGAAAAGAAGGGCACTGTTAAATATACTCAAAGATTAAATATAAGCTTCTGTACAGAATTCGTGGGCTCAGAATATGAATTAAATGAAGATATATCTAAGGTGGCCCAGCGCAGAAAGGGATTTCAACAGCAGTACAGCGACCATCCCTAATGGCAAAGAATGTAATAAAACCTGCGGTGGATGCTCTTTTCCCCTGTAATTAATTACTAGGTAAGAAATCCTTTTTCGCTCCAGTGAGATGTACAAAGGAGATTTCTAAAATTATCTATTTAAAGAGCAATGATAATTCTTTAAGAAACATAAATGATTCAAAATATAAACAATAACTCTGTATTGCATAGACTCCCTTTGAAATCAGTTTTTAAAATCTCTCAAAATGTGAATGAAAACAGATATATGTATACGTATAGCTGATTCACTTTGTTGTACAGCAGAGACAAACACAACATTGTAAAGCAACTGTACTCCAATAAAAATTAATTTTTAAAAGTGTGAATGAATACCAAGGGAGAAAAAAGAGAGAGAATGAAGGGAAGAGGCAGCCTCTGGACTTGCCCAGCAGAGGAACTAGGCAAGGCAGAAGCCTCAGGCTCCCCCAGGGCCAGAAGAGATGACAGATAAATATGCAAAACGGCGTCTGTTCAAACACCCACTCAACAGCATCCCCCTCTCCCTAGTACATTTTGGATAGCTCTGCCAACATAAATAAATAGATCAGAGCTAAATTCATTCCAAAAGAACCATTTAATTTCAACACCAAAAATAATGTCTTCACTAAACATAAATTTTCCTTCAGGAGCCCCCCACTTATACACATAACACAGACATAAAAGCAAACACACACAGACATATAACATACACACACATACACTTTAACTCAGCAGTAGCTAAATAGTGCCAGCTCAAGTTAAGCCTAGAAACATAGGCTACTGGAACTACAAGGTTCTTTAAGGATTTTGTAGGATTTTAATTGTTTTACACAATGCCCCTAACCCTTATTTTCAAAACGAGGAATAATTGGGCCTCAAAAAGTTGGAATCGCATGCCCAAGGTCACTCACCGACAAAGGACATGCTAGCAATAGTTAGAATCCCAAGCTTCCTGGTCATACAACCCTGGCCCCATTCCCCACAAAACTTACAGAGGAACACATGGTTGGCATTGAATTAATTGACTGCTTTTCTCTATACATTTATTACTACCCTACAATAACTAGTTCCTTACTAGAGATGAGAATATTGGAACTAAAAAGGGGATCTATTGCTTGGTGGTAGGTATACAGCTATTATAGAGGCAGAGCTAGAGTGTGAGCACAGATCTCTGAATAAACTCACATTGTTCCCAATATTAAATTATAAGCGATAAAATAAATAAAATGTTAAGGACTATGTGCAAAAACAATCTTATTTTCTGTTCAACATATTATCCTTGCCTGAAATAACATGAAAATATAAAAATATAAAGCTAAATCCATAGTAGTGTGGAAAGTCAAAGTTGCGTTACCCTGTAACACGTGGATGGGCCCAATTGAAAGTGGAAGCCCAAAGAGCTGAGACATCTGCATAGGAAAGAGGCTCCCAAGCTGAGAGTACAGGGGCACTCCAAGGGAGTGCTAAGGTAAGAGCCACAGAGCTCTGGGAGAAGGAGCAGGCTTGAGACAGAACACCAGGTAGATAACTAAAGGACAAAGAAGTTCTGAAGAAAAATGCTCATCAGAATTTAGAAATGAACCTCTAATCAAACTACCTTCAGATGCAATGGCACTGAATAGAGAGGCATTGTTAGACACTAAAGAATCAAAAAAATTTATTATCCACAAACTTATTCTGAAAGACTTCCACATCTACATATTTCAGCAAAATTAAAAAAAAAAACACAGAACAGTTGAAGAAAGTGGAGTAGACAAAAATGTACTACAGAAATTATAATGCTGTATATAGAAATGGCAACATTAAAAATATACAAACAATCCAAGGCAAAAAAAATAGTAAATGAAAAACAAATATAGATATTGAGTTCTCACCCTGTGTTAGGCATTGTTTCAGGGACTGCATTCTTTACCATAATAAATGCTCAGATTAACCAATGAGGTAGACATAATTACCCATTTTACAGATGGAGAAACTGAGGCAAATATAGCTGAATAACTTGTCCAAGAGTACACAATTAATATGTTTTGGAATTGGGATTTGAGGTTAAGCAATAGGACTTCAGACCTCACTCTTTTAACCATTAAATCAAAAAAGTATAGAAGATTTAATACCCATTTTTCTCAAACTCTTCCAAAAAATTGAAGAGGATAGAAACCTTCCAAACATCTTATGAAGCCAACATTACCATGATACCAAAACCAGACAAGGACACCAAAAATAAAAACAGGAAAAAGAAAATTACAGGCCAATAACCTTGATGTACCAAGATGCAAAAATCCTCAGCAAAATAATAGCAAACCTAATCTAGTAATACATTAAAAGGAACATACACCTTGATCAAGTGAGATTTATTCCAGAAATGCAAGGATGGTTTAACATCCACAAATCAATCAACATGATGTATCACATTAACAAAATGAAGGATAAAAATCTTATGCTCATCTCAATAGATGCAGAAAAAGCATTTCACAAAATTCAGTATTCACTTATGATTAAAACTTCTCAACAAAGTAAAAATAGACCTCATTTTATAAGGTACATAAATGTACCCCAACATAATAAAGGCCATATGTGACAAACCCACAACTAACATCACACTCAGTGCTGAAAAGCTGAAAGCTTTTCTTTTAAGATTAGGAACAAGACACAAATGCCCACTATCATCACTTTTATTCAACATAGTATTGGAAGTTCTAGCTACAGAAATTAGGCAAGAAAAATAAATAAAAGACATTAACATTGGAAAGGAAAAACTAAAACTGTCACTATTTGCAGATGACATGATAATTATGTATAGAAAATGCTAAAGACTCTACAAAAAAAATTGCTAGAACTAATAAACGAATTCAGTAAAGTTGCTGGATATGAAATCAATATACAGAAACCTGTGGCTTTTCTATACACTAATAACAAACTATCAGAAAGAGAAATTAAGAAAAGAATACCACTTACAATTTCATCAGAAAGAACAAAATACCTATTAATAAATTTAACCAAGTAGGGGAAAGAACAGTACACTGAAAACTAAAAGACACTGATGAAAGAAATTGAAGAAGACAAAGATAAATGGAAAAGATATTTTGTGTTTATGGACTGAAAGAATTAATATTGTTAAAATGTCCATACTACTCAAAGCAATATACAGATTCAATGCTATCCTTATCAACATTCCAATGGCATATTTCACAGAACTAGAACAAATAATTCTAACTTTGGTATGGAACCACAAAATATCTTTACTAATCAAAACAACTTTGAGAAAGAACAAAGCTGGAGGTATCATGTGCCCTGATTTCAAACTATAGTACAAAGCTATAGTAATCAAGAGTATGGTACTGGCAAAAACAGACACACAGATCAATGGAATGGAATTTAGAACCCAGAAATATACCTACATATATAGAGACAATTAATTTACAGCAAAGGGCACAGACCATACAATAGAGAAAGGATAGTCCCTTCAATAAATGGTGTTAGGAAAACTGGACAGCCACATGCAAAAGAATAATGCTAGACCACTATCTTATACCATATACAAAACCCAAAATAGGTTACAGACTTGAATGTAAAACCTGAAACCATAAGATTCCCAGAAGAAAATATAGGTGGGTAACCTCACTGACATTGATCTTAACTATGTTTCTATGTATCTGACCCCAAAGGCAAGGGAATCAAAAGCGAAAATAAACAAATAGAACTACATCACAGTGTAGTTCTGCACAGTGAAGGAAACCATCATCAAGACAAAAATGAAACCTACTGAATGGGAGAAGATATTAGTAAATCATATATCTGATAAGGAGTTAATATTCAAAATATATGAGGAACTCATACAAGTCAACAACAAAAAAAAACCGACAACCTGATTAAAGGAAAAAAATGGGCAGAGGATCTGAGTAGACACTTTCCCAAAGAAGAGATACAGATGCCAAACAGGCACATGAAAAGATGTTCAACATCATTAATTATTAGGGAAATGCCTGGTGGTCCAGTGGTAGAGAATCTGCTGTCCAATGCAGGGGATGCAGGTTCAATCTCTGGTTGGAGAACTGAGATCCCACATACCACGGGGCAACTAGGCCCACGTGCCACAACTACTGAGCTCATGTGCCTCAACTAGAGAGCCCATGTGCAGCAGGCTACAGAGCCCATGCACCCTGGAGCCTGCTCACCACAACTAGAGAAGAGAAAACCTGCATGCCACAACTAGAGAAAAGCCTGCACACTGCAACGAAAGATCCCACATGCCTCAGTGAAGATACCACGTACCATAACTAAGACCTGATGCAGCCATAAAAATAAAAAATAATTAAAATTTTTTTTTTTTCCCGCCCCCCCCCCCCCAATTCTCAAAAATAATTAAAAATTTAAAAAAATTTTCAGGGAAATGCAAATCAAAACCACAATGAGATGTCACTTTACACCTGTTAGAATGTCTATTACTGAAAAGAAAAAAAAATCACAAATATTGGAGAGTCTGTAGAGAAAAAGCAATGCTCTACACTGTTGGTGGGGCTGTAAATTGGTGCAGCCCCTATGATAAACAGCATGGAGATACCTCAGAAAATTTAGAATAGAACTGGCATATGACTCAGCTATTCCACTTCAGGGTATCTATCTGAAAAACATGAAAACACTATTCAAAAAGATATATGCACCCCAATATTCATTGCAATATTATTAACAATAGTCAAGATATGGAAACAACCTAAGTACCCATAGATGGATAAATGAATAAAAAAATATGTGGTATCTATATGCAATGGAGTACTACTCAGCTATAAAAGAGGATAGAATCCTGCTGTTGGTGACAACAGGGATAGACCTTAAAGGTATCATGTTAAGTGAAATAAGTCAGACAGAGAAAAACAAATACCATATGATATCATTCATATGTGGAATCTGAAAACACAAAAGAACAAACAAAATACAACAAAGATAGACTCATAGCTACAGAGCACAGATTAGTGGTTACCAGAGGGGAAGGAAGTTGGAGAGTAGACAGAATGGGTGAAGGGGGTCAACTACATGGTGACGAATTGCAACTGGACTTGTGGTGATCACTTTGTCATGTTCACAGATGTCAAATTACAATGCTGTACACCTGAAACTTACATAATAAAAAAAGAATGTATATAGAACCATTATTCTTAATAGTCAAAAATGGAAAAAAAATACTCAAGTATCCATCCACAACTATAGAAAACATATATTCATTGGAGAATATTCATTCAACTAAATCATATATAAGGCATACATCACTCTTACATTCAACAACGTACATTATGTTGACTAAAATAAACTAGAAACAAATAAAAATAAATACAGTATTATTCCCTTTACATAAATTTCCAAAACAGGCCCAATTAATCTATGGTAGTAAAAGTCTTGATAGTTTAATAGTGGTTATTTTTGTTGGGGTTAATGACTGGAAAGGACCATAAGAGTTGCTTCTGGGTTGATGTTAATGCTTTACATCTTAAACTGGGTGATCATTACATTGATGTGTTGATCATTTTGTAAAATTCAATGAACACTATATTTAAGATTTTCTCATATAAATATATGTAAAAGCTTCCAGAAAAATAAACAGATTGTACTTTATATGATATATATATAGCATAATATGTACATGTAGCTACTATACATAAATATGTATTTTACTCTAACCTTTTTATGCATTTGTCATTCACTGTGACTATCTGTCCATGTCAATAAATCCACTAATTATAATATCAAAAATTGTCATATATTTCATTTACTCATCTGGTTACAATTTGAATCAGTATTTTAACACCAAAGTAAATGGTACTATCTTTTAAATATAAAAAATTAAATGGAAATACATAAAGCAAATTAGCCATATTTTTTATGAATTCCCTTTGAGATCTATTGGTCTCAAGCTTCCCAGAACATAAAGTAAATCCAATGAAATGATTTCAAGACAATTTAACTTCACATTTTTTTTCTTTCTAGATGATTCATTTATCTTTAAGATAGGAATGGCATCATGACTCAAAAATTATTAGCTGATAGTGGGAAGTCAGCTTTTATAAACTGAAGACAATTAAGACTTCAGGACAAAGACTGCACAATGTTCTCAGACCAGAGTTTCCAGGTGGAAGCACAAGTTGGAATAAAGTAATATACTTTTTAAGTAAATTAACTGAGACATTTTCTTTTCTTCCTAAGCTAGAAAAGATCTTCATCCTTCAAGACACTGTTTAAATGATATCCTTTGAGCACCAATCTTGCACATCGACACACATTCCTCCTTTCATTCCTACTTTGGACAAAATCAATCAGTGCCACTGCTGCATGCCTAATGACTGAGTTCTTACCTTTATTGTAAAGATTTGTTAATTGTATGTATGCATCTCTCCCTATTAAAAGTGTATCCAGTGAAAGGTCTTAACCTATATAGGCAAATGTTTTGAATTAAGGCAGGTATACAGTATCCTCCAATATCCTCTCTCCCTTCTTCAGATTACCATTTATATGATATTCTACAGTTACTAGAAATAATTAGCACAGATATCTTCAGAGCTGAATTTAAATTATATCAAAATTTTTTCTAAGAACAGGCGTGGGCAAAGAGAAGATGGGAGAAAAGACTACCAGACATGAATGTAGCAGGTGTGGTGGATGGGAAAAAACTTGAACTGAGAAAGTCTCTTAGAAAAGAACAGAGAGTAGTCATGCATTTAGGTAGAAAGGAAACTAGTGTTTACTGAGTACCTACTATGTGTCAGGGATTCATCTTCATAGACCTTTATTTTACAGATGGTGAAACTGAGACCCTGAAAAGGCCAGAAATATACTAGAGTTCACCCAGGTACCTAGATATTAACAGATAGCTCTAAACTTACCTCTAAAGCCCATCTTTTTTTTTTTTCACATGTTTAATTCACAGCTAGAGCACATAAATGTAAAATGTATGATTAAGATTGTTATTTGAGTCACTTGTTGCTGTTTTCAAAATGTGCCTTGAAACATGCTGTAGTGATTTTAAGCAGTAACCATTTTTTGAAATTTATTAATGTAATTACAAATTCAGGATGAAGCTGGGGACAGATTTGGCACATGAAGAATATTTTTATTCTTTGCAGAGATCAAGTGGGGATAAGACAGCAGCACACTACCTAAAGTATCAGGAAAAAATCTGGTCACTTTTGCAATGTTACATGCTCCCAAATATTTTTGTGCCATCCATACATACCCCAACCCATAAGAACCAACAGCTTTTTTTTTTTTTTTGGCGGTACGCGGGCCTCTCACCAATGTGGCCTCTCCCGTTGCGGAGCACAGGCTCCGGACGCGCAGGCTCAGCGGCCATGGTTCACGGGCCCAGCCGCTCCGCGGCATGTGGGATCCTCCCGGACCGGGGCACGAACCCGCGTCCCCTGCATCGGCAGGCGGACTCTCAACCACTGCGCCACCAGGGAAGCCTAAGAACCAACTGCTTTAAAGAACCACTGTCACTGGTGGCTTTGTAACTTAGACTCACAGTGTTTTGCTGTACAAAGATATTTGAAAACCACTGCCGTAAAAATACTAGACCTCCTACCTGTAATTTAATTTTGTTTATTTCAAAGTAATCAGCTTTAACAGCCTGCTGCACATTTGGTCGGATACCTTAAATGCTAGTAAATCTTCCAAGGAAAGCTAATTTAGGTTTCAGAAAGAAAGAATAATCATTCATACCATTTCTCATTTGTCTCAAGAAGCAAGTCCATGATGTTGATTTGTTCTTGTGGCTGGAAAACTAACAGAAGGCAATTCCAAGAAGTCAGTCCAGCCGTGGGTTGAGTAATGGCCACCTCTTGGAACTTCTGCTTCCCTATTTTTGAAAAGAAGAATAATAGTGTCTACCACAAGCAGTTGGCTTGTGAAGATTAAACAAATTAAATAAGATAATTAATGTGAAATAATGGGCAGTACTTCAGGTACAAAGGAATAACTCAATAAACCATAGGTGAGGTTGAAGTGGATACCCACAATTTAAGGTCATGTTATACATAGGAAAGCATGGGATGTCTTAGGAAAAGCCAAACTCTTTCTTTTAAAACAATTCTAGGGGCTTTCCTGGTGGCACAGTGGTTAAGAATCCACCTGCCAGTGCCGGGGACATGGGTTTGAGCCCTGGTCCTGGAAGATCCCACATGCCACGGAGCAACTAAGCCTGTGTGCCACAACTACTGAGCCTGCGCTCTAGAGCCCGCGAGCCACAACTACTGAGCCCTCAGGCCACAACTACTGAAGACCGTGTGCTTAGAGCCCGTTCTCCACAACAAGAGAAGCCACTGCAGTGAGAAATCCACGCACCACAATGAAGAGTAGCCCCTGCTCACCGCAACTAGAGAAAGCCCGTGCACGCAGCAACAAAGACCCAATGCAGCCAAAAATATAAATAAATAAATTTATAAAAAAATAAATAAAACAATTCTAGAGGAATTTAATCAGCTAACTACATAGATGGGGGAGTGATTTGCACCAAATACTAATGAAGAAACACATCAAATAATAATGGTTAAGAAACTGAAGATGTTACAAGATGTAAAAATGTTATAGTCCTATTTTGCTTAATTGTATCTCATGTAGTATCTCTAGCATCCTGAATTATATTTGCTTTTAGCTCAAGCCATCAGGATTGAAACCTCAAGAATCTTTGATTTATCCATTTCTCCTTCAGCTAGTCCCACAACCAACTCATTGCACTTTTATGCACCTCTAATACCTCCAGCCTGTTCTGCTCCCTCTGTTACCAGCCTAGTTCAGGTTTTCATTGCTATCACCTGGATTACTGTAACAACTCCTGAGAGTTTGCCATTTACCATCTCCAAATTGTCCGACTTGTATTATGGTGTCACATTAATCTTCAAGCTGTACAGCAACGATCATATCACTCCCTTGCTCAACGACCTTCAACGCCATGCCTTCCACTTCCCAAATAAATCAACTTCTAACTTTTCTCTGTGGCATACAAGGCTCCCCAACACGTAGCTCCAATTTGTCTTTCTGGCCTTATCTTCAACCATTCCTACACAAATAATATAAATGCTGGCTCTCTACTATGACTTGCAACCTACATTCTCATTTAATTCTCACAATAGCACTGATCAGGTAGTAGATTAACTTGACAAAATCCCACATAGAAAAACCATTGCTATGATTCAGATTTAGCTTTTCTAACACCAAAGTCCTTGGGATTTCCAATAAACCTGAGTGCCCAATTCTATCAAGTCAGGACTCCCTGATAAGGCATTTTAACTAGATTCTAGGACTTGCCTTCCAATTTTGTTGGCTGGTGAATAAAGCATCCCTCTTTCACACATTGTCATTTATTTTTAGGACCACATGATTTATTCGTTAAGTTTCTTTGGGTTGCAAATAGCAGACATTGGCACTGGCTAACCTAAGCAAAACAGAGATTTATTGGAAGGACATTGAGGTCACTGTTAGAATTAAAGCAAACACAGTCTCCAAGCATGATAATGACAAAAACTAGGGCAGCTCCAGGTATCTTAGCAGCAACTTCTACCATATGATGACTTAGTTTCAACCACCTCTGTCTTTATGTGTTTACATGGAATTTTTCTAAAACCTGAAAGGTAGACTCTGATTGTCCTAGCTTGGGTCATTAGACTGAACCTTGTATCAGTTAGCCATATCCAGAGGACAAGAGTTGTAGTATAGGTATTTCCTGTTTTGAGCCAAGCATTTGCCCAAATTTATGTCTGTTACAGATGTTGACTCTGCAAAGAGGTAATGCATTCTACACCATCTGTTTGCATCTACTAATTATAAACTTTTAAAGGAGCTTTATATAGGAAAATCCATAGGATTCTAAGTGTGTAGATTTGAATTTGCAGTGGAACACATCTGCCAGGCTACAGCGTGGACAGGATCCAGTAAAGACAAATTTAGGGTTAATGAGAGTGTAGCTCAGCAACATCAGAGGGAGAGGTGATTGGAATCACTTGAATAATTGGTTCAGAAAGAGGCAAATTTCTGGGGACCTTCTGTACCTTCAAATCTCTATCAGTCCCATCATCTGTAGCATGACAGGATCACTGGAGGAAAGGGAACTAGTAGGTGAGGCTTTGGGAGCTAGGAATTGTAGTCAAGAACAATGTCTGAGTTCTCCAGCACAGAGAATCCTTATTTTACTCATAACTTTTAAATTTCTGTTATGATAGTACAAGTTCAAGTGTAATAGTGATTCTCTATATGAATCACAGTGATGCAACTTTGAATGAACATATTTTAAAATTATTTTCTCCCTTAATGTTTTTTCCTGATTATATTTATAAAATATTTTTTCTGTTGAATATAATAAAAACTTGGCTTGTGTTTTATCTGTTTTTAATTTCATTTTTCTAGTAGTTCATTTTATTGAATTTTACAAAAGTATGGGTTTGCAACAGAATGGAGATTTTCCAAAAAACAGATATTTTGCTCTAGATGGTTGAACCCAGTATCTTATACTTCTCTTCTTGCCGTGAATGATACAGTTCTAGGAACACAGGAAATGCTCAGCAAATAACTGTACATATATATAGAGTTATATCAATAAATTGGGTTATGTTTTCTAAAGGGAATAATTTCCCCTAGTAGATAGTTGTATCTATAGAGAGATTATGTTCAACTCCCAGTTTCCAGGGTTAGGAATCATTAAAGCACACAACAGGAATCTCACCATTCTTTTGTTACTTCTCTATTCTAATGCTTCTGCAATGTCCAGTTATTTATTCCTTTCTGGAGAAAGTACCTAAGGCGAGCCACAGCATCAGGCCTCAAGCAGGTAAAAAGAAAAATATTAGGTAATCTACTAAGAGGAACATGAACAAGTGTGTCTGCCCAATAATATCTTTTTACACATTTTTACTCTGGACATGTGTAAGGTTCTGGCTCTTTAAGATATTCTATCAAAATGAAAATAACCCTAGAAACTTAGCTTATCATTGTTTTATCACTTAGGTAATTAGAAGGAGAAAGGGAAAGAAGAATCTCAGAGATAAGATTCACCAGCTCCATAATTTCTGTGTGAAAATATACTACTGCCCACAGGATCATGAGACTTGATTTCAGCTCCTAATTCTACATGTACTACATAATGGGAGGGGCGCTTCCCCATTTCTGGTAACAGCTGGCTAAATTATTTGTGTGAACCTTCCAGCTGAAAACAAAACAAACCAAAACTGTGGGGATAAATTATATACACAGACAAATGTATATATGCATACATATATTTAAAATATATTATATTTATGTATAATATATAATTATATCTTTTTAAATGATTATTCATTTTCCAAGTGATCTAAGTATGTATTATATATAATGTATATAAATATATTTTCAATATATGTAAATACACATGTATTGTAATTACATCAAAAGCACTGAAGAGCTAAAAATGAAATATCTCATTTAACCTTAGTAGAAATCTGATAAGGCAGGAATTATTATCAATTTTTTTAGATATGAGCAAGTAAAAGAAAAAAGTCAAAACAAAAAATAAAGCTTTCTTTATCACTGATATTTTAAATAGAATTTTAATGTCTCATTTAGGTATTGAAGCAAAAATATAGGTGTCATAGCTGTTTGTAATGCCTCTAAATAGGAAACAACCCAGTTATCTGTTAACAATAGCATACATTGTGCACACATACATTGTGATATATCTGTCAATGTTGGTACTATCTAGCAATGAGAATGAATGACCTACTTCTACCTGCAACAGTATGGCTAAATCATGAGAAAATAATATTAAAGAAAAAGCCAAATATACATATATTTTGATTCCACATTCGTAACATTCAAAAGAGGTAAACTGTTTTTAGAGATTCATATGGAATTGGTATAACTATTTTTTTAACTCTTTATTTTATATTGGAGTATAGCCAATTAACAATGTTGTGCTAGTTTCAGGTGCAGAGCAAAGCAACTCAGCCATACGTATACATGTATCCATGGAATTGGTATAACTATTTTAAAAAGAGAAGAGATTATTGCCACAGCCAGAATGGTGGTTACCTCTAGGGTGAGGAAGGAAGCTGTAATAGAGAAAGGTGTACTGATGTTCTTATCTTTCACACAGATAATTGTTGCATAGCTATGTGCTTTAAACAACTTATTAAACTTTATTAATAAGATTTTCAGTTTTACGTGTGTTTCATTTCATTTTTTAAAATGAGTATATAAAGAAAGAAAATGCAGTATTTTTTCAGGATTTGGAAGAAAAGTAGAACATTTCTAAAATATTTTTCATATACCATGCAGGGTAGTAAACACTTCCTCCTTTCTCTCTCTCTCCTCTCTCTCTCTCTTTCTCTCTCTCTCTCTCTCTCTCTCTTTCTCTCTCTCTCTCTCTCTCTCTCTCACTCTCTCTCTCTCTCTCTCTCTCTCTCTCTCTATATATATATATATACATATGGTTTCATATTCATAGAAATATAGTGAGCTAAAGATTATTATATCTAATTTAGCAATAAGAAAATAAGAGGAAACACATAAGACAGCATGGAGTATTTTTGTTAAATGAAATTATGAAAGGCATAAAAGTCTCCAAATTAGTTGTGAAATGAGACAAATATAAAAAAGAAAGAAGCACAGTTAATTGTTCCCATGTTACCTATGTATTTGAACCAACTGTTTCACCACTAAAAACTACTTTGGTTTAATTTCACCACCTCTAACACAGAGTATCAACTGTCAAGAATAAGCAATCAAACACAAGTAATTTATTTTAAATATCTGATACTCTCATGGAAAGCCTTAAACCTAAACAAAGCTCAGTCACATTTGTACTTACAGTATTTTTCTTTTAGATTTTAAAACCACTTCATATTATATACTATTTATTCTATATTTCATATTAGTTTCTGATATAAGGCAAAGATCACATTCATTTTCCTTCATAGTAATTTTTCACCTTTTTTTCTTGAAGACTTGATTTCTTTCCCACGGGTCTGTGATATTTTCTTACAATAAGTTGGAAACCTGGATCATGTGCAAATGTTCTTATCCAAATTATTGGGCTCCTAGTATTCATGAATTTAATTTAGCTTTGCTAAAGTTAAGAGAGAATCTTTTGTTCTCATTACTGAGAATGACTTATTCCTGGGTTATTCAGGACCTGGGTAGCTTTTGCCTTGTGAGAATGTAATATTGGTATAAATCTTCCATTTTTTGCCATGTCCTACAACATACTTGGCTTCACATGTCGCTGTTTGTCCACCAACCATGTTGCAACACTGGAAACGGTAGTACCAAGGTAGATGTAGTAAAAGATACCAGTGTGTAAGAAAATCCCAGAAAGCTAGGCTCCTGAAATAGGAGGTTAGCTCTTAACACTCTGGTGAGCAAGACAGAGTGCTTCTAAGCAAAGGAATGGGATCCATAAGGATAATGTGGATAATTCTTCATAAATTCAGAAAGGTGTCATGGCAAACTGCATGGAGTTTCATATCCCTCTGAACAAAGCAAGCACACTTTTCTCTTTAAACTGTATAAATCATTATGCAGGTAAAACAATACCATAGAACGTATAAAAAGTAGCAAAGACTGTGATGTGATCAGAACATTTCTTAAAAGAATAAAAACATGTAAGAATCCTGCTGCCTTTTGTGTTTGAAGATTTGATGTTAGGAAACCTGTCAAGCTGAGATTTTGTTTGACCAAAGGTAAACAAAACAATACTCATGAAAGGGCAAAAAGAATCATTATACAAAGTCGTCTGCATTTAATCGTTAATCTCATCCAGCAATACAAAGTCAAGGTATCCCTGTGGAAGTCCATGGGAGAAATGGCAAAAACAGACTAAAACAGCTGATGGTCCCTGATCTCCTCTTTAATGCCTACATTATACATAATGTTTACACTCCAGTATTTGGGAGTTAGAGAAAACTTTAGACATTTCTGTGTGTGAAATCAGTCTTAGAGAAATCACTTTCTGGTCTAGTCCAAGTAAGAATCACTCTTTTTCTTTAAGACTTTAAGTCTAGAACAATTCTTTTGCATAAAATTTTAATCAAGGTCAGCTCTTTTACATAAAACCTTTAATCAAAGCCTTGATGTCTTCTCCACCCTTAGGTTATTTCAGGGATCCTATAAAGGATAGTTTAACATGCTCATTTCCTCCCTGAATTGGACAAGGTAGGTGCCGTTACTATTCTATAGAATTCTTACCTTCCTTTTCCAATTGCATGAACCAAGAATGTACTTTTTCTCTAAATGATCTAAAAAGTGATTAGTTGTTACAGTGACAGTCATTTGTGTATGTGTATAAGTGAATTACACAATGGTTTTCAATAAGCTACCAATAAAATTCCTTAGGGAATGGAATTCATTCTCCTATTTTTTTAAACTGGATATTAGTGCAAATCACTATAACCAAACCTGTTTCTTTAGTGTAATTAATAGAACTTGCCAATATTACTTATTATCACGTCAAGGTTAATGGAAAAGAGAAACAGGTTAGGACAATTTAGATATAGAAAAGTATTTCTATAAGAAACTCTGGAGAGTTTTGATTGAGAGAAGACACAGTGGCTTCTTTCCTCAGCAAGTAGATCCTTTTTAGATATATCTTAGGAAACTATGTAAGTTAATATCCTCTTTCATCACCTCTGCTAGACACTCCTCTGTAGTCTAATAACCAAAGTCCTTCTAAAGAGGGTGTTATCTGGGGGCATATGAAATGCTTATTTATATCTATTGTGAAAACCTCTTAGTAACACCAAAAAAAGGCTTTCAATTAATCCAGCCTATTAGATAAAGAGTGGAGCAAAATTCATTGTGCTAAAGTTATTTCCACATGATAAGTCCATTCTGGATCCTCATCAATTCAAATTATCAGAGACAAAAATTAAATTATTTTAGACAATGCAAAAAGAAAATATTTTGCAATATTTAGAAAGGAATGTATCTACCGAAATGCCTGAGAGTCTATAACATTTATACAAAACATTTATTGAAAAATAATTGGAAGCCACCCACAGTACACTATAAAAATTCTAATTTTCCATCCTTTTTAATTCTGACACTGTTAGCTTTCTTCATCAGTAACATGGAAATTGAAACCCAAAAGTTTTTGCCAAATATTTGACAAGACAGAATGGTGTTATATTATTGTAAGTTCTTATTTCTATTCTCTGAAAATAATCTAGAATTTCTATTAAATAACTAAAATCTTTTTAATTCTCTTATTCATTTTATAATTTCAAGGATCATCCAAAACTAATATCAATCCATACCTTGCTGTAAATGAATACAATTTTAATACTTAGAGGTCATCATATGTCATTGGACCACAATTTCAAATATATAAGCAATTAAGTCATAACTCTATATCTTATGGGTCCACTAGACTGGGAACAAAATTAAAAACATGTAGATGAATCTACATTTCTTGAACAGGAGACAAGATGAATCTGTTGATTAATCAAATGCATACATATATTCCTTTGTCAACCCAAAAATCTGACGTGTTAATACTCTTGAAAACTATAGGTCCCGTGAACATACTTAGGGTATATTGAAAATCTTGTTTATGATTTTCTTTATTCAAATTATTGATGACCTACCAAAATATGTAATATGTAATTCAGTATTAGGAGAAATTATCTAAAGCAAACTCCAGAAAGAGGAGGAGAAAACTCTTTACTTTTATGATAAATTTAGTAGGAAGAATAAGCGGTATACTTTTAATCCTTTACTTCTCTGAACAAAATTATTTCAATTTCTCTTATCTGGCAGAATAGATGGAAATGTTTGGTATAGCAATTCCCCCAGTGTCCTTAGATTTGATTTCTGAGCAGATTTAGGTATTTTCACTTTTCTTTTTCTTATTTCTCTTCTTAACAAAGTGGGAAGCTGTACATTTCCCTACAGACAATTCATGGACAACAGCCTAGCTTGTGGCTCACTTTAGTCCTTACCCATCTGAATTTAAAATGCTATCACAAGATTTCTTCTCAATCACCAAAACTTAGGCTATTTTCTCTCCGCATTTCTACTTGTCACTTACTTTGTGCCTTGATGCTGCAATACCAATTCAAACTTCCTCTTCTCTCCCCACGCCTAATACAAAAGGTTCATCTATCAGCAAAATTGGTTAACATCTGTCAGCAAAACTGGTGCTGTCTTTCATCTTAATTTTTAAGATAAATGAATCATTTAAATTTGGTTTATCATTTTAATTTTGAAAGGAAATAACCTATTTGCTATTCACCACTTAAGAATACTTTTTAATAGTCACACAAGAATTTTCATATAAAAGAGGAATTGTTTTAAGTTATATTTATGTCAATAAGAAAATGTTTATCAGAGGCAGTAGTTTGGAAGAAACCAATCTCCAAATGTATTTGCACGTGGATTGAGAGTTTTGTAATTAGGGTTCCAAGATCACGATGTCATTGGGAAGTACTCCATAGAAAACAATATTTCCATTTCAAGACAATTTAGTTACATGATCCACTGAAAAAATAATTACATTTGTATTATATGTGTAGCAAGATATAGTTAAAGTTTCTTAAACCTTAAAATACTGTAAGTCCCCTACATATGAACGAGGTACATTCCTAGAGCACGTTCATAAGTCCAATTTATTCTTAAGTCCAACAAAGTTAGCCTAGGTACCCAACTAACACAATCAGTTATATAGTACTGTACTGTAATAGGTTTATAATACTTTTCATACAAATAATACATAAAAAACAAACACAAGGGGCTTCCCTGGTGGCGCAGTGGTTGAGAGTCCGTCTGCCGATGCAGGGGACACAGGTTCGTGCCCCGGTCTGGGAGGATCCCACATGCCACAGAGTGGCTGGGCCCGTGAGCCATGGCCACTGAGCCTGCGCGTCCGGAGCCTGTGCTCCGCAACGGGAGAGGCCACAACAGTGAGAGGCCCGCGTACCGCAAAACAAACAAACAAACACACACCACAAAAAACAAAGAAAACAATCTTACAGTATAGTACCTTGGAAAGTACAGTAGTACAGTGCAACGGCTGGCATCAAGTGAACAGGCAAGAAGAGTTACTGACTGGAGGAGGGAGAGGAGGTGGGAGATGGTAGAGCTGAAGGATCATCAGCAGTAGGAGATGGAGGGCAAGCTGCAACTTCACTCACGCCTGACGTTGATGACACAGGTTCTGGTACCTTGTTGGATTCAATTCTATCTACCTGCTTGAAAAATTGATCCAGTGATGGCTAGGTAGTAGCTCTTTTTTTCTCCTTATAGATGACAAGGTAGCACTGGATTGCATTCTGAACGTCTGCTGCAACCTTCGTGTACTGTTCTACGTTCAGGTCCTGTACCTCAAAAACTAATGGTGCCTCCTCAAATAAAGAAAATCTCTTTGCCATTTCCTGCATTGTGAATCTTTTCGGTTCTTCAGTTACTTCTACTTCCCCTTGTCTCTCTTTGTCCTTTATCTGGGCCTCCAATTCCATCAGGTCTTCATTAGTAAGTTCCTTGTGTTGCACAGCAAGGCATTCAATGAAGTTGTCCTCTTGCAGAACTGGCTTGAAATAAAGACACTGTACTACTGTACTCTATACATTCCTGTACAGTAAAGTACACAAAAGCACAAGCACTTGTAGAGTATGCACACACATGACAATGTACACCAGACACGTGAACTAACGTACGTGATTGGACATGCAGACGCATGTTCGTATCTTCAAAAGTTTGCAACTGGCAGGTTTGTATGTAAGGAACTTACTGTAACAGTCACTCAAAACAGTTTGATTTTATGTTGGTATATTTCCAGTAAAAAATTAAAAGTAGAAACAAAACAAAAAAAAAGAGAGACAAAATAAAAATAACAAACCAAATAAGCCTATTTAGAGGTTCCAATTTCTCAAAAACCCTGTCATCGACAGTAAATACTCCTTAAAACAAATTTTAATCCTTTTGATTGAATTTAAATCCATCTTTTCCTGTTTTCCAACTGAAATTACTTAGTAGTGTGGTTATATTTGTGCTTTTTTTCCCCCCACAGATCCTGATATATGATTACTTCCTAATCCACATACTGGGTCACATTTAGCCTTTCTCTCTCTTTAAATCATGCCACAGCCATTTATTTCTATGTCAGTGTTTGGCCCTTGGGAAGATTTATGAATACAAGAGATGTGGTGAGTTATCCTCTTATTTCATATGTTAAAGTTTTTATTATGTATTTAGTAACATAAGGACAATGGGACTATCCTAAAGGCCACAGTTAATTGTTGCTAATTGTTGCTGGTATGATGCAGATCATGCTCTATTTCCTCTTTTGAATGTCAACTTTGTGGAAAAAAAAATCTACACAGGTTGTCTTTACTCCATTACCAGTTCAATTCTAAACTCTTCAGATCTACCATCAGTCTTCACTACTGTGCTAAAAATTGTTCTCACAATATCTAGTTAATAAAATATAATTATGTATTTTCAGTCCCAGTCTCCTGGATTTCTCTAAGTAATTTTGTCTTCACTAACCAGATTCTTGAAACGATTTCTACCTTCAGCTCCATTTTGTTTTATTTTCCTAATTGCCTGGTAGCTCTTTTTGTTGTTGTATGTTTGTTTCTACATCATAAAAATGGACATCTTCTAAAATCTAGTTTTCTAAAGTATAGTTCTCAATCTTATTCTCTTTTCTAAAGTATAGTTTTCTAAAGTATAGTTCTCAATCTTACTCTCTTTTTACTATATTCTCCACATAGATTAATCCAACCAATTTTACAGCTTGAATTACTATTTTAATGTAAATGATACAATCTTTTCCTAAGACACCCTGACCAGCAGACCAGCTACTCCATTTGCTGACAACATATTTATTCAATCTTAATTTTTATTGTTTTTTTGTTAAATATATTTCAGTTCATTCCCCTGAGATGTTATTCTTTCTCTCTTCTTCAATTCATTCTATTGAAATGTCCATCCAAGATTTTCTCAAGTGTCTTCCTATGAATGAAAAACTCTTCTTGATTCCCCAAATATAATTACTTCTTCTGTATGCCTTCTGCTTGTTTTTGTTTGTTTGTTTGTCTTTTTATCACACTTGTCTTACTCTACCTGTTTTTTTGCTATTATCTACTTGATTGTTTAATCCTGTCTGTTAAATTATAATCTTTTTCATGGTGGATGTCTTAGTCTAATCAGGCTGTTATAACAAAATACCATAGACTGGGTGGCTTATAAACAAAGAAAACTTATTTCTCACAGTTCTGGAGGCTAGGAAGTACAAGATCAAGGGGTCCACATGGTCACATTCTGGTGAAGGCTACTTCCTGGTTCACAACTGGCACTTTCTCCCTGTGTCCTCACATGATGCAAAGGGTGAGGAAGCTCTCTGAGTTCTCTCTTATAAGGGCACTAATCCCATTCATGAAGGCTCCACCCTCGTTGACCTAATTACTTCCCAAAGGTCCCACCTTCTAATACCATCATCTTTGAGGGTTAGGATTTTAACATATAAGTTTTGAGGGGACACAGACATTCAGTCTATAGCAGTAGGACTGATATCTTTATGTCCTTGTTTTCCCTGCAATGTCTAGGATATAGTGCCTTCAACATATTGAGTGGATGAACTGAGTTTAATGTTTCAACATTTCAAAAAAGTCAGTCTCATAAAACAATCCATAATACAGTTGTGGAGGAAGAAAGCAGTTGGACAGCATACGTGATCTACTTTTGAGATAATCAGAAAAGAAGGCAAAGATGTGCATCCAGCTGAGATTGAGAAGTAACTGCTTTCTCTAGTCATTGGAGAGCTCAGCCTGCAGGACATTCATACCAAGACAAAATTCATGATGGACATTCCATACAGGTATGTGGCAACTTTTGACCTCTACAATATGATAAAATCATTAGGACCAAATCTTTTCTACATAAAACATATTTACCAGAAGTTATTGATTATATGCCCTGGTTTGCCCCGGGATAGTCCAGGCTTCCACTATTGTCTTTAAATAATTGTCATCCCCTTCTCCTTTAGCTCTCAAAAATGTAACAGTTTGAATGAATTACATGATCATCTTAACTTAAGTAATACACGTACACACTACTATGTATAAAATAGATAACCAACAAGGACCTACTGTATAGCACAGGGAACTATACACAACATCTTGTAATAATCTACAAGGGAAAAGAATCTGAAAAAGAATATATATATGTATATATATACATATATAACTGAATCACTTTGCTGTACACCTGAAACTATCACAACATTGTAAATTAACTACACTTCAACAAAAAAATAAAAGTTAAAAATAAATAAAAACAAATAAATAAATTAAACACACAAGCCTGGGTAGTTTGTCTAATCTATATCTCTATGGTTGCCAATCTGTGACCTTAAAAATTCCCACACTTGTCACATTTTTAGCAAAGTGACTCATGCCGAATTCAACATGACTGGCATAATAATTAATTAAAAATTAATGGAAGGCAAGAATCATTGTGTTCTTTCCCTGTGTGCCTAACAGGGCCTTGCACATTATTGGCCCTTGCATGGGGTTTATTAAATTAGACACATGTTCTAGGGGGCTGATATTAAATTTCCCAATAAGAGAGTCCCTGATATCAGGGGGTTTCCATTAATTCAGACATCTAATACATTTTTCAGGTGATTTTCCTTGTAGCAAATTGGAGAGAGCTTTGTAAAAAAAAAAAAAAAATCTAGATGCCTAATTGAAAGAAGATTTGCAATTGACATAACAGTAACTACTCATTTTTAGAAAAAAAAATGTTGAAAATACTGATGCTTTTTCCAAAAGTCACATTTAACACCTTTCAAACTAATCCCCTCCCAAGAAGAGCTCATTTAAAGTACAACATTCAGAGTGTAGACAGATTCAGAATGCACACAATATTCAGAATGCCAGAGATTTTTGTCATTTAATTGTTTGAATACTGAAGATTCAACTCACAGAATTGAAGCTACTAAGCAAATACAAGATTAGTGCATAGAAGAATAGGATTCCTTGGACTCTACTATCTTTCTCCTCCCTTAGAGTGATTTTCAATATATCAAAAGGTGAAAATTTAAAAAGAGTTCCATTTGTTTCATTTTCAACTCTTTATCATCCACCTATTTCTTAGCAGCAAAAAACAACTTCTTAGAGAAGAAAAAAAGGAAGCAGCTCTTTCCCTTACTCCCACCCACCATCATTTTTAAGGTCTCATTAAATAAAAAAATAGATATCTCATTGAAAGTGCAAAATTAAAGTTACTCTGCCACCAAGTCCATTAACCACTCCAAGAGGACTCCCTGATGCTAACTTTGATAATGTCCGTTAGACGTACATGCTGTGAAGAAGAGAAATGAAGGTGAGAACAGAGAAATGATAGAAGCAGAAGAGAAAATTTGGCATCTGCCTTCTAATCTGCAGCACTAGGATTTCCTAGAAAATAAACACACAATCAGTCATGTCAATTAATCCACACTACATCAATCCTCAGCTAAAGGATGGCAACCTCATATGATGGGAACAGGAGTATGTAGAGCATACCATCAGACATATTAGAGAGATGGCTGATCAGAAGTGCTCACTTCAAAATGTGGTCCAGGGCTTCCCTGGTGGCGCAGTGGTTGAGAGTCCGCCTGCCGATGCAGGGGACACTCGCGTCCCGGTCCGGGAAGATCCCACATGCCGCAGAGCGGCTAGGCCCGTGAGCCATGGCCGCTGAGCCTGCGTGTCCGGAGCCTGTGCTCCGCAACGGGAGAGGCCACAACAGTGAGAGGGCCGCGTACTGAAAAAAAAAAAAAAAATGTGGTCCAGAATGTATAGCCAGTGTTGCAGTAGCCAATTCTAAAATGAAGTCCGGTTACCCTGTGTATCAGAGTTTGAAATTCACTATACAGTAAAAAATGATTCCCAGTGTAGGTCCAGGAGATAGCATGGGCTTCAAAAACTGAAGGATTGTAGCAAAGGGGTTAAGGTGGACAGGTCAGGGGACAGAATCAGAATTTTGATTTAAAAATGTTTCTTGCCACTTTTCTTTAATTGTATTTACTCACATGTGTTTTGCCCTATGAGTGTGTGCAGGACATTGGCATGTGGATGAATGAAAGAATAAAACGTTATCTAAAGGCACTTAAGCCTTATTTAATAAATACTATGGCAAAATAAATGAGGTGTTTAGATGTCTTCTGCTTCTCCTCTAGGCCCAACACACACCTTCTCTCAACCCCCTGGTTTCAGTCAGCACTTGATGACAGGGTAGCTGTGAGGTCCTCTTCCTTTCTCACTCTCCTACTCTTTACTCAGAGGTGGCTGAGAGAGTACTGAAATTTGTACTCCTTCCAGAATTATGAATTATGAATATTTGGAATAGACATACCAATTTATGTCTCAGTTGGTGGCTAAAGTGATATTCTACTAGAATTCAAGATTGGCATCCAACCTAATCTGCTGGTACCTTACTACATATTTTGAACATCACCTGTGACCAGTGGAGTGTATCTACTTCAAGTTTATAAAGAACAATTAAACACTAATCATGTCTTAGTCCAGAACTTCCCTATACCCTATTCTTTCTCTAATTCAAGATCACAGAAATTATCTCCAACACATTCTTATAGCACTTGTATAGCTTTACTTCTTTTAGATTTTTGATCCATTTTAAGTTAATGTATTTTGTATGTTTGTATGGTTCTATGTATCAAAGTTCTTTTTTTGTTTGTTTTTGCATACTGATATGTTGATATCCAACTTTTCCAGCACTAGTTGCTGAAAAGACTCCCCTACATTGAATTACCTACAAAACTATTGCTCATTTTGCTTTAGATCTTTGGGATTGCTGTTGTCATGATATGGTAAAAATATCATATTTTGTGTGCTAGACATAAAAAAATCTTTGACATCATATTTCACAGACATAAATTGAAGATAGATCCTTATCTGCATCACCATTATTCTTGAAGAATTAAAGATATGCTAAGATAGCAAATTATCACGGTGACGACCTCTTTGCTCTTACGTATATTTTACAGTCCTGCCCTAATTGGTAAATTACACAGTTGGGGAAAATTGAAAAAAGAAAGTATGATAGATAGATGAAATAGACTAGAGATTAGAGTGGAGTAGTTGGTATGTATTTTGTCCAATATAATCTCAACCTTACTAAGTAACTCATTAGCAATTTGGAGATCTAAGGTACATTGGGGAAAATGGCACAATTAAACTGAACAGGGGAAGGGAAATTTTCTTTGACATTTTCTAAGGGTTATCTCCCATTATACTAAGAAAATGTGGCAGCATTTTATTGGGACCAGCAAAAGAGATAAATTTTTGCGTGAAACCCCAAACTCTGGCCCAGGAAAGGTCTTTAGCCTTCAAGAAAATGAAAGTGACAGACTGCAATACTGACTGCCTTTATGTTTCCCTACTCTTTCTATTCCCTATAGGATAGAGAACTGATTAAACTCTGACTCCAGAATGTGAAACCAAGAACTTTCATAACCAAGTAAGTGACTTTAGCATGCCCAAGTGTTATTACGGAGATCAGAATTTCTTGAACTTGACATTATAATCTGCATTAGCTTCTCTAAAAATGGTAAAATAGATGTAGTGTCAGAAAGCTGATAATTCCACTTGTATGTCTCAAATCCCATCACGCATCCTGATTTTTCAATTTTCTTAAATTTGGTTTGCTGTTCCTGTTTATTGCTACAGTATACATTACAGAAGGTATATTTATGTCAGTCTCATTAAATTGTCTATGTTAATAGGTCAGCAAATAATCTTTTTATGGGTATCACCATTCAATTTAGAGGATTCTAAACCAGAAATCCCTGGCATCAAAATATCTGTAGTTTAACTACAAAATTAGCAATAGGTCAGGCAAAATTTATGGGACTGTCTTAAACTGAGACTTATTCATGCTTGAGGGCATTTATTTTTTCTTCTCAAAGCTCAATTCAACAACCAACTCATACTCTACTTTCTATTTCTGGAGGTTTCAGTTGGAGAGCTTTAGCATCCCAATGCCTTTGAGATTAATTTTGACAAGCGCTTCCAGGCACACCTTCCCAAGGTCACTGGGTCAGTCTGGCAAGCAGCTAAGGGATATACAGAAGCAGTGTACTTGACCCTGGGATAAATCATCACAGTACACTTGGCTGTGAAGTTACTCATTAAAAATCTTGACCTTCCGTCCGAATCAACATCATGATTCCTCTTCTTTATAGCTTTTTTGTGTGTGCTAAACTCTTTCTGTATTCAGGTATGAAAGGTTTAACATAATACGGTTCTTTTGAAGGTGCTTGGGTTGGGCAGGACTATAGTCTTATTACACAAATATAGAATGCTTTGGTTTTCAAAAGAAAAGGAATATTTAAAAGCCATTTCTAATCGGCTGACTATGACTGTCCACTGATCTATTTCTGTACCCAGCTCTCTGTTCTCATGGTATAACTGTGTCAGATTATTTTTCTTCACACGATTACTCTTCATTTTTATTTCCTGCCTAGATTTGTAAATTCTGAGTCCTTATAGTTTACTTTCTTCTTTAGCAGGAAGGACAAGAAACTTCTCTATTTCTTGCTGTTTTCTACACCTTCCAATTTCTGAATGGAAAGACAGGAAGCCACATTTCAAATACATGCCCAGCTATAGAGCAGAAGCATTCCAGGCCATAGTATGTTAAGGTTTTAAAATATCTTCAATGACATCTTACTCAGATTCCATCCATTTGATTCATAACTGGTATTATACACCTTAAAAAATTTTACTGAAATGTGGATGCAAGTGGTGCTTCAAGCTTCAGTGATTACTTTAGTTGATCTGTCATGTATCAGTATGTTTGAATCTTCAGTGTTGATAACTTCACGACAAAGATGGGGGGTTATGGGAAGAGGAAGAGTGACTAAAATGGATTTTACTAAAATCTTTACTGCTTGTCTTTCATTCCAGTAGCAACTTCTGGAAGACCTAGAGGTTTCAGGGCATAGCCAGTAAAGATTTTGAGAAGCATAGGTACTGATTTTAGCAAAATTTCCCCTGAAATATTGGGAATATTTCTTAATCTGCCCAGTACACAGGGATATTGTTTAACTCGCAATAAAATGTACTTGTTTATTGCGTCTACTAGTTTTTGTCTATTTTGCCTGTGTTCCCAGATAGAATGTAAGCTCTCTAATGGCAGGAGTTTTTATCTGTTTTATTAATTTATGTATTCCCCAAGCCTAAAAGAGTTCATAGCACATAGTTGGTGCTCACCAAGTAGTTGTTGAATGAATGAACAAACCTGTGTCCTTTTTTTTTTTATAAATTTATTTATTTTTGGCTGTGTTGGGTCTTCGTTGCTGCGCACAGGCTTCCTCTAGTTGTGGCGAGCGGGGGCTACTCTTCATTGCGGTGCACAGGTTTCTTATTGCGGTGGCTTCTCTTGTTGCAGCGCACAGGCTCTAGGCACGTGGGCTTCAGTAGTTGCAGTAGTTGTGGTGCATAGGCTTAGCTGCTCCACGGCATGTGGGATCTTCCCGGACCAGGGCTCGAACCCGTGTCCCCTACATTGGCAGGCGGATTCTTAACCACTGTGCCACCAGGGAAGTCCCACCTGTGTCCATTTATTACATGACCCTCAAATTGCTTTGCAATAGCTTTGGAACTCTGACTCCATAAAAATTACATCCTTTAAAAATGTATTTAACTTATATACCTTGTATGTAGACACGGCGTCTAATACAGGGATATGCGCTGTAGGAGATTTTAAAAAATATTACTAAGAAAGTCGGTATTATGGACTGAATTGTGTACCTCCAAATACATACGTTGCTCTAACCTCCCATACCTCAGATTGTGACAGCATTTGGAGATAGGGTCTTTACAGAGGTAATTAAGTCAACATGTGGTCATTTGAGCAGACCCTAAGCCAATCCTACCCATGTCCTTAGAAGAAGAGGAAATTAGGGCACAGACATGTATAGACAATGTCAAGACACAGGAAGCAGATGGCTATTTATAGGTCAAGGGGAGAGGCTTAGAGCAGATCCCTTCCTCATGGTCCTCAGAAAAATTCACCCTCCCAACAACGTGTCTAGACTTCATATTTCTGAGAAAATAATTTTCTGGTCTTTAAGCCACCTAGTCTGCAGTGCTTTGCTATAGCAGCCCTAGCAAACTAATATAGCAAGTTTACCTATAACATTAGAATTGGGAAAGATTGACAAATCTGCCCAGCATAGGACATATGTTATATTTTTACACAACAATGTTGGGCAAGATATTGACTGGCATATAGCACTTCTTTTTGTCCCTAAGACCTGTGTTCAGGTTTGGCTGCTCTTGGGCCCATGCCTTTCTAATGGAAATCCTAAATCGCCCATAAGAGGAAAATTTTGGTGGGAACTCAGTGTTCACAAGTTGAATTATGAACTGGCTTTGACCTTCCCCACATGCATTCATATTCTGCTTGTAGTTAGAGTAATTGTTATGGGTCAACTAGGACAGTGCTAATTGCAACGGCATTTGTTAACCATAATAAGAACAATCCATTAGGATGATGGTATAATAATTACAACAAGCAAACATAAAACATATTAGTGGTATCGGGCTAATAATTAATCTACGTTTATGGTTTAGTTATCAAGGAGTGTAAAAGAGAGGGAATGAATAGGTTATATATAGAGAGATTGTCTGCAGATTGGTTTATATGTATCTGCATTTACATGGGATGAAACAGGCCAAAAATTCAGTGAATTGGTTAACAATTGACCAAAGGATTTTGTCTTAAAACCAAAAGGCACCCTTGCTGATTTGATAAGATTTTCTCATTCACTGGGTCTTAGACAAATAGGGGAAACATCTCTGCTAGAGCAAAGACCTTTGGCAATGGATAGGATTTTCAACTCAGCTACACCAAATCAGCTCATTTGTGAACTAAACATCTTCATCTCAAGCTCAAATATGTCTCAACCTTCCCCGACAACAACTGATCAAGAAAACATATGGCAAAAAGAGAGATCTAGTCAAGAGTCCTACACTTCAACAAGAGGATTCTAAGAAGAAAGTTATTTGGAGATACTTCATCCATATTCACACTGATGTTAAAATGTCCCTTTGCTTAGCAAAGCACAGAGAGGGCCCCTCTAAACAGGTATTGTGTAACTTTAAACTGTTGGTTAAGTAAGGTGGGTGCATGTGTGTGCACGCACATGTGCAAGTGTGAGTAAAACTGAATATTTACTCTCTTAAATTTTAGATTTATCAGTAGTATGTATGAACTTAAGCTCTCCTATCTAAGTTCTCTCCGTTATAAAACAATTTCTCTTTTATCTCACATAATCACTTACTTTGTCTCTTTGGTTGCCCATTTGCTTTAACCCTCTATGATTTCCTTCTCTGGCTCTGGCTTTTTGTTCAATTTATACGTAATTTGTTCATAGCCTGATGCACTTTCAGTAAATATACCTCCTCAACATAGCATCTCCCCACCCTCATTGTTACTGGCAGTTATTAGCCCCGTAGGAAATCTCGTTAGATAAAAGAAGTCTCCCTCATTTTTCTACCTACCTCCAAAGCCTTCAAAAATTTTATCTGTCGAAATAGATATCGATATACAATCTTTCCATCATTATTTATATTTAGATAGATGGAAAGGTAGTTAGGTCATTAGGTAGATAGGAAGATAGATGGATAAAATCACATATATATAATACAAATAAAAATATATTTCATATTTGTATAATGTGTGTTGGACATTTTTGTAATTTTTGTATTGAGAATTTATCAAAAACTAGAAGAACAGATCAATAAAGGGATTCAGATATAACCTGAACTCAGCATACTATACTCTCCGAATGTTTGCCTCAGCCCAGCGAAGACATAGGCAAATGATAATGGCTCCGAAGGACTCATTAGTGTTTATGCTGGCAATGCACTTTCAAGAAAAGTAGTCAGAGTTTATCATTGACTGTTTATCATGCTAATCCACGAAGACCAATTGGAATTGCTATTGCTCTAAGCATTATCAGCATGAGTGTTGCTGCCTAGCATTCTGCCAAAAGGAAGAAATTTTAAAAGGGGAAGGAAAGAGTAATGAGCTAGGTTAAGAATGTGAAATAAATGAACACTTAAATAAACTTTTACTTGATAGTGTGAAAGCTACAAATACAGAATAGAGGGAGAAAAAACATCACTATCCTATTTTTCTATTCTCCCCTTCAGTAAATCGGTACTTTAACAAGGAAAGAAATGTCAACAGCTGCCAATAAATCAATAGTCTAAGAAGACTCAAGTAAAGGTTTTTCTGAACTTTTAACATTGCTAATTACCTATAAAGTACGTAAAATACTATAGGATTTTTCTTTCCTTCATTCCTTATTATATTTTTAACATTTTCTACATTAAATTTTCTAAGTCGAAACTGATGATATTACTTACTCTCAATTCTTGTTCTGTGCCTATAACCAGAATATACTGTTATGAGTTGATCTCATCCATCTCGGTGGCTTTAAATGCTACCTATATACTGATGAATCCAAAATTTATATCACCAGCCCCTACTATTCCTTGGGGCACCAGTGATATACATAGACAAATGTTTATTACTTATTCAGCATCTGTATTTATATGTTGAACAGGCACCACAAACAATGCCCTGAACTGAATTGTTGATCTTACCTCTCACACTTGCTCTATTTTCAGTGTTCCTTATATCAGCAAGTGTCATCACTATATCCCTAAGACCAAAATTTTTTTCTCTCACACAGCAAATCCAGTTCACAGCAAATCCAATTGAGCCTATCCATTCTACATTTAAAATGTATCCCCCTCAATAGCTACTCCCCTAGTTCAATTCCCGACCTCCTAACTGGTCTCCTTGCTTTTACTCTTTCCCCCTCTACAGTTTGTTCTCTAGACAGCATCCACAGGGATCTTTTTAAAATTCAAGTCCGATTATACACTTCCCAGCTAGTAGAACTACACTGGCTTCCCATCACATTCAAACTCAAAGTTAGAAACCTTACAGTGGGCCCCAGAGTCCTATATGATCTGGTCCCCGGATACCTCTCCAGTTTACTTTCTATCCCTCATACTCACTGTGCCCCAGTCATACTGGCCTCTGCTTTTCCTTGGACACATACGTGCTTCTACCTCAGGACTTTTGCCTCTGTGGTTTCTACTGCCTGGACATTCTTCTTCCAGTATCAGCATGGTTCATTCAATCTATTCTGGTTTTGCAAATGTCACTCCTTCACAGAGGCCTTTCCTGACCACCCCATCTATAATAGAGCTTAGAACCAGCTTTTAGTTTTATTGATCTTTGCTATCGTTTCCTTCATTTCTTTTTCATTTATTTCTGATCTGATCTTTATGATTTCTTTCTTTCTGCTAACTTTGAGGGTTTTTTATTCTTCTTTCTCTAATTACTTTAGGTGCAAGGTTAGGTTATTTGAGATATTTCCTGTTTCTTAAGGTAGGCTTGTATTGCTATAAACGTCCCCCTTAGAACTGCTTTTGCTGCATCCCATATGTTTTGGGTCGTCATGCCTCCATTGTCATTTGTTTCTAGGTATTTTATGATTTCCTCTTTGATTACTTCAGTGATCACTTCATTATTAAGTAGTGTATTGTTTAGCCTCCATATATTTGTATTTTTTACAGATCTTTTCCTGTAATTGATATCTAGTCTCATAGCATTGTGGTTGGAAAAGATAGTTGATATGATTTCAATTTTCTTAAATTTACCAAGGCTTGATTTGTGACCCACGATATGATCTATCCTGGAGAATGTTCCATGAGCACTTGAGAAGAATGTGCATTCTGTTGTTTCTGGATGGAATGTCCTATAAATATCAATTAAGTCCATCTTGTTTAATGTATCATTTAAAGCTTGTGTTTCCTTGTTTATTTTCATTTTGGATGATCTGTCTGTTGGTGAAAGTGGGGTGTTAAAATCCCCTACTATGATTGTGTTACTGTCGATTTCCCCTTTTATGGCTGTTAGTATTTGCCTTATGTATTGAGATGCTCCTATGTTGGGTGTATAAATATTTACAATTGCTATATCTTCTTCTTTGATTGACCCCCTGATCATTATGTAGTGTCCTTCTTTGTCTCTTGTAATAGTCTTTATTTTAAAGTCCATTTTGTCTGATATGAGAATTGCTACTTCAGCTTTCTTTTGATTTCCATTTGCATGGAATATCTTTTTCAATCCCCTCACTTTCAGTCTGTATGTGTCTCTAGGTCTGAAGTGGGTCTCTTGTAGACAGGATATATACAGGTCTTGTTTTTGTTTCCATTCAGCCAGTCTGCGTCTTTTGGTGGGATCATTTAATCCATTTACATTTAAGGTAATTATCAATATGTATGTTCCTATTCCCGTTTTCTTAACTGTTTTGGGTTTGTTATTGTAGATCTTTTCCTTCTCTTGTGTTTCTTGCCTAGAGAAGTTCCTTTAGCATTTGTTGTAAAGCTGGTCTGGTGGTGCTGAACTCTCTCAGCTTTTGCTTGTCTGTAAAGGTTTTAATTACTCCATCAAATCTGATTGAGATCCTTGCTGGGTAGAGTAATCTTGGTTGCAGGTTTTTCTCCTTCATCACTTTAAATATGTCTTGCCAGTCCCTTCTGGCTTGCAGAGTTTCTGCTGAAAGATCAGCTGTTAACCTTATGGGGATTCCCTTGTGTGTTATTTGTTGTTTTTCCCTTGCTGCTTTTAAGATGTGTTCTTTGTATTTAATATTTGACAGTTTGATTAATATGTGTCTTGGCGTGTTTCTCCTTGGATTTATCCTGTATGGAACTCTCTGTGCTTCCTGGACTTGATTAACTATTTCCTTTCCCATATTAGGGAAGTTTTCAACTATAATCTCTTCCAATATTTTCTCAGTCCCTTTCTTTTTCTCTTCTTCTTCTGGGACCCCTATAATTCGAATGTTGGTGTGTTTAATGTTGTCCCAGAGGTCTGTGAGACTGTCCTCAGTTCTTTTCATTCTTTTTTCTTTATTCTGCTCTGCAGTAGTTATTTCCACTATTTTATCTTCCAGGTCACTTATCCGTTCTTCTGCCTCAGTTATTCTGCTATTGATCCCTTCTAGAGTATTTTTAATTTCATTTATTGTGTTGTTCATCATTGCTTGTTTCCTCTTTAGTTCTTCTAGGTCCTTGTTAAATGTTTCTTGCATTTTCTCTATTCTATTTCCAAGATTTTGGATCATCTTTACTATCATTATTCTGAATTCTTTTTCAGGTAGACTGCCTATTTCCTCTTCATTTGTTTGGTCTGGTGGGTTTTTACCTTGCTCCTTCATCTGCTGTGTGTTTTTATGTCTTCTCATTTTGCTTATCTCACTGTGTTTGGGGTCTCCTTTTTGCAGGCTGTAGGTTCGTAGTTCCTGTTGTTTTTGGTGTCTGTCCCCAGTGGCTAAGATTGGTTCAGTGGGTTGTCAAGGCTTCCTGGTGGAGGGGAGTAGTGCTTGTGTTCTGGTGGATGAGGCTGGATCTTGTCTTTCTGGTGGGCAGGTCCATGTCTGGTGGTGTGTTTTGGGGTGTCTGTGGACTTATTATGATTTTAGGCAGCCTCTCTGCTAATAGATGGCGTTGTGTTCCTGTCTTGCCAGTTGTTTGGCATAGGGTGTCCAGCACTGTAGCTTGCTGGTCCTTGAGTGAAGCTGGGTCTTGGTGTTGTGATGGAGATCTCTGGGTGATTTTCGCCGTTTGATATTACGTGGAGCTTGGAGGTCTCTTGTGGACCAGTGTCCTGAAGTTGGCTCTCCCACCTCGGAGCCACAGCACTGACTCCTGGCTTTTGCCTTGCTTAATTGATACAGGAAGTCTAGAGGAGGCTTGAGTATGAAGAGTGCCCTTCCTCCAGAGGAGAAAAAGCTCTGGTAAAGTCTTTTCCTCCTGAAGGAAATTTTTGTTACTGAGAAAGCTCTGGGTGAATTTCACAGTGATTGCTCTTGTAGGCCCCTTAGCAGAGCCAGGAGGGGTCTTCTTCAACTCTTCAACATGAGAGCATGGTGGGATTCCTAGAGGTTAAAACCCATGAAAGTCAGGGGGATCCTTAAGACTGAAGCTCCCATGAGTTTCTCACTCTCTTGCTAGCCCATACTCAGCCTCCAGCAATTCATCAAAATTGCCATTTAAGTGTTCCTACTGAGGCTGAAAGCTCAGCCTCTGCACACTAGTGTCGAATCAAACCTCAGAGACAGAGTTTTGGGTGAAGGAGAAAAGAATAGCTTTATTTCTTTGCCAGGCAAAGGGGGACACAGTGGGCTTGTGCCTCTCAAAACTTATGTGTCCCAACCTGGGAGGATTTGATAAGGAATTTTATAGCAACAGTTCAAGGGTGGGTTGCTGATAAGATTAGGGCATATGCAGGGCCTCCATTCCTCTAATCTGGTCTCAGGTAATCTTGTAGTGAAACCAAGCAGGACCCTGTGAGGCTCCTGGGTATGGAAGCTTTTCTGTTCCCTTGTTTCTTGACTCCATCCTCTATGACCTTCCCTGAGTTCCAAAGGGCAGATTAGAACGGTTGCTAATCAGGGAAGGGAAGGGATGAAAAGACAAGGGTGGGGCAGCCAGAAAACAATAGTGCAGCCTTGGGGCAGGATCCTGGTTCTACCTCAAGGCATAAACATAACAATGTCTTTAAGCTCTTTAAGCTGTCACCATTCTTCATACCAGAGAAAGACCACCTGAGGCTACATTAAAGCAACCCAATCCTTTGTATCTGTTTCTCATACTCTAAAAACCCTAGCTAGGTGAGAACCGTTTGCATACAGAGAAACTGAGATTCAGGAGAATATTTCTTCAAGACCCAAATGCCAAAATTCATGCAATCAGCACTTACTACTTTTTTTTTTTTTTTTTTTTTTTTTTTTTTGCCGTACGCGGGCCTCTCACTGTTGTGGCCTCTCCCACTGAAGAGCACAGGCTCCGGGCGCGCAGGCTCAGCGACCATGGCTCACGGGCCCAGCCGCTCCGCGGCATGTGGGATCCTCCCGGACCGGGGCACGAACCCATGTCCCCTGCATTGGCAGGCGGACTCTCAACCACTGCACCACCAGGGAAGCCCAGCACTTACTACTTTATCTTGGCTTTCTGCCCTTCCTTCTTCCATTTTTCCTCTTGCTTCTTCCCTATGGTCAGAAGGGCTGGCATTTCTAGATGTGACCTGATCCTCATTGGGTGTTTCTGTCTTGGTTAAATGCCATCAATATCTTCAATCATTATGCTCCAAATTAGAGAAATTTCTTATTTCCTAAAATCCCACCCCAAATTTGTCACTGAGCTCTTTTGTTACAGTCTGACTGCATTTTTGGTGTTTGACCACTGACAGTTTTCAAGTCCCATCTTTTCCTACCTCTTGCCCCACAGCTAAGAAATCCAATAAGAAAGTCTTCACTCACCTTCCCTTGGCACCAGCAGAAATTGAACCATGCAAACACAGTCCACACAAGAACTCTTACTCTAGCCTCCTTACCCTCTAACCAAAGTAAAAACAAAAGTCCCTCCCTTTGCTCAAGTTTTTGTGCCTGGCCTACTATCAACAGATAGTCCCATTATATGAGCAATAAAGCTTTTCATAACTTCTTGGCACATGTGTGATATCATCAATCTAGACATATTAACAAATTTTGTTAGAGGTAGAGATAGGTAACCACAAAATACCTCTGCTTTTGAACTTTTCAAATTCTTCCCTGTATCATCTGATATCTCCTCTTGACTCTTTTAAAGCAAAACACTTCAATGCACCAATTCCTCTACTCCCATTATCTCTGAATATAATTCAGAAATACTTTCACTCCCACCTCCCCACAGAACGTCTTCTTGAGAAGTTCAGCAAAGATCTCATTGTTATTTAATCCAAAGGTCAATTTTTAGACTTCTTGCTTGAATTACCAGCAGTGTTTCATTCGGTTGATTACTCTTTCCACTTTGAAAAAATTTCTTCTCCTGGCTTTTAAGAAAACTATAATCGCTAAGTTTCCTCCTTACTCACTGGTGCTTTTTTTCAGTCTCTTTAATTTGTTCCTCCTCTTCTACCTATTGTCTTATTGTTGGAATGCTCCAAATATCTGTCCTTAGACCTCTTCTCTTCTGTCAAGACTACTCCCTTAGTAATCTCATCTATGAACTGAGAACTGCCAAATTTCTATCTCAAGTCTTCACCTCTCAAACTCCAAAATTATAGGATTCAATTTCCTACTCAACATCTCTACTTAGATGCCTTAATATCCATTTCAAGTTTACCCATGTCAAAATTAGACCCCTGATATTCCTCCCCCCAAGTTTCTCCACCTGAAGTTTGTCTCATCTCATTTAATAACCACTCCATCTTTCCCTGAACACACCCTTATGTCCTCCTTATTGCTCATACCTCACTTCCAATTGTCAGAAACTTCAGTTGTCTCTATCTTCAGAATATTTGAAGGAACTGATACATTCTCATTATCTCCACCACCATCACAGGTCCAAAGTGTCACTATATGAAAATCGGTTATTGCAATATTCTTCTAACTAGTTTTTCTGTCTACCATTGATCCCCACCCCCACCATCAAGTCTATCAAAACAGCAGTCAAGAGTTATCCTATTAAGACATAAAGCACAATGTGTCTCTCCATTTCTCAAAACCTTTCAATGGTATTCCATCACAGCCAAGGGCAAAAGCCAAACTTCTTACAAGAAACTACAAAGTTCTAAATAGTCTGGCATCCCACTGTCCATCTGATGTAACACCCTACTCCTCTCCCCATTGCTTCCTTCATCCCAGCCACACTGACAGGCTTTGCTGTTTCTAGCACACTTCCATTCTTTGATCTTTTTGTTGGTATTACCTTCTGTCTGGAATGACTTTCCCCAGATAACTGAGTGGCTTGAAACTTCACCTCCTTCATATTTATCTAAAATATTACTTTATCAGTAAAACCATCCCAAATCACCTTATTTAACCTCTCTTTCCACCTGGCACTTCATGTCCTCCTTCATTGCTTTTTTCTCCATGGCACTTAATATATCTATCTATATTTATCTATATAATTAATATGTTTATTTTACGTCTTATATCAATAGAATATAACCTCCACAGGAGTAAAAATGTTGTTTCTGTTTTGTTTTTTTCTGCATTCACAATACCTAAAACAATGCCTGCTTATAATAAGCGCTCTGTAAATATTTATTGAATCACTGAGTCTTCCTTGTCCTTCCAGTTCTCATGCCATTGTCCTGACTTTGACCCTCATTAACTCTTTCTTGGCCTTTTGCAATCATCCTCTAACTTGTCTCTCTGTGTTATGTTCCAAACTCCACAAACCCATTATTTCCTAAAGTAATCTTTCTGAAGCATATCTCTGCTTATACTTTTGTGCTCAAAAGCTTTCATTGATTATCCACTGTCAAAGATAGTTTTTTCCAAATACTGAAGTGCAACAGCATCACTTGATTCATCAAACTATAGATTCCAAGGTCTCATCAAAATCTTTTAAATAAGAATCTTTAGGAGAAGGCCAAGGTACCTAAAATTTTAAATAAAATTTTTAAAATAAAATTTAAATAAAATAAAATGTAAGGCACAACACATTTCAAGGATAATGAACCCAGAAATCCTAGGAATGCCTCCAAGATAATTCAGAAATTTGACCTCAGCTTACCTTTCTAATCTTCTCTTTCTTTCTCTCTTCCACTTTATCTACCCAGTGCAAGTATAGGTAGCTAAGTAATGTGTGGCTTTGGATTATAGGTAGAGATTTTTACATATGGTAAAAGAAGTAAAGAAAGTATAGAAGCTAATTTAAAAATTAAAAAAACAGGAAAAGGAAGTTTGTTTTTCTGAGAATAGAAAATCATACATGATCTTCAATATTTATTTTGTCTAACTAATTCACTAACTCTAAAGGGATAATTAGGTGAAAAAAATTTTTTGGTGAAAAAAGCATGTTCTCATTAAAAACTAAGATTATGTTCAATACTGAGGATTGGTTAAAGTCAAATTATTTTAAAAATACAAAAAATTTTTTTCTTTAATGAGAGAGTTCTATTATTTGGTATTTAACCATTAAATAGTTAAATTTCAGGTGGTAAAAAACACAAATGACAAGGTATGTCATCAGTTTTTATTCCTTCCATTGTTAAAAATTGGTTAGTAAGGTAAATTTAAAACTTAATTTTAATATAGGAAAATCTATATATTTCTAAATTTGAAGCTTCCTATAGTAAATATGAGAGCACTTAATAAGAGATTCATAACCAGACAAAATTAGATGAGATCCGTAGGCTTACACGTGGGAGAGTTAAATTTTTTATTCTACAAGAGAATTATTAAAGTTATAACACAATATTACTATGAAGTATAAAGATAAGATATTCATCATAAAACTCATGGAGGAGCAAAATTTGTCTCCCCAAAATCCTTTGGCATGAGGATTAATTTAGGCTGATTATTTTTGAGAAACAGAAGACCCAGGAATTCTTTCTTTTGCCTAAAGACTTTAGATAAAGGGCCTGTTTTGGAACAGAGCCATCACCAGAGATACCTGCAAAGAATATGGTCTAGGTGTAGTGGGGGAAACCTGACAGGGTCTAAAGATCAGAGCCACTCCATGTCTCATTGCCTCTGCATGGACCAGCAAACATTTATCAAACATGTACTTTTCCAGCTTAATGTCAATTTCCTTCCTCCCCTTTATAGTCTCAAACCACTACCTGCAACATCCTCTTTTCTCTTTAGCTGAAGATGGTATTTAAGGTGAGGATTTCAGCTATTTGAGCGAGTAACCCAGTTTTCCTGGGTCTCTCCCATGTACACAGGTTATTAAACTTAGATTTTTCTCCTGTTAGTCTGTCTCACGTCAATTTAATTCTTAGATGAGCCCAAAGAACTTAGAAGCGTAGAAGAAAATGTCTTTTTCTCCAACAAATTCAAGGCACTTCTAATGAACTGAGTATGTATGATTGCTCCTAGGAAGTCCTGTCTACTTCCCTCCAAACGACATACTACATCACTGCAGGAGACATTTTGCTCCCTCCAGGTGATCTCGGAGAGACAGCAGCAGTGGGCAGTGGCCTGAAGCGATCTTAGTTCCCTGCCCAGGAATTGAACCTGGGTAGCCTGGATGAAAACCAGGAATCCTAGCCACCAGACCAGCAAGGGCTAGATGCTAGAGGCAAATTTTCCTTAGCCCTTGCCCCCACTGAAAATGCATTTCTCAAGGAGGCAAAAACTGTAAAGACAGGTACAAAGTTTATTATTAGAGACATAGCACAACAAGTAGGAGAGCACACACAGAAACAATTTGTTAAGACAGAAGCAAGGCTGAGATGCACACCCGGAGAGAAAGGGTGTGGGCGTCCCCCCAATGAGGAGGAGTGCATAAAGTGGTGGTTAAATCATTTACATCGGGCAGTCCTTCGGGTCTTTGTTTACCTTTGGCCAATTACCTGATTTCTTTTTCCACATCTGCCCTGTCCTAGGACCCTCCCCAACATGCATGCACAACTTTTTTCCAAGATGGATTCCAGCCCAGAGGCCTATGCGGGGCCTTGGCATCACCTATTCTGGGGTGGTGCCCCCTCCTTTTTGACCCCCAAGGAGCCTTTCTGCACATGTGCAATGTCTCCCTTGCCCCAAGGATGGGAAATATGTTTGATCTTTTATTCAAACAGGGTTTAGCTCCTCTCTGTTCCTGCCATGACTGTTATCGTAAAGTGTCCTCAGGAGACAAAGCCTGGCTACCTACCCTGTTTCTGTTGTTATTTCTATTTCAATGTGCAAACAGGAGGCTGACTGTAAATGCCTAACCTGGAGTCCACCTATCTCCTGTCTCAGGAAATGCAAACGGGAGGCTAGTTGTAAGGGTCTGGCCTAAAGCCCACCTTTTTCCTACCCCAAGAAATGTAAAAAGGAGGTCAGTTGTAAATGTCTAGCTTGGAGCCCATCTATCTCCTGCCTCACGTGGGTTCTGCACTTTGCTTCCTGTTGCTTGCAATTTCATCAATTTATGTTTAAATTTTAATTCTATCCTCAAGAGGCCATTTATTTCCCTGTTAGTATTACCTCTATAATCTGGGTACTCTATCAGTACATGAATCACCAGCTCTACTTAGAGTATTATGGCTTGGCCAACCTGGCTTCCTCTAAGAATGCTTCAGAAAAATCACTTGACTATAATATGCACCCAGTCTTTGCATTTTAACTCGACTGTGTCAGAATCCCTGTGCCCATATATTACGTAACCATAGATAAACAACTCACAAACCATTGAACCAAGATGATTTTATCCACAGGTTAGGCCACCCATTTACATTTCTTTCCTTGGTATTTGAAATTTGAATACTGAGAGAGACTGAGACATTAGTTAGCAAAACAGGGCGTGGGGAGAAGCAGATACAGTAAGTACAGACAAGTGAAAATAAAGTCAGAGAAACTAGGGTGAAGGTCCACAAGATCCAGTCGCTGGGATCCTGGAACTAACCCAATTTTTGACTATCTAAGGCCTAGTTTTTCAGCATTTGCAGATTTTTGTGAGACTGTTGTAACCTCCCCCCTTATTGGAGCAAGCTTGAGTGGATATCTGTTCCTTATCAATCAGAGATCAACCGAATGATCCCAAAGACTCTAAAATATCATTTGTTCAATTATCCTGTTGTGTTTGTGTGTATAATTTGTGTGAATTCTTCTGTTTTATATTTTTGTATATTTTGTGTGATTTTCTATATCTTTCAAAAATAAAATTTATTTTATTTAATTAAATGAGCAGAAATAGTATACAGTACAATCAACGTAATAAATAAATTTTGCTGTTTATTTTTTTGTTGTTGCTTTGGGGGTTTTGTTCATTTATTTTCTTGTTTTAAAAAATTTGGTGCTTTTTATTACATATTAAAATATTTTTTAGAAAGCCTGAATTTCTCCTTAACTTGAGAGTATAAGGTTTGTTTTATATGCCAATTCCTCTGTGCTTTACTTGTCTCTTAAGTAATCTACAGCTGGAAACAGACTAACTGCAAGGCCTGCACCACCCTAAACAGGCACCAGGTGATAGCTTATAATTGAAAGCACAGTAATTAGAAAAATATTGAAAGTTACTTAATAAGGAAACGCCTTATAATCGAATCCTGAAGTCAAACATCCCGATGTCTAAATGCCTTGAGCAGCTTCTCTTAAAAGAAGAATATTCTGAAGCAGATCTTTAGGTAGCATAGGAATTGTCAATGTGACTTGTTTTTAAATTATTATTTCAACATCTTGATTAGAAATACAATCTCACACACAGCAAGTTCATCTAAATAAACCGGTACCAAAGGTAAAATGTAAGGTAATCAAAGTAATTGTCCATATGACATCAAATATTTGGATATTTAAGGTTAGGTATAGAAAACATCTAATTAAATAACCAACAATGTCACTTTATATTCAGAGTGTTACATAAAAGTATCTCCATGTACACTGAGATTGTGGGGCACTATAGATGTAATTCTGCTGCCCAGCTCATATGTATATTGTTTCAATTATCAAGTGGTTCTCAATGTGTGGTTCCTGGACCAGCTGAATCAGTATCACCTAGAAACTAGTTCAAAATAAAAGTTCTCTGTCTCTACCCCAAACCTAACTGAATTAGGAACTAAGGGGTTAGAGTCCAAAAATCTTTTTTGTTTTGTTTTGTTTTTTGGTACGCAGACCTCTCACTGTTGTGGCCTCTCCCGTTGCGGAGCACAGGCTCCAGACACGCAGGCTCAGCGGCCATGGCTCACGGGCCCAGCTGCTCTGCGGCATGTGGGATCTTCCCGGACCGGGGCACGAACCCGTGTGCCCTGCATCGGCAGGCGGACTCAACCACTGCGCCACCAGGGAAGCCCAGAAATCTTTTTTTAAACAAGGCTTCCAGAGATTACAATGCAGCCAACATTTGTGAAGCATCGCTCTTGGAGAAAGATTGCTGAGTAATGCACATTGTACCAAAAATGTAGAAAATCAAATAATTTACAGCATAATACATGGTCAAACTAAAAGATAATATGAAGTCATCTTCTCACAAAATAGAAGTCATTTATTTGAAGTTCATTTGATGTTTTTAGATTGAATGCTGCTCCAATTACAACTCAAAGGGAGGTCCTTCACATCATAATCTATGTGACTGGTCCCTCCTACAGATGTAGAGATGGCACAGTCCAAATGACAAAACACTGGTCCTGGTGTTAGCAGCACTTCGTGAAGTCCATTCTTCGCATCTCTGTGTGAGGCACAGTATTAAAAAAAGTATCCAAACTGTAGTAAATTGTCGTGACATGATGTCAGGTCATCAATTTATTCTTATTTCAAAATTTTAATGTTAAGCCTCTTTCATTTTGAATCCATACACGTTAGTGTTCAACTATTAGGTATGTAGACCGTGTGTGTGTGTGTGTGTGTGTGTGTGTGTGTGTGTGTGTGTGATGTATGCATGTTCCTTATATAAGGATTTACTGAGTGTCCTTTTCTGTCAAACGTTTGGTAAGATCGAGAAAAAAAAATCCTTCATGTGACTCTTCCCTCTTTCTGTTCTGGGGATATTTTAAAATAATAATCAACTTAAGAGAGTGGCTATCTGAGTACAACAATCTAGCATTCAACACGAGCCTTGGAATTTCTACTTTCTCTCAATAACAGTTTGATGAGGACAGGCTTTGGCTGCAGACTCCAACACTCCATATGTTTGATTTAGAATATTTTCCATGTTGTCACTATTTTTTCACAGATGCACAGATGAAAGGCAAAGTAGATTAAGCTGCCATAAAATACTAAGCTGTATTTTACAACAACCATACAATGACTACCAATGAATCTCTGCTGAAAATTGTCATGGGCAGGCCCTTCCTTTTCAGCTTTCTATTTAAGGAGCACAGAAAGAAAGGGTTGGAAGCAACCCAAAGGAGTCTTTCAGCATCTTATCCTATCTCTAATAAAGTCTGTACTTTGACCTACCCAAAAAGAAAGTTAATTTATTCTTTTGCTTTGAAGTACACAAAAAGAAAAACTTGATAACATTCTAGTTTAAAAGTACTTAATTTGCTTTCACACCTATTGTTTACCTATGCCAGTTATGTGCAAAGAAACTTAAGTCATGGTCCTTGCCCTTAAAAAATCTCATAACGGTCCCAAATCACACTTAGCTAAGAATAACAAACGTCAAAGGCATTACACCTTAAAGAAGGCTTCACAACATTCCTGTAAGATAGGTGTTATTATTATCCTCATTTTAGAGAAGGGGAAACTGATTTCCCCAAACGTACATAACTGAGTTTGCAGAGTTAACATTTACATACACGTAATCTCATTCTAAAGCCCATTCTCATTCCTCTACCCCACATTTCAACTTAACTGATGCCATTATTCTTCCTGGTTTTCACAGCAGTAAAAATGAGCAGTGAGTTGGGTCTGGACACCAACATGAGGCAGAAATAGTTGTTGAATATGTCTGACTCTCCAAATGTGACTTCTGGAGTCTAAAACATTCCCTGAAAATGCATACAATTATAGAATTCAAACATGATCTAATCCACTCTACCTCCTGAACTCATGGTCTTCATTGCTAATCAACCCCAGTTTAATTAGCTAGATGGGAGGACACCCTTCACAAAGAATGCATATATCAAATCATCATGATGTACACTTTAAATATCTTACCACTTTGTCAACTGTACCTCAATAAAGTTCAAAAGAAAAAGAAATTTAGCCTCAGATTCTTTATTCACAAGAAGCTCATGGTGGCCATTACCAGAGCTTCAGAGTTAACGTGTGAAACGAAAAGTCTTTGCTATGCTTAGACTAGTCTAAATCTTATTTCCCCAGGTTTATAGTTAAACTGAGTACACTACAAATCCTTAGTAAGGTATATAGTACCATATAAATATTAAGTTACAAGTCCTGTAGAGTTTATTCTCAACCAACCATCTTTTTTGCTTTGTTGTAGAAGAAAATAATAATGGTATCACAAAATAAATTCTTCATGAGAATTTCCAATAATGACTCCTCCTCTGAGTCAAGTAACCCTCTTCCTTCCTTGTCTTAGGGGGGATAATTTCAACAGGAGATTAGAGGCAGAATTTAGGCCTCATCAGATTGAGCCACAAGTAGTGGTTTTGAGGACAGAAGTATTGAGTTGAGTATGTATTACACTATTTAGAACCTTTAATCAAAAACTCTGTTTATTTTGAGGTGCAAACGCATACAACAGGTGTGAATTTATTCAACAATAATCAAATGTAAGAAATGTCATATTTTGAAGCAAATTACCCTGGTTCACGGCCCTCCGCAGGTATATTGCAGACATTCCCCACTGAAATCCTGCCAAATTGCAGAGTAGGTTTGCATATAGGAAACTGATCTCCAGCATCCCTTAATCCTCACAATCCAAGAATCTCACTCTTTGCCCAGATCAGGCTTATCCCCTCTCTCTTCTTTCTGCCTCTAACCTTCTAGTGTTGTGCTGTGCGTTACAGTGGCCATTAGCTCCATATAGATATTAAGCACACAAAATGTGTCCAGTCTGAATTAGGTGTTCTGTAAGCACAGAAAAACAAAAACAAAACAAAACAAAACCAAAAAAACTGCATTTCAAAAACCTCCTATGAGGTCTTCCCTGGTGGAACAGTGGTTGAGAGTCCGCCTGCCGATGCAGGGGACGCGGGTTCGTGCCCCGGTCTGGAAAGATCCCACATGCCGCGGAGCGGCTGGGCCCGTGAGCCATGGCTGCAGAGACTGCGTGTCCAGAGCCTGTGCTTCGCAACGGGAGAGGCCACAACAGTGAGAGGCCCGCATACCGAAAAAAAAAAAAACCTCCTACGAAAATAAGAGTCTTAAGTATGTCACTAACAATTTTTATTTTGACTACATGTTGAAACAATAATATTTTGGATATATCAAGTTAACTGAAATCTATTGTTAAAATTATGTTTACTCTTTCTTTTTACTTTTTTAAAAAGACGGTCACTAAAATATTTAAAACTACATGTGTGGTTCACATTACATTTCTGTTTGACAGGGCTGCTCTAAGATAATTTCAGCTACATTTGTTGATGGACTTGTACTTGTGAATACTGCCCTAGATTGTTACTTATTTTAGAGTGTTACCCCAAACAAAGAGAATCAATTATACATTCTCTCATCCCTAGAAGAACTTAGAAAGGCACAATTTTGGCTGTCCCAGGAGAGGAAAAGAGAGAAAAACACTTATCTCTCTTTTTCTCTTGAGGAACTGAGAGAAACACACAGCATTTCTCAGTTAGAAGTATCTCAGAACTTTCAGCGCTACTGTGAGACTGAAACATGGATCCAAGGTAAGAAAAATAGTTTCTCCCTGTGTTACAATAAATTATGTGTCATAGCATCACTGTTCCTAGTTACTCTGGGTTTCAGTTTCCATATCTCAAATATAGAACAGGTCATTAAGCTGTTTCCCATCTAGATCTCTTGTACTCAATGGAAACCATGACTTTCCATGTCTTTAAACAGACAAATAATATGACTGAAGTAAAGAGAACCAGGTTTTAATCTTATAACCACATAGAAAGTTTAACTCTGTATTCTGACACAATTGACCATCCCACATCTAGATATATTGGGTAAGCAGATTATGGCAAAATCAAATTACTAGACCATTGGTCATGACCCAATTATTTTCATCATTCAGAAAAAGTTTCCTTCAGTTTCACTGACATTTTAATCTCCTTCTCATAGAAGAGGGCTCTGCTTTGTAACTGACTCCCTTAGTATCATTTCAGTCAAGTGATTTTTACATCTCTGGTTCTACCTGTAAATTCTGCACCCTCTTGGGTTTCATAAAATGGTATGAAGTTTGTGACTTGGGAGCTGAGAAACACAATGTTCTGATCCGGTGCCCAAGTTAAATAGTATGGAAAATGACTCTTTCTTGAAGATGGATACTTTTGTTTACAACTAAATTTGATGATAATTTTAATTGCCATTAATATAAAGTCAATACTCATTTTTGAAAAACAAATAGAAATGCTTTTCACTGAAATTAGAAATGCTTGGAAAAGTCTGATCTTAATTGATATATATGGTCTTCTAACTTATGCCTGAAAAATATGGCAGAATCCAGTATCTTGACTGCATTTCATAAGATCTGGGTAAAGGCTTCAATTTTAATTTCTTTTTAGTGCTTAATTTCCCAGAAAACATTACATTTCTAAACTGATATCTCATATTGAAAACTGTACCGAAATTGACATGACTCAGCCACAATTCAACAAAGTAAAATGCTATCCAAAAATTTCCTTCTCAGGAGCTCTACAAAAGATATATGGCTCTCTAATTCAAAAAGACTCATGTACCACAATGTTCATTGCAGTTCTATTTACAGCAGCCAGGACATGGAAGCAACCTAAGTGTCCATCAACAGGTGAATGGATAAAGAAGATGTGGCACATATATACAATGGAATATTACTCAGCCATAAAAAGAAAGGAAATTGAGTTACTTGTAGTGAGGTGGATGGACCTAGAGACTGTCATACAGAGTGAAGTAAGTCAGAAAGAGAAAAACAAATACAGTATGCTAACACATATATATGGAATCCAAAAAAAAAGGTTCTGAAGAACCTAGGGGCAGAACAGGAATAAAGACACAGATGTAGAGAACGGACTTGAGGACACGGTGAGGGGGAAGGGTAAGCTGGGATGAAGTGAGAGAGTGGCATGGACATATATACACTACCAAATATATAATAGATAGCTAGTGGGAAGCAGCCTCATAGCACAGAGAGATCAGCTCGGTACTTTGTGTCCACCTAGAGGGGTGGGATAGGGACGGTGGGAGGGAGATGCAAGAGGGAAGAGATATGGGGATATATGTATACATATAGCTGATTCACTTTGTTATACAGCAGAAACTAACACACAATTGTAAAGCAATTATACTCCAATAAAGATGTTTAAAAATATTTTAAAAAAAGATATATGGCTCTCCATTAAATTTTTTTTTTTCCTGGCAAGTGTTTACACTGGCTAGTTCCATTAGCTAGTTTATTTATGTTTTACATATCAACTTTAATATAGATTTAATTCTAATGATGTTCATTTTTTTAGATATTGACATATTTCCATTAAAATACTAAGGTCAGTGGTTATTAATGTTTCATAATAAAGAGACGTAACACAGGAATAGTCTTCAATTCCAGTAGGGAATAATAGAATATTGAAAAAACTCTTCTATCTTGGAGTTATATTAGAGAATACGAGTGATTATACAACGGCCTTCTCCAGATATATTTAAGAATCAGGTGGGTGACTGGGTGGTTTAAGAATAATCTTGAAGAAAAATATTTTAAATCTCTCCTCTATTGCCTTCACATTCCAGAGTTGTGTTTTTAATTTCAGAAATATGAAAAAATATACTGTGCTGTATCCAAACAAAAAACAACTAGCTACACAGTATTTTAATCAATTGGGTTGATGAATTGTCCAGTGTTATCTGAAATAAATACAGCAACAGTTTTTATTAAGCTTCTAAATAGACTAATCTATACTATCTCTACTCCAATATTTACCAACTCTATCTATTGCTTCTGCCCCTCATCCTCTGGTGAAATTATTCACAATAAGACCACCAAGTCACCAATGTTCTCCTAATGTCAAATACCAATTTCAGTTCTGTATTTATCGATGCCATTGACATATGACGGGAGTTTGGCTGCACAAGGGCTGATTAGCAGTACTTGATAAGGGCCTTTCCAGCAAGGCTGAAGAGAGTTTTCCTGGAAGTCTCTTTTCCGATAGACAAAATCTCCAGTTTGCAAGGTGTGATGCTTAAGGTCTTCGTCTTCTGGGGTGCACTGTGAAAAGACTGCTTTACCCAACCGTGGTTATTTTTATTTATTTATTTATATTGCGGTACGCGGGCCTCTCGCTGTTGTGGCCTCTCCCGTTGCGGAGCACAGGCTCCAGACGCGCAGGCTCAGCGGCCATGGCTCACGGGCCCAGCCACTCCATGGCATGTGGGATCTTCCCGGACCGGGGCACGAACCCGTGTCCTCCGTGTCTCCTGCATCGGCAGGTGGACTCCCAACCACTGCGCCACCAGGGAAGCTCCAAGGTTATTTTTAATAGAAGCTTAGGCCTTTGCAACATTAGAGTATCTCTCCTTTTATCAGTTGTAGGTCAAAAGAAGCAGGAAGCAAGTGCATTGGGAGTCCTGTGACTGTCTCAAAGGGTGAGAGCTGATGAGTCCCAGAAGGGATGGATCTGAGATTTGGAAGGACCAACAGCAATGCTTGTGGCCAATGTATTGGAGGGCTTCTACAAACTTTTCCAACTGAGTCTTTTTTTTAAAAAAATTAATTAATTATTTTTGGCTGTGTTGAGTCTTCGTTGCACTCTTCGTTGCGGTGCACAGGCTTTTCATTGTGGTGGCTTCTCTTGTTGCGGAGCACAGGCTCTAGAGTGTAGGCTCAGTAGATGTGGCGCACAGGCTTAGTTGCTCCTCGACATGTGGGATCTTCCCGGGCCAGGGTTAGAACCCGTGTCCCCTGCATTGGCAGGTGGATTCTTAACCACTGTGTCACCAGGGAAGTCCCCTGAGTCTTAATAATGCCATTAGTGTGTTTGACTAAAGCAGAGGATTGAGGGTGGTGAGCACAGTGAAAGTGTAAAACCAGCCAAACAGCAGAGACTTGCAGAGGCACCTGGCCAGTAAAATGAGTCCCTTAATCACTGTGAAGTTCAAGAGGAGTTTCCCGGGTAGGGATGATATTTTCCAAAGGGACTTTAGCCACAGAAGAGAAAATAGCCTCTCTGAAAGGGAAGGCTTCACTCCAGTGTGAAAATATAAAGACCATGACTAAAACATATTTATACCCATTAGACAGAGGGAGTTGTATAAAATCTATTTGCCAGACTTCAAATGGTCCACTAGACAGTTTAAAGTGTTCCAGGAGCAGTAGGAACAGGCTTCCCTGACTTGTATTTTGGATAAGTAGGACAAGCGGGGTAGGTCATTGTTGTGGCCTTGTTAATGTTTCCCCACCAATATCAATTCAAGAAAGCTATCATTTTGTCCATAAACGAATGGCTTAATGTGTGTATAATGGCGAGGAGTGGGAATTTTAGAGTCTCCAGTAGGCCTGGATTGTTATTTAGCCTAAACCAGAGTTTTCTCTTTTTGCCAAAACAATTGTCAAGTTTTCAATCTTGTTTTTCCTTTTCTGAGGTCAATTTTTGGGCCTCTCTGGACAGTTCTTCCAAATTATTATTTGGGGAAATATCCCTTTGGACCATGACAGAGGTTTGGCTGCTCTTGGTCCCCTTAAGGGTAGTATTCCCTGCAGAAATATCAGCAAGGTGATTTCCTCTAGCTTCCTGACAGCCAAGTTCAGAATGCCTTGGAATCTTAATAATCACTAAAGTGGCTGGAAAAGGTATTGCATCTAATCATTCCTGAGCATTGGGGCCATTTTTAATTCTATTTCTACAGAAAGTAAGAAAGCCATGTTGCTTCCACAACATTCTAAAATCATGAACTATTCTGAGGGCATATCTTCTATCAGTATAAATATTGGCAGGTTTTTCCTTGGCCAAAGTACAAGCCTGTGTAAGAGTGTATAATCCAGCCTGTTGAACCAAACTAGCCACAGTGTCAAAAGTATTTATAATAGCATACCCAGTACAATATTTGCCACTGTCACCTTTTAAATAAGAACCATCAGTGAATAACGAGAAGTCAACTTTATCCAATGGAATTTCCTGTAGGTCATTATGAGGAGTCAGGAGGTGGTCCACCAGATTTAAGAGGTTGTGATGGACTTTGTTGGTGACAGAGGGGAGAAAAGTAGCCAGGCTAAGATTATTAAAATGTAAAATAGGGGACTCCCCTGGTGGCACAGTGGATAAAACTACATGCTCCCAATGCAGCGGGCCCGGGTTCAACCCCTGGCCAGGGAACTAGATCTCACATGCTGCAACTAAGAGTTCGCGTGCCACTACTAAGGAGCCTGTGTGCCACAACTAAGGAGCCTGCCCGCTGCAACTAAGACCTGGTGCAACCAAATAAATATTAAAATGTAAAATAGTTATCTGAGGGGCATTTAATACAAAGGATTTCATAGGAGGTGAAGTGGCTGAGAAATGCTGAGTGTCACGAGAATTCATGAGAGTTTCTACTGCATGAAGCACAAAAATGATTAAAGGGAACAACAATTTTCCCATTGGCCTTAACCAAAAGGGCAGTGGCTGTAATGTCTCTAAGGCATGTGGGGTATCCCTGCATTACAGGGCCCAGTGGCTGGCTATAATACCCTATGGATTGATGGTGGTTCCCATGTTTTTGGGTGTTTACCCAAGGGCATTCCCTTTCTTTTCACATCTAAAAAGGGAAAAGGGAATCTAATAATTGAGATTCCCAAGGACAAGTGGGTTCATCAAACTCTCCTTTAAGGCCCTGAAGGCTACGTCATTCAATTCTTCCCATAAAATTGGGTCAGGTTTATTATTGTTGAGTAAAACATATAGAGGTTTGACCATAAGAGAGATATATGGAATCCAATTTTGGCAATAACCTACTAGCCTGAGAAAACCTCCCAGTTGGCATTAGTTTTGGGTTTGGGGAAACAGGACACTGTGAAGTCTATCTGGATCTAGGTGTAGCCCTTGTTCTAATATCAGATGGCCTAAACATCAAACCTGGATTTGGGCAAACAGCAATTTTTCTTTTGTGACGTTACATTTTTCTAAGACTAAAAGCTTTATTAGCAAGTGGATGCTGTCTTCCTGTGAGGAAGTTTGAGAAGGAAAGCAAAGAAGCAAAATCATCCGCATATTGCAACAAAGTAGAACCTCTACGGAACTTTACATCATCCAGGTTAGCCTTGAGGATTTGCAAAAAATAAGGACTCTCAGTATAACCCTGAGGCATTACTGTTTTCTTACCTAGTGAAAGGAAGAAAGCATTGTCTAGCTTCATCAACCGGAATACTAAAGACGGCACTACATAAATCAAGTAAAGAATTTATTTACAGTGGGAATGCATATTAGTAAGATATAAGGGTTATGAACAACAGGAGTAACAGTGTTGTTCATTGCTTAGAGCATGGCCCAACCTCTGGACCTATACGGCCCTCGGCCTGTTAGGAACCGGGCCGCACAGCAGGAGGTGAGCGGAGGACAAGCGAGCGAAGCTTCATCTGTATTTACAGCCTCTCCCCATCGCTTGCAATACCACCTGCACCATCCCCCCATACACACCCCAGTCCGTAGAAAAGTTGTCTTCCACGAAACCAGTCCCTGGTGCCAAGAATGTCGGGGACCACTGGCTTACAGGTCCTGGACAAACCTCCACTCTCAGCCCTTAGGTTTTCTCACTGGTAAAATAGGAGTGTTACGGGGCTAGTACAAGAGATAATGAAGCTTTGAGCCTTGTAATCTTTTATTATAGGCTTTAAGCCTTGAAGGGCTTCATATCTTGAAGGGCTTCTTTACTTATAGAGTATTGATAAATTCTGGGGTTTTGAGGGGTCTCTGAATTTTTATGTGAATTTTGCCAACATCACTTGGCGATTTCACCCATAAGGAAAGTGGCAGCTGATTCAATAGTGACAAGTGATCAGTGTTTTCAGAATCTGCTCTAGTACCATCAGAGACTGAACCAAAAAAAGATGTCAAAGGGTCATTTAATTCACCTGGTGGGTTTTGATAACTGCTGTCAATTTCTAGAATTATTTCCATTTGGGAAAAAGAAAATCTGGCATACTTCTCTAAGAAGTCTTGGCCTAATAAGTGGATAGGGGTGGAGGAACTAAGGAGAAAATGGTGTGCATCACTCAAAGGGCCTAAACAAAAGGGAATAGGTTCAGAGACTGGAATCACTTGAGGTTTAGTAGAGACCTCCATTATTCAAACTTGTTTATTACTCTGAGACAAGCACATTTTAGAGTAGTGGGGTTGAGCACCGAGAGATTCATCCCCAATCTGAAGAAATGTTTCTCCAAGACAATTAAGAGAGAGGACTGGGAAAGGCCCTTGTACTTCCTTGGGCCACATGGCTGAGAATTGGGAGGACACTGGAAAGGCTGATTAGAGGTCTGGAGGCACCTAAAGCATGTACATTTGTAACAATCTCTCTTCCAATGTCCTGACTCATTGCAATAGTAGCTGAAACTAGGAGGGTTTTGGTTTCCTTTAGGAGCCTTCATTTGTTGGAGTTGAATATTTTGGTGTTTTCCTTGGAGGTAACTCATCTAAAGTACCAGAGAGTTGATTTGCCAGATGAACTAAATCTGGAGTGGACACAGTTTCCCATTTTACACTGGTCCTTTTCACTAGAAGGGAAGGGTCCCCGTTCATCCCATTAACAAAAAGAGAGTTAAAAATTATTTGGGTAGATTCAACATCTGAAGGAAGACCAGAATTTTCTTTAAAAAATAATCTGAAGTCAATTGCAATAATCATGAATAGGTTCATCAGATTTTTGTGTGCAGGCCTGAATTTTGTCCCAATGACCAGGCTTTGGAAAAGCTCTAGAAATTTCTTGATGAAGTCACCCAGCGATCACCCAAACCTGATTGTATGTTAGTTACTCTCAGCTGTAATTCTAGAGACCTCTCAGAGCTTTCCCAATTAGTGTTTTTTATCCAATGCTGAGCCTGGCCTACACGGACAAGCATATGAACTAGCTGATATAAATCAGAGAAACCAAGTGAATAAGTTTGAGTGACTGTGTTAAATTTCTCATCAAATCTGTGAGAATCCTCAATTACTTTGGGAAAATCTTTGACTATGGCTTGCAGTTCAGCTTTAGTCCAGGGAATACAGTAAGTCCCTGTCTTTGGGAATTATTCCATAGAAAACAATACTTCCATTTCAAGCCGATTTAGTTACGTGGTCCACTGGCAAAATAGATTTGTATTATATGCGTAGCAAGATATAGTCAAAGGGCTTCACAGGCGAATTCTATCAAACATTTAGAGAAGTGCTAACACCTATCCTTCTCAAACTCTTCCAAAATATAGCAGAGGGAGGAACACTCCCAAACTCGTTCTACAAGGCCATCATCACCCTGATGATACCAAAACCAGACAAAGATGTCACAAAGAAAGAAAACTACATGCCAATATCACTGATGAACATAGATGCAAAAATCCTCAACAAAAAACTAGCAAACAGAATCCAACAGCACATTAAAAGGATCATACACCATGATCAAGTGGGGTGTATTCCAGGAATGCAAGAGTTCTTCAATATATGCAAATCAATCACCGTGATACACCATATTAACAAATTGAAAGAGAAAAACCATACAATCATCTCAATGGATGCAGAGAAATCTTTCGACAAAATTCAACACCCATTTATGATAAAAACCCTGCAGAAAGTAGGCATAGAGGGAACTTTCCTCAACATAATAAAGACCATATATGACAAACCCACAGCCAACATCATCCTCAATGGTGAAAAACTGAAACTGTTTCCACTAAGATCAGGAACAAGACAAGGTTGCCCACTCTCACCACTCTTATTCAACATAGTTTTGGAAGTTTTAGCCACAGCAACCAGAGAAGAAAAAGGAATAAAAGGAATCCAAATCGGAAAAGAAGAAATAAAGCTGTCACTGTTTGCAGATGACATGATACTATACATAGAGAATCCCAAAGATACTACCAGAAAACTACTAGAGCTAATCAATGCATTTGGTAAAGTAGCAGGATACAAAATTAATGCACAGAAATCTCTGGCATTCCTATACACTAATGATGAAAAATCTGAAAATGAAATTAAGAAAGCACTCCCATTTACCAGTGCAATAAAAAGAATAAAATATCTAGGAATAAACCTACCTAAGGAGACAAAACACCTGTATACAGAAAATTATAAGACACAGATGAAAGAAATTAAAGATGATACAAATAGATGAAGAGATATACCATGTTCTTGGTTGGAAGAATCAACATTGTGAAAATGACTCTACTACCCAAAGCAATCTACAGATTCAATGCAATCCCTATCAAACTACCACTGGCATTTTTCACAGAACTAGAACAAAAAATTTCACAAGTTGTATGGAAACACAAAAGACCCCGAATAGCCAAAGCAATCTTGAGAATGAAAAATGGAGCTGGAGGAATCAGGCTCCCTGACTTCAGACTATACTACAAAGCTACAGTAACCAAGACAGTATGGTACTGGCACAAAAACAGAAATATAGATCAATGGAACAGAATAGAAAGCCCAGAGATAAACCCACGCACATATGGTCACCTTATCTTTGATAAAGGAGGCAAGAATATACAGTGGAGAAAAGACAGCCTCTTCAATAAGTGGTGCTGGGAAAACTGGACAGGTACATGTAAAAGTATGAGATTAGAACATTCCCTAACACCATACACAAAAATAAGCTCGGGCTTCCCTGGTGGCACAGTGGTTGAGAGTCCGCCTGCCGATGCAGGGGATGTGGGTTCGTGCCCCGGTCCGGGAAGATCCCACATGCCGCAGAGCGGCGGGGCCCATGCGCCTTGGCCGCTGAGCCTGCGCGTCCGGAGCCTGTGCTCCGTAACGGGAGAGGCCACAACAGTGAGAGGCCCACTTACCGCAAAAAAAAAAAAAAAAGCTCAAAATGGATTAAAGATCTAAATGTAAGGACAGAAACTATCAAACTCGCAGAGGAAAACATAGGCAGAACACTGTATGACATAAATCACAGCAGGATCCTTTTTGACCCACCTCCTAGAGAAATGGAAACAAAAACAAAAATAAACAAATGGGACCTAATGAAACTTAAAAGCTTTTGCACAGCAAAGGAAACCATAAACAAGACCAAAAGACAACCCTCAGAATAGGAGAAAGTATTTGCAAATGAAGCAACTGACAAAGGATTAATCTCCAAAATTTACAAGCAGCTCATGCAGCTCAATAACAAAAAAACAAACAACCCAATCCAAAAATGGGCAGAAGACCTAAATAGACATTTCTCCAAAGAAGATATACAGATTGCCAACAAACACATGAAAGAATTCTCAACATCATTAATCATTAGAGAAATGCAAATCAAAACTACAATGCAACATTATCTCACACTGGTCAGAATGGCCATCATCAAAAAATCTAGAAACAATAAATGCTGGAGAGGGTGTGGAGAAAAGGGAACACTCTTGTACTGCCGGTGGGAATGTAAATTGATAGAGCCACTATGGAAAACAGTATGGAGGTTCCTTAAAAAACTACAAATAGAACTACCATATGACCCAGCAATCCCACTACTGGGCATATACCCTAAGAAAACCATAATTCAAAAAGAGTCATGTACCAAAATGTTCATTGCAGCTCTATTTACAATAGCCAGGACATGGAAGCAACCTAAGTGTCCATCATTGGATGACTGGATAAAGAAGATGTGGCACATATATACAATGGATTATTACTCAGCCATAAAAAGAAACGAAATTGAGTTATTTGTAGTGAGGTGGATGGACCTAGAGTCTGTCATACAGAGTGAAGTAAGTCAGAAAGAGAAAAACAAATACTGTATGCTAACACATATATATGGAATCTAAGGAAAAAAAAAAAAGGTCATGAAGAACCTAGGGGTAAGACGGGAATAAAGACACAGACCTACTAAGAGAATGGACTTGAGGATATGGGGAGGGGGAAGGGTAAGCTGTGACAAAGTCAGAGAGTGGCATGGACATATATACACTATCAAACGTAGAATAGATAGCTAGTGGGAAGCAGCCGCATGGCACAGGGAGATCAGCTCGGTGCTGTGACCACCTAGAGGGGTGGGATAGGGAGGGTGGGAGGGAGGGAGACGCAAGAGGGAAGAGATATGGGAACATATGTATATGTATAAGTGATTCACCTTGTTATAAAGCCGAAACTAACACACCATTGTAAAGCAATTATACTCCAATAAAGATGTTAAAAAAAAAGATACAAAGTTTCTTAAACCTTAAAATACAGTAAGACCCCTACATACGAATGAGGTCCGTTCCGAAAGCACATTCGTAAGTCCAATTTATTCGTTTAGTCCAACGAAGTTAGCCTAGGTACCCAACTAACAGAATCGTCTATATAGTACTGTACTGTAATAGGTTTATAATACTTTTCACACAAATAATACATAAAAAACACACACACAAAAATAAAGAAAACATTTTAAATCTTACAGTACAGTACCTTGGAAAGTACAGTAGTGCAGTATAACAGCTGGCATATGGGGGCTGGCATCAAGTGAAGAGGCAAGAAGAGTTACTGACTGGAGGAGGGAGAGGAGGTGGGGGATGGTAGAGCTGAAGGATCATCAGAAATAAGAGACAGAGGGCAAGCTGCAATTTCACTCACGCCTGACGTTGATGGCACAGGTTCTGGTTCCTCGCTGGATTCATTCTATCTACCCTCTTGAAAAAACGATCCAGTGATGTCTGGGTAGTAGCTCTTTTTTTCTCATCATAGATGACATGATAGCACTGGGTTGCATTCTTTTTTAAAAAAACTTTTAATTTTATATTGGGGTATAGTTGATTATCAATGTTGTGATAGTTACAGGTGCACAGCAAAGCAACTCAGCCATATGTATACATGTAGCCATTCTGCCCCAAACTCCCCTCCCATCCAGGCTGCCACATAGCATCGAGCAGAGTTCCCTGTGCTATACAGTAGGTCCTTGTTGGTTATCCATCTTTAAATATAGCAGTGTGTAAATGTCAATCCCAAACTCCCTAACTATCCCTTCCCCCCACCCTGGTTTGCATTTCGAACGTCTGCTGCAACCTTCATATACCATTCTACGTTCGGGTCCTGTGCCTCAAAAACTAACAGTGCTTCCTCAAATAAAGAAAATTTTCTGTATCATGAATCTCTTCACTTCTTCAGCTACATCACCGCTTCTTTTACGCTTGCTTCCGGACGTCCTGGACTAGAAATAAAGACACTGTACTACTGTACTCTACACAGTCCTGTACAGTGAAGTACACAAAAGCACAACCACTTGTAGAGGATGCACACATGTGACAATGTACACCGGACACATGAACTTATGTGACTGGACATGTGAACACACGTTCGCATCTTTGAAAGTTCATACGTAGGGGACTTACTGTATTAAGAAATTAAGAGTTTAGTCTCTGGAGCCTCAGAAGGATTAAATTTAAATAGGTTCTGACAAGTTCAGAGGAAAAGGGAATGGGGCAAGTTTTGAGAAAAGGGGAAGTTTGGTATGATAATTATTGCAGGGGAATTGTGGGAATAGTGGAGGCACAGGCAGTGTAGAAGGAAAGGAAGAAGATGGGGCCAGTGACAGTTTCAGACCAGGAAAGAGTGAAGGGAGAGAAACAAGACGGCTCTGGAGGTGGAGCCTGAGGCAAAGAAGTCAAGGAAGAAGAATGTGAGGCTTCGGGAGTTATTTTATCTTTCTTAACCATTTGTTTGCCTCAGTTAATATTAAAATCTTATTTTGCAGAGAGGCACTTTTAGACTCCTGATAATGTTAGGAACTCTCAAAATACCAACCAAAACAAGCATTCCACTCAGCTCTGGAAATTTTTGAGTTATTGTGGTCCAATTTAGTAGTAAGGAAATTGTTTGGGGATTACAAAAGTTCCCCATAATGACCAGTGATATTCTAAATTGCCTTTGGTCAGGTTGGTCCATTTAGTTAGAAATGCACGTAAGGAAGGACCTCGGTTTTTAAACATAACATTGGCCACGGTCCATGTGGGTGGGCACCCTCAAAATATTTAGATACTTGGGGTCCCATTTTCAGCGGTTTTTCTCTCTACATTAAAAACAATTTCCAAGCAGCTCCAACAGCTTACAGCACAAATGGCTCAATTCAAACAGCTTGCAAGCCAATTCCAGCCAGTCCTAAGAAGACAGCTTGGTCCCAGAAGGGCCAAGGCAAAGGCTTTTTTTTTTTTTTTTTTTTTTTTTTGCCAGTCTGCAGAGGATAGTCTTTCCAAAGGAATAGTCTGAAGGCTGAAAAACTTGGCACAGTTTCTTTTGAAGCAGTCCCTTCCTGAAGGAATTGGGCCAACAGCAGTTCCAGCCACTCTCAGTTGAAACAGTCAGATCTCAAGATCAGCTTGACATGCCAAACGAGTACTAGGATACGGAACAAGGTCTTAACCAGAAAGTCAAAACCCTTAAATAGATCCCAAATAACCTGGAGAGCTTCAAACACAAAGATAGTGTGAGCTCAGATCCAGGAGAGAGACATACCTCCAAGCCCCAGAGTTGGTAAGAAAAGCAGTGAGTGACAAAGGGCTCAAATCTGCTCACCAGCCCCAGAGCCCTCAGGGGTCTTCTCTGGTTTCCATATGGGTGACCAAAATGTTGCCCTGAAACAAAGAAACTGCCAGATATTTCTCCAGCAAAGGTGGGTTTATGCAGGATTAGCAGAGAATTGCAATTCAGGATTTGCAACATGGCAAGCCATGTATACTTTCCAACATGGCAAGGGAAGAAGAAAGTTTTTATAGAAAGGAAGTTGAGAGGGTTCTAGTAAATAAAGAGTCCATGGTTTTCATTGGCCGAGTCCTTGCCAGGAAAGAAGAGGAGTCTTTCTTCTTCCTGTTGAGCTCTGCTATCATCACAGGACATGAGAGCTCCCCCTTCTGGTCTTTTGACTCTATTTAGTTGAGGTTTCTCTTTATTCTTTTTTTTAAGAGCAGACAGAAAGTCAATAATTTCTGGTTAAAATTAGCAGAACCAAACACACACACACACACACACACACACACACACACACACACACACACGACTATACTATTCAATTATCCCTAGAAATAAAGTAGTCTCAAATTGCAAACGATGAGAAAAAAAAAACTACTAACATTTTGCATTGCCAAACTTTTCTAATTTGATAGGTAAAGAATGGAACTTCATGTTAATGTACAATTTTGCAGTAAGGTTGAACACTGTACTTAATTTTTCCATGTGAAATATTTACTGGTTTACTTTCCACTTTTGAAAAGAGTTGTTGGTATTCTCTCTTACTTATAAAAACAGCTGATGATTAAATAAACTTTGTCAATTATGTTGGAAACATTTCATCCTGCCTCTTACCAGAAGCACCATTAGTATTTTCTTATATATTCTTTCAGAAATTTCCTATCCATATAGAGCCAAATATATGTGTGCTGTTTTCATATAAGGAATGTATATTCTTTAACATACAGGGAAGCTTACAAACTCTTCACTATTTGCTTACTTCATTTAAAATATTTTTTTTCATTTACAATATATTTTTAGAGGATTTTACCTTGTCAATACATATTTAAATCACTTTTTAAAGGCTGATAACATTGCCTTTGTATGTAGGTAATATTTTGTTTAAAAAGATCCCTTACCCCTGATTGTTTCTGGTCTTTTAATATTGCATATATCATACTGTACATATATTTTTAATGTATGTCAGCCATCTATAGGAAATTATTGTGCTGAAAGATATGTGCAGTTAGACTCCTGAGAGTTTTTATCAAGTGGTTAATCAAAGAAAATGTGCCAATTTACATCCCATTAACAGTAAGGGAGTACCTGTGTTAACCAAACATTTTAACTTTTGCCAACATAATAGACCAAAAATGGAACATCATCGTGTTAATTTGCACATCTTTGATTACAAATGAAGTTGGGATGTTTCAAATTTTCATAAGGCATTTGCATGTCTTTTATAGACTATCTGTACATAAGCTTTGCTGGTTTTATGTATATTCGTGTGTAGGTATGTATATTTATATAAAATATACCTTATGGGCTTTATTTACATCTTTCATATTTCAAAAGTTTTGTTCACTTGATCTTTTGTGGTGTGAGAAAGGTAGACAGATCAAAGGAACAGAATAGAGAGAACAGAAATAGAAGCAAATGCATATGGGGATTCAGCAAATAGCTAAACGTGGCATTTCACTTCAATAGGGAAAAGATGGATTATTTTTTTTCTTAAAGTGTTTAGAATGACTGCTAGTCACTAGGAACAAATAGAGCTATATCCCAATGTTATTATCTTTTACCAAAGTATATTTTATAGATATCAAAGTAGAAAATGTGAAAATTAGTCTCATAGGAAATAGAAAAAAAATGAGTATATTTATTCATTATTTTAGTGTTGGTAATGACTTTCTTCATGAGACATACAGCCCAGAAACTATAAAATATTGTTAAATTGCATATAACAAAATTATTAAATATCAGTCCAGAAAAAAATTACAAAAAAGTAAAAGCAAATGATAAACTAAAAATAGGGCTATGTCTCCTAAAGATATATAGCATTTCTACACATTAGAAAAGTAACAACCCAATAAAAACATGGGTAGATTATATAAAGAAGAAATATCACCAATTTATAAACCTCTCTCATCATCAACAAAATGCAATTTTTAAAAAAAATCTGATACCATCATTACCTTCCAGGCTGACAAAAGTGAAAATATTTATTAATATTCATCCAAAAATCTCAAATGCTGGTGAAGATTGGCTCCACTTCTTTGGAGAACAATTTGGCAACCACATAATTTAAAAGGCACTACCAAATGTAAAGCAGATAGCTAGTGGGAAGCAGCCGCATAGCACAGGGAGATCAGCTCGGTGCTTTGTGACCACCTGGAGGGGTGGGAGAGGGAGGGTGGGAGGGAGACGCAAGAGGGAAGAGATATGGGGATATATGTATACGAATAGCTGATTCACTTTGTTCTACAGCAGAAACTAACACACCATTGTAAAGTAATTATACTCCAATAAAGATGTTAAAAAAAAAGAAATAAAAGGCACATATTTTCTGGTTTAGAAATTTTACTTCTTGGAATTTATTCTTATACACACATGTGCACAAAAATGGATGCACTGACATTTATTAACAATGTTGTTTTCTGTCAGTATATTGTTAGCGAGGAAAGTAAAGCACTGAGCAGTAGGCTGGGATGGCTCCTATTTGTGTTGACATGTGGGACCCAGACCTAAACTGGAATGGAAACCTCTTTTTTTATTACACACGTGTTCAAATGTTACCATTTGAATTTGTCATTTAATTAATAATAATGCAGGTGATCATAGGACTTTTACTATCTAATATCCTGAAGTTTAATATTATGGCGGGATTTCACCAATCTCAGATGGACTGGTTATCCAGGAGTAACTGAAATTTTAACCTGCACTACATCACCCTTCTCATGAGACTATACACAACGAACAATATCAAATGGAAGAAGGAAGCTTTTGGCAGAAGCTATATTTGGCCTTAAACCTCAAAGCTTGTAATCATTTTATGTTGGAACTTCTGAAGCTTAACCTGTCACCTTCTGTATTTCACTCAAACTCTCCTCCCACACACACCTACTCAACCTAAGGCAGGTTTTCAGTATTATCACATTTCATGGCAGGAAGAGGCAAAAAATATGCAAAGAAAGAAAAAAAAGTAAGCTTCAGGGTTGTAGAAATGGCCAAGTTCCTGAACTGTAAGACTCGAGGAGGCATGAGAGAAAAATTCAAATGGAGCTAGCCATTTGATCCACAGATTAATTTCACTCATTGGTTGTTACAGCCTTTTCAGTATTTGACATCCAATAAACAGATGTCTCCTTTAGAAGAAAAAAGAAGAGTATGAGGGTGGAATCTTGAAATCTTTCTTTCCCCCAGACACTACAAAGCTAACAATTCTTAAGTCTATATTGCAAACTCATTCCTTTATTCAGAGGCCCGCCCAGACTGTATTTCTAAGTCAACTAAATTTCTTAATTTGAATATCCCACCATCATCTTAAAATTAACTTGTCCCAAACGGAACCTGTAATTTTCTCCTATATCTGTTCCTCTTGCTATGATAATCCCTGTCCTGGTTAAGGAGCCCCCCCCCCAGGAACCTAGACACTTAAGGTAAAAATGTCACGGTGGTCCCCCAAGCATCATTGAAGCAGGGCAAGAGGAACCCTTATGCCAATCCACACCCTTTAAAAAACACTGGATCTCTGTCTCTCTCTCTCTCTCACACATATACACAGGCACAGAAGGAGACACTATTAAGGAAGTCATGGGCACCTCTGTCCCTCTGAGTCTGGCACCCAGACTGGCACAAGGTGACCTGTGCCACCAATATCTTTCCTTTTGACAAGTACCCTTAAGTTTCCATGACAATGTTTCTCATATCTCTTGCCCTGGGAACTACTTCTGAATGATGGGAAGGTGTGAGGACTGTGTCACTACTGACTTCAGAAAGAGGCCTTGCTGTGGAGGAGGATGAAGATTTCAGTGGTGGATGTGCTTAGGTAAATGAAAAGACAAATTAATGAACTTATCAAATGTTCCTTCAGATGGCATAGGTACAGTGGATTCTGGCAATAACTTCTCATTAGTGCTAAGCATACATTTTCATGTTCTCTTCATGTTCCAATTTGTAGTTCCAGAGGTACTCAAGCATTAGTATCATATTACTAACTGTTCAATGGAGGCTGTGGAATATTTAGCAATATTAACAATTCATACTGATTTTAAATTTGTATCAGTAAAGGTCTAGAAGAAATAGGAATGAAGTATGACACCAATTCTTCATACTGGCAACCAGCTAGACATTAAATGCTAGAATTGTCCTTTAAATATAATATTCATTATAATTTGCATTTCACATCTTAATTTTAATAGATAATTGGGTTGCTTTAGATGAAACATCTTTCCCAAAAATATGAAAAGTAATTTTTTTATGTTTACTTCAATTTGCCATTTTATTGAAAAAATATTAAATTACATATACTTTGAGTATAATTACATGTTAGCTTTTAATCTCTTAAGCCATTGTTTTCATGAAAAATTCTTTACCAGAACACTCATATATGTACTATAATAATTAAATTTAGCTATTGTTGATATTTTGCCACACTGTTATATAAAAATCATAGATTAACACTACAGTTAATCTGTCATTACAGAATTATATTTTTCAAGATGGAAGGACAGAACATGTTTTCATTACTGGATTGTTAACTTAAACTTCTAAAAATTTGTGATATGTTGGTCTGCATTGACTGGGACCTGAAATGTGAGGGGCCAGCCTCCTCCTTCTAGCCCCCTCCTGTTCTCTCACCTCTAACACCAACCCCTCACCAAGTCCTGCTAGACCAACACCTAACCGCTTCTTGAATCTTTCCCCTCCCTTTGTCCACATCCTCATGGATTTAACTTGGATAATAACAACAGTCCTCTAACTGGTCTCATCTCCTCTATCCTCACTCTTATCAAATCTATTTTTCACAATACCAAAAGTAGCTTTTCTACATATCAAATAAGCAATATCACTACTTTGCTTTAAATACTTAAACACCTCGAGGGCATTATGCTAAGTGAGATATGTCAGGTAAAGAAAGACAAATATTGTATGATATCACCTATACATGGAATCTAAAAAAGCCAAACTTGTAAAAACAGAGAGCAGAATGGTGGCTACCAGAGGTTGGGGGTTGTCGGAATTAGGGAGATGTTTTAGAGTGCATACTTGCAACTAGTAGATAAAGAAGCCCTAGAGATCTAATGTACAGCATAGTGATTATAGACAACAATACTGTATTAAAAACTTCGAAGTTGCTAACAGACTAGATCTTAATTGTTCCCACCACAAGAAAAGAATTCATAATTATGTTACCTGATAGAGCTATAGTGGTAATCATATTGCAATAAACAAATGTATCAAATCAACACATTATAAACTTACACAGTATGTCAATAATACCCCAATGAAAATAAATTAAAAAATATATATATATAAAATGATGTTGGCAGACATTTAGGAAAAAACACCGTGATTATTAGGAATCAGCACAAATAGACATAAGAAAACAATATGTAAAACTAAGCCCATTCCCACCGCAGTAGTTGTGGTGGTTGTAATGGTGGTGGGTGATGGAAGTATCAGACTGAAAATACTTCAGTCACTCTGTGTTAGGTGAGACTTTCAGTAAAATCATAGTCTCAAAGATGAAATACATACATATATATATAATCAGCCCCCAACTAATTTTATTAGTAAAATCTGAACCTGTTATCACAATATTTAAGGACACTGCATAACTTCCATGTTTAATTTTCTGCCATTTTCTCACATACCTTATTCCTCTAATACTAGATGTTTTTTTCCCCATAGGCTCTATTTTTAGATCAGTTGAGTTTCACAGCAAAATTGAGCAGAAAGTACAGTTCCCATATACCCCCTGACCTCACACATGCACAGCATAGCCTCCCTAGCTATCAACAACCCTCACCAGAGAGGTACGTTTGTTACAATCAATCAACCTACACTGATATATTATTATCAACCAAAGCCCACAGTTTACCTGAGAGTTCATTCTTGGTGTCATACATTCTATGGGTTTTACCAATGTATCTACCATTATAGTATCATACAGAGTAATTTCATTACCTAAAAATCCTCTGTGCTCTGCCTATTCTTTAATCTCTCTTCCCTAATCCCTGGCTATCACTGATCTTTTTACTGTCTCCATTGGTTTGTCTTTACAGAATGTCATACAGTTGAAATCACACAGTATGTAGCCTTTTCTGATTGGCTTCTTTCACTTAGTAATATGTATTTAAGGTTCCTTCGTGTCTTTTCATGGCTTGATTGCTTATTTCTTTTTAGTGCTGAATAATATTCCATTTTACAGATTTACCATAGTTTATTTATCCATTCACCTACTGAAGTTCATTTTAGCTGTTCCCAGGTTGTGAGAATTATGAATAAAGCTGCTATAAATATGTTTGCAAGTTTTTTGTGGGCATGTTTTCAACTCAGATGGGTATACATCAAGGGAGTGTGACTGCTGGATCATATGGTAGTAAGTTTAGTGTGAGGTTCCCCCCTAAGCCTGGGTCCCCTTGACATTTTAAACCTCAGGATTGCCCACACTGAAACTCTAGCAATTTGTCAAGTACAGTTTAGATTTCTGTTCCAGTAAATTGTGATTTTCTCTGTCCTCCTGTCTCTCTAATTTGGGGGGCAGAAATTTGCCCTGTGACCTCAATTCTCCGATGGATGTAGAAGAGTTGTGGATATTCAGTCTGTTAAGCGTTTTACTTGTTTTTAGGACAGTGACAACTTCCAAGCTCCTTAGATGCCAGACCAAAATCCCCCAAATGTTGATTTTCTTAATGTGTCCTGCTATCTCTTTTACCTCCGTGCCTTTATACAAGTTTCTCTGTCGATCTGGGCTCCTGTGCACTTGTTGCCACCATCTACACTCATCTACACTGGGTGACAACAGTCTGTTTTTGTTCATTTCACTTGAAGATGGAAGCTGCATACCCAGTGTCTACACAAGGCACCAGGACACAGTTCTTTAACAAGAAACAGAAACCCAACCCAAATTAGCTTAAGCTAAAAAGGAAACCTATTGGCTCATTTAATATGAAAATATATGTGGTGGTTCTTGCTTTAGGCTTGGCTAGATCCAAATGTTCAGATGTTATCAAGATGGTACTGTCTTTTCATTCTCAAACGGACTATCCACATCTTAACAAAGATGGGTGCTCTGGGTTTTGCTGTTTCCTTATACCAAAAATTCCTGCCACAAAAATATAATGATCCCTTTACTACCAACATCTATAGTAATCCCTTGAAAAGTTTTGGAGAGGTTATTGTTCCCAACAGTAAGGGCTATTCTTACAGGTCAGCCTGGATTATGTTTTCTTGTATAGCCAGGAATCTCACATATAGAGGACAGGAACTCACCCAAAGGAAGGAATACAGACAAAATGTAAAGGTCACAGATAAATTCCAAGATGTAAAAGTCACAGATAAATTCCATGGTAACCTAGAGAGTCTCAAAAAATGTTCATATAATGACTTTTGGCAATCAAAATAGACAACTGAAATGACCCCTAACTTCATTTTTTTCGTATTTATTTTTTGCACATAGATTTCAAATTCACTGAAAATTTATTTTCTCAAATCTGGTTTGAAGTGCCTACAATAGCTTCTAACAAATATATATCCATTAACAGTTGCATAAATGGAATGTAAATTAACAACAGCTGCACTTGAAACAATTTTGTTTCTTTTTTTCCAAAATTATCTTTAATATGATTCTGATATTGTTTTTACAATTAAGAGGTTTTGAAGAAAAGATTCCTTGCCAAAAAGAGAATAACTTTTAAACATTTTGAAGGTTGTTTTATTGCTATAGAAACAATCACACCACCTGCTATTTAAAGAAATACTAACTTTTGCAACTGTATCTGCCTTGAATATGAATTAATACCCTTTCCATTATGTATGATATCTTGATAAGAACTGCTTGTATTTACCCAACTCTGTTCTGAAGAGTCCAGACCATTTTTGAACATTAGCTAATAAATACAACATCACCTTGAAGTGTTGTGGATATGATTATTTTCAGTAATACAGAAAAACTAAAATAAAAGAAGAATTCCTGATCTGCCTTATTTACTTATCAAATCATAGAAAAGACTGAAAGAAGGAGATGTCTGAAGTCCTCTGCTCATAATTCCCTGACTCATTCATTCACGAAATATGTATAGGGGTACAGCCTCTCAGCCAGCACTATCATAGATACTGCACTTTGCATACTTTGCAATTGTGTTCCAGTTATTTCTCCCATGCTAAGAATATTACTGTTATCGGTCTTGCTACATGTTTCTTTTCTTTATGCTCCTATTGTGTTTATGATTTAGTTTTTAAAGTTTGGCAACATGCAAAACTGTATGTAGATGATAACAGAAAACCCAAAAGTTGACTGGACATTTCAGGCAGGCTCTACACTACAAAATTTCCAAAACAAAACTAGTGGTGTATAGAGGTAGCTTTGATATGGAACACATCTTGATTTGTTACAAATTCTAAAATGCAACCGTTACATATCATGATCTCAAACAACAGCAAAGGATCCAAGGAGATAATTCGTGAAAGAAGAAATGGAAATAGTCAAATAAAATTTTAAAAATTCAACCTCGTTAATGATTCAATAAAAGCCAAGTAAAATAAGATGCAGGTTTTATATGTGATATTGGACTTTAATAAGTTAATACCATATTATGTAGAGACATTGAGGAGATGGGCCCCTTATATACTGCTGATGGATACTTTTGTAAAGCAATTTGGCACACGAATTGTGAAATATGGTATTTTTATAGACTATGATTCAGAATTTTTACTTTTAAGATAAAATCCCAAGGAAATAATCAGGAATGGGTACAGGTTATGTAAAGAATTCTCACTGCAGCATTATTTACAACAGTGATTAAAGAGAAGGCATTTTACACTGTAACCATGAGGGAATAGTAAATTATATTATGATACACTCATGTGTACAATGGAGAATTATATTTCCTATAAAATTTATTTAAGAGTAATTATTATTCACATGGAAAATTTTTACCATACCATGTTGTGATCAAAGTTGGACCAAATCTACACTAGAGGTATAGATACAGAAGTAAAAGGAGATACAGATTTGCAAAAAAAAAGTAGCAAAATGTCATTATTATTAATAATGAGGCAATCGTTGATGGTTACTTCCTTCTTTATATGTTCCTGAGTATTACAAGTTTTCTTCAATGATTATGTATTTGTTTTTAAAATAAAATGCAATAAAATTTATTTTAAAAAGTAAGTTGGTTTCTGGTTCAGGACAGCTGACTGAATATAAAAATTTTTTCTTCTCTTAACTCAAGATCCTCAAAAAGGGTCAATAGTAAAACGTATACACAACTATAATAAAGTGAGATAAGGGCTTTCAGCAGACAGAAGATTTATCAAATATGGACAAACAGAGGAGGACACACCCATCCTAAAATTTAAGAAGGGCCCAGAAATTGAGGAAGCTGGCCTTCTAGATATAACACCTCACTGTTAAGTTTTAGAAAAGGTGAAATATTCCCCATTTACCTTGACCCCTAAATAATGCAAACCTACCCAAAGTGTTGGGGTGGGGGGAAGAAGACTTCTTTCTATGAAACTGAAGTGGCTCTCCATGGGCAAGCTGGGATAAGTGGATATTTGCCTCAAAAGAAAAACTGTTCAAATTCTACTATTCAGAAAAATTCCAGTCCCCTGCTCAGTTATTCAAAACGAAGTCTGCCAGTTCACAGGTCCCATCCATACACCTGACATTGTCAGTCATTCTCATTATCAAAGAAAAATGCTAGAAATTGAAGAAAAACCTGTAGCAAGAGAAAGATCAGGGTAAACAAATTTGAAAAAGTTAGTCCAGTAGAAATATCAATTATCAGGGAACTGAAGAGAACTTTAAAAAAATAAAGAACTTTAACCCTAAACATGAAATTTTGAAAAGATTTTCTAATCCCAAAAATGAGAAAAGTGTGGTACAAAGAAAAAATTGCTAGATATTCATGTATCATACAAAGACATCCACAGACAATGTCTGAAATGGATTAATTAAGACATATCAATTTAAGTTTAATGATGTAGAGTTGTAAGAAGAAATAACGAACAGAAAAACAATTAGAAAACTGTAAAATGGTTCTAATGAAAGAGAGACTGAAGATAGAAGGAAATCATGTGGGAGACTGTTTATTTTGTTAAGCCCTTTACACTGCTAGAGTTTTAAAACCATGTACTTGTATTACTTTGTTACAAATAAAAACTAATGTTAAAAATAAAAGGGAAAAAATCTGTTTCAAAATGTTCCTTCTCAAAATAACAAGATTTCCAAACACAAGTCAGGTTTCTAAATTCACACTTGTTTTAACTCTCTGAGTAGTGAAAAGAGAAATGGAGAATCATCTCTGAAGTTTTAACAGGAATGATTTATTTTGTTGTTGTCACTGAAAGTCTGTAGTCAAATATGTACTTGATGTGAGTTAAATAGTGGGATGAAACTTTGGGATTTCAGTGGTTTAGATAAGCTATGTCTGTGAATGAAATTCTCCAAGCATCTTGCTAAATGTCTCCTATGCCATCATTAAAGAGGCAATGACAACAAAAATTAAACCTTGCTTTTAAAATGTTGACGTTTTTCAATTAATTCTCTTCTGTATTTTCTTCTCATGACCTATTTGCGTCAAAGCCATGTGTTCACACTGTAAGGCATTGGTGATCCTCTTGTCACAAGTTGGCTTCCGCAGCCTTTAGACTAATAATGCTCTTCAGCTCAATGCTGGGAATTTCCTGCTGAGATCAGGTCCTTTGACAGCCAGGATTCTTCAACCAATTCAGACTACAAAACAGCCTTGAAACAAGTTGGTCCAGCTCTGAACTGCCTAGAGAACAGGCACTACAATATCCCTTCCCCAGACTAAACTGGCAAAGAGCTTGGTAGATTCAAGGATATGAAAGGAAATCAGTTGACTAGAGCATTTTGGACAAAGGGGAGAATAATGTCTCAAAAACAAACCAACTAGTGCACAAGCCTGTGAATGTTTCTCTGATGTTGTGAACCCAAAAGACTATCCAAGTGAAAAAGCTCACTGGAAAAGGTCAAAGGAAATGACTGATTAAATGATTACATCAAAACTGAAAAAATTCACCTGTCAGAAATATCCTGAACAAATTTAAAGGGCAAAAACTAAAGTAAGAAAGCATTTGCAGCACATATGCCTGAAAATAACTGGTACTTTACGGTATCAAGAAGTCCTACAATTTAATAGGATGAGAATGTCAGTCAAAAAGCAGATGAAGGAATATAATGGACAATACATATACACACATACATACAGTTGCATAATACAATATTATCTTATTTTAAAATGTCCCATACTATCAACAATCAAATAAATGAAAATTAACACACAAATGACATGGCATTTCATTACCTCTCAGGTTTCAATCCTGCTTCTTAAAAATGAGATTACTAAGTGGGACTCAAGTGTACTGAACACCACATAATGCTGAAACTGCTATGTACAACTGGTGGAAGTTGGCAAAATTTTTCTAAAAAGCACTTCTGTCAATATCCATATCAATATATAACAAGTTTAAAAAGGGTTATACCTAGCAATTTCTCTTACAAGATGCTACTTAAAAATACCAGAAGTGGGCTTCCCTGGTGGCGCAGTGGTTGAGAGTCCGCCTGCCAATGCAGGGGACACGGGTTCGTGCCCCGGTCCGGGAGGATCCCACATGCCGCGGAGCGGCTGGGCCCGTGGGCCGTGGCCACTGGGCCCGCGCGTCCGGAGCCTGTGCTCCGCAGCGGGAGAGGCCACAACAGTGAGAGGCCCGCGTACCACAAAAAAATATATATATATACCAGAAGTGAAGATTCAAGATTTGTGTATAGGCTGCTTCATACAGTATTATTTCTAATAGTAATAAATAAGGAATTTATAGGTCTAACAGAAGATAAATATTTAAATAGATCCTGGATAGGTGACTCTCAAATAACACAAGTTTCCAAGCATGATAAAATGAATTTAGCTAATAAAACTTTTACTTCATAAGGTAGTTTACTTCATAAGGTAGTTAAGGGTGTCAAATAAATACACCCAAAGTCCTTAGAACAGTGCCTGGCACATAATAATAATAGGCAAGCATTATTATTTCATAATTATTAAATATTAAAAGGACTTATTCACTGCCAAACTTGCAACTGAAATTTTTATCACCTTTACCACTAATTAAATAGAATGGCAGAGAGGCAAATAGTTGTAAGGGTAAAGGCTTTGAAATCAAACAAATCAAACAAATGGAAATAATCATAAAAAGATCACATATTTACTGGGGAGATTTAAAGAAATAATGCATTTAAAGTGCATTTAAACATCACTGTTCTCAAAATGAAAGGCACATTGTCATTATTATGCACTATAATGCACTATAATAAGTGCATAAACAGTAAGTATAAATAAGTATACTAAATGTATTTTTAATTTTGGAAAATGTCAAAAACAATATATAAATATACAAATAGAAGTAATAAGAAAATGAACTCCTATGCATACAATTCTAAGTTTTAATAGTTTTCAACAAATGGCCATTATCATTTCATTTATGCACCCACTCCCAACATACACACTGGATTATTTTGAAGCAAATTCTAGACAGCATTTTACTTTAAAATGTCTCAGGGTATATTTCTAAAATACGAGCATTCTTTTACTTTTAACATAACCAAAATATCATTACATCTAAAAAAAGTTCTTTAAAATAATCACACGTCCAGTTTAGTCAGTATTTAAATTCCCTATCGTCTCATATATTTTTTGTTTCTTTAAGATCCAAGGAAAGTCCATATATTGCAATTATTTTGTCTGTTAAGTCTCACTTAATATATATGTTCCTTCCCACTCTCTTCTTTTTTTTCCTTGCCAGTTATTTGCAGAGGAAACTGGATATATTTGTCCAAAAGAGTTTCCCAGTCTTGATTTTGCATACCGCAGCCCCATGGTGTTGTCCAAAATGTTTCTCTGTCTCCTTATTTCTTGTAAATTGGTAGTTAGAATGATATTCAACTCTGGATTTTTTTGGCAACAGTAGTTCAGAGACAGTGTTTGTACTCTCACCAGTAGGCGTATATTGTCTTATTTTCTCTTTTTTTGTGATGTAAGTAGTCACTAATTACTATTGCTTAGATCCATTCTTTTAGTGGTAATATTCTAACTCTGTCTTTTTTCTTTACTTATTAGCTAGAAAAATATAAATGCTAAAATTTTTATTCCAATTTCTGAAATAACGGGATGGTTTCCTAATATTCTCTGAAGGGAACATTTAATTCCATTTTAGAGTTTTTCTGATTCTCACAGATGATTATGCTATCACAGACACCAACCAGCACAAGCCTGCTGGTTGCCCCTCATTGGAGGTCTGGATGCCAGCTCTGCCGGACTCCAAGATCAAAGATGCCAGTGCCAGCCAAGCAGTGTCCCTTTTCTTTGGAGGTCTAAGTAACAGTTCTATCCACCAACCTTTTTATGATTTGAAGTTCTCGTAAGTGCAGCTTTTTTTCCCTTTATTTCCCTGGTCATGGGTATTGTTTTTCCCTCTAGTTACTACCTGTGTGACATATAAGTGTTCTCATGTTCATCTAGTTCTAAGATTTCATTTTTTAAATATTTAAATCTCAGAACAATTTGGAATGAAGCCTATGAAGAGTGCCGTAAATGGAATCAATGCCATCTATTTTCCTATGGTTAACCAGCTAGTCCAACACTACTTAAAAAGTCCAAGTTTTCTTGGATATTGTTTGTTCTTCCAAATAAATTGTATGATCCACAAGTCAAGCTCCAGACAAAAGCATGTAGTGTGCGCTAAAGGCAGTATTTAAATCAGTGGGGAACAAACTCTTGCTGGAGTGAAGAAGTGTTGCTGTTGTGACACTCAAAGGAAGTAAAGGCAAAGCATCATCTAGACCCTTCGGAAAGGCTGGCGTCCTTTCTTTCCTTTTCAAGTTCCAGTTTTGCTATAGTGCCCCCTGCAGGCATATAGACTTGGGGAAGCCAGGGAGCAAAGAGGTGGTTAGCAGAGGCCCAGACTGCAAATCTGAGGGTGGATTTTGAAGCAGAGAAAAAAAAAGAGTTCAGTAACTGGCAATTTGCAGTATTTTGCTATTTCAAAAGTGTTTCCATGAATAGCATTCTGCATATACCTTTTCATGTATTTGCCAGTGCATTCTGAGATAGATTCCTAGAAATGAGATTGCTGGGTTAAAAGATAAATGCAAAATATAGCCAAATTCTCCTTCAGAGAAATTTACCATTTTCCATTCCCAGTAGCAATCTATGAAAGTGCCTGTTTTCCCTCAACCTCATCAACATTTAGTCAAACTTTGGGATTTTTGTCAATCTGATTGGTGAGAAACAGTATCGCAGTTTAGCTGTAATTAGCGCATTTCTTACGGAAAGTTGTGAAGATTTTCATGTATATAAGAGCTATTTGCATTTCTTTTTCTGTGAACTATCTGTCTGTTCCTATCTCTTTTGCCCATTGTTCAATTACCTCTCTACTTTCAGAAGGCTTTTATATATTAGGGATAGTAACTCTTTAAATTGACATAATTTTCAAACACTTTTTCTGATTCATCATGTGTTTTTTACTTTGCTTATTGGAATTTTTGCAATGTAGAAGTTATTTCTTTATATGGTTAAATGTATCAATATTTTTTTCTCCTTGCATATGGACTTTGATTCATAATTAGGAAAAATTTCACACTCTTGCTTTATAAATCCCATGTTTTCTTCTTGTTTTATATTTTCTTCTTGTTTTATATTTTCATTTTTTGTATTTAGAGATCCAAACCAGTCAGAATTTATTCTGTCTTCACCGTCAGAAATGGATACAATTTTATCTATTTTCCTTGTGGTTGACTAGTTATCCCAACACTATTCATTAAAAATTCATCTTCTCCCCACTGTGTAAATGCTACTGAGGCAAGAGACAGATGGGCCCAGGGTGGGCGGCAGGAGTTCATTCCCTGTGGACAGAAACTCCCTGTCAGCAGGAGCCAGAGAGGAGGCTGGGCTCTGCCCAGATAAAGGATAAGAAACCACAGACTTCTCATTCTCAAAGTCAAGGAGACCTTCCTGACTATAAAGCTTCTTGGAGGTCAAAAGGGGAGTGATGTTAAGCTACCCATAGGCCTCTTCGATGGAATCCATCTTGGCTAAGAGATGCATGTGCACACATGGGAGGTTCCTGAGATACACCAAATATGGACTCAGAACCAGGCGAATCAAAATGATTCGCCAAAGGAGACCCGGAAGAAATGTCCTATAAAAGTGATTCAAACTACCACAAGGCTGCAACTCTCTCTCTCTGAGCCAGCCCATGTGTCTACCCACACGTACCATTTTTCCTCCTAATAAACACTTCACTTGTTTCACTACTTTCCGTCTCTACGTGAAAATTCATTTCCACACAGTGATGGGCCAAGGCCTTGTCACTGGCTACTGGTCCCTTGTGGTCTAGTGGCTAGGATTTAGCGCTCTCACTGCCCCAGCCTGACTTCAATCTCTGGCCGGGAACCGAAACCCTCCTTCAAGCCGTTGCAGGCCGAGGCCAGCCGAGATCACTACCTTTGTCATATGTTAAATACAATAAGGTCTATTTATGGATTCCCTATTCTCTTATATTGAGCTTCCATTTGTACACGATAGCACAGGGCTTTAGAAATACAGACTCTGAAAAATGTTTTAATAACTAAGAGAGTCAGTCACACACTTACAGGACTTTCGTGTGTCCTGATTATTTGCTCTGATAAATAAATATTATAATTAACTTGCCAAGTCCCAAAGAAATATAGTTTATTAGTATTTCCTGGAAAAGCTTTAATGTTGTAATTATCTCAAGGAAGATTAAACTCTATATGACATTAAGTCTCCCTGTCCAAGAACATGGTATGTATTTTCATTCGTTTATATAGACACACACATATATGTTGGACATATGTCTATATCTAGGTGTTCTATGTGCTCATTTATTTTTCCTTTTGTAAATGGAATTGCCTCATCCACATTATCCTTTCGAACACTGATCTTATGATTTTATAATCTGATCCCACCCTGGAATTCTCTTATTGTTTGTAGTTACCCCATCAGTGTTTTTTGGTTTTCCACATACATAATTCTATCATCTGCAAATAGAAGTTAACTCTTTCTTTCCAATTCCTATGCCTCTAAATGCATTTTAATTTTATAAACTAATTCCTGCAATAAAAATGTTAAGTGACAATAGAAATACAGAACATATTTGCTTTGTGCTTGATATTAATCAAAAGTCTCAAATGTTTTTCCATTAGGTAAGATGCTGACTTTAGGGTCAAGGGTTGTAGGGGGTGTGTGTGTACGCGCTCACATGCATGAATCATATTTTTATTTTGTTTTTAAAGCATAATACATTTTAAATATTGTTATGCATCTATGAACATGAGCAGATGATTTATCTCCCTAGCTCTATTAATACAATGGGTTATATAAATGCTTATTGATATTTAACTATCATTGCACATTGCATTCCTGGAATAAATCCACGTGATCATCATGTATTATTCCCATACTAATATTGAGATTGGATTGTAATTTTATTTTAGGTAAAATCTTTGTAATGTTTGGAGTCTATAATACACTCATGTCATTCCTAAAATGAATTTGGAATTTTCCTCTTTTTTTTCTGTTCTAGAATAGTTTAGATTGAAGATTTTCTTATTTTCAAAGTTTGGCAAAATTTTCAACTGGGCCTATTCAGGGGTGTTTTTTTTTTTTTTTTTTTTTTTTTTTTTTAAATTGGAGTCATCGCTCTACTTCCTCTGTTTATTCTATGGTAATTGGTCTGTTTAGGCTTTATATCCTTTAGGATTAAGGAATTTTGATAAATTATTCATTTTATCTAGATTTTCAAATATATTTGCATAGGAATATGCAGAATAATCTGTTATATTTTTTCCTCAGTTTGAAGGAAACATTGCCATTTATATATATATAATTCATTCCAGGTGGATGAGGCTTTCTGTTTTATAATTTTGGGATTTTTTTTTTTTTTTTGGTTTTAATTGTAATAAGGTCATAGTATTTATATTACTTCAATCACACACACACACAACACAAATATAATCTTACTGTTTCTATAACCATACTGTTTTGGGGGAAAAGAGTGAACTTATTTAGACTTGAGAGATATATAAATCTCCTTCCTATTATTAATGCTTCTTTTTTGTCCTTGCATCTCCAGTGGCCTCTGTTGTCGCTATGGTGTTGCTTACGGCCCTGAACCGTGTGCCTACACTGAACTGCTAAATCAGAGAGATATAAATTTCAATTTTCTTGAAACTGCATTTTAGATCTCTCTCTTTAGCGCAGCCTTACTGTATCTAACCACAGACAAACTTAACAAGTTTATAAAGTTTAGCTCTGAAGAGAGATTTGGCTCAGTGACAGGGAGCTTTACAAAATGGTCAGTTCCAACTAATACAAATAAGGTGTGGCAGGTATTTGGGACTAATTCATAAAAGAAGATGCTTTTTGTTATTTTGCCACTCTCTTTCCCCCAGTCACTTCAAATTCTAATAATCCTATTCCACAGACTAGTTAATTATATTATATTCTGAGGAGATTCATAATGCAACCCAATAAATTATAAATTTTGAATGAGTAAAGTATTCAAAACATTTGTCTTAGTATATTCAGGCTGCTATAACAGAATCCCATAGACTGAGTAGCTTATAAACAAGAGCCATGTATTCTCTCACAGTTCTGGAGGCTGGGAAGTCCAAGATCAAGCTGCTTTCATATTCAGTGTCTGATGAGAGTCTGCTTCCTCATTTAAAGATGCTTCTTCTGGCTATGTTCTCACATGTCCGAAGGGCAAGTGGACTCTTTGGGATCTCTTTTATAAGGGCACTAATCCCGTTCATGAGGACTCTACCATCACGATCTAATCATCTCCCAAAGGCCCCACCTCAAATACCATCACACTGGGGATTAAGCTTCAACATGAATTTTGGAAGGATACAAACATTCACTCTATTGTAGCATTCTATTAATTAAACAACTATATAAATATGTGACATATAAGTAAAGACCAAGAAAATAATCTTGCTTAAACTTTTTATGTAATATTTCAGAAAAAGTAGTTGTAGTTGTGTACAATATAAAATTCCTCTTCATCCAACTGTCCTGGAATCTTCCTTTTAAGTGCTAGTAATAGCATTTTTGTTTCATTTTACAGAAACAACCATCCTAAATTTCTTCACTTCTTGGTAATAACTCAAGAATTGACTACCGAAGTTGGATAACATTTAGCAAATAAAGAAAACGCTATTTTTTCCTGTTGGTTTGATTCTTTAATTAGCCAAATTTTAATGCTGTTTGTTCCAACAAGGTGAAGTTAAATTATTATTTTTTTAAATTTACAGAATGATTCTCATGTTCAACAAATCATTCTATGTTATCACATTAGGAAAATAACAAGCATATTTCAAACTTATTTGTATTCCAGATATAATATTGTGAAAGTACATTGAAAATTAATTTTTACTCATATATGAAGTGGGTAGTTTCTTATAAGCTTAATTTATGAATAACTTTTAAAAAATAATTGTAAGGCCTGAAGTCTTACCCTATTCCACTGGAGATAACAGCTTTTATTGCTTTTCAGTATTCTTAGGGAGTAATTTTTACAGTTACTAGAACTGAAACAATTTCTTAGTATCACAATTTAGAGAATGTATGAAATAAACAAACTTTGGCAGGGTGGCATATGATCCTAACCAGCATTCTCATTAACACTGAGTGATGTAAAAATCACATAATGTCTTTATTACTACAGTCCTAAGAGTTAAAAACTCAGGTTCACAAATTATTTAGTAGGTAGGGGAAGTAGGTATATAGAGAAGAAGAAAGATATTGGAGTGAAGTTAAGGTTTTGCTAGCATATGCCCCTCATAAATATTAACATTTGAACGTGTTTCATCGAGAAAAAAAGGTGTGTGGTCAAATGTAATGCACTTGAAATTGTAACATAACTGAAAGCCTATATCTTAGCCTGAGGTAAGCAAAATTTTAAAATATAGCTCTTTAACATGCTTGAAGTAAATAAATTATAACATACTTGAGGTACATAAATTATCATACAGCTTATGAATATTTAGTTACTTCCTTAAAAACAGTTTGAGAAATTCTATAATCAATGAAATCACGTGTGTTTAAAATACTTTTATGAATATCCATGACTTCTTAATCCACAAAACATTAATGTTTCTATTGCTTACTTTCCTTATTTTTGGAAAAATAAAATTCTGAATACAGGCATAGAAGTTTGTTGTATATCATTCAGCATGGGTTGCAGCAGAGAAAGTTTAAAAGCTGCTTGATTTTAATATTGTTTCCGGGGTGATATAGTGGAGTCACATCATATATGTATTTAATTTAATCAGATTCAACTCTGTAGACTTGGAGACAAAGAGACAGGAACAGAGAAAAGGAAAATGGAAAGAGGTGTGGGGAGAAATTAAGAGACTGTGATGCAGATACAGAATGACAGAGACAAAAAAAAAAAAAGGAAAGATAGTGCATACAGGGCAGAACATTCCATTTCTTGTTCTGCTCCATAAGACTGTGTATTCTTGAGTGGTTCACTTTGCTCTCACAAAAGGACATGTCCTCACACTCTGTGCGGGGTGTATTGTACAATTATATTTGTCATGTGTATGTCTGGTAAACATATACTACTGTATCTATTCTTTATATAACAGAACACCACATTAAATGAATACAGAATTTTATGTGTAATTTAAGGTAATTTTGAAAATATGATTTTTACCTTATGGGCTTATTTTAGAGCCTACTCCTATAATATGATGAAGTCCCTTCCCCACCCCATTCATATGATCCAAGCTCCAAACAACAGTCTTAAAAATAAATTTTTGGAGATTATTCAAATTTTGAACTAGGGATAGTCTTTGTATTATCAAAGCTATATCATAGTCTAAGCCCTTGACAGTGACATTCCTATTTAGTCTCTTTCACCTAGAACAATAATATCTCTTAACCATTTATTAAAGGGCTGAAATTATAATCCTCAATCTCATCCTCATCTTCAGCAATACTTCCATCACTCATTTATTCATTTAACTAGATAAAATTTTATAACTGGGCTTCCCTGGTGGCACAGTGGTTGAGAGTCCACCTGCCGATGTAGGGGACACGGGTTCGTGCCCCGGTCCGGGAAGATCCCACATGCCGCAGAGCGGCTGGGCCCGTGAGTCATGGCCGCCGAGCCTGCACGTCCGGAACCTGTGCTCCGCAATGGGAGAGGCCACAGCAGTGAGAGGCCGGCGTACCACAAAAAAAAAAAAAAAAAAAAAAAATTATAACTGCTTATTAAGCATTTACCTTAACTCATTAGCAAACAGAATCTGTAAGTCAGGTATTATATCCCTTAACTTTATGATTAAAAAATTGGGAGAGATGAGCCAGATAGCTAAGGGGCAGAGTTAGGTTTTGAATACAGATTTTTCTGAATTCAAAGTCCGTATGAGTTTAGAAAGTTGCCTTTAATGCAAAAATCTAGAAAGAACAATATTTAAATAGAGCGACAGAATATTGTTTTCAAAACTGTATTTTTATTTCTGTAGTTGGCATAATACTTACCATTTAAATGTTCTCATTTATGAAGCAGTTTTAAAACTCTTCTGAATGTATTATATAATAAAATATCCATATACTTTTTTTGTTGTTGTTGGTATATTTGTCAGACAGCCATCAGTTATGGTTGTGTGTCTGATTGGAAGATCTTTCATTTCAAGAAAATGTGATATGTTTCCATGGAGATCAGCTTGAGATAGCCCAGTGACGAACTTCTTAGCTATAATTTCACATTGGTTTCTATGGTTTCCAGATAGGGGAAGAAAATGAAGTTGCCAATTTTTTTGTAACATAAAAGGTTATTGGAAAATAAGAGATACTGCTCAAATTAATGTCATTCCCCCAGGAAAGCAACTGCTGTTACTGCAAAACATGAAAGATTTTATGATGTATGTCGTACATCTATGCCATTTACTATACTCATAACAAATGAGGAACTAACATAATACTTAAACAATTTCCAAATTTCACAGAAATTTCTCTTAAAAGGGGGAATTCTCTATTGAAATCTGTTTTAACAATGGCTGCTAATAACTAGCTTGCTATCTCCACTTCATTTTTCTTACAACTTTGAAGATGGCACACACTGCCTCTGTTAGATCAGTTAAGGACGTGAGTGAAAACTCTAACACAGAGATATCTCTTACTTTATTTTACACCTGAGACCAGAATTTATACAGTTTTTTTTTTTTTGGATAGTTCTTGTCATTGTTATTAACTTATCTATAAGGTTGTGTCATGAAGCAAGAACTGGTAAACACTGGACCTCATATTCAAATCCCATTAAAGTGGCTGCACATAAATTAGGCTGATCAAACACACACCACCCTTTCAGTCCTATTCTCCGGCCTGACTCTTTAACTTACCAACCCTCCCAACAGTTGGCATGCAGCCACCCCAGTTATTTATCAATTTACCATCATCACATAGGATAAGATCAGGGTTGTCTTTTCTTAGAAAGCATGAAATATTCTAATGGAACAGTAGACCAAAAGCCAAGAGATGTGGATTCTATTTCTATCTTCATTTTTAGATGGCTTCCATGTCACTTAACCAACCCATGGCTAATCATGTGTATACATATATTGAATAGGATACATGACCAGCTTATGTACTCTACAGGATTACTATAAATTTCAAATGAGAAAAGCATTCAATCCTTCAACAACTATAAGAGCACATAGATATAGAAAGCTTTAATTATTCATTCTTCACTTATTATTCATACTTAAGCCCAGTACCAAAGTGTAGCCCTAGTAGCCCAGTTTTTCCAAGTAAAGGGGGAGTATGTGTCAAAATGAAGTTCTCCTCCTTTGCTGACAGCAAGCAAATGTATTCAGTAACTGCCAAGTAATATTTTCCTCATAATAATATATAATAATATAATTTTCCAAGAAGTGTATGAGGCACTATAAGAATTACATTATGACTGGAAATTTGATAACTTCATTCAAAAGTTAGTTTTAAGACACATGGAGAACAACAAAACAGCTTGTATTTGATGTTTTATGTATGATCAAATTGTAATAATCCAGTGAGAAAAGTCAGAAATAGCAGAAGATTCAATATCTCAATTTTCTTATAAGAAACCAGCAGTCACAAATTTTAATATAAAATAATTTATATATTTATGTGTATATACATTCCTAAAATAATTGTTTTTTTAAATATATATATGTATATATCTGTATAGACATATGTGTGTGTACATATCTATATCTATACAGATATACCCACGTATGCACACTCCACACACACACATACACACACTCGCACGCATGCGGGCACATGCTTACACATACATATATAAACCTAAAGAGGTAGGCTTTAATCCTCACTTCAAATCAGAAAATATTCAGGGCGAAGGTAAGAAAGAAAGAAATTGCCATTTTAAAATATAGTACTCATATACTGCATGCCTCATGCATTCCCTATATCTACTTCCTTGTTGATATACTCTCTTGATAATGTTTTTCACCCCCATGGTTTTCACAACAATCTAGATAGCTCCCTATCTTCTCTAGCTCCAGCTTGAATCCTTCTCCAGAACTTTCAACCTGTAAACTTGAAGAAAGACTAACAGACAGTGTAACTTGGAAGTAAAAGAACATATTCTAAAGCTTGACTCCAAGCTCCACTGTTTACAAGTTTTGTGTTTGGGAAGGTTTCATGTCACTTCAAACCTAGGATTGATAGGTTTGTAAACCATTTGACCAAGGAAGAAAGAATTCGGATCTGGTTCTACAAAATATGCTGGCCATATTTTGTAGAAGACAGCTTCAGTAATACAGCTTAATTCCAAATTGGCCCTGAGGAAGGGAAATCTTCCTGGTGGGCAGTACATGAAATAGTACACAGAGTTGTTGCTTGGCCAGAGGTACAACTGTATACCAAGCCATAGATGCCAGCTAATGGCTTGGCAGACTGGGCAGGGAATTAGAAGGAACACTACTGGAAAACTGGTGACAAGCATGGGGATGGATTATGTGAACAGACTTCTCTAAATGAGCACAGAGTAGGAAGATATTCTGGTTCCATATAAATACTCACCAAAAGGATACTCAGCAGAGGAGTATCTTAATACTCTGGTGGACAAGATGACCCCTTCTTATGGCTCTCACTCTCTTTCTCAGCCACCCTGTGCTTTCACAATGGCTCAGAGACAAAGTGGTCATCACAGCAGGGATGGAGATTATGTGTGTGCTCAACAACGCGGACTTGCACTCATCAAGGTTAGTCTGGCTATAGTCACTGTTGAGTGCCCAATCTACCAAACGTACAGACCAACACTGCACCTCCATTGGCACTATTCCTTGGAGGAAGGAAGGGAATCATCAGTGCCAGGTTGATTTCATTAGACCATTTCCATCATGGAAAAGGCAATACTTTGTTTTCACTTTAATACACACTTAGTAACAATGTAGATTTACTTTCTCTCTCTGTGACTTTCCTGTGAATACCATCATCCATGAATTTACAAAATGTCTTAATTACTACCATGGTATGCAACACAGCACTGATTCTGACCAAGAAGCTTATGTTTTATAATAAAAAGCAAATAATGTATAGTAATGGGCTTATGCTTATGGGAGTCACTGATCTTACCATGCATCCCATCACTGATAAAATGGTACAATGGCCTTGTGAAGTGTTAGTGACTGCGACAGCTGGGTAACACCACCTTGCCAGGCTGAGGTAATGTCTTGTAAGATGTTGGACATCCTGTAAATAGCCAACAGATATATAGTGCTATTTTCCTAGAGGTGAGATTTACAGGTCTGGGAATCAAGAGGTGGAGATCAGAGTGGCTTCTTCACAATTACCCCTAGCAACACACTAGAGAAGTATTTGTTTCCTGTCCCTATAACTTTGAGCTTTGCTGGTCTAGAAGTCTTAGGCTTTCATTAGAGATCACAGCAATGGTTCCATTAAACTGGAAGTTGAGAGTGCAACACTGCCATGGATAAAGGGTCTTTGTGATGTCCTCTTTTGGGGATAGGATTAGTTTTAAGAGAGAAAGTTGCATCATGTTAGGTGAAAGCCTATTTTTGCTACTGTCTTTTTTTGAAATATAGGTACAGTTAGGAAAGATGTGCACTGATGTCAAGTTGACAAGGGGTGGATTACTGTGGCTTTCTTTTTTTTTTTTTTTTTTTTTTTTTTTTTGTGGTACGCGGGCCTCTCACTGCCGTGGCCTCTCCCGTTGCAGAGCACAGGCTCCCGACGCACAGGCCCAGCGGCCATGGCTCACGGGCCCAGCCGCTCCACGGCACGCGGGATCCTCCCAGACCGGGGCACGAACCCGCGTCCTCTGCATCGGCAGGCGGACTCCCAACCACTGCGCCACCAGGGAAGCCCTACTGTGGCTTTCTAAATGTCAACTTAGCCAGGCTTGAACTGCTTTTTCCAGAATTCCCTCCTCTCTATGGTTTCAGGTTAGGATTGGCCACAAGAGAGAATGCATGAGATAGGGATGGTGGACATGAACCAGCATCCATTTTACACTTGGAAGGCTGGTGTAGAACAGCAGCCCTGCGCTGCAGCAGCTTGTGTATGCTGCTACTGACCTTCCGGCTTGATTGATAAGAAACAGCACCTGGGCCTATAGCTACTTTAACTCCTACCAGTTCTTCTCCAGCTCTTCTGAGTCCTGAGCAAGGTGAATGTGTAGTTCCACAGAGAAGGGCACCAGCTTCTCCCATAAGTCATCCATGTCATCTTAGTTAAAGACAGTGAGAAACAGGCACAGGTTCCAGTTTACAGTCATGACCCCAGTGCATCCTTCTCAATTCCCATTGGCCCTGGCTCTCCCTTACTTCATGTTCAGTTTTCCTCCTTTACTGTGAACATATTTAGTACCAGATACAAAGGCAACAGTCTTGTAAAAACTTCTCTACTAGCTCTCACAGCTGTAAGTTTTAATTCCCAAAATCAATCCTATATTCTATACTATTCACACTGCTTCTTCCTCTCTGATTAAATCCTGACTGAGATAATTAGTATAAAGAATATACAAAAAAAATTCTACAAATGATTAAGACAAACAATTGAATAGAAAAATGGCAAAAGCAACAAATAAAAAGGTCAGGGCTTCCCTGGTGGCACAGTGGTTAAGAATCCACCTGCCAACACAGGGTCATGGGTTCGAGCCCTTCTCCGGGAGGATCCCACATGCCACAGAGCAGTTGCCTGTGTGCCACAACTACTGAGCCTGCACTCTAGAGCCTGCGAGCCACAACTACTGAGCCCACGTGCCTCAACTACTGAAGCCCGCATGCCTAGAGCCCATGCTCCACAACAAGAGAAGTCAACGCAATGAGAAGCCCACGCACCGCAATGAAGAGTAGCGCCCACTCTCCACAACTAGAGAAAGCCCACAAGCAGCAACGAGGACCCAAAGCAGCCAAAAATAAAATAAATTAATTAATCAAAAAAAATAATGATTAAAAAAAAAAAAGAAAGGTCATATACACAAAAAACCCCAAAACACAAAAAGCTAACACAAGATGTTTGACCTGATCAGTAATCGGGGAAGCATAAATTAAAATATGAGCTATTGTTTCATGTTCATCAAAGTAGCAAATATTAAAGTGCATGAAAACTCTTAAGAGTGAGTTTGGATGTGGAACAAGAGGAGGTTGTACACATTGCTGGTGAGAATGTAACCACTTTGGGGAATAACTTAGCAATACTGATAAAGCTGAAAATGAGCATTCCCTAAGACCTATAAATTATACACCTAGGAACATGTCTTTTATCCAGAGAATAATGATATCTCTATATATTTGAGCTTGAGGAACAGTACACTTACCCTGAAGCTGATCATTCAGGAGTAGGAGGTGGTCTCCATTGCCAACTGTGATAAGTCACCCATAAGATAGTCCCAATTATCCTTGACTTGAGGCACTCATGTCCTTGTAAAATGGGGAGCCATGGTGTTTTGAAAAGAGGAGTGATATTACTAAACTAATTAAAAAAAAATTATCATTGTCACTGTTGTGCTTAAAAAAGATTGTGTGTGACTGCGGTGGGGGGGGGGTTCAGGGCAGGCTTGACGATCATCAAGTGTAAAGGAAAGGAGACTGGCTAGAGAGTTTTTATAATAATCCCAGCAAAAGTATGGTGGTTCAGATCAGGGAAGGAAAGATAAAGGATGTGAAAAATGGTCAATTATGAATATGTTTTTAAGAAAGATTCAATAGGATTTGCCAAACAATTAAATTAATTTGTTAAGTACCTATGTGTGTATGTCCACTGAAAGATACCTAGCATAAATCATTAAGCCAGAAAAATGCATGCTTCATTAATTCTACTTTCAAATATTTATTATTCATAATCCCCTGTAATCTATACCCACTGCTACTGCCTTGCTTTCAGGCACTATAATCACTATTTTCAACAACTTTTTAATGTTTTCAAATGCATTTTATTTCTTCGATTATGCTATATTTCAATGCACAGCAGAGTATTTAAATGACAAGCTGACTTTGAGACACTTCTGTATTACAGTAACTGTGATGCTTACTCATCATTCCACTCTTTTGGGGTGGCTCTGCCAACAGGGGAGGGGTTCCATTCTATTCCAACCTGTGTGGCTGTAAACACCCACACAACAACACAGAAAGTGGTTCCACCGGCTAGTATAATATGACCATATTTGTCGTGAAAATCTGGTGAGTGTTTTGAGTGGCTCTGTCTTGCCCTAATTTGCTGAATGCTTCGAATCCTGAGGCTACTTAGTGCATTTCTGACCAAGGGAAACATCATGGAGGTATGACAGAACTGCAGTTGATTGAAGCTGCTGGTCTATTTCCTTGCAAAGAAACCTGCAAAAACAAAAGATAGGCGATGACATCTGACCTACGTTTAATTCTTCTCACTTTGAAGGTTTCACCCACACTACGTCTTGCAGTGTGGCCAGGCAGGTAAGTTTTGACATCATGATGTCTGGAGTTGAGTCTTAGCTCTGCCACTGATTAGCTATGTGAACTTGTGCAGTTAGTTAACCCACTGAATAGAGAAATTTTCCATCTTGCTGAACTCCACATGACTTACTTCTACAATAAATTTTGTGTTATCTAGGAGCCTTAAGCCTATTACCCAAAGAACTGAAGCTATAGATTCTAATAACCATATGAAAGCATAAAAAAGGAAAATTCAATGGCAAACTGAGACAACAATGTCCAGCTGATAAAATGTCTAAAATGCCAACATGCCCCACTACTCCAGTGACCTGCCTATGTCTACTATAAACTCTGGTTTCAGTCAGAATTACAAGGCATTCACAGGGTATGTCACACCACCTCCTCTTCTTCTTGCTCCTTTTCTCCATTCCTTTTAACCTCCTCCCCATTTCTCATTTCTACCAGTACTTCTTGCCTTGAACTTTCCTACAGATGAAATTCTACTTGCCTTTTAAATCCCAGTCTAAAAGCCACCGTTTCTGTGAAGTCCTTTCGAAACCTCCCTAGGCTGAATAAGCCAACTCTTCTCTGAGCTTCTACACTTTTATAACCCTTCTTTCACACCATGTGACATGATGCATTCGCTTTATCATTTTTAAAAACAATTTTTTTAGAGTAGTTTTAGGTTCACAACAATATTGAATGGAAAGCACAGAGTCTCCATATAATTCCTGACTCCATACATGCATGCCTTCTCCATTCTGTACCAGAGTAGCACATTTGTTACAATCAATGAACCTAATTACAGTCCTTTATCATATATGTCTTTTGCAAATGTTTTCTTCCAGCCTGTGGCTTGTCTTGTCATTCTCTTGAGGAATTATCTTTACATTCTCCTCCAATAGTCTGCAAAATCTTCAAGATCAAAAGATGTAATTTTGCATACACAATAGCTGACACAAAAGCAAAGAAAGAACATTTTTGAGCTAATCTGAAATATAAATGGACGTTGGTATCCTCATAAGAAGTTAAAACCAACTGAGAACAAGCCAAAAAAATCATGAAATCAGATGTACATGTCCATAATAGCCCTAATAATTCTTTTTTTTAACAGATAATTATACTGAACAAGAGATATAGAAGCAGAAACACATGGAGGAGTTCTTTTCTTCAATGTCTCTTCTCAGTGCAAGGTAGCAAACAGTGCTCAGTCTCTAGCAATGACATATGTTAACTGTGGCCCAAATGCAGGCAACATGGATACAAAAGGGCCTGAGGTCAGTACTTGTAAACTTATAACTGCTCACTGAGATTTGCTAACGCAAATGATTTTATTCCCAACTTAGAAAACCAGACCCTAAGGTTCTCTTTTATTTCCTACCAGATGGTAAAGTGGTACTTTTCGTGATTGTGACAAACAGGGCTAAAACAGAACCAAGTGCATTTCCTCTAAGGTTCCAAACATTCAAAGTTTTTTCCTGTTAGTCATGAATCTCTTCACCAAAAGGCACTACAGGTTTAATTTGAACTGAATTCAGAGAATTGGTTGAAAGTGAAATGGATCAGAGTATGACAGGTGCAGCCTTAATCCAATACAAAAGCACTTGTGCCACACATAGCTTTCAGTCTTTAGGAAGGCACAGAACCAGAGAATAATCTGTGATAATAGGGATCTCTTGTGGATCATCAACTCATGCCTGCTGCTTTATGACAAATTGGTTTCATTATTCCTATCCTTTCAATGTTAAGTTGAAGTTCAAATACTTTGTCTCTAGTGACAATGATGGCACCCTTTGTAGATTAGTTCATCCTCTGGCTATTCCCATATCTGTGAACATTTTCTTTGCCATCTAAGTCTGAATTTGCTTGTACCAATGTATCCATTATTAAGAATTTTTTATTAGGAATGCCTTCTGTAGTACCTTTGATCTATTTTTGTTTATAAAACACATGTAAGAGCTAGGAACCTACTGATTAGAGAAATTTTCTATCTTGCTGAACTCCACATGACTTACTTCTACAATAAATTTTGTGTTATCTAGGAGCCTTAAGCCTATTACCCAAAGAACTGAAGCTATAGATTCTAATAACCATATGAAAGCATAAAAAAGGTAAATTCAATAATATAATCCAGGTAAAGAAAATGCTTCTCAAAGTGGATGCTTTCTGATGAAAACAACCTACAAAGAGAAGGAAGAACACAGATTTCTCTAATAAGAACAAAGCAGAGGTTCTCTCATGCCTGTGGCAATAAAAGAAAAGAAATATGTTCTGAATAAATATAAATAGTTAAAGGGAGCGAAGTAGCCTATGAGGATGAAAAGGAAAGACTGATTGTCTCATCTACTTTATACAGCAATGCTGAAGCTCAGTTCAGAAAAAATAATTAATACCGGACCTCAATCTAATGGTGATAGGGAGGTATACAGATTTGAAGCTTCACTGGTAATAATAATTTTAAATCACTAAAGTCCATAAAAAGAAGTAAAGCATAATGCAGGAAGGAAACTAATATTTATTATATATGCTTGTTTGCCAAACATCATGCCAGAATTTTGCACATCTGCAAAAAGAATGTGAGATGGTGATTATCTCCATTTTACACACAAGAACAAATGACAAGATGTGAACTCAAGTCCTATGATTCTAAATCCAGTGCATTTTTCAACTATGTCATGTTTTCTTAAAGTATATTCAATTCCAAGCATTGGAAACAAACAAACATACAAAGAAACAAAAAGCAATGTGGTTACCAGAGATGGGTCTTTAATTGAAAATGTTTCACTTCAGTTTACTATATATTTATGGAGTGACTACTGGCATGGCAGGGCCTGGTCTGGGAGCTATTGGTACCACCCCTACTCTTATGGTAGCTCATGGTACAGGGAGGGGATAGACAGAGCACTGTTATAAGGGAGGAGACAAGGCTACAGAAGAGCACAGGGTGCCCTTAATCCACAGAGGAGAGGTACATTTCAACCTGGGGTTCTAGGAATGGTTTTACAGGAAATGACACCTAGGTTAGATCTTGAAGGATGATTAAGAAACATAAAACACAAAACTGGTGGGAAAAAAAACGTAGACAAAGTAACACAAGCGAAAGCACAGACAGCTGAAATAGTATGGGGGCAGGGCAGCCTGATGAGCTCAGTAACACTAAGTAATAAGTGCTGAAGCAGCAAATGCCCATAGATGAGCCTGGAGGGATGAGAAAAGGACCACAACGGACACTGAGGACTTCATACGCCTTGCTGTGGCATCTGGACTCGATTCTGTCAGTGTTTCCTGTTGTTGAGAAAACCATGCTCAAACTCAAAGCCTTTTATGTGAGTTAACAAAGAGAATTCTTAATTCTGTGATTTTTCCCTTCACAGTAATATAAAGAAATACAAGAAAATAATATTCAACTATTCTTTGTTGAATAGTTTGATTCATTTTTAATTTGAAAATTTGTTTTGGTTTCATAGTTGTGTTAAGCTTTAAGCATAAAGAGGATGAATTTGATTTTATGTTTACACATATATAAGTGATTTTATAATCAAATAATTTAAGATGATACAAGTTGAGATGAAATAATGTTTCCTCTTTAAAAAGATGCCATAGGGCTTCCCTGGTGGCGCAGTGGTTGAGAGTCCGCCTGCCGATGCAGGGGACACGGGTTCGTGCCCCGGTCTGGGAAGATCCCACATGCCGCGGAGCGGCTGGGCCCGTGAGCCATGGCCGCTGAGCCTGCGCGTCCGGAGCCTGTCCTCCGCAACGGGAGAGGCCACAACAGTGAGAGGCCCGCGTAACGCATAAAAAAAAAAAAAAAAAAAAAAAAAAAAAAAAAAAAAAAAAAAAAAAAAAAAAAAAAAGATGCCATATGTATACCCAGAGAAAACCATAATTCAAAAAGACACATGCACCCCAATGTTCATTGCAGCACTATTTACAGTCGCCAGGACATGGAAGCAACCTAAATGCCCATCAACAGATGAATGGATAAAGAAGATGTGGCACATATATACAATGGAATATTACTCAGCCATAAAAAGGAACGAAATTGAATCATTTGTAGAGACGTGGATGGATCTAGAGACTGTCATACAGAGTGAAGTAAGTCAGAAAGAGAAAAACAAATATCATATATTAACGCATATATGTGGAACCTAGAAAAATGGTACAGATGAACCAGTTTGCAGGGCAGAAATAGAGACATAGATGTAGAGAACAAACATACGGACACCAAGGGGGTAAAGCGGGGTGGTGGTGGTGGGATGAATTGGGCGATTGGGATTGACATGTATACACTGATGTATATAAAATGGATAACTAGTAAGAACCTGCTGTATAAAAAAATAAATAAAATAAAATTCAAAAAAAAAAGATGGCATATGTAATCCACATTTGAGAAACATTCTTATAGGTGAGGAGAAATTACTGATTGGTTTAATCAGGAAAAGGCTAAGGTGGGAAAAAATCTGGAGGAAAAAATTAAGTGTTTATTTCAATGGTTTATTAAAAAGATGATGAGGATCTGAATTAAGTACTGATAACAGACAGAGAGGAGACAGAATTGAGAAATATTAGGAAAAGAAAATCATACTGATTTGGAAAATAAGTTACTCTAAGTAAATTGTGTATTCTATTCACTTAGCCTCTGCAGTAAGATTATGACCAAAACTCTGTCTCAATTTCTGTTAAAAATCAGCAGACATTGACACTGTAGCTTTTAGCTGATCCCAGGGAATTAGAGTTTGGGTGATTTAGATACAGAATGCAGAAAGGTCAAAGGAGACGTAATTGAGGTGTGCTAGGAATGACAGGTCTAGATACGTGAGTAGAAGAAAGAGGAGGAATCCTTAAAAGATTTACTGTATGGTCCTAAGGAGGGAAAAAAAAATTTCATCCAGTCTAAGTATAGTCTAACATGGATCAATAAATGACCTGCTTAGCTATGATATAAGGCTTTCTATCTAATTTCAGGAAGAAAATTGGAAACTGTGTCCTACTCCTCAAATGTGTTCAGATAGTACTGTTAAGTATCTCACAGGGAGATAATGCTCAAGAAGCAATCAATACCGAGCTTTCCCAACCTGGACACTATTGATATTGTGGTCCAAGCAATTCTTTGTTGTGGGTGGATGTCCTGTGCATTGCAGGGGGTTTAGTAGCATCCCTTCCTCTATACACTACATACCAGTAGTACTTCTTTCTCTTTAGTTGTGACACCAAAAATCTATCTCCAGACATTGCCAAATGTCACTTGTGGAGCAAAATCATTCCCTGTTGTGTACAGAGAATTCCACTGTCATATACAGAACAAAGTGTCTCATCACTTCTCCCACAATCTTCTAAATAGCATTGTTCTATTCAATACAGAAGGCTTAAATTCTAAGAAAATACATTCCCTACTATGGGATGCATGAAGGTTGCCCAACAATATTTTTTTTCCTGAACTAATCTCAATTTTTCAAATTTTTTGTGCAGTATAACTTAGATGAATCACTTTATCTAGGCATCTGCTTCCTCAACCATAAAATTAAAAAAGTGGAACTAATTTAGCTTTTCCCAAACCTGCCTGATCCTAAGAGTTATTTGGACTCTTTGTTACAAAATGTAGATTCCTGGGCTCCATGTCAAATGTATTGTAACAGAGTATCCAGGGGAGTAGCCTGAGAATCTATATTTTTTTAAACAAGTTCTTAGGAGAGTCTTGTCATCAGACAAGTTTATGGAACACTGAATCAGATAATCTCTAAGGTCCTATCCAGCTCTAATACTCTAGACCTTTCAAAGAGAAAAACATTTTAGGAAGACCATTTATTCTTTTAGGCCACTGAAAGAGTACAGTAGTAATTGAATTCACCACCATGGTAATTTAGAAAGCAGTACCCGAGTAACCTGAAAGAGTTATAGGGACCCCCTGGGAATAAGTTAGTCAACAAAAACATTTGGCGGCATTTAAAAACATTGAAAGCACTAGTAACACTGGTGTTCTGCTGTATAACGAATGATACACTTTCAAAGCTAAGGCTCCTAGACTCCATTACTCAACTGTAACATCTTTATTTCCACCTTTTATTTCTACTCTTCTTTGACAGTTTCAGAACAACAGAAAACAAGAAACAGTAAAAAGGCAATCTTCTTGAAATGAAATGCACCTAACCTGCAGTGTCTTCCGTTCATTTATGTATTTCTCAGAAAAGCAGGTTGCTCAAGGAGGGATTAAGTGTACATGGAGCAGTGTCTCCCATCAGGATTACTTAAGCCTTCAGCCTTTTTGTAACAGGAAATCTAGGAACCCTGCACAAGCAATGCTGCTGGTGGAAATGCTGAAAAATTGTTCTGTTTCAGATGTGATGGTATCATCTCCTGAGTCAATGAATCAATGGACGGTACAGCCATTTGATTAAGGCTGTAGATTATGTCACTTTATTAAGCCTAAAAAGTGACATAACGGATGTTACCTCAACAAATAAACAGGCAGATTACAGCGGTGGATTATTATGCCAGGAGGGAGAAATGACAGAGTGGACAACTCGCGAATCAATGTCCTTAAATGGCACATGTTGCTTGAAGAGTGAAGGGATATAAGGTATGTACTCTCCCTCAGGTACTGCTTCCCATGGCCACCATGAACAGACTGTTTCTATCCTATATAGAATGCTGAAGGTATTCAATAATGTCCATCCTGGGAATAACCACAGTGTTCATTCAGGCAATTCCTTTCATGAACCTAATTACATTAATGTGGTTCACTCATGAATCCCATTATATTTTTTTAGTCACAAAGTGCTCTCAACTATACTCACTTTTTCCCTTTCTGATAGCTATGTGTAAGAGAACAAAACAATAACAGACACATTGGGAGCTTTTCTCCATGCCACACTGCACGTCAAAGGCATGACTGTTCTCTATTAAACTTTATTTTGTTCTCTATTAAACTTTAGTAGGCCCAGCAAATTTCCTTAGAGCCCATGTTATTTTTACATTACAGGCCATTTCAAATATTGGAAATTACAAGGACTGAATAACAAATCCTTGTTATTTCAAGCAATGTATTAAGTGTTAGAAAGTGGGCTGCTGTGCTTACTCCCAAAAGATTTTTTTTTTTTTTTGCTGTGCGCGGGCCTCTCACTGTTGTGGCCTCTCCCGTTGTGGAGCACAGGCTCCGGACGCACAAGCCCAGCGGCCATGGCTCACGGGCCCAGCCGCTCCGCGGCATGTGGGATCCTCCCGGACCGGGGCACGAACCTGTGTCCCCTGCATCGGCAGGCGGACTCTCAACCACTGCGCCACCAGGGAAGCCCCCAAAAGATTTTATATTAACTACATTCCATGGCTTGTAGGTTGTGATATAGTCATGTCCAGCTAGAAGAGTCTATTTCAGTGGATCTGGCAAATCAAAACATCTGGATAAATGCATAGCATTTCTCCAACTTAATCTTGGAAAAGAAAGAGATCGTGGTTATAATAAATTCTAGAAACTTTGAAAAGTTTATCCAGAAAATGATATGGAGCCATTGAAAGACATTAGGAACGTGAGTTATGGGGTCAAATTTGCAGCTGAGACATTACTCTGGAGTGGGGAAGAGTTTGCAGGGGAATAATGCAGATGTTAGTGAGTAATAGTAAGCACTTGTACAGTTCACCCAGTCAAGATCTTAAAATGTGCCAGTCCCTTATTTCTGCAGTCATTATATTTCTGCATCCAATCCTTTGTTTTGCAGAGCCAGACCACAATTCTTTTGCACACACACACAAAGGTGAGAGCCTCTGAGGATCCACCTCGGGCCACTGGAACTCTCAGAACTTGACATATAAACTGGAATGTGAGAATTTATTTTATTAACTTTAAAAAAAGAATATTCCATTCCAGTGACTGGAATACATAATTTATCTTTCAGCTTAACTGGCTTGACACTGATTCCAAATCATGAAGTAACCTTCTATCAGTATTTCCCCAAACACGTGCCTATTTCAGTAGTTCTGTTTGATGCTAGCGGGTGTTATTTATAAAAAGGGCTTCTGTGTCATGTAAGTTTGAGAAATTTGCAGGTAACAAAGTCAAATTCTTTTTTACGGAAGTATTTCCCAAATCTCTATGGTGCTAATGCATACAGCGATTCTCTGAGAGGGATACCATGTGGTGCTTTCCAAACTTAGCTGAGCATGCCATGCTTTTTTCCCTCTGGAGCATATCTCCATATTTGTGTTTTCCAGAACACATTTTGGGGAATACCAAAGGATGTCTCTGTGGTCTCAAGGCTGTTACACCATTGTACTCATTTTAAATTGTTTAATAGTTCCAGGAGGCATTTCACAAACTAAATCACTTCCTTGTGGGGACTTGTAACATATGACTCAGGGAGTACAGAGTGTGTGGTAAGCCTAGGGTATCATAACAATACCCACAGCAATTAACTCTTGCCTTCATTATGTGAGTCTAACTTTTGCAGTTTTAGTATTTGTGCAGATGTTTTTCTCCTCTCCACATCTACCTTTATTCATTAAACGCTCTATGAGCAGAAAGACTGTATGATTCTTCAGTGGCCATTAGAGTTGCATCAGTGACCCCTCGTTGCATAATTTGAAACTTTCATCCAACCTTGAAATGAAAATGTACAAGCCATTCTTGTCTTTAAGTATGTCACTGATATAGTCATAAAAAGAAAAAAATAAAATATTTAACTTTTAGATATCAAAGACATTTTAATTTTGAAAGACACATTTTCCAAGTGTTTCTATTTTTCATGAAAATTGTTTTCAGGTGCTAACCAGAAATTAGGCTAGTAGGGGTCTACTCCAGAAGTTAATTCTGATCAAATCCACATTGGATTGGAATACTTAGTGCTGCAAAATAATACTTTCCCTGTTGTTTCCGAAAACTCCAGATTTTTAAATTTCCTACTTGGACTATCTCTGCCCTCCTAAACTCTGTTCAAAATATATCTGTAAATAAAACCTTTATGAGTAAGGCTTTTGTTTTGCCATCACCTGGGCAACTTATGGAGCATTTGCAGAGAAATTCCATTTGATGAGAAGAGCACTTCACAGCCCTGAAGTAGTAACTGTGATCACTTTGCAAGTTGTTTTACCAGACCAGTTCTGTCTTTCAGTATAATTTATTTTTTTCTTTTCACTTTCATAAAATTTTGGAAACTTCTTGAAAACTCTTAACAAGGTGTTGGCATTCTACTTTTTTTTTCTTTTCCATTTAGAATTCATTATTTGGAAGTGAGAAAGACTTTGGCCAGAGGGGCTGACTTTAGTAAACTGATTTTTTTCTTTGTAGATCCTCAGAAAAAACAGTGAGACAGGATGCACTTTGCCAAACCTTGGGGCAGGGTGCCTGCTTTAGTGAACTGATATTTCATTTTAGTTTTTCTTTTAAATTCCTGAGGGAAAAAGGCTAAAGAAGAACCAAGCCTGAAGGAGGTTACCCATCTAAACACATACAACAGAAATTCAGAACAGATTCTTGTTTTGAAGTCTTAAAATTTCCAATTAGAATTCTGGTTTCAAAGAGGTTACTTTCAGTTTCTTTAATCTAATGGAGTCTAAAATTTCATAGACTAAAAGGGTATGCTTAAACTAAATTGGCATAATTTAACCATTTGAACATTTGTTAAGGGAGAAGTGAGATTTACATGCAAATAGGCCATAATTTTGATTACACATACAATTTATGCAGCTTAGAACGATAGCTGATGGTGGATCTGTGGGCTTCTTATATAATGTATTTTATCACATTAATTGAATTGTAGATTGAACATCATATTATAATCATCATAAAAATGTGTTGTTAACGTTACTAAGAAATAATAGCAGATAAGCCTGAGAGACTTCTTTGAGAACAAATGTAGATAATTTATAAGACTGGGTAGATACAAAATAATGAGTTAAGATTGTTAGAATCTAATTGTGTTTTGAATTAATAATATCCAAAGTGAAGCAATTCCCTGCTTTTACTTCATAGTTCATGATTTTGCAGTTTCACCTATAACTTTATAATTTATATTAAAGAGCCAGAGAGAATAACTAGGAATAACTAAGAAAATCTTGGAATTAATACTGGGAAAATAAACCAGAGCCATGCTTCAGAAGCACATGCTCTCTCCAGGACTGGATTTAAGCTAAATTGTGAAAATGTTTCCTTTAAGTATGCCTTATAATCAATGTCACATATTATGTAAGAGCCTACAAATGGTATTTGCCAAAATATTGGGAAAGTCCCAAAATATTGATACAACATACACCCAGCAGGTAGATGATTCTGGGGATTCCCTACATAAAACATTCATTTATTTAACTGGAGAAAATAGTTCCAGAACAACAACAACAAAAATACCTTAAGCCAAAAGAGCAATTTATATTATGTGAACTGTACACAACGTGAGAATGTGTAGAAGGACACTATTCCATGGAAAATGGGATCTAGTTTCAAACAACAATTAATGAACCTTGGAAAATTCCTGAGTTTCCATTTTTTTTTCTTGCACCCCATCCAGTTTCCACCTCATCATTCAACATAAATAGATATTACAAAGATAAATAATGGCCCCTCTGTCCCTAAAATGGACATATTAAGTCACTTTTCTTGAATTTTCCACTATAATAATACCAATGATGCACTTTTCCTCTGGATACCTTCTCTTCAATTAGCTTCTATAATATTCCCTTAGTTTTCTATTTCTGTTTCTATGGCTATTTCTTCTTTACAAACTCATCTTTCTGTAACAGGTCCTTAGTGAAGGAGTTCTTCAAGGCTAAGACATAGGTTTGATTTTCACTTTATATGCTCTCTCTCTCTCTCTCTCTCTCTCTCTCTCTCTCTCTCTCTCTCTCTCGGTATTCCTAGGCATGCTAATAAACGTTATCATCAAAGGGCAATTAGACGACTCCCAAATTACGTCTCCACATATAAACCCTCTTCTTAGATCCTGGGCAATACATTAAACTGCCTTCTTAACATCTCTCCCAAGATAATTCAAATTCCAAAATAATTCAAACATAATTCAAAGATAATTTGATGCCCCTCCACTCTCAAACCTGGTCTTTACCAATGTTCCCCAAACCACTACACATCACTTCCACACATGTAGTTGAGAAAGTTAAGCTCAAAAATTCTTTGTGATACTTTCAACTCCCTTGAAACATTTAATATATCCATTGGCTTCTTTTATTTATTTACTTTAATTTTATTTTTAACATCTTTATTGGAGTAAAATTGCTTTACAATGGTGTGTTACTGTCTGCTGTATAACAAAGCGAATCAGCTATACATATACATATATCCCCATATCTCCTCCCTCTTGTGTCTCCCTCCCACCCTCCCTACCCCACCCCTCTAGGTGGACACAAAGCACCGAGCTGATCTCCCTGGGCTATCTATTTTATATTTGGTACTGTATGTAAGTCCATGCCACTCTCGCACTTCATCCCAGCTTACCCTTCCTTCTCCCCGGGTCCTCAAGTCCATTCTCTACATCTGCGTCTTTATTCCTGTCCTACCCCTAGGTTCTTCCGAAACTTTTTTTTTTAATTCCATATATATGTGTTAGCATATGGTAATTGTTTTTCTTTCTGACTTCACTCTGTACGACAGTCTCTAGGTCTATCCACCTCATTACAAATAACTCAATTTCTTTTCTTTTTATGGCTGAGAACTATTCCATTGTATATACGTGCCACATCTTCTTTACCTATTCATCTGTCGATGGACACTTAGGTTGCTTCAATGTCCTGGCTATTGTAAATAGAGCTGCAACGAACACTGTGGCACATGACTCCTTTTGAATTATGGTTTTCTCTGGGTATATGCCCAGTAGTGGGGTTGCTGGGTCATATGGTAGTTCTATTTTTAGTTTTTTAAGGAACCTCCATACTGATCTCCATAGTGGCTGCATCAATTTACATTCCCACCAACAGTGCAAGAGGGCTCCCTTTTATCTACACCCTCTCCAGCATTTATTGTTTGTAGACTTTTTTTTTTTTTTTTATGCGTTACGCGGGCCTCTCACTGTTGTGGCCTCTTCCCGTTGCGGAGGACAGGCTCCGGACGCGCAGGCCCAGCGGCCATGGCTCACGGGCCCAGCCGCTCCGCGGCATGTGGGATCCTCCCAGACCGGGGCACGAACCCGCGTCCCCTGCATCGGCAGGCGGACTCTCAACCACTGCGCCACCAGGGAAGCCCTGTTTGTAGACTTTTTGATGATGGCCATTCTGACAGTGTGAGGTGATACCTCATTGTAGTTTTGGTTTGCATTTCTCTAATGGTTAGTGATGCTGAGCATCCTTTCATGTGTTTGTTGGCAATCTGTATATCTACTTTGGAGAAATGCCTCTTTAGGTCCTCTGCCCATTCTTGGATTGGGTTGTTTGTTTTTTTGATATTGAGCTGCACGAGCTGCTTATAAATTTTAGAGATTAGTCCTTTGTCAGGTGCTTCATTTGCAAATATTTTCTCCCATTCTGAGGGTTGCCTTTTCATCTTGTTTATGGTTTCCTTTGCTGTGCAAAAGTTTTTGAGTTTCATTAGGTCCCATTTGTTTATTTTGTCTTTATTTCCATTTCTCTAGGAGGTGGGTCAAAAAGGATCTTGCTGTGATTTATGTCATACAGTGTTCTGCCTATGCTTTCCTCTGAGAGTTTTATAGTGTCTGGCCTTACATTTATGTCTTTAATCCATTTTGAGTTTATTTTTATGTATGGTGTTAGGGAGTGTTCTAATTTCATTCTTTTATATGTAGATGTCCAGTTTTCCCGGCACCACTTATTGAAGAGGCAGTCTTTTCTCCACTGTATACTCTTGCCTTCTTCATCAAAGATAAGGGGACCACAGGTGCATGGGTTTATCACTGGGCTTTCTATCCTGTTCCAAAGATCTATATTTCTGTTTTTGTGCCAGTACCATACTGTCTTGATTACTGTAGCTTTGTAGTATAGTCTGAAGTACAGGAGCCTGATTCCTCCAGCTCCATTTTTCTTTCTCAAGATTGCTTTGGCTATTCTGGATCTTTTGCGTTTCCATACAAATTGTGAAATTTTTTGTTAAAAGAGTTCTGTGAAAAATGCCAGTGGTAGTTTGATAGGGATTGCACTGAATCTGTAGATTGCTTTGGATAGTATGGTCATTTTCACAATGTTGATTCGTCCAGTCCAAGAACATGGTATATCTCTCCATTTGTTTGTATCATCTTTAATTTTTTTCATCCGTGTCTTATAGTTTTCTGCATACAGGTCTTTTGTCCCCTTAGGTATGTTTATTCCTAGGTATTTTATTCTTTTTGTTGCAATGGTAAATGGGAGCGTTTCCTTAATTTCTCTTTCAGATTTTTCATCATTAGAGTATAGGAATGCAAGAGATTCCTGTGTATTAATTTTGTGTCCTGCTACTTTACCAAATTCATCGATGAGCTCTATTAGCTTTCTGGTAGCATCTTTAGGATTCTCTATGTATAGTATCATGTCATCTGAAAACAGTGACAGTTTTACTTCTTCTTTTCCGATTGGATTCCTTTTATTTTTTTTACTTCTCTGATTTCTGTGGCTAAAACTTCCCAAACTATGTTGAATAACACTGGTGAGAGTGGGCAACCTTGTCTTGTTCCTGATCTTAGTGGAAATAGTTTCAGTTTTTCACCATTGAGAATGATGTTAGCTGTGGGTTAGTCATATATGGCCTTTATTATGTTGAGGTAAGTTCCCTCTATGCCTACTTTCTGCAGGGTTTTTATCATAAATGGGTGTTTAATTTTGTCGAATGCTTTTTCTGCATCTATTGAGATGATCATATGGTTTTTCTCCTTTAATTTGTTAATATGGTGTATCACATTGATTGATGTGCATATATTTGACAAATCCTTGCATTCCTGGGATAAACCCCACTTGATCATGGGATTTTTTGATCCTTTTAATTGCTGTTGGAGTCTGTTTGCTAGTATTTTGTTGAGGATTTTTGCATCTACGTTTATCAGTAATATTGGCCTGTAGTTTTCTTTTTTGTGTGACACCTTTGTCTGGTTTTGGTATCAGGGTGATGGTGGCCTCATAGAATGAGTTTGGGAGTGTTCCTCCCATTTTGGAAGTGTTTGAGAAGGAGAGGTGTTAGCTCTTCTCTAAATGTTTAATAGAATTCACCTGTGAAGCCTTCTGGTCCTGGTCTTTGTTTGTTGGAAGATTTTTAATCACAGTTTCAATTTCAGTGCATGTAATTGGTCTGTTTATATTTTCTATGTCTTCCTAGTTCAGTCTCAGAAGGTTGTGCTTTTCTAAGAATTTGTCCATTTCTTCCAGGCTGTCCACTTTATTGGCATATAGTTGCTCGTAGTAGTCTCTCATGATCCTCTGTATTTCTGCAGTTTCAGTTGTTACTTCTTTTTCACTTCCAATTCTATTAATTTGAGTCTTCTTACTTTTTTTTTGATTCATCTGGCTAGTGGTTTATCAATTTTGTTTTTCTTCTCAAAGAAATTTTCACCCTAAAGACATCTCAAATCCATTAATTTCTTTCTATCTAAAGTGTACCTATCATAGCTCAACTTTTCTTCACATGCTTTCCTTAAATGGCATTCCCACAACTTCTCTGCCATCCCCCGTCTATTCTCCCAACTGCTCATAAGTGATCTCTTTCTGTTTGCTTGGGATTTTGCGTCTTTGTTTCCTCCCTAGCTTTACTGAGGTATAACTGACATATGACATCATGTAAATTTGAGGTGTATAATGTGGTGATCTGATGTATGTATACTTTGTGAAATGATTACAACAATAAAGTTTGCTAATCCATCACCTCACATAGTTATCGTGTGTGTGTGTGTGTGTGTGTGTGTGTGTGTGTATGAGAGAGAGAGACAGAGAGAGAGAGAGAGAGAGAGAGAGATGAGGGTATTTAAGATCTACTTTCTTAGTAAATTTCAAGTTTACAGTACAATATTGTTAATATGTATAACAAACTATCAATTAGAGTTTCAGAACTTGTAACTGGAAATTTGCACCCTTTAACACACATCTCCCCATCTCCCCCACCCCCTGTCCCTGACAACCACCAATCTACTCTGTTTCTACGAGATCAGGTGTTTTTTTTGTGTGTGTGGTTTGTTTTTTTTTTTGATTCCACTTATAAGTGAGATCACAGAGAATCTGTCTTTCTTTGTCTGATTTATTTCCCTCAGCATAATGCCCCCTAGGTTTATCCATGTTGTCCCAAATGGCAAGATTTCATTCTTTGTTATGGCTGAATAATATTCCATTATGCATAGATAGATACATACACACATAGATATAGTATAGATATACATGCCACATTTTATTTATGTATTAATTTGTTTCCATATCTTGGCTACTGTGAATAATGCTGCAAAAAACGTGGGGGAGTAGATATCTCTTTGAGATACTAATTTTGTTTCCTTTGGATATGTACCCAGAAATGGGATTACTGGATCATGTGTTAGTTTTATTTTTATTTTTTTGAGGAACCTCCATACTGTTTTCCATAATGGCTACCCCAATTTATATTCCCACCAACAGTGCACAAGTATTCCCTTTTCTCCACATCTTCTACAACACTTGGTATCTGTTGTCTTTTTGACAGTAGCCATCCTAACAGGTGTGAGGTGCTATTTCATTGTGGTTTTGATTTTCATTTTCCTGATGATTAGTGATGTTGAACACCTTTTCATGTACCTATTGACCATCTGCATATCTTCTTTGGAGAAATGTCTATTCAGGTCCTTTTCCCATTTTCTAATTGGATTATTTGTTTGTTTGTTTGTTTACTACTGAGTTGTAAAAGTTCTTTATATATTTTGTATATTAACCCCTTATCAGAAATATGGTTTGCAAATATTTTCTCCCATTCCATAGGTAGCCTTTTCATTTTGTTGGTTGTTTCTTTTGCTGTGCAGAATCTTTTCACTTTGATGTAGTTCTACTTGCTTATTCTTGTTTTTGCTGCCTGTGGTTTGGTGTCAAATTTTAAAAACACATTGCCAAGACCAAGAACTAGGAGCTTCTTCCATATGTTTTCTTATAGGTGTTTTATGATTTCAGGTTTTACATTTAAGTCTGTAATCCCTTTCAAGTTAACTTTTATGAGTGGTGCAAGATAGAGGTCTAGTTTAATTCTTTAGTGTGTAGATATCCAGTTTCCCCAATACCATTTATTGAAGAGACTATCATTTCCCCAATGTGTGTTTTTGGTGCCCTTGTCAAAATTAGATGACCACATACATGTGGATTTATTTCTGGCCTCTCTACTCAGTTCCATTGATCTATGTGACTGTTTTTAATGCCAGTACATACTGTTTTGATTACTACAGCTTTGTAATATAGTTTGAAATAAGTACTTGTGATGCTTCCAGTTTTGTTCTTCTTTCTCAAGATTGCTTTGGCTAATTATGGTCCCTATGGTTTCATAAGAATGTTAAGATTATTTTTCTATTTCTTTGAAAAATGTCACTGGAATTTGGTAAGGATTGCATAGACTATATAGATCACTTTGGTAGTATGGACATTTTTACAATATAAGTTCTTCCAATTCACAAACATGTGATATCTTTCCATTTATTTGTGTCTTCCTCAATTTCTTTCATCGATGCCATAGTTTTCAGTGTACTGGTCTTTCACCTCCTTGGTTAAATTCATTCCTAGGTATTTTATTGTCTTTAATGATATTGTAAATGTGATCGTTTTATTTCTTTTTCAGATAGTTCATTATTAATGTATAGAAATGCAACTGATTTTTGCATGTTGATTTTATATCCTGCAACTTTACTGAAAATTTTTTTGGTGGATTCTATAGGATTTTCTATGTGAAGTATCATGTCATCTGGAAACAGAGACACTTTTACTTCTTTCCAACTTGCATGCCTTTTATTTACTTATTTATTTTTCTTGCCTGATTGCTCTGGCTAGGACTTCCAATACTATGTTGAATAAAAGTGGCAAGAGTGTGCACCCTTGCATTGTTCCTGATCACAGAGAAAAAACTTTCAGCTTTTCACCATTGAGTATGATGTTAGCTGTGGGCTTGTCATATATGGCCTTTATTATGTTGAGGTACATTCTTTCTATACCCAACTTTTTGAGAGTTTTTATCATGATTTTGAATTTTGTCAAATGCTTTTTCTGCATCTACTAAGATGATCATATGACTTTCATCTTTCATTCTGTTAATGTCCATATCACATTTAGTGGTTTATATATGTTGAACCCTCCTTCACCAGGGATCTAAAAGCAGAAACATGACTGTATCACATCCACACTGACAAATCTCTGTTATGTTCTCAGATGATTTGCTTTTAAAATGTTTAAATACAAATAGTATGATATACATGTGAATAAATTAACCTCGTTTACAGTTTAGGGGTTGTTAGTTAGCATTTGAAGTACACTAATCAGAAATGCACCATTCAGGAATGGTTACATATGCACCTGACATATAACCATAGAAATATATATCAGAGGGTTTAATTAGCATAAAGAATGTTAGAAACAATTTTTCACTGATAATATGAGTTGTATTCAAGATACATGGTTCACTAGAAATGTTATATTAGGGCTAATACTCTTGCATTAATGAAAATCTTGCAAGCATAGTAGCCTGATAAACTGGGAACAGCCCTTTAGTTCTAGAGTTCTATTGGTCCTGAGTTTATCTACTGCATGCAGAACTCTACCATGTAATTAAACAATCCGGTTGGCTGCTCCTGCATTTAAAAAGAATATCATCAGCCTTGTTTTAATGTAAGAAGTATGCCAAAGTGTCTAAGGATAGTGCCTGAATTTATGTTCTCATGGCTTCTTTCTATTCAATTCCATATATCTGATAGTATTAAATTGAAGAATTTCTTTCATAATAATACCATCCATGTGAACAACCTACTCAAACTATTAGTGAATACAAATATTTACCAAAAGAACCTGACAATGGTGAAAGGCCAAATTGTTTTAGGTCAGGACACAGTACCACTCAATAGTTTCTTATTACTTGTAAGATAAAGACTTACATCTTTGATATGACTATCCCAGTCTGCTTTGGCTGCCATGAAAAAATACCATGGATTGCATGACTTAAAAACAGAATTTTATTCTCATACAGTTCTGGAGGCTGGAGATTCTAAGACCAAGGCCCAGCAGGGTTTGTTTTCTGGTAAGGGCTCTCTTCCTGACTTATAGACATCTACTTCCTTGTGTGTCCTCCTCACATGGCAGAGACATAACAAGCTCTGCTATCTTCTTTCTCCTCTTATAAGGACACCAGCCTTATTACATTAGGGCCCCACCCTTATGACCTGACTTAACCTTGATAACCCCACAGGCCCAATCTCCAAAAACAGTCACACTGGGGGTTAGGGCTTCCAAATATGGATTTTAGGGAGACACAAACATTCAGTCCATAACAATGACCTATAAGGCTTATATGATCCTTGACCATTTAGTCAGCAACATCTCACACAAATCTTCTATTCACTGCCTGCATTCCAGTTACATGTGGACTTCTTTAAGTTTTTGGAACTCCTATTCCTTCTCTCCACTGTGTTTGCTGAGTTTTCTCCTCTTACTTCATGTAGCCAATTCTAACTCATCCTTCTGTTATGAGCTCAAATTGTTCTCTGAGAGACCTTTATATTTTCTCATTGATTGTTTCAATTACTTAAAAACAAAACAAAACAAAACAAAAACTAGGTCTATGACATGACTCACTTGGAATTTTATTGAAGCACACATATGAATTTGTTACTGTTGGTGGTGGAGTTCGTGGCATGGTATATAGTGAGTATTTGTATGTCTACTTTAGGATCCACTTTTTTTTTTTTTTGCGGTACGCAGGCCTCCCACTGCTGTGGCCCCTCCTGCCGTGGAGCACAGGCTCCGGACACGCAGGCTCAGCGGCCACGGCTCATGGGCCCAGCTGCTCTGCGGCACGCGGGATCCTCCTGGACCAGGGCATGAACCCACGTCCCCCGTATCGGCAGGTGGACTCCCAACCACTGCGCCACCAGGGGAGCCCAGGATCTACTTCTTATGCCAACATTTTCTTTTGACTTCCATTAGAAAATGTGGAAGTTAATTATAATCTTCATTTTAGAGCAGATGAAGTTGAGAAGATTTTATGCTATGCTGTTATTTGTAAATTTGAGTATTTATTGAAATACCAGTAAAAAACCAGACACATTCTCTGGCCTCTAGGAGCTTACACAGGTCACTGGGAAAGAAAGTCATTAAACAACCACAATCAGCTACAACTGCAGTATGGGATAAATTCTATAAAATGCCAAGTATTAATAACTTTAAAGTTATTTTATAATCAGTGGGCAGGAAAGACCTCTCTGAGCAAAAGACATTTATGGTGAGACCAGACAATGACTAGAAATGTTCCAGTAGAAGAGAAGGAAGGAATGTCTAAGAAGGCTCAACACACATGGAGGCCCTGAGCTAGAAACTGAAAGAAATTCAGTGTGACTGGAGAACTGTGAACTGGAGGGAAACCAGCACATGAAAGTTAGGAAATGTTGGTAGAAGCCAGTAATGCAGAACTTTGAAAGCCTCAAGGGGATTTTGGATTTTATTTATAAGTACAATACTTTAATTTTTATATATAACCATTAGTTACAGTATTGCTCCATAGAAATTGGGGTACTATTCAATCAGAATTCAGTGAAAATTTTCCTATAGCAATTAAGATAATCCAGTCTAGATATACTGCTGTCTAATGTTCTAAGCTGAGAGTAATAGAGCACAGATAATCTAGAGAAGTGGGTGGTGTTAGGGCCCTTGAAGACAATCAATCTTCTTCTCTTTCTCAAGAAAGCCATTATCTCAGCCATATATTTGCCAGGAATTAGATGACAAGTCAATTCATGTCTCTGCATTCAGGTAAGTGCCTAAACATGCAGACAGTCTCTATGTGTTTTCTGGTGAAACTTTAATATATTTTCATCTCCAGGAGTGGAGGTAACAAAGCTGGTATTACATGAAGAAAAGAATAACAAGGCATTCCACCTCAGCCAAAGAAAAGGAAATTATAAAAATAGCTGTGTGTTGAGTCAAAATCTCTTTCGTAGAGTGTTTTTAATTAAGATTTATATTTGCAGTAATGTGGCAGGATACACAGAATTATATCCATCTCAAAGCAGAGATTTAGTGATGGAAGAAGCCAGTCAAATAAGCACAGGAGGTTGGACAGCATTTATTCTGAGATCTTTTCCCCAAAAAGTGAATTGGAACTTCAGTTTTCATGGTTCCATTTTGTATGGAAACTAGTATCCAAAGCCCAAACCTGTCCAAGGCAGAAATCTGTCTTCTTACAACTGAGATTCTAAAGGGTTATATCTTCAGGGAAAGGGTAGGCCAGAAATAACCCACTCTGCAGAAAACTACAAGAAAACTAACTCTGTCAAACCTTGAAACTGCCTAGAGAGCACTGGTTAAAAATGGTGGATAAGATTTTAGAACCACAAACTGGCTTCTCTCAGGTTTACAGCCCAATTGCACACCGTCATCTGAAAGCCCACAAACTGAGAATATAATTAAGAGAGCCTAGACTCACAGAAGTAAATGTAAATCCTTTCTGGAAGAACACATCTCTACCCCAGATCTCAAAGGATTTTCACAATTAAAAGTCTTAAGGAAAATGAGCAGCTCATAAACAAAGTACAAAACACAAAAGAAACAAGGCATCAGAGGCAAGCACCAGAAGAAATAATAGAAGAAACTGACTCAAGAGTACTCTGGATGATGGAATTATCAGAGATAGTCTCCCTGATAAACATATTTATGACATTTGAATATTTTTTTAATCTTAAAATATATACTGTGAACAAGAAACTATATAGAATGACTAAGAAGATTTGAAAAGGAACCAAAAAGAATTTCTAAAAATATAAATAAAATTAAAAACCCAATGAATGGGTTTAATGGCAGTTAGTCACAACTAAAGAGAGAATTAGTGAAGAAGAAGATAACTATGAGGAAATTATTCAAAATTCAGCAGAGAGAAACAAAGAAAAAAATATGAAGAAAGGTTTTTGATGTGTTCAGATGCCTAGAAGAGAACTCAGACCACACTGATGAGTGTACATGGCATCAAATTACAGTAAAATATGCCTTCCAACTGGGCCTCTCAGAGATTTCCTCCTTCTTTTGACCCTTAAAACCAATCTGGCCTTTAATTTCTCAGTCACTTGAGCTGCCTGCAAATCAAACACAGGAAAAACTTCTTGGAAGGCAGGTGAGTTACTTACATAGGAAGGTAAATATTCTCTTAGCAGGGCCTCAGCCCTTGCTCAATCAGAGGCTTTTTTTTTTCAGTGAGTAGAAAAAGCTTTAAAAAGAATGCGATACCAGCAGAAGTCAGAGCTCCCTGAAAAATTGCCCTTCCTTCTATGTGTACAACTTGCTTGTCAGCAGAACCAGTAGCAGGGGGCCACCTAAATGGTAGCATCTGAAGTGCAATATAGCTTCCTGCTGTTTTCACGCAGCCAAGGTATCCATTAAAGATCTGGCACAGCTTCCAGAGCCACATTAGAAATGGCCTTTACTAAATACACAGTCTCCTCTTCCTTCCACATACAGATTATATTGCTTTAATTGGTCATTCATTCCTACTGTGTTTTCCTAGTCCCAAGAGAGGGGAGAGAGATGAACTGTTCCTGTATGTGTTATGGTACCACTGTTTCTTGCTGAGAAAGTATGGATAGAATTAAGGCTGAGAATGCATTTTCCAGAACTACTAGTTTCTTTTAGTTTTATGTTTGTAATCTGAATGCTTGGACTCAATATCCCAAGCAGTTTGAAACTCAAAGGTTCATTGCTTTGCCCCAGGGAAATATGGATCTCTGCTGGCCAAACATGATGAATTGCTTTTGGTTATGCCCTTCTCAGACCTCTGGAAGCATTAGGGAATAAAAATCAAGAGAGCCCAGGAGAGATCAGAAATTCTAACTACAGGTCATAAGTTGTTGAGAAGAGTGAATTACAAAAGACCTAAAAATCCCATCATTTATTAAGGCAACTTACTGATTTCTTTAATCATGACTGTCATATATTCAGCTATTGTCTGTATTTTTTAAAACTACTTCTGAGACTGCAAATAACCACATGAACAGTATGATCCTGGGTGCAAGATCCAGGAAATTCTAGTCTCAGCTCTGCAACTTCATTAACTATGTGATCTTGGGCAGGTTGCAAAATTTCCTTGCTTCATTTTCCTTATATATAAATAAGGATAATGATAACTATTGTAGTCTAAGGGGAAATGGCTTATAAGAGGTTTAATGAGAGTAGGAATAGGTGACAATGGAATACAGTGTCCAACAGAGGAGAACAAAAGGGCTTTTAGCTCTATAATTGCATATTCTAAACTTTATTAAGAAGGCCTGCCCTCTGATTTTTTTCCCACTTAATCAAAAACAATAATAGGGAGTCTTTTATTCATATTTGCATTTCTAGCACTTATGGAGTATCTTCCATATAAAAGTTCTCAATAAATGTTTGCTGAGTGAATAAATTCTGATAGAGTTAAATCAAGATAGGTGTCCAACTATAGCACCATACCAGAGATGACAAGGAAATGGGGGTGTATACATCACAGTTTTCATGTCACATCAGTTAAATGGAAACATATACATATAGACATATAGATATATATAGCTGCTTGCTTCAGTTTTCTTTTCTATAAAGGGTATAACTTCATGAACTTAAAAAAGAAATGTCCCATTTCCCCGTTTTTGTGTATATGTGATCTTTTATGTTAAATGGTCTTAGAGCAGACCCAAGGATAGAATCCTATTCCTACCAATGGTGACTCAGGTGGTTTAGTTAGACTTCAAATTGTCTTTGATATATTTTCCATAGAACTACATTTAAATCTTCAAGCACAAAATAAGGCCTTTCATCCTGCTCCTGACCATTTCTATCAGAGTTCATGAACATGATCTTAATTCAACCTAATTTCACCCTAATTTAACGGACTCTATATGTACTTCAATAATTATCTCTCCACCCCTGCCAAATCATAGGAACTTAAGAGGCAAGAGATCCAGCACAAGGCAGGTATGAGGTGTATATTCTATATAATTTCTTAAGTGGAAAATCAAAGTTTCAACTATATGAACTAAGTATGAAGCCACCAGAGAATTCAAATATCATTTATATTTGAAGTTGCATCCACATATGTGTTTATATATAAAGATATATGCATATACATATACAGACAAAATAGATAAATGACTAAAGACTTCGGCAACAAATTGATTCTCTGCCCAGGTTTTACTTATGTGAGTATCTGAATCTCTTCATGTAGTTCAAATGTAATTTGGCTACACAAAGAAGGTAATTCAAACTCTTGCAGTATATTAGGGAAGACAAAATAGTTTGGCGTTAAAAATATGGCCAATGACAACACACTAAGAACAGCCTCACTTAGAAGTAGGTAACCACCAACATAACTGATTTGAAGTGATCTGAAAGATTGCCTTTCCAAAACTGTTTCCTTTCTCTAGCTGCTGTTATGCCTGAATTCTTTAGCATTTTTTTCTTACTATTTAGGATCTTTAAGTGTATATATTAAGACAATGAGTATTATTTAATTTCCTGTTTGCTTAGTTGGTTATCAATTTAATAACAATTATTTAGAAATTTAAAAAGAAAATATTGCCACATCAAATGTATACATTGATTGTCAGATAAACTCTGATTTCAGAAATGTTAACATGCAAAAAATTCAAAACAATAAAATGCATTTTTTCACTTAAAGAAATGCCAAGGAACAGAATAGTCAGCTACATTATGTGCTTAAGTGGAGAGATCACAATCCAGTACCTGATCTTAATTCATACAGAAAGTCTTTTTTTTTCAACAACTTATGCAGGTTGTTTAGGTTTCAGATGTTTAAACAATACTGTCCAAACTCATGGTCTTAGACACCTGGATGATTTACTGCTAGTGCCTCCTTAGTGCAATACTCAGCGTACCTGACTCAAGGACACCGAATTACTTAAGGAGTCTGTGTAGTGAGCTTTAAGTAAGATTGTTTTTTTAAAATTTTGGATTGTTGAGAGTCCAGCACAAGGCATAGAGTTAAATGTCCACAGAAGCTAGAAAAATAATGGAAAAGTAGCAAAGGGGTTAAAGGTTTTCATAAGAATTAGGTAGAAAATTTTTACATTTCAACAAAAATATAGGTATTCTCTGTTTTCTTGTAGCACATGAAATACAATGTCTATTTTTACACTGATTGGACTTTCCATTCTAGATAGAGATGTGGGCACAGAAAAATATTTCTATATTGTTACAAAGAAAACCCATGGTGTAAGTATGATAAAAATTGAGAACTGACACCATGCTTAATGTTGGGGAGAGACAGGCTATGTTGGAAACCGTGGTAAAGTAATGAAATCATACTCTTTCCACAAAAGGAAACTGTATTTCACTGTTGCCTTGTTAGAACTTGAGCTAGGTTTCCAGATCTAATTTTTTAAGAGAAGCTGACCATCTGGATGATGAATGTGAGATATTCTGATTTTCAGTAGTAGGTTTAATTTCTAAAAATAAGGGGTAAGGCAAACAAAACACATCTGGGGGCCATATTCAGTCTATGAACTGCTTCTGTAAGATCCTATCTAGAGGAATGTTGCTATGGTCTATATGCTTGTGTCCCCCCAAAATTCATATGTTGAAATCCTAACCCTCAAAAGTAATGGTATTATAAGATGGAGCCTTTGGGAGGTGCTTAGACCATGAAGGTGGAGCCCTCATGAATGGAATTAGTACCTTATAAAAGAGGCTCCAGGGAGATCCCTAGCCCCTTTCACCATGTGAGGACACAGCAAGAAGTTGGTAGTCTGCAACCCAGAAAAGAGTCCTTACCCGACCATGCTGGCACCCTAATCTCAGATTTTCAACCTCTAGAACTGTGAGAAATAAATCTCAGAACTTCCAGCCTCCAGGACTGTTTATAAGCTACTCCACGTGTAGTATTTTGTTCTGGCAGCCCAAATGGACTGAGAAGGATGTTTCAGCCAGACAATCACTAAACTTGATTTCATGATCCAGAGAAGGCTATACTTCCTATAGTAACTGGAAACATGCACCCTCCTAATTCCCTCATCCCATTTTTCTCTTTGGACTGACCTGGATATTAGCTCTCAGGCTCTGGTTTTCAGGAATCCAGCCCATTAACAGTTTCTAAAAAGTCTGGTACAGATTTGGTTAGGTTATGCTTTTCATGGTTACCTTTCAGTCAAAACATTCACCTTTTAATGTTTTCAATAGCTCAAGTAGCCATTAATCCCTTCTTGAAAGATGCTTCCATTTTTTGCAGATGGTTCTCTTTGAAAACGCCACCTTCCTTACTTGCATTGGCTCGCCATACAATTATAACTCATTATCTGAAGACTTGGTTCTTCTATTAATGGCTACTTTCAAAGATTCTGTACTGGACTTTAAATTTGCCTGACCTTGTCCTCATATCCAGACAAATTGTACTAACTTCCCATCTCCCTATACTCAGTACTGCTCTAGTACTCTAGTCTTAATTTTTCATGCCTATCACCAATTTTCCACTCTAAATCTTTTGTGGATAGTCTTACTATGTTGGCACAAAGTGGAATACTTGACTTTAAAAGGAAGGTGATATCTGTCTTACCCTTTTTCCATTGGTAGGCTATTGTCTCTTTCTCCTAATTCCATGTAAACGATCATTTGTTGGATTGATGGCTATAGAAAGTTTACCCATTACTTCTCTTTCCTCCTTCTCTGTTACACACCCTACTCTTCTTTCATATCGCCATCTATTTTGAAAGTTCAATTTTTACCTGGACTCCCCCTCCCCTCAAATCGTATTGCTGGTGGGTAAAAATGGTAGCTGACAATAAACCTTCTTGGGAGTAGTGAAGGCACTATTTTTCCTAGGGTTGATCCTGACTCCAAAATGAAAACAATTTAAATGTATCAGAGATTTGACAAAATGTAAAATTTACACTTTCACTATTCAATTCACACAGCAAGTCATTCACTCAGAAACATATGGCACTATATAAGAAGACAGGTTATGTTTACTTTGAAATATAAATAAAAGGTACCATTTAATCATCAAATAGACAACTGATATTTCTATATCTTTGAAATAAAATTAGGCTTCTGTAAGTTTTAATATTCTGATTAGTTACCTCAACTACATAATTACCCCTACTCTAGATATTATATGCGGTACTGCTTGATACTTAAAAATACACTATAAATATACTTGGTTTGCTACTCATTATTTAGTACTATTAAAGATAATGTCTAAGAAAAGACAAGCTATATTCTTTAAAGGAAAGTACAAATAGGACTTCCAGTATGTTATGAAAAGCCTATAAGACTATATTTTGCAAACCAGAGTATCAGGGTTTCTGGAGCCAAATTTTAGCACTACAGTCATATATTGTTAATGGAATCATGTCTATTCAGTTTGGTGTTCTAATATAATTGCAAAAAGTCATTGTACTTTAGGATGACTTTAAATCTTTCATCATGGAAAGCATAATATCCAGTCTTTAGAATTTTACATTTCCCTGAAGTATACTGAACATAACTATACACTACTTTTATTAGCGTAATCTCTCACTGTTCAGTGATAAACATGTCATTTAAATGCTTTTGTCTAATTGGGTCATATTGCAATGAACAGTCCCCTCCATTAAGTATTGATGTATAATAGGAAGCTCCTCAATAATATCTTTTTCTCCACATACAAAGTAAAATCTGTTACAGCAGGACGATAGAGAGCCAAAACCTTCCATTATTTATGATGTCTGCAAGAACAATAGATGGGGTTTAATGGGGCAAAAGTAAGACAAATTAGAACAGAACTTTAGAGGTAGATTTTGGCTCAATATGAAGAAAAGGATTATAAATATTAAAGCTATCTTATAAGGAAACGGGGATCTTGGGAGGTAGTGAGATCTCTGTTATTTGAGGTGTTCAAAGAAGGCTGAAAGTGATGGAAAATTCAAATACTAACCAGGGCAATGGCCACCACTGTTTCCAAGTCATTGTCAAGAGATGAGATGCCAATAACTGGCAATTTTAGAAAAGATAGCAGAATATTTATTTTAACTGGAGAAAATTTATCTAACATATATTTATTTTGTGTTAGGAATTTTCCTATACCCTGGAGATAAAACAGCAAAAAAGGCATATTTCCTGATTTCATAAAGTTTATAGTCCATTGGAGAAAACTGTCAACAGACAATTACAGACAGGTTGAAAAGCATATGCCCCCCAGGTTCTATGACTATGGGGCAGTGAAGGACTATCTAATAGACAAAGCTCCAGCTAGCAGCATCAGGAAAGCAGGAGACCAAAATTTAAAAAAAAAAAAAAAAGACGCTTTTAAAGGAATCTGCATGTGATATAAAACAGCAAAGCTGTCAGGATTGCAAAACATAGCTATTTTTGGACTGACTTTACCATCTCCAGGTAAGGTGTTTGGACTAGATCTTGATGGCCATAAGGGGCCACTAAAGAATTTTAAGCTGGAGAGTAGTCTCATGATACTATAAATTACAGAAAGACAACTATATTCACAAAGTGGAAAGGGGAAGACCCAGAAGCAAGATGAGCACTGGTGTAATAAACTCAGCGGGAAATGATTCAGGGCTTAAGGTAGTGGCAATGGGAATGCAGAGAAGAGGAGCTGATCAAGAAATATTAGCCGCTCCTGAATTTGGTGACTGACTGATTATAAAGAAGGAAAATAAAAGAGGAGTAATAATGTCTCTTGGATTTCTGTCTCCTTCCTTGAGCAGCTGGAGAGGAAGCAATAAAATAAGGCCTTGGACTTCTCCATGTACCCAGGAGGAGCTCAGTAAAGATTGTGAACCACATCCCTTACCTGCACCCTACAAAAGCAAGAGAGGCTCACCAAGAATCCTATCCCACACATTCAGGTTTCTCTTGATTACCATACAATAACTAATTTAAAATTTAAGTACCATAGACTGTTTTCCTTCTTTTAACCTACATGTTAACAAGTAATCTGCAACAGGTGGCAGTAAGGTGGTCCTAGTCAACCTTATTTTTAAGGCAACATCCTAATTTCTTCTTACCATTTATGCCACTCCTCTGGATGCATATTAAATACAAACGTTTTACAGATACAGAAAGACTGTTGCACTACCCAGAGTAAATACAATGTGTATGTGAATTAGTAAGCTTAAGTGATGGAGAAAAGCTAGTCCAAATGGAACTAAGAATACTAAGCTGTCTTAAAGATGTATTTTCTGTCTCTGAGAACTATATTTTTTGAAAATTTTACTCCTTTGGAGAAAAACATGAATCTTGAATACAATTACCCTACTGTTAAGAGACTCTTGTTCCCGTACACAAGGAAATCCAACTGCTAGGTTGAAAGACAAAGTCATGTGCTATTATATAGATATTAAGCTCACTTAATATCTACATAATTGAAAATTAAGAGTTTTTAGAAAATCTTGGTTCGATGTGTCAAAATCCACTGATTTACAGTGATCCTTTCCTGAAATTCATCCTCTTGCATGGTAAGAGTAAAGCCTGAGGAATTATTTTGGCAACTTAGAAGACCATAGTTTAATTAGAATTCAAGAGGATATATATCTTATGTCAGCTTGGACTGCTATTAACAAAATACCATAAGAAGGTGGATTAAATAACAGACATTTATTTCTTATTATTCTAGAGGCTGGGAAGTCAAAGATCAAGGTGCTGACCAATTCAGTTCCTGGTGGGAGCCCTCTTCCTGGCTTGCAGATTGCTACCTTCTCACTGTGCCCTCTCATTTCACAGAGAGAGCTCTGGTCTTCCTTCTCCTTGTAAGGACATTAATCCCATCATGGAAGCCACACCTTCATGATCTCATCTAAATATAATGACCAATCCTCAACAAAATACTAGCAAACAGAATCCAACAGCAAATTAACAGGATCATATACCATGATCAAATGGGGTTTAACCCAGGAATGCAAGGATTCCTGAACATATACAAATCAATCAATGGAATACACCATACTAACAAATTGAAGAATAAAAACCATATAATCATCTCAATAGATGCAGAAAAAGCTTTTGACAATATTCAACACCCATTTATGATAAAAACCCTCCAGAAAGTAGGCACAGAGGGAACTTACCTCAACAAAATAAAGGTCATATATAACAAATCCATAGACAACATCATCTTCAGTGGTGAAAACTGAAACCATTTTCACTAAGATCAGGAAAAGACAAGGTTGCCCACTCTCACCACTGTTATTCAACATTGTTTTGGAAGTTTTAGCCACAGCAATCAGAGAAGAAAAAGAAATAAAAGGAATCCAAACCAGAAAAGAAGTAAACCTGTCACTGCTTGCAGATGACATGATACAATACATAGAGAATCCTAAAGATGCTACCAGAAAACTACTAGAGCTAATCAATGAGTTTGGTAAAGTATCAGGATACAAAATTAATGCACATAAATCTCTTGCATTCCTATACACTAATGATGAAAAATCTGAAAGTGAAATTAAGGAAACACTCCCATTTACCACTGCAACAAAAAGGATAAAATATCTAGGAATAAATCTACCTAAGGAGACAAAAGACCTGTATGCAGAAAACTATAAGACATTAAAGATGATACAAACAGATGGAGAGATATACCATGCTCTTGGACTGGAAGAATCAACATTGTGAAAATGACCATACTACCCAAAGCAATCTACAGATTCAATGCAATCCTATCAAACTACCACTGGCATTTTTCACAGAACTAGAACAAAAAATTTCACAATTTGTATGGAAACACAAAAGACTCCAAATAGCCAAAGTAATCTTGAGAAAGAAAAACGGAGCTGGAGGAATCAGGCTCCTGGACTTCAGACTATACTACAAAGCTACAGTAATCAAGACAGTAAGGTACTGGCACAAAAACAGAAATATAGATCAATGGAACAGGATAGAAAGCCCAGAGATAAACCCACACACATATGGTCAACTTATTTTTGATAAAGGAGGCAAGAATATACAATGGAGAAAAGATAGCCTCTTCAATAAGTGGTGCTGGAAAAACTGGACAGCTACATGTAAAAGAATGAAATTAGAACACTCCCTAACACCATACATAAAAATAAACTCAAAATGGATTAAAGACCTAAATGTAAGGCCAGACACTATAAAACTTAGAGGAAAACATAGGCAGAATACTGTATGACATAAATCACAGCAAGATCCTTTTTGACCCACCTCCAAGAGAAATGGAAATAAAAACAAAAATAAACAAAAATGGACCTAATGAAACTCAAAATCTTTTGCACAGCAAAGGAAACCATAAACAAGATGAAAAGACAACCCTCAGAATGGGAGAAAATATTTGCAAATGAAGCAACTGACAAAGGATTAATGTCCAAAATTTATAAGCAGCTCATGCAGCTCAATATCAAAAAAACAAACAAGCCAGTCCAAAAATGGGCAGAAGACCTAAATAGACATTTCTCCAAAGAAGATATACAGATTGCCAGCAAACACATGAAAGAATGCTCAACATCATTAATCATCAGAGAAATGTAAATCAAACTACAATGAGGTATCACCTCACACTAGTCAGAATGGCCATCATCAAAAAATCTAGAAACAATAAATGCTGGAGAGGGTGTGGAGAAAAGGGAACCCTCTTGCACTGTTCGTGGGAATGTAAATTGATACAGCCACTATGGAAAACAGTATGGAGGTTCCTTAAAAAATTAAAAATAGAACTACCATATGACCCAGCAATCCCACCACTGTGCATATACCCTGAGAAAACCATAATTCAAAAAGAGTCATGTACAACAATGTTCATTACAACTCTATTTACAATAGCCAGGACATGGAAGCAACCTAAGTGTCCATCGACAAATGAATGGATAGAGAAGATGTGGCACATATATACAACGGAATATTACTCAGCCATAAAAAGAAATGAAATTGAGTTATTTGTAGTGAGGCGGATGGATCTAGAGTCTGTCATACAGAGTGAAGTAAGTCAGAAAGAGAAAAGCAAATACCGTATGCTAACACATATATATGGAATGTAAAAAAAAGAAAAAAATGGTCATGAAGAACCTAGGGGCAGGATGGGAATAAAGACACCGACCTACTAGAGAATGGACTTGAGGACACAGGGAGGGGGAAGGGTAAGCTGGGACAAAGATAGAGTGGCATGGACATATATACACTATGAAATGTAAAACTGATAGCTAGTGGGAAGCAGCCGCATAGCACAGGGAGATCAGCTCAGTGCTTTGTGACCACCTAGAGGGGTGGGATAGGGAGGGTGGGAGGGAGGGAGATGCAAGAGGGAAGAGATATGGGGATATATGTATAGCTGATTCACTTTGTTATAAAGCAGAAACTAAGACACCATTGTAATGCAATTATACTCCAATAAAGATGTTAAAAATAAATAAATAAATAAATATAATTACCTCCCAAAGGCCCTACCTCCAAACATCATCACATCAGGGGTTAAGGCTTTAGCATAAGAATTTCGGGGGAATGTAGACATTCAGTCTGTTCTGCCCCTGGCCTCCCAAAGTTCATGTCATTTTCACAAACAATACGCTTTCCTTCCATCCCCAACAGTCCTTAAAGTCTTAACTCGTTCCAGCATCAACTCGAAAATCTGAAGTCCAAAGTTTCATTTTAATATCATCTAAATCAAATATGGATGAAACTTGAGGTATTATTTAACCTGAGGCAAAATTTTTCTCCAGCTGTGAACCTGTGAAACCAGACAAGTTATGTACTTCCAAAATACAACTGTGGGACAGACAAAGGATAGACATTCTCATCCCAAAAGAAAGAAAAAGGAAAGAAGGGAAAGGTGATGGGTCCCAAGAAAGTGCAAAATCTAGCAAGGTGAATTCCAACAGATCTCAAGGCTTGAGAATAATCCTCTTTGGTTTGACGCTCTGCCCTCCAGGCTCACTGGGGTGGTAGTCCTGTCTCCATGGCACTGCCTCAAAGTTCTGCAGGATGGTCCCGGCCCCAAGGCTTCGAATGGAGGCCATTTGGTCTATTGACACCAAGGCAGTATCCCATCTCTAAATCACTTTCAGGGTAACGTTTTCCTCTTTTTGAAGAATAGCACACGTTCACAGCTGAATAACTATATTCTCAACCTTGTCAAATCCAGAGTCCAACAGTCTTCCTTCATTTCATCCCATCTCTGCCCCCTTCAGTTCAAATTGGCAGAGCTTCTGCATGTGTAATTCCATAAGCTTTCTCTGTCACTTTATCAAGTGATAGTCCAGCCACACCCTTGGTTCTCTTCAGAACATGATTTTTCAGTCTTGCAATAAAATTACGCTGAGAATTTTCCAGTCTTCAAATTCTGGTTCCTATTGCTTAACAATCCCTTGTTCAATTCATTTCTCTTTCTTTACAGTTTACCAAGTTGCTCCTATAACACTTTGCTCAGAAATCTCCTCAGCTAAATATCAAATTTCATCACTCTCAAGTTTCATCTTCCATAACACACTAGAACACAGTTCAGAGAAGTTCCTTGCCACTTGATAACAAGGATCACCTTTCCTCCTGTGTCCAATAACATATTCCTCATTTCCATCTCAAAACTCACCAGAATTGCCCTTAACATCCAAATTTCTAGTATGCACCTCAAAACTCTTCCAGCCTCTACCCAATTCCAAAGCTGCTTCCATACAGTCAACTATTTGTTACAGCAGCACCCTACTCCTAATACCAAAATCTGTCTCAGTCAGCTTGGGCTGCTATAACAAAATACCATATATTGAATGGAAAAAATTTATTTCTTAACAATAGACATTTATTTCTTACAATTCTAGAGGCTGGGAAGTCTAAGATCAAGGTGCTGGACAATTTGGTTCATGGTGAGAGCCCCTTCCTGGCTGGCAGACTGTTGCCTTCTCACTGTGTCCTCACACATGGAGAGAGAGTGAGACCTTGTCTCTTCTTTTTATCAGGACACTCATTCTTCACGGGGGCTCTATGCTCATGACCTTCTATAAATGTAATTATGCCCCAAAGGCCCCACCCCCTCATAACAATAACCTCAATAATATTGAGGGTTAAAGCTTCAACAGATGAATTTTCGGGAGACACAAACATTCAATCTATAACAGTATATGTGGGAGTATCAAGAAAGACCTCAAAATATTCACTTAACAAATATTTATTGTGCCTATTATATGCCCAGGTATTGTGTATATAGAAGTGAACAAACGAAATTTTCTGCCGTGTTATAGCATACATTCAAATGGGGGAGGAGAAAACAACCAACAAAATATGTCCTCTAATATAACAGACATGGAAAATGCTATGGAGAAAAAGAAAAGGGATGGGCACAGAGACTACAAGTAGTGTAATGTGGAACTGGGTGTTGAAGAAAAGCCTCACTAAAAAGACAAGATTTGAGCAAAGACCTAACAAGAGGTGAGATAGTAAACAGTGTGGCTAACTGGATGAAAAAGGTTCATGATAGAGGCAAAAGCAGGTAAAAATCCTCATAGCACAGTGATCTTCAATATTCCAAAACAACAAAGAGGCCAGTATGGCTGAATGGAAGTAAACAAGTGAGAGAGAGAGTAGGTAGAATTTAGAAAGGAAATCAGAGACAAGATTAGGTATGGGCTTACAAGCCATTTTAAGGATTTTGGTCTACCTCTAAATGAGATGGGAGCTAATGAAAAGTAATGAGCAAAAGAATGACATTTCAATTGTCATTTCAAAATATGACTGCCATGTGAAAATAGGCTATGGAGGAGTAAAGGTGGAGGCAGGGAGGTTCTTTTAAGTCCATGCATTAAATAACTGTGGTTTAGACTAGGATAGTAGCGATGTAAGAAATAACAAGTGTCAGGATTATGGATATACTTTTGAAGTAGAGCTAATAGGATTTCCTGATTGGAATGTGGGGATAATGATAGAGAGAAGAATCAAGGATGATTCCATGTTTTTAGCCAGAGCAAATGAAAGGGTGGCACTCATAGGGAAGCATCAGGAGTATTTGGGGAAAGAATAGGGATTTCGTTTTGGAAATGTTAGGTTTGAGATGTCTGCTAGTCATCCAATTAAAAATATTGAGCAAACACTCAGATAGGCTGGGAGTACAAGGAAAGATTGGGCTAGATATAGAAATTAGGTGGTATTTTAGTCAGCTCGGCAGCAGTAGCAACCCCTTCTCCAAATCTCTTTGGGTTAAAACAACACATTTATTTCTCACTCACATTACTTCTTGGTAGCTATATGGGCTTCATAATGCACTTCTGTTTCTGTCTTCTTATTCCAGCACCCTGGCTGAAGAAGAATCTATTTCTAAGACATATTAGTTTTATCTCTCATGAGAAAAACAAGAGAGCAAGAGTGTGGACAGGTAAAGCTTCCAGTTGGAACTGGCATACTGTCACTTTCACTCACATTTCATTGGCCTAACACAATCACACGATCAAGCCAGAGAGAGGAGTAGTGATACATACTGTACTTACAGGAGGTGCTATTCAATGCTAGCCAGGCTACAAGAGAAAAGAATGTGACATCTTGTTGCAGGGACACAGGGAATGAGTGACTGAGTGCAATGGTATAGTGTATCACAGATTATATATTTGTATTTAAAACCTCAAGACTAGATGAGATCACCAAATAAGTGAGTATAGCAAAAGAAGCAAAATTATCAAGGACTGAGCCCTGGCTCATTCTATCATTAGAAGGATGACTAGATGAAAAATCGATAAAAGAGACTGAGAAAAAGCTACCGCTAAAATAACAAAGCAGAAGAGTGTGGTCAACTGGAAACCAAGCATAGAAGGAATTTCAAGGAAAAAATTATTATTTGTGTCAAAAGTCAATGACAAGTTAATGGGAACTGACAAATGACCACTGGATTTAGGAATTTGGAAGACTTTGGACTTACACAAGGAAATTTCAGTGTAGGGAAAGGGAGTGATAGCCTGAATGCAATGGTTTTAAGAAAAAATGGAAGAAGTACAATTGAGTATAGCTAGCATGGATTATTCGTGAGAAATTCTGCTTTTAACAAAGAACAAATAAATGAGTCAGTAACTGAAAGGTAAAGTGAGGTAAAGAGAAAGTACGTGTATACATGTGTGTGTGGGTGTTTTAAATAATAGAGAATAATAGCATTTATGTCTTCTGATTGGGAATGATCCAGCAGAGAGAGAGAGGGAAAAAAAATAATGCAAAAAAGAAAGGAGAAAATTGCCAGAACTAGGTCCTTAACTAGATAAGAGCAAAGGGATCCTAGGTACAAATGGAGGGGCTGGCTTCAGAGTGGCACTTAGAAAATTCATCTGTATCATAAGAAGGCAGGCAGAATATGTGGGTACAGATGCTGGCAGGTAAACTTCAATTTTCTCAAGAAATGCACAGGGCTGTAAAGGAAGAATCAGTAGACTAGTAAAAGCAGAATATCATGGTAGAGCAAGACACTGCATGGCTTTAGTTCCTGGTTCAGTCCTTAAATAGCCATTTGCCTAAAAGCAAATTACCAAACTTCTCTACACCTCGATTTCTTCAGTGGTAGATGGAGATAATACTGGCACCAAATGAATAAAGTTGAAAAGGATTAAATGACACAATGTATCTGTTTTCCAATATATTTCCCAATAAAATATAACCTCCATGAGGACAGGAATTTCCATCTTTTTTTTTCCTTTTTTATGTTATATCCCTAGTGTTTGTGTCCAAGACTTAGTAGGCATACATAACACTTGAAAAGTACTTACATGGTACCTGACATACAGTAAGTGTTCAAAAAGGGTAACCTATTATTATTACCACCAGTTACTAATTTTAACAGCATCTTCATTGATTCAGAGTGAAATGATTCATTCAATGATAAAGACAAGGGACCTTTTCCTGTGGTTAACATGTGTGTGAGATGGGGGGAGACTGGGTGTGAAAGATGTGATCTAAAATTCAAGCTCTGTAATAGATTGAAAACTTCCAGATTCTCTCAGGAGTATCCATGAACAAGGTTAAAACCTTTCCTATCACTATCCTTACTGTTTATATGTCTCCTAGAGGGAGTTACAGTATCTGCTATTCTCATTAATTTTTCTTTTTCAATACACAGTAACCATTACAATAACATGCATTCGGCAAACCAAATTATCTTCTGAATTTTCTAGGCTATCAGTATTTTCTCCTGGTAGCACTGTAGTTACAGGTAAATGCATGCAGATCTTGAGTTTCATTATTTTTCATGACTACCCAACCAAAATGTTTGTTGACTAGTAAAACAAGAAAAATAAACACCGTATATCAAATTCAATTATGAATGACCTACTTAAATAGTCTCCCACTGTTACACTTGAATTTTAAAATGTGCGTTTGGTGTTAATGTGGGAGATTAAGCATATAGAATCAGTAGACATTTTAAAACATAGCTTATATCTTGCATATTTAATCACATAAACTGATGATCCATTGAATAATTTGATATATCAATTAGCTCCATCAGCATTAAAATATTTGCTAGTATTTTTAGCATTTGTTAATTTAGCTAGTAGAATAATCAATGAAATTAAACTTTCACTGCAGAAATTCAAGAGTCCATCTGCCTATGTTATTCAACTGCAAGACCCATTCTTCTCAAATAACAATATTTTATATAGCAGGCACATGTTCTTATTCAATAACACCGAGTTTTCATAATTGCATACATTCAAAAATACTATATTAAACACAGATATTACTCTTGCATTGTAGATACTGGAAATGTTTACATTCATTGATATAATTCTTTTGACAAAAAACATGGCTTTTACCAAGAAGAATTAGGTAGTCATTCACTTAAGAAGCCACACATGTTTATTGAATAACCAATGCTACTAGCTATACTTCATCCAAAACTTATCTGCCAAAACTGTGATTAGAAATTTACTTACATTATCACATCTAATTCTCACACTACCCTAAGAGGCAATGTTATTCCAAAATCACATATAAAAATATAATAAGTTGATTAGATTCAATGACTTACCCATGGTTACATGGCTAGAATATGGTAAATCCAATAATCAAACTCAGCTATCACTGAAGCTTTGTTCTAAGTCTGTGACTATCATGTCCCCAACTAAAGAGGAGATTATGAGATATAGAAATGAATGATGCAGTCCCTGCCTCACAGTGTGATAGGGGGACAAAGAACATAAAACCAAAAATTTCAGAACTAATATAATAAATTACTCTAAGGAAAAAGTATGGAATGATGCAGGCATACAATCTCAGAGAATTTGGTTGGTTCCCTAAGAACTGAAAACATCAAATCTGTGATTACATACACTTGAAACATAAATACAACCCTAATTGCTTTGGCCTTTTTCTTTGTCCTCAGGTTGGCATGCCTATATATCTATGTGTTATACGAAGACCCTCTTTTGCTCCCATTTATTACCTATTTGAACAACAGCAAAATCTTCGTTTTTATATTATACCATAAGTAACATTTGGACTTAGTCCATACGCATTTTCTCTATAAAATTAATGAAATTATTCCAGAACACTACATCATTTTTATGATGTGAAGCCAATGTCTTCATTTATTGCACTTAAGAAAACATTAAACTTATTAAACATATGAAAATATTTTCCATTATAATTATCCCTGCAAAGGAGACTTTATAGCTGATGATGAATTTCAATATGACAGACATAGGATGACAATTATCATTTTGAAATTAGAAACAGTCACCCCAGTAACAGCCACATATGCTTATCAACAGTTCAGATCATATGTTCAACCATATATCTAGAAGAATAGATTTTCTATTAAATGGTGGGCATTAGGGATAAGAGGAAGGCACACAGGAAACATACTGAGAAAGCAAAAGTAGTAGCTACTACAGTCCAGTCCTTGGATGCCTAATATTTAATATACTTCTTTCTTCTGATAATGGACTCCTCCCCACCCTGATCATAGGAGTGATCACAGACCCAAACTAAGCCAACCAGATTCTCTCCTCCAGAAATGTTAGTCTCGGGAAACACACACACACACACACACACACACACACACACACACACACACAGAAAACAAAATTAGAGCTTAGTTTCTGATAACAATGCCTCAGAGATTCAATCAGCATCATCTACTATAGACAAAAATAGAGCTGCCCTAGTTTCTGACCATCTCAAGGCTTGGTTTTCAAATCTTCTCGTCAATCCTTTCCTACATATTCTGTTTGACAGTTCTTTTTTCACTACTAAAATAGTTATAAATTCTAACCTGGTACCTCAAGTGGGGTACATGAAAAGACTAGGGAACCCACCAGCATTGGTCCACTGCATTCCTTGTTCCACTGTTAAGTGAGATAGAAGATAAGAGATGATGTGTGTGGAATATTCTGACAATATTTAGAACATTCAGTTAGCCTATGAGTAATGGATCTGACAGAAACATTATAGGTAGGATCTGACAGAAACATTGCCTATAACCAGGCAGCTGGCTGATCTCTTAGAAATACCATTTCATATTAGGGCCCTGATGCTTATCAACGATTTAGGAAAATTAGGCACTCTCAGTAGCCGTAGCCAGGTCAGTCTTGGTAAGAGGAAGTCCATATTATTGAACACACCATCACTTCCATACTCACCCTATTGTTCCATTTTGTAAATGACCCCACTGAATAAACCCTGGGTTGACAAAGGAAGGAGAATGACTGCACCTACAAAATATGTCATCCTATTTACCTTTCTTTGAAGCAGGGTCTTACAAATGAAAAGTCACATATATTGGGCCTATTTAATGAGGTCAACTCACATTTTGTGTGCAAATGATATGAAGCAAACTAAAAAAACATGACCAATTTACTTAACTGGGAAGGTTAGAGATGGTACCTATATCAGACATAGAGTAATCAGACAACATTGCCAGGTCTCTGAATTTGACAGCTTGGCTCTTCTCCTTAGTTTCCTCATCTTTTCTACTAATGGTGGGAGTCCTCTCTTTGGTAGAGGACATGACAGATAATATCATAAACTTATCTTCTATTTCCCAGTGTCTGTATATAATATTTCATTAAATGTTAAATATGTGCTCATCCCAATCACAGCCAGATCTCAGTTACATTACAAGCCTCCTACACAACCCAATGACTTCTGTGAATAGCAGTCCCATCAGAACCTCATGGGGTAGAAGAGTGGCAAAGTATGAAGAAGATGGTACCAGTATTAGCAAAATTGATACTGGGTAGACAAAAATCAAACTGTGCATTAAAAAATACTACAATGCAAAATATAAAGTATCATACAAATTTAGCATTAGATACTAAAGATTGAACAGGCTTAGAGAAATAAAACAAGTTATGTGAATCAAGTGAATTATCTATTTCTATATTATTAAAAACCAACTGGAATAGAATTCTCAGCCCCAAGATCTACGTCAGACATAGAAGGATCAGTTCTGCCATGACAGTTTGTAATTCTCATAATTCAATGATGTCTTATCAATAAGTGTTGACTACTTAGCTTTACCTTTACTACCATCTAGAAGAGCTGCTCATACAGTATTATGCTTGTAAAGTATTAAAGATCATCAATTATTAACTCCCTGATCCTGATAGGATTGTTATCATCTTTCAATTCACACAAGTTAATTTCTTATTTATCAGGTAAAAGTGTTTATTAAAGAGAACAATTACACAGTAATATAATATGCTAAAGATACATGAAAAGAATTTGGCATCCAATTGTGAAAATAAAAGAAATTAAAGTATCCCAATAACTTTCAGAATCTATTTTATTACTCTGAGTTCTAAAAATATATTTCAGTAGCATTAAAAATCATCAGATAAGGCACATATTTTATCACTTTATGTCTCATTGCTTGTGCAGTTGTCTGATTCTCAAATCACTAGAGATTCACTCACACGCCTGTTAAATGAGCGGATGATACCCTGTTAAGGAAAGTTATACCATCACTGAGGTGGAACATACTGCCAAAGGTTTAGACCTAACACAATGCTGCTTTCCTGAGAAATCTCTCCTCTTGCTGGGAAATGAACACAAAAGCATTCCAGGTAATCTAATCCAGCAATTTGTGTGGAAATTTCTCAACAGTTATCTTCTTAAAAATCAAGTTTCTTCTCATTCTCATGCTTAAAGTCCATTTGCTCTCCCTTCATCACTACATTCTACCCAAATTAACAGCAATGGCAAGCATGCTAAGACATTAATCAAAGAGAAAGGAAAAAAGAAAGCTTTGGTTTGAGGGATCTTCTTCACCTAACCATATGGATGGAGTAGAAGAGGGGCTACCCATGAGAGAAGAGCCTGTTACCACACGGCAATCCTGCCCAGAAGGAAACACGGCTCTTCCATCTACCAATCTGATTAATACTTCCTTCTCTAGGAACAAATAAGGGAAATAAACAGAAAAAAAATTCCATTTTATACCAATGTTTCTGGACTGGTGAGAAAAATAAATATAATGTATGTAAAGTGCCTACCAAAGTGACTACACAGAGCAAACACTTAGTAGTAGATGGAAGCAATTAGATCTTTTTGAAATTCAAAATCGTTCTTTTTAGTTTTATTTTCATGGTGAAAAGAAAATACACACTCCTTGGAGAAAAACTTAAAAATGCAAGTGAACTAAAAGAATAAAGCTGAAAACTCTTGAATTCCCACTAAAAGGACTACTTAGTCATAACCACTGGTAACAAACTTGGGGATGTATCTTGTCAATCATATTCTTTATAAACTACATTTTGCATCTAAATAAATATTGTGAACGTTTTCTAATATCAATATCAACATCATTTTAATGCTCATGTACCCATGTAGTACATCCTTGTACTGATGCAAGTTTATCTGACCACTTTATTTGACTACTCTCCCACTGCTGAGCACTAATGCTGATTCTTTTTTTTTTTCTAATAAGTGATTCTGTAATAGGCATAAACGTAGCTAAATACTAGTGTGCTTGATTGTTTGGGATAAATAAATCCTCTAGGTGTATTTGGTAGCTATAACTACAATTATTTTTCTCATATATAATAGTTACTTGTTCAATATCTGTCTGGCAAGTAAATTTTTGAGACCTTTAGATACATTTTTTCTTTTCCCTTCCCCCATTTTACTGAAATAATCTGGCTTTGTACTTCTTCCCCTCAGGGTTTACAGCCTGGTAGAAAGTGGAAGCAGCCTAAGAGGCCTGTCCTTTATAAAAAGCCTAAAATCACTGAGAAGACTACGTCAGGTATCCTAGGGTGGGAAACAGTAAGGTAAGGATGCCTGCTTGTAGAAAAAGATGTCTATAGGTCCCTTTGGTATTATAGACTATAGTTGGTCTCCAAGGTGGCCAGACCTAAGAGGGTATAGTGGCAGGAGATCACATCTTAGAAACTTGAATCCTAGCAAAAATGTAGGAAAATAGATAAAGTTCCTAAACTTCAAGGGTCTGCTGTGGGCTTGGAAAAGATGATCATACTAACAATCATGACAAAGAGACCAGTCAGGGGCCTTCTTCCATTTTCTAATCATTGCAAATTCTCCTTTTGTGACAAAGAGACCAGTCAGGGGCCTTCTTCCATTTTCTAATCATTGCAAATTCTCCTTTTGTGACAAAGAGACCAGTCAGGGGCCTTCTTCCATTTTCTAATCATTGCAAATTCTCCTTTTGTGGTGTTAGGAGAGAACAGGAGACCAAGAAAGACTGACAAACAATTTCCTAGCAGAATGCCTGAAACACTGCAGCCACTCAATATTTATTAAATTGAATTAGAAAGTAAAAATACAATGGGAATATTGGTGGATATTGAGAGGACATATTAACTGTAGCTTGAGGGATACCGAAGAGATTTTACTGAAGAGAAAACATCTGAGATGAGGATCCTAGAAGACAGTGTCTGGCAGAGCCTTGATATACGTAGACCTCAGCGCCTGCTCAGCAGGACTTCATCAAGCTGTAAGGAAACTGGAAATGAATTCTGAAATTACTTTCATACCCTGCCTTGGCTCTATGTACTCAAGTATTCTCCCTATTTTCTTTCCTGGGATTTTAGTCTACTCTAGTTTTAGTGACTTCAGCCTATCCAGTTCCTGACCATCCATGTAATCCCACCACCTAAAGTGTATCTTCCTCACTCCAAGTCTCTTGAATGGCTTTTAGTCCTGATCTGTATGGCCTATGATCCCCAATTCCTTCTTTTTTTTAAATCTCTCCCTCCTGCTTTTTCTTTAAAAAATTATTGTGCTGGGCTTCCCTGGTGGCGCAGTGGTTGAGAGCAGGGGACACGGGTTCGTGCCCCGGACCGGGAAGATCCCACATGCCGCGGAGCGGCTGGGCCCGTGAGCCATGGCCGCTGAGCCTGCGCGTCAGGAGCCTGTGCTCCGCAACGGGAGAGGCCACAGCAGTGAGAGGCCCGCGTACCTCAAAAAAAAAAAAAAAAAAAATATTGTGCTAAGAATATTTAACATGAGATCTACCCTCTTAATACATATTTATATGTACCATACAATATTGTTAAATGATACCAACTCTTCAGCCTATAGCTATCTCTCTTGTAGCTTGGGACTTCAGAGACAAGGCTTTCAACAAATTGAGCTGGGTACCCGGACTTAGAATATTTCCAAATTGAGAAAATAGCACAAGGAAAAACCCAGGAAAGAAAAGTAAAGGGAAAAGTTGTAGAACAGCATTGTAGAACAAAGTATCAGATAGGAGAGACGCCCCAAATTTCACAGTTTAACATGTTCAATGTTCTTGGTCATATATATTCAGTCCAGTTATATTTAAATCAATATAAATGAAACCAGGCAAGGCTGGATATTACATAATACTTAAAAACTGCATTGAAAAACCAATTTTATTCCTATGGCAGACAATAAAAACATTATACATAGCAGGATAACAAAAGGCAAAAGTTGCCTTTTGAGAGTTTTGATGACATTAATGTGTCCTTGAGAAGATTTATTTTGTTAAACCCATGGTATTTTTTAAATACCTAGGGGTCACTTCTCAGTTAAAAAATCCATATCAAGTGAAATGGCTATTTTTAAGGAGTCAGAAAGCTAAACTAAGGAGTTAGAAATTCAAAAAGAATTTCTAACCAGCATATTTTGACCTAAATGATAATTTTTAGAATCCTTAGAAGCACCAGGATTGATTCTTGCCGTGTTAAAATGTGTGTGTGTGTGTGTGTGTGTGTATATATATATATATATATATATGTATATATAATTAATAAATAAAACTTTAAAAGTCACAAAAGGAGTAGTCTAATTAAAGCAATACTAGTAGTAAATTCATATTGTTCCAGGTTAAAGAAATGCTACAGAAAAAAAAAATGAGAAGTTCATGGAAAACATGATTTTGCCTATCTTAGTGAAAAGCAGAGAAAAGTGTTGACCTAAGTCAGTCCCTGAATGATCCATGGGACAAACTACTTTATCCTCAGGATTGTAGAGAGACTTAGGTGTGGAAGCTACCATTTCTAACAAGCACTGTGCTGACTCAGCTAGTTTCCCCAAATATCTGCTTTTCTATTTTCTGCTTTGGGCCCTAAGTCACCTCTGGTGTGTTCGAACTTAGTATTTGGTTTCTGAACTTCACGAAGTTTTTTACTGGGAAGCAAAAATAAGTTGAAGCTTAGTCAGAAAAACTTTATAGGACTCCATTTCACGCCCTGTGAATCCAATCAATGCTCAAAAATTAGGTGGATGATTAGCTAGTGTATGGATTATGGAGGCCATTTACTTCTCAAAGTCCAAAATAAGTAAACGAGACAACTGAATCATAGAACAGATCAATATTGTGCCTCTCCTACTTGTTATGTTACTACTGGTTAAAAACAACCATTACAAAAAATAAAATCTCGAAACAGAAAATAGATTTAAAAAGTTGTATTCTTCAGGAATGTTGAAATTGTTTATTGAATAAAAAGACCCTTTTGAGTTATCTGTCAATTTCATTCATCTACCACTGTTTACCATTACCTGAAAATTCTAGAATGAGCTATTTCTGGTGGGCATATTACTGTTCACAGCATTAATAATGTCATAATCCTGGAGCACTGGAGAAAACTACATAAAATGAAATAAGACGATATTTCATGCAATCCAAGGGGAAAAAAATATGAATTGTCATCCAAATGAATCACTGAAACTTCATCCCTGTTTTTCCCCTAAACATTAAGCTGGGCAAAGGAAGACTTGTAGTTTTTCAGTGGTTGTTTTTTTTTTTTGCCTCTCTCTGTAAACCCTGAATTGGTTTTTGTAAACTGGTTGGAGCTATACTCTTTGGGGAATTGCTTTTATAGATCCAATTAAAGTGTATCCTACGAGTATTCTGAAAGTTCAGGTTCAGCAAACATTTCTAATAATATAGGTAACACTTCTTGGAATTTTAAAGACAACATGAGAAAAGTAAGACCCTCTGTGGAATTGCCACTTAGTAACTAAAGGTAACAAAGGTTATCATACATTTTTCATCAAAAAAACTATTTTTGTAGGTTTGTTTTAAAAAGGCAGCAAAAAATATATTGGTTTGGACATGCTATATCTTAAAATCAAGTATACTTTCTGTGAAAAGGTATAATGTCTTTAATTTTTATGTCTGTCATCTAAGCACATCTTTTTATACGTCTACTTACAAGCAGGAAACATTGGGACATTTGAGGCAGAAACAGAGTAAGCAATTTATCTGTCTCAGGTGTGTTCTTTATGATTCTATTAACTTACTCAGCAAATATTTATTAAGCCCTGACCTAAGGCTAAGCTCTACAGATGACTCATAGCTTATACTCTAAATGTATGGGTTTTATTTCATTTGGAGGTGGGCAGCTAAATAGCCCCTGAAAAGCCAAATTCCTGAGTCTTTTAGGCATACATTTAACATTTGTAGTGTTTTGAATAATATTTTTTGATCAATAGTTTGGTCACTTCTTTTTCAAAACTCAAATTATATATATAGGTAATTTATTATTTTATTATTGCTATGCTTGTCTTATTGTTGTGCTTCTTTCATTGTCACCGCTCCATCCCAGATCAAGACTGTGCCATTCAGACAAAGACAATCAGGGTCACCCCAAACTGTATTCCCTGCCTTTGGTACCCTACCTTCCAATACATTTTAATTATTTTCAGCCCATACCTGTTCTAGTTTCCTATATCCTCCTGGAATTTCTAAAAAGCTCAGGCTCTTACTATTCCTGACAAATCTGTCCAAAGAAAGCAATACATATCAGTCTCACTGGGGTCTGCTAAGGTAAACACTACTAGATGAGCCCTGGGCACATGCCTGACCATCATTTGGAACCATCTATTATGCCCCTACTCTGTTGGTGAGACACCCCATTCTTGTTGCTTATGAATGAAGCCCTAGCCTATTCTCACTTTTCTGATTTTTTCTCCAAAATGTCCTCCCTCAGTGAGAGTAGAATTCCATTGTGAACTTCAGTTTGTTTCATAAGGGTACTTCGTTTTACCCTCAGTCAATGCCTGAAGTCCTAATAATATGTACTAATTACCCAGTTTTTTCTGAGTAGAAATAGTATCAGGGAATACATACATTTTATAATTCTATTTTTAACAAAATAATATATTTTGAACAAAAGTGTTGGGTTTTAAATAGATTCATAGGTGAATCGACTAACTTTCAGATATCCATTTGTTTCTTTTACTTCACATTGGATAGGATTATCTAGTGAATGACACTGGGATGTTCCTCTAGACTGCTTTGCAGTTAGTTAGCTAGGACCAAGTAGCTCTCCTTCTTCCAAACTAAACTCCCAAAGGGACCAGGAGCTTCCAAGATCTCAAAGTGCTAGGTACCTGGCTTTCTAACAATTAAATGCCTAGCACCTAAGCCCAAACTATCAATTTCTTCCCATGCAAAGCTGTTCTCACATTTGCCCTATTTAAAAAAAACAATAACTGTCAGAATCCAAACCCATGGAACATACAGCTGCACTCTTATCCAAGCATTCCTTTCTACAGGACTCTGAAAGAACAGGGGACCTCTCTATCTGCTGACTCTCCCACCTATAAATTCCAGCTTGCACCCAGTGATGCATATTGGTACACACCCAAGTCTTTAGACACTACAAGAAAAGACGGCATTATAATTAACAGCTATTTTCAATTCTGACTTTAGTATATACCAATGAAATGAAATAACATTGCTCAAATGGGTACAGAGCCAAAGAGCACCTCAAATTCCCCCAATATTTCAGTTATCACAAAGATCCAATGAAACATGCCTGATTAACTTCCAGAAGTAGATTTCAACGTCTGCAGTAAGAATCCCTATTGTCTATCTAACCCTTGATAGATCAGGAATCCTTTAGGATAGCAAATACTTTAATTAGAATCTTTCAGATTCTCAATCAGATTGCCTAAGACCATGACCTTTAGATGCTTAAACAAGACTCTAACAAGGGTCTTGAGTCTATACTGACCCCGAGGAGATGTCATTGAAATTACTTCTATATTGCTTGAGCCAGGTATTTTTGCAAGATATTCTCAAGATCAATTACTCCCATTCCAGATTCCAAGAAGCCAAAGAAACTATGATTTATTAGGCACTGGCAACCTTTAATATATTGCATAACCCAAATGAAACATTTGGCACTGCGATCACCCAAATCAGAATTTTTTTTTTTGGCCACTCCAGGGGCATGTGGGATCTTAGTTCCCTGACCAGGGATTGAACCCATGCCCCTTGCAGTGGAAGTGAAGAGTCTTTTTTTTTTTTTTTCACATATTTTATAATCTTTCAAAAAATTTTTTTAACATCTTTATTGGAGTATAATTGCTTTACAATGGTGTGTTAGTTTCTGCTTTACAACAAAATGAATCAGTTATACATATACATATGTTCCCATATCTCTTCCCTCTTGCATCTCCCTCCCTCCCACCCTCCCTATCCCACCCCTCCAGGCGGTCACAAAGCACCGAGTTGATCTCCCTGTGCTATGCGGCTGCTTCCCACTAGCTATCCACCTTACGTTTGGTAGTGTATATATGTCCATGACTCTCTCTCGCTTTGTCACAGCTTACCCTTCCCCCTCCCCATATCCTCAAGTCCATTCTCTAGTGGGTCTGTGTCTTTATTCCTGTCTTACCCCTATGTTCTTCTTGACATTTTCTTTTCTTAAATTCCATATATATGTGTTAGCATATGGTATTTGTCTTTCTCTTTCTGACTTACTTCACTCTGTATGACACAATCTAGGTCCATCCACCTCATCACAAAAGCTCAATTTCGTTTCTTTTTATGGCTGAGTAATATTCCATTGTATATATGTGCCATATCTTCTTTATCCATTCATCCAATGATGGACACTTAGGTTGCTTCCATGTCCTGGCTATTGTAAATAGAGCTGCAGTGAACATTGTGGAATGTGACTCTTTTTGAATTATGGTTTTCTCAGGGTATATGCCCAGTAGTGGGATTGCTGGGTCGTATGGTAGTTCTATTTGTAGTTTTTTAAGGAACCTCCATACTGTTTTCCATAGTGGCTGTATCAATTTACATTCCCACCAACAGTGCAAGAGGGTTACCTTTTCTCCACACCCTCTCCAGCATTTATTGCAGGCTATTTTAAAATGCCCTTTTCTTGGCACATGGCTCTAGTTACAAGTCAGGTACTCACCCCACCACCCACCCCCAGCAACATTATTATCATTTCATGTAAGTTATTCAAGGAACAAAGAATGAATTACAGTATCACAATCTATTTAAGGGATTTCTACTTTGAGTTAGCTCTCCAAAGGTTAGCCACAAGAGCTTCTAACTACAGGAGAGGCTGAAAACTAGGCTGCCACGTCTACAAAATGTCTCATGCTTGGTTATCTTGTAGAGGAGTTGTGGAAAAGGAAATTGGAGGGATATGGGACTTGCTTAAATTACCCCCACAACTATCTGTAGTGAAGTTACTGGAGCTTCAGGGACTGATGAGCTGAAAATCTTAGTCCTATAAAACTGTGAAGGGATTATACCTGAGGGGAATTCTGGTAAGGCTTAAAAATAGGCTTCCAGAGCAAAAAGGTACCTGGAGAAGTTTATCTTCCACTCCCACAAGCACAGGAAGGATGAATTTTAGATGGTTTTGAATCATCTACAATAAAGGAAATTCCATAAACTCTCTTAGCAACCAACAACTGTGGCAAACAAGTTTCTATATCATGTTCTAAGAGAAGCCCAATCATTCATTTTCCTCTTAAAATTAAGGAATTTCCCAAATGTCACATAGGGGTTCCTTTCAGTCTTGTGATTCCATGGATTCTAGCACTTATAAATCTTGACAAAACCCCTGAGGTCAGGTCTATGAGTAGTTTTCAGCTGTGCCGGCAATTTCCTTATTCTCTATTCCTTACATCCTCAGAAAAGGGGAAAAATTGAGTCAGAGAATCAGTGGGAAAAAATGTCTAGAAGAAGCATTGCTGGATAAAATATTTGGTATATACTTATACTAAAAAATTATTCATTGTTTATCTAAAATTCAAATTTAACCAGGTGTCCTGTATTTTTGTTAAACTTGGCAACTCCACTCTAGAATGAACAGACCCTGATCCTAACTAGAACTGCAGAATCTTAGCACTGGTAGGGAATTTAGAATTACTCCAACTTAAGTTCCACTCAGTAATAATATTAACAATATGACCTTTACTTGAGTACTTCTAGAAATGGAAGTTTCACTACCTTCTAGGCTAAACCATCAGATTTTCAGTTACTGAAAATTTATAGCATGTCCCAACTTTCATGGTGGCTCTTTTGGGGTAACTTTTTCTACTTGTTCTAAATATGCTATGTGGAGGTAAGAGGTTCTATGTTTCAACCACTTCCTACTTATTGGAGAAGATGGAATTCAAATAAAACCATGGTGTTCTGACTTCTTGCTTCATGTGTTAACATCATTACATCTATACATAGCTAGGATCCTGTCCAACTTTTCTTATTACAGATAAATTCCCTGCTTCTTTTTTTTTTTTTTTTTTTTGTGGTACGCGGGCCTCTCACTGTTGTGGCCTCTCCCGTTGCGGAGCACAGGCTCCGGATGCGCAGGCTCAGCGGCCATGGCTCATGGGCCCAGCTGCTCCGCGGCATGTGGGATCTTCCCGGAACGGGGCACGAACCCATGTCCCCTGCATCGGCAGGCGGACTCTCAACCACTGCGCCACCAGGGAAGCCCCCTGCTTCTTATATTTAGCACTCTTCTCAAATTGTAGCTCATTCTGAGCTCTGTTTGCTATTCCTTCATCATGCTGTGTGGTTAATTGATGCTCTTTTCATCATTTCTCTGGATCTTTACAAAAAAGCTGAGCTCAATTAGTGTTCCCTGTCCAATTACCATGCTTCTGACTTCTCCAACAAATATTTTATTTCATTAGAGTCAATATTTTTAAGATTCTCATCTGTCTTGAGCCAATGTTCCTTTAAGAGTCTCAGACCATGAAATCGTATCTTTACATTTTCTTCCACTTCCTCCCCCACCCTAAATATGTTTAGCACTTATAAATATAGTACATATCTTTATTCTCAGGTAACTCGGACACTTTCTTTCCACTTTCTTTCTTTTCCCAGTGCTTTCATATCACAACTGTTCTTGCTCTTTGGCCAAAAATTAAACTTAATTTACTTGACTGCTTTTTCTACTTTCCAATATATAAAGCTGTCCACAAAGAAAGTCAAATATTCATTATACTTTACACCCTCCTCATTTAAAAAAAATCAGAATGAGACTTTCTAAAGCAATCTTGCCTTTGTGCTACCTTTGAGGTCTCTGTTAGGAAAATATCAATATACTCCTTCCAAAAAACCTCAAAATGCTACATGTTAATTAAAGAATATATTCCAAAAACTACGTGTGTGTAAGACTATGTTACAGGTTTTAAAGTTCTTTCACACCCATTATCTTATTTCATCTTCATTATAATCCTGCAATATAAATATATCAAGAATTTTTGTTCCTTTTTCACAGATGGGACTACTAAAAGTAAGAATGGTAAAATTGAAGGTTACATGGCCAACAAATGGGAGATACAGGGGCTAAACCCAGATTTCTTAAGACTTCAAATCTTACAATGGAATATTACTCAGCCATAAAAAAGAATGAAATAATGCCATTTGCAGCAACATGGATGGATCTAGAGATTATCATACTAAGTGAAGTAAATCAGACAAAGACAAATATCGTATGATTTAGTTTATATGCGGAATCTAAAAAAATAATACAAATGAACTTATTTACAAAACAGAAATAGACTTACAGACATAGAAAACAAACTTATGGTTACCAAAGGGGAAGGGGGGATAAATTAGAAGTTTGGGATTAAAATATACACACTACTATACACAAAATAGATGATAACCAACAAGGACCTTCTGTATAGCACAGGAAACTACACTCAATATCTTGTAATAACCTGCAATGGAAGAGAATGCAAAAAAAGAATATACATATATATAAATATGTATAACTGAATTACTTTGGTGTACATCTGAAACTAACACATTGTAAATCAACTACATTTCAGTAAAATTTTTTTTAAAAAATTTAAAAAAAAGACTTCAAATATGTTTTAATGAGGTCTTTTTTGTTTCCTTCTCCTTTTTGTTTGGTTTGGTTCTCTTCATTTATCTTCATGCAATGTCTTCCTTTCCCCTCATATTTTCAGCCACTTTGTGGATTTTCATAGGTAAATGAGATCTTTGACATGTTTTACTCTTTTCCGCTTCTATCTGATGTTGTTTTAAAAAAAATAAAATAAAAAGAATACCCTTCCATGTCTTCAGGTAACCTTTAAATATCTGAAGGAATGGAAAGATACAAGCTCTTTACCAGATGTCTTGAATACCTTTATAATTTGATCACCTGGGGTCCAGGTCTTTTTCTTCCTCTTCCTTTTTCTTCCTAACTCTTGGCAGAGCATGTATGCTTAATCAATATGGACAGGCATGCACACGTGTGCACACGTACACATATACACACATGCACACACACATCTCAGATGCACTGGCTGTGCCTTTGTAATTTACCTCATAAGAAATGCTTGTCTGGTTCAAATTCAATCTTCTTGTCATTGTGCATTCATCTTATCTCTTTGCTGCTGTTCTATGTTACATGGATTCATGCTGGCCCTTAATGTACTGCCCTAATTATGCCCTTGCAATCTTCCTCCTTTTATTCATCTCTATGGTAACAGGTAACAAGGTATCTATATCTTGATACCCCATTTTAATATTTCATGTTCTAATGAAACAGTCAAATGACAAGAAGCATGGCTTAGGGCCTCTAAATGGAAAAATAAGATCACAATGCTAATGACTGACTTTCCATATCATGAAAATTAAAACATAATATAAAAGGAATGGTTACATAAATATTTTCCATAAAATGCTTATATAAGTATTTTCAGGTAACCTTTATGAGTTAGTTCTGTTCTTGTTTTTTTTGTTCTTTTTAATAAATGTGGACCTAAACTGTATGACTTCCCTATTTTTAGTATTGAATCAGAATAGCATTGTTTAATTATTATAATAAATATTTATATGAGTTAGAGTCATTTGTAATGACTATAACAAATACACTCCATAATATAGTATGAGTGAAACATATTAGAAATTTATTTCTTTCTCACTTAAAAGCATTAGACAGGTAAACAGTAGGACTGACCTCCCATGGAAAAATGCAGTCTCAATTCCAGGCTGCTGAAAGGGGCAATAAGCAGGGAGGCACCTACATGAGATGTTTTATTTCATTTTCAAGCCTGTAAGTGGCATGTTTTACTTTTGCTCCCATTCCACTTTCTGGCACTGTCACATGGCCATGCCTATTCACAAGAAAGTTTGGCAAATGCTACCAGTGTGACTAGGAAAAAGATTAAAACATGGATTTTGGTCAGCAACCAGCAATGTCTATAACAATATCATTAGCTGCATCTGAATTCTGAGGTCAATTTGATGATACCTCTTTAGTCGTATGACAAACTTTTTTTTTCTTTTAATATATTTATTGGAGTATAATTGCTTTACAATGGTGTGTTACTTTCTGCTGTATAACAAAGTGAGTCAGCTATACATATACATATATCCCCATATCCCCTCACTCTTGCGTCTCCCTCCCACTCTCCCTATCCCAACCCTCTAGGTGGGCACAAAGCACAGAGCTGATCTCCCTGTGCTATGCGGCTGCTTCCCACTAGCTATCAGTTTTACATTTGGTAGTGTATATATGTCCATGCCACTCTCTCACTTCATACCAGCTTACCCTTCCCCCTCCCCGTGTCCTCAAGTCCATTCTCTATGTCTGCATCTTTATTCCTGTCCTGCCCCTAGGTTCTTCAGAACCAAATACTTATTTGCCTAATTATTGGTCTGTCATCGGATACCAAACTTGTAGCACTGCAGATTTCAGAAGCAGACTTCCATTTTGTTTTCTGTAGTTCACCAGAGAAGTTGCCTTGTGCAAAGTAATATATCATCTGATTTCCTTTAGGTGGATCAACCTGGGAAAAGTGATCTGTAATACACCTATTTAAGTGTATCCTTCCTGGATGTAATCATCTTCCTACTGAAAACTTACTACTAAAAATGCATAGTTGATTTGAGTGCAAACTATAGAATATTTATAAAATAAAATGTTTCATTTAGGAAATGAACTAAGCCTACAGTTATTTTTTAATAAAAGCACCTTAGAAAAGCTTCCTTCTTTAAAGACATATATATGTAAAGTAAGAGTTACAACTCATAATAATGAATGATGATATGTTATAAGGTTGTCGGTAATGAATGATTTCAAAGATTATATTGCATTGTCATTTTTTATGGCTGTGTACTACTGATGAGTTGACTGTCATTTGACACTTTTGTTGAAGAGACATCAGCATTAGTTATGAGTTCCTAATGTAGTTATATTTGAGATGTTAGGGAATTTGTATGTGTTGGTAAAAAAAAATGCTAGCAATCCTATCATTGTTTTATTTGTTAATATATAGATGTGGTTTAAAAAAATGTCATTCAGAGGCATACAAATTATTCAGACAGTAAATAAAAGTTATCTCCAGTTGGGGTTGAAGTTAGACTCTTCTTTAAAATAATCAATAAATTATCAATTAATGTTGTAGAATAAGTATGAACAAATTTATGTCTATTAACTTCACACTGCATTGACTCTATTTAGATAGAAATCATGATAGTTATATTATGGCCTGTAATGTGATCATTAACTATCCTATTTGTTAATAATTCTAATATATCTTTTCCCTATTTATATTGTACCTTTTGTGCATCTTAGATCTGTCTTCCCCATACCTTTCCTTGGTGCTAACCAAGAAAATTCCAGAGCTTAACCTTGGAAATTAAAGACAGCCCTGACTCTAGTAAACGAAATCTCAGCAAATTAAGGACATGTTCTGCCTTCACCTACAACTGCAGAAATGCAGATTCAATTCTGCTCAAATAGTGAATTAAAAACTTAAAAATTTTACTTTCTTGTTCAGGTGGGAGGAAATATACAATCCTTCTATTTTCTATTGTTAAAGCTGTCCTTGGAAGTGTTATTTCAACAAAGAGTATTTGTGATATCAGGACTTCTAAGAATGTTGCAATGCCCTGTGAAAGTAAGTTTTAACCTCTAAAATGTCTGTAATACAGATTAGTTGTCTTAGTAGATAACACTTTGTTTCCCTGGTAATAGTTAAATTGCCATTTCTACTTTGGAAAGGTACCAAATAAATACTTGTAAGATTTGTCAAACTACAAGATCAGTGACACTGTCCCATTCTGTCTCATGCATGGGAGTAAAGTGAGACTTGTGACTGTTAGATTTTTAATATAAATAAAAAGTCTGAGAGTCTATCAAAATAAAAACTTGATGACATTAGGAGAAACAGATATGTAGATCCCCTTATATCCTCCATGAATGTTGACTCCCTCAGTCAGTCCACTGGACAACAAAATACATATATAATATATACAGTGAATACAAGACTGGGATTACATCCTGTAATTGCAATAGCAAGTAAAATTGCTGTATCCATGAATATATGTGAAGGAAACAAATTGTAGCTTGTTATTCAATGCCCTTAATGATATAGCCAAACCTTAACTCTTATTCTCTCTTTAGGCATCATGCATATTAGATTTCTTTGCCATTGTTAATACACATTTCATCTTCTCTGGCCTCCAGTTATTTGCTTAGCTTGTTCCCTTGCCTAGACGCTCTTTCTTTTCTTCTAAATCTTCTATACTTTTTTTTTTTTTAATTTAAAAAAAATTTTTTTTGCGGTACGCGGGCCTCTCACTGTTGTGGCCTCTCTCGTTGCAGAGCACGGGCTCCGGACGCACAGGCTCAGCGGCCATGGCTCACGGGCCTAGCCGCTCCGCGGCACGTGGGATCTTCCCGGACCAGGGCACGAACCTGTGTCCCCTGCATCGGCAGGTGGACTCTCAACCACTGCGCCACCAGGGAAGACCTAAATCTTCTATACTTTAATGGACATCTAAAATGCCGCCGTTTTTCAAAATATTCCACCCGTCTTTAAACCTAAACTGAAGTAATCATGTTCTTCTCTGAATTCTCACAGTATGTTATTAAAAACTTTTAAAATTATTTACTCTGTATTATAATTATTTAAATAGTTATCCTATCTGTTATTATACTGTAATCACCTTAAAATCATGATTGGTGTCTGAATCTTTTTTAATCCTCTACAAAATACCTTGTACATAGCAGAAACACAAATCAAATGTTGAAAATATTATTTAATTTCAAAAAATATTTAATTTAAAAATAATATCTTGTTTGCATTAGGATGATTTTCCACAACCAGAAAAAAACAGTCTAGTGCATAATAATAAAAAATTCAGGGGCTTCCCTGGTGGTGCAGTGGTTGAGAGTCCGCCTGCCGATGCAGGGGACACGGGTTCGTGCCCCGGTCCGGGAGGATCCCACATGCCGCGGAGTGGCTGGGACCGTGAGCCATGGACGCTGAGCCTGCGCGTCCAGAGCCTGTGCTCCGCAATGGGAGAGGTCACATCAGTGCGAGGCCCGCGTACCACAAAAGAAAAGAAGAAAAAGAATTCATAAAATAGCATAGTATTCACTTGCAGCAGAATACTACATATCTCACTGATTCGTTTTCACCGTAACCCTGGCTATGTGTGGACTAGAAGTGGACCTACATGAGAGGCATCTAGCTAGTGAGTATTTGCTATACTCTCTCAATTTACTTATTTATTTATTTATTTTTAATTTTTTTATTTTTAAGGGAGGTTAGATTCAGGATTTTGCTTCACTTTGCCTTTTAGATTTAGTGTGTGGAGAGAGTGATTCAACCTTACCTCAGTATTTTCAGGCAACAGCTCATAAGTGGGAAGTTAAAATAAGAGACAGACAAGAAGAAAGGGGATAGAGGGGAAGCAAGTGAATTTTAAACCTCAAATATACAGATTAAGTGCTTAACTGATAACATACCATCGTTCTTTGCTAGAGTCTATTTGTGTATGGAAGGAAGAGAGAAAAAGGAAGAATCAGAAAGAAGCTAACACATTAGATATTGACAAGAGCCAGGCATTCTGCTAAGTGATATACATGAATTATTTCATTCTATTCTAACAACAGGTAGAATCCTATTCCCCCTTCTTATTGATGAACAGGCTGAAGCTCTGGGGATTTAAGTACAGCTACAAGGTCAACAGACAAGCCAGGTGAAAAGTTCATCCCATCAGTTCTTCAAGTTTATGACCTCTCCACTATAACATGCTGAATAAACTCAGGTACGATCTGAATACTGACACTTTCACTGTCACTGTGCTTTTTAAAAAATTTTTTCTTCTCCCTATCATTCTTTAATTGGGCAACTTTAATTCACTAACTACGGGCTCTAAACATTCTGAATAATTACATAATCAAGGCATAATCCTAGGTCACAGAGTAAAGAGGACTTTCTGAAATACTTTCCCCTCTTGAGGAAACATGATGAAGTTAAAGCAAAAATAGCACAAAGAGGCTTGAGTCTGGTTGCAGAGTCAGGCTCAATAAAATTTAAAGAAAACCAGAAGATGGGGAAAACTGGGGCAGTTGAAAGAAGGCCAGACACTCTAATCATCTCAGTAGCTTAGAGTTTTGGTACTGAGAAGAGCTGGAAGTTCACCCTATTGAGACCCTCTTCAAACACGTTTTCTCCCTTGACTTCAAAACTTGCTTTGTACATGGGATGTCTGAATAACTCTTTGAACCTATGCATTTCTCAGCAGAACATAGAAAAAGAACTGATTAGAAATTTAAATTTCAGAAACATTCAAAATTGCAAAAGATAGATTTATTCCCAAAATATTGTGCCGTGGCTTCTTATTATGCCCCTTACAAATGGTAACTGCACTGGCATCCATGCCAGAATGGACAGTTTGAAAACATCCAGAATGGTTGTACAAGTGAGAATGAGTAACGAGAAAAATTATGTCAATTCTCAATTATTCAATTCTCCTGTATGTACTCAGTAACCTTTATTGAATTTACTGTCTTATTAATCCTGATTTTAACGTAGGAAGTATCAGCTTGTTGGGGTTTTTTTGTTCTTTTTTTTTTTTTTTTTTATCGGAGGCCCACTCTGTTCCGTGTATTGCAATGAACTCTGAAAAGAATACATGAGCATAAAAGACAAACTCCTAGACTTTAAGCATCATTCAATATAATGGAAAAACAAATAAGTGCACAAAAATGCGCTCAATACTATGAACAGTGCTCTTAGACATGGCATACACATGTGTATGCACACTTCTGTATGAAGTGCACCACAGATGGCTTATCTGTCTTATCTGTGCCATAAACATGGAGCCTCTATTCTGTGATATTTCAGATATTCCAATGTTGCAGAAAGCTCCCACTTTGCTTTAACTACTCATTTGGCTGTCTTTCTTCCCCCAAACACTGTAAGCTTCAAAAATGAAGTGGCCATTATTTCTACCTATTAATATATATGTGGTGCTTTATATAAGTGCTAAATAACTATTTTTTTAATGAATGACTGAATAAATGAATACAATGTTTTCAGAGTCACTTTGACATGTTTACAATCACTTCAAATTTTGCCCTTTTTAAAACAAAGTATTTTCTTTCATAGCATGTTAGCTTCTCTGGGCTGACAAGTAATAGAGTTCCTCGTATAACAGGGATTATTAAATGAGTACTTCTCACAGAAAAAATTGCAAAATGAGGGCAAATTTGATTTGGAGAACTTCTTGATTCACCTTTCCATCAAAACCCCCTTTTCTGGTACCATTTCAGGATCACATCTCATTCATTCTTTCTACATATGGAATTAAGTAATTAATAACAATAATAATTAAAGCTCCCATGCTAAGGGCTGAAAGCAGAAGAGCAACTAATACCTCACTCTCAGGAATCTTACAGTCCACAGGTAAAGAAATCAATAAAAGCAACAAATAAAAATTACAAACCATGATTAAATGCTAAAGCAAAGCAGAGTAGTGACAGGAAATCCTGATCTAGTCCCAGATAGAAACTAGGAGATCAGGACGAAATCCCAGACCTTTCAACTAACTGTCTTCATTTCAAAAGGTAACTGTACCATTTCTTCAAGGTTGATTGCTAGGTATACAGATTAAAATAACTCTCTAATCTGATGACTTGCTTTTTACTTACACAGAACAGTAAGTTAGGCAGTGCATCTCAAAAAACAGTCCAATCTAAGGTAAAAGTTTAAAATTTATATACAATAGCCCATCACAGAAAGCCAACCAGAATTACTACAGTTGAAGACTAGGAACCTAATTTTAACAGGTTCATCAATTAAGTTTTCTGCATACTGAAATTAGATCCACTACCTTATGCTGACTTTGCTTACTTAAAAACTACATCTGAGTTTCATACCTGGTTGTTTTTGTTGAAGCTCTTCTGCTCTGAACGCAACTCAAATATGAACTTTTAATTATTTTTTTAACAAGGTGTCATAAATTCAACAGGAAAATATGAGGTAAAAGCCATGAGAGGCACTTTGAAAACTGCACCAGAGAGAATTCAGTCACTCTTATCAAAGAAAATAATATTAGATAGCATAGTTAATTCCTACTGACAGAAACTACTTTTCCAGAAGAAAATATGAACTCTATTTGGCAGCAACATTCTTTGAAGTTTTCAGTGAATCCTTAAGTATTTTTGACTCTATGTGTTACAGCCTGTGTGTAAATGGACACATATTAACACACAACATAATAAGCAAAGAAGGGTGATCACACACAGCAGTTTTTTAGCAATACAAGGACTGGATTTGGAATATGCAGACCTGGTGGTTGCTCTACCATTTACTATTTTATATTAAACAGATCATTTAATCCCTCTGAGCATCATATTCTCTAATCTTAGATATGTGAACAATAGTACTTATACCATACTTGCAGAAAAGAGAATCAAATTGAATGAACATAAGCAGTATAAACTCTGAAGTGTTATTCAAATGTAGAAGTTGAATAATAATCACTGTCACAAATATTTATTATCCATGTCAAATACTTGGGATTATAATGGAATATGGAGGAATCTCTGTTGATTAACCATATTATATTATAAACTAAGCCTAGGAAACAAAAATCATGAAGTATGTCTCTATTATATTACCAAAATAGCTGTCAAGTGTTTAATATACTTTAAGAACTCAGTTTATTCAATTGTTTTTAACAGAAAATATGGGAGCTTCTATTTCTCAAGAATGACCACTAACATGAACTAGATCCCTTCCACAAAACCAACATGGGATATGCTTCAAAAGTGAGAAGGAATGACTAAAAGAGTCCAGAATACAGCATAAAAAACTACAAGAAACCCCTGGGGAGACAAAAGATACATAAAGGAGGTACAGGTGGGGAAAGGGCTATGGGGTATAGGATAGGGAGAAATGTCTACTTATGCATTATTTTTCTTCCTCATGATGAATTTTTTGCCCAACCATTGTCACAGGCAGGAAAAGAGCAGCACTGTGACAAACTGGCACAAAAATAGAAAATATAAACAAAATGAAATTTTATTAAAAGAAACGCCTTCCCTTACCAAAACATTAAAAAATCCTAGATGTTTTCAACAATCACAGTGTTTTTAAAAAAACAGATGATATCTATGTCATATAAATTACTACAGAAAAACTGAAATGATGCTACCAACTTATTTTATGGGCCTAGTAAAATCCAGACTCTAAAACTGGATAAGGAGAGTGTTCATGAAGGCAAATATAAATTATTAGATAACAGTACACTAATATATTAAAAAATAATAGCTCAGTGATAAAAAAAACTACAAAGTGCCTCACTCCTACCTTTACATAACAAAAACTAGACAAAAAGCAAAATAACAATTTTCTTTAACCCACCAGAGAACTGAGATCTCAATACAAACAGAAACAGGCATACCTCAAAGATATTGCTGGTTCGGTTCCAGACCACCACAATAAAATAAATAATGCAGTAAAGCAAGTCACATGAATTTTTTGGTTTCCTACTGCACATAAAAGTTATGTTCATACTACACTGTAGTCTATTAAGTGTGCAATAGCATTATGTCTAAAAAACCAATGTAGGGACTTCCCTGGTAGTCCATTGATAAAGAATCTGCCTTCCAATGCAGGGGACATGGGTTCGATCCCTGGTTGGGAAACTAAGATCCCACATACTGCAGGGCAACTAAGCTGGTGCACCACAACTACTGAGCTCACGTGCCTCAATGAGAGAGCCCACATGCTGCAAACTACAGAGCCCACATGCCCTGGTGCCCATGCACAACACCTAGAGAGAGAAAACCTGCACGCCACAACTAGAGAGAAGCCCGTGTGCCACAACAAAAGATCCCGCATGCTGCAACTAAGAACTGACACAGCCAAAAAAAATAAAGAAAATAAATAAATAAAAACCAGTGTACATACCTTAATTTAAAAATATTTTATTACTAAAATATACTAACCAAAATTTGACAATGCAAGTTTGCCACAAATCTTCAATTTGTTAAAAACAAACAAAAAAATGCAATATCTCCAAAGTATAGTAAATGAAGTATGCCTGTAATAAATACTTCAATAAACTGAAGTATGCCCATAACCCAAAATCTGGAGTAAAACAGGTGGCTACAGGGAGAAAAAAAGGCCATCATTTGCTTACCTGGTACAGATATTACCATATGCCACTTAAGCTAGTAAGAAGATTCAGCTAGAAATACTTAACAAATTTTTAAAGGTTATGTGTGGGTCACTGTTCTAGTGTGAAGTCCCTGATGCCTATAGGCATGGGGTGTTCCAAGCTTTCATAGGTTTTTCCTCCAGGAAACTCACCTGTTAACTGGGAAAATCCTAAAAGAATTTTTACCATGGTGCTGGCTGGAGGAGAACTGCATTTTGCTTTCAAAATTCTATCCAGACATATCACCATTGCTTCTCCTATAGAACAAAAGCCTTAATTTGCTGGGGGAAGATTAAAACAACAACAGAGAAAACAAAATAAAAAACCAAATAATCCCTCAAAAAACAAAAAATCTGTAGCCTGAGTGAACTGGTGGAAAGTCACTACAGCTGAAGGAGAGAACAGCAGCCAACACCAAAACTCCATCACATGCCTTATATCTCTTCAGGAACAAAAGCCTTAATATATAAGGGGAAGTGCAATAAAACTAAAGCCTCAGGCACTGGTGGAAAGACACTGAAGCTGGGGAAGGGCAACAGGAAAAAAAAAAGCTCTATCTCTGGGGTCTGGGGTGAGACAAAAAATACGTGCTATCTCCAGGATTACAACTGTAGAAGGGGCAAGAAGAACTGTGAAGACATGCCAGCCTATAGCAGGCTTAATTAAAACATGACAAAATCATCAGTTCCCCTAATCCTCACCACCATGCTAATAAGTATAGAGTAAAATAACACTGGAATACAGCACAACTCTTGACTAGATTAACACAAACTCCATACTACAGGCTTAGCAGAAGGAAGGGTGTGTTGATTTCTATACATACAAAAAAATCCAAAAAACAAACCAAACAAAAAACAACATCAAAGAAGCTTATTTCAGAATCTACTGTCCTTTATAGCATATATTTGTCGTTGTCTTCAACAACGACAAAAATCACAAGACGTGTGAAAAGGCAAAGGAAGAAAAAAAAAGTTTAAGAAATAAAACAATCATCAGAATAAGATCCAAATCAGATATGACACAGATGGGACTATCAAACAAGAAATTGAAAATGATTGTAATTAATGTGTTAAAGACTATAATGGAAAATATAGAAAAATGCAAGGATAATAGGTAATTTGAGTAGAAAGATGGAAATTATAAGAAAGAAACAAATGGAAATGCAAAAAATGAGACATATAGCGAAAGAAAGAAAAGAAAGAAAGAAAGAAAGAAAGAAAAAAGAAAGAAGAAGGAGAGAAAGAAGGAAAGAGAGAGAGAGAAAGGAAAGGGAAAGAAAAAAGTTAGTTTAGTTAGGAAGGAAGGAAGGAAGCCAGGCTTTGCCTGATGTATAAGTAGACTTTAAACAGCCAAAGAATCTGTGAGAGGTGAAAGATAGGTCAGTAGAAATTACCTTAACTTAAGGCAAAACGAAAAAAGAGTAACAGTACAAAACAAATCAAAAACCTACCACAACAGAACTGAGCTGTGACATAAGAGCTGTTAACAATATCAAACATATTAACATATGTGTAACTGGAATATCTAAAGTGAGAATAAGGTAAAAAAAAGGAAGAAAATGGCTGAGAAATTTCAAAAATTAGTGAAACACACCAAATTACAGATCCAAAAACCTTGAAGGACACCTAATAAGAAAAATACAAGAACATGTATTTATTTCAAACTGCTAAAACAAAAGATAAAGAGAAAATCTTAAAGAAAGCCAGAGAAATAAAATATATTACAGAGGAACATGGACAAGAATTACAGCAGACTTCCCATCAGAAACCAGACAGGCTAGAAGACAAGAGAGTGATATCTTTAAAGTGTTAAGAGAAAACAAAACAAACAGAGAAAAACTTGCTAACATAGAATTCTATAACAAAAATATCCTTCAAAAAGGAAAGTGGGGAGGAGAGACTTTTTCAATCTAACAAAAATTGATATTCATTACCAGCAGATATCTATAAGAAATGTTAAAGAAAGTTCTTAAAGTAGAAGAAATATGATAGGGCTCATAAACTTGGATTTACACAAAGACATGAAGAGCACTGGAAATGGAATAATGGTAAAATTTTATCATATTTTTATTTGCTTTAAAAACACTTTAAATCAACAAGTGTAACAATACAGCTTGTATTTAATAACATATGTACAAGTGAAATGTTTGATAAAAGTAGATCAAGGGATGGAAGAGAGGAGCTGGAAATATACTATTATAAAGTACTCACATTACATGTGAAGTGGCATACTGTATTTGAAGGTAGGCATAAATTATTTTGAAATGTATATTGTAAAAACTAGGACTAAAGAAATAAAGAAGAAAAGAAAGAAAGAGGGAAGGAGAGAGGGAGAAAGGAGAAGGAGAAGAAATAATTATAATTAAGAGGCAAAAAGAAACAAAGAACAAATGTAATGAGTAGAAAACAGCTAGCATGATGGTAGATTTTAATGCAATCATATGGAAAATCACTTGAAATATGAGTGGTCAAAACAAACCAGTTAAATGACAGAACTTATCAGATTGGATAAAAGAGCAAGACCCAACTGTATGTTGTCTACAAGAAAGCCACTTTAAATATAAAGTCTTAGGTAGGATAAAACTAAAAGGATGCAGAGATGCATACCATGAAAACAGAAATTAAAAGAAAGCTGTTGTAGTCTTATTAGTTTTATACAAAGTAGCCTTAGAACAAGAAAGGTTATCTGGTATAAAGAGGGACAATACATAATTATAAAGCAGTCAATTCTATGAGAAGGTAAAAGAATTTTAAATGTGCATGAACCTAACAAAAGAACTTCAAAATAGATTAATTGACCATAAGTGAGTGGGTTTATTTCTGGGCTTTTTATCCTGTTCCATTGATCTATATGTCTGTTTTTGTGCCAGTACCGTACTGTTTTGATTACTGTAGCTTTCTAGTACAGTCTGAAGTCAGGGAGTCTGATTCCTCCAGATCCATTCTTTTTTCTCAAGATTGTTCTGGCTATTCGGGGTCTTTTGTGTTTCCATACAAATTTTAAAATGTTTTGTTCTAGTTCTGTGAAAAAAATGCCTTTAGTAATTTGATATATACATATAACTGAATCACTTTGTTCTATACTTGAAACTAACATAACAGTGTAAATTAACTATACTTCAATTTTAAAAATGGTTTTCAAATGGGAGAGGAAAAAAAGAACTTCAAAATATATGAGTCAAAGACTGACAGATCTGAAAGGAAAAAATTACAAATCCACAATAATAGCTAAAACTTCAGCATTCTTCTCTCAGTAACTGATAGAAAAATTAAGCAAGTAATCATTAAGTATGTAAACAACTTAAATAGCACTATGAACCACCTTGCCCTAATTGACATTCATAAATCAATCCACCCAACAATAGCAGAATATATATTTTTCTCAAGTGTACATGAAACTTTCAAAGAAATATACCATATCCTGGGCCATATATTAAACTTTAACAAATTTAAAAGAATAGAAATAAAGCAAAGGACATTTTTAGACCATAAGGGAATTAAACTTAAACTAAATAACAGAAAGATATCTGGAAAATCCCCAAATATTTGGAAATTAAACAACACATTTCTAAATAACACATGAACCAAGAAGGAATTGTCAAGGGAAGTTTTTTAAATGACAGGCTAAAACATAATTAAAATACAACATATAGAAATATGTGTATGCAGCAAGTGCTGTGATTAAAGGGAAATACATAGAATTAAATGCTTATATTAAAAAATATGTAAAATCAGCAACCTAAGCTTTCAGTTTAAAACACTAAAGAAAGAGGAGCAAATTAAATGCAAAAACCAGCAGAAGATTAAGGAATGTATAAAGATCAGAGTAGAAATCAATGAAATTAAAGCAGAAAACAATAGATAAAAATCAAAGAACCAAACACAGGTTCTTTGGAAAATTAGTAAAATCAACAAATCTATATAGCAAGACTGACAAATAAGAAAAGACAGAAGACACAAACTACCAATATCAGGGATGAAAGAAGGGGCATCACGACTGATAACACAGGCATCCAAAAGACAAGAAGGAAACTCTAGAAAACAGATAACCTGATTAATCCTATATCTATTTTTTAAAAAAGAAATTTATAGGGAAAAAAAATCTTCCTAAAATAAAACTTTACACCCAGGAAGTTCCACTTGTACACTCTACCAAACATTTAAGGATGAAATAGTAGCAATTCTACACAATCTTTTCCAGAAAATAAAAGGAAACACTTTCTAATTCAATCTATAAGGCCAGCATTATCCAAAACAAGATAAAGATATTTCAAGAAAATGAAATCATACTCCAATATCCCTCATAAACATAGATGCAAATATGATCAACAAAATTAGTAAATCAAATCAAGCAATATATATATTGTGTTCCTTCTATGAATTCAAGGCTGATTCAATTCTCAAATATGAATCACTGCAGTTTACCATCTTAAGTAAAAATATATGATCATCTCAGTAGATACCAAAAAGCAATCAACCAAATTCAATATCCATCCTTGATAAAAGTGAACAAAACTTTTAGCAAACCAGAAATAGAAGGAGACTTCCTTAATTAAATGAAAAATATATGAAAAACTGGCAGTTAACATAATACAAAATAATGAGAGACTGAATTTTTTCTCCCTAAAGTCAGAAAAAAGACAAATATCTTCCCTTACCAAGCTTATTCCTTATTTTACTGGAAGCCCTAGCAAGTGCAATAAGACAGGAAAAAGAGATAAAAGGCATACAGATTGAAAAGGAGAAATAAAATTGCCTTGCTTTATAGATGACACAGATACCTATGGAGAAAACCTCAAAGAATCTAAAAAAAAAAAAAAAAAATTCTAGTACTATTAGGTGAGTTTAGCAAGGTTGCAGGGTAAATGCCAATAAACAAAAGTGAATCTAATATCTTTATGGCATCAATCAACAACTGAAATTTTAAAAAGAAAATCCCATTTGAAATAGCATCAAAAATATTTAAAGGTCTTCCCTGGTGGCGCAGTGATTGAGAGTCCACCTGCCGATGCAGGGGACACGGGTTCATGCCCCGGTCCGGGAAGATCCCACATGCCGCGGAGCGGCTGAGCCCATGAGCCATGGCCGCTGAGCCTGCGCATCTGGAGCCTGTGCTCCGCAACGGGAGAGGCCACAACAGTAACAGGCCCGTGTACCAAAAAAAAAAAAAAAAAATTACAAATAAATTAACCAAATACATATATGTTCTATGCATTAGTACAGTTTTCCAGAGTAACAGACCAGTTGTGTGTGTGTGTGTGTGTGTGTGTGTGTGTGTATGGAAGGCAATCTGCTTTAGTCAAAGTCTAATGATTTAAATGTTAATATCATCTAAAAAATACCTTCACAGTGAAATACAGACTGGTGTTGATTACGTACCTGTATACCATGGCACAGCCAAGTTTACATAAAATTAGCCATCACATTTCTATATTGAGGACTACACAACACTAATAAAATATATTAAAGAAGATCTAAATAAATGGAGAAAATATACCATGCAAGTGGCTTGATAGACTCAACAGATATGACAATAGATATAACTTCTAACAAAATTAATCTACAAATTGAATGCAATCGTAATCAAAAGCACAGCAAACATTTTGGTAGATTTTGCCAAGCTGATTCTAAAATTCACATGGAAAGACAAAGGAACTACACTAACCAAACAATCCTGAAAAAGAACAAGGTTAGAAGATTCACACTCCCCATTTCAAGACTTACTATAAAGCCAAAGCAATTATGACTGTGGTATTGGTGAAAGAACAGACATATGTTAGTGGAGTAGAATAGAAAGTCTAGAAATAGACCAAGATGAATACAATCAATAGATTTTTGCAAAGGCAAATTAATAAAAAGGGATAGTCTTTTCAACAATTATTGCTGGACCTGCTGGACATCCTTATTTTAAAAAAGTGAATCTCCACCTACAACTAATATCTTATTCAAAAATTAACTCGTAATAGATCACAGATGTAAATGCAAACTGTCAGACTAAAATTCCTCGAAAAAAACATGAAAAATAAAATACTATTTGTAAGATTTTGGGTTTGGTAATAAGTATTTTTATGACACCAAAAGTAACATACATAAAAGGAAAAATAAAACTTGCTAATTAGGACCTCATCAAAATTTAAAATTTAACTTTTGCAAAGGATACTGTTAATGAAAAGACAAGCTACAGACTGAAAGAAAATATTTGCAAATCACATAGTGGATTAAACATTTGTATGTATAATATATTAAGACCTTTTAAAATTCAATAATAGAGATATGGGGATATATGTATGGCTGATTCACTTTGTTACAAAGCAGAAACTAACACACCATTGTAAAGCAATTATACTCCAATAAAGATGTTAAAAAAAAAAAAACCTCAATAATAAGGGGAAAAGTCCACGATAACAAATCACTATTTTAAAAAGATGTAAAAGATATAAACAGACATTTCATCAAAGTATATATACAGGTGGTAAATAAGCATAGAAAAAGAGTCTCAACATCCTTAGGCATTAGGAAAAGAAATTTAAACTACAATGAGGTATTACTATATATCTATTAAGACGGCTAAAATTAAAACAAATGAACAAATCCTGACCGATCAAAATCTGCTGAAGATGTGAAGCAATAAGAACTCTCATTCATTGAGGGTGGGAATTCAAAATGATATAGCCAGCTTGGAAAATGGTTTGGCAGGTTCTCATAAAGTTAAACATATATTTACCATATGACCCCATAAGCATTAGACTAAATAAATAGAATATTACTAAGGAAATAAAAGATTTGAATGACTCTATTAATCAACCTGATCTAATTGACATTTATGGAACTCTCCACCCAATCATTTAAAAATAAATCATACATTGGACCATAAAACTAGTCACAGTAAATTTAAAGTGCTCATATCACAAAGATTACATTTCATGACTACAATACAGTTAACTTAAAAATTATAGAAAAACTAAGTAGCCCTATATATACTAGGGGAATTGCACTTGTAACTTAACAACTCCCCACAAAGACTACTGTAGGACAAACTGCTTTACTGATAATTTTACTGAACTTATAAAAAAGAAATAATACCAACCCTGCCAGAACAATTTTACAATGAGAGGAAGAAATACATCACAGCTCATTCTTTGAGTCCAGAATTACCCTGAAATCAAAACTAGACTAACATTATTAGAGAAAAAAAGCTACATAAAAGTCAACATTAAAACTTTAACAATATATTACAGTCAAATCTAGAAATATATAAAAAGGAAAATAAATCATATGTAAGTAGGTCAGAATCAGGGCTTTTGCATTTGAAAACCAACCAATGTAGTGCAAAATTATAAGGTAATAAAGTAGAAAAAATTATGTCAATAACTGAAGAAAAAGCTAATAGACTGGATGAGCCTCAGAATCTGAATATAAACTCTGCACATAAAATTCTTGATTAATTACTAAATAGCAGGCTCAGGTAAGAGCTGGGAGGCTTGACAAAAGAGGAAAAAGAAAAACGAAGAAAGATAAAGAGAGAAGAAGGAAGAAGAACAGGAGAGAAGAGGAGGAGGACAAAGAGGCAGTAACAGCAACTGGAAGCTGAAAAAAAGGATCAGCTGCTGAACACTGCAGGAGAAATAGATTTCAAAATTTGATTCCAAACAAGTTAATTTATAAGGACCTTTTCCTCTTTTTTTTTGGAAGAACAAAATCATCATCATCATCACTGAAAGAAAAAAGGAGTTTCTAAATTATTAAAGTATATTACTTACGATGTCTACTTTTCCACCAAAAATTATTAGGTAAGCAACAAAACAAGAATAAACATAAGAAACTGTGACCCCTATTCATGAAATAATCATTTAATAGAATCTGACTCTGAATGGCCACAGATGCTAGACATACCAGGCAAATAATTCAAGGAAGTTAATATAAATATGTTCAAAGAATTAAAGGGAGACATTAAAAACTTAAAGGAAAATATACTTCAATCTATGAACAGATATAGAATCTTAGCAGAGAAATAGAAACTATAAAAAAGAATGAAATGGAAATTCTGTGTCTGAAAAGTACAACTGAAATTTACTAAATGGGGTCAACACCAGTTGAAGAAGAAAGAATCAGTGAATTTGAAAATAGATCAATGGAATGAATAAAATTTGAACAACAGAGACAAAAAAAAATGTAGCAAATAAACAAAGGCTCAGAGACTCTGGGGTAACATCAAATGATTCAATGTACATTTCACTTGGAGTACCAGGAGAGTAGAGACAAAAAGTGAAAGAAAAATATTTCAAGAAATACGGGCTGTAATAATCTTCACAAACTTAGTATAAAGGAAAAAAAGAAAAAAGTAATATTAACTTACATATCCAAGAAGTTTAACAAACTCTCAGTGAGATAAACACAAAGAAAATCACACTCAGGTACTTCATAGTCAACTTCTGAAAGCTACAGATAAAGAGAAAACCCTAGAAGCAGGGGGAAATTTGATACATTACATAGATGTTGACAGTGATGCAATCAATGATGGGCTTTATATCACAAACAGTGGATGCCAGAAGACAACAGAATGGCATGTCCAAAGTACAAAAGGAAAAACAATTCAGCTAAGACCTAATCTATATCCAGTGAAACTACTCTTCCAAAATGAAGTTGAAATACACTTTTTAAAAAATGAGTTAGCAGCAGATCTTTACTAAAATAAATGCTAAAGGAAGTCTGGAGGATTGAAGAGAAATGAGACCAAATAGCAACTTGAATATATAGGAAGAAAAGTAAACTGTACATATACATATAGTTATGTATACATCCATCTCTGTGTATGCATATACACATATACATGTATACATGCGTATATATGTATGTATGTATATATATAAATTTTCTTTTAATTCTTTAAAAACATTATGTTGAGTATAAATAGAAGTGAAAGAGAGTGTTCACACTGCATGATCCCATTTATATGACATTCTAGAAGAAACAAAACTAATCTTTAGTGACAGAAAACAGATCATTAGTTGTCTAGGGCTGGGGATGAAAGGCAGAAATTGACTGCAAAGGGTCTTAAGGGAAGTTTTTGGTGTGATGGGAATTTTCTATATCTTCATTGTGATGCTGAGCACACAGATGCATATACTTATCAAAATTCTTCATACTGTACTCTCAGCATGGGTACATTTTACTGTATATAAATTATACCTTATTAAATTTGATTAAGAAATACATAAAGCAAAAACTACTGATTTGACAAAACATAAAGGATTTCTGTTCAATGAAGAATATAAGAAAAGTTATATATACTACCAAATGTAAAATAGACAGCTAGTGGGAAGCAGCCGCATAGCACAGGGAGATCAGCTCGGTGCTTTGTGACCACCTAGAGGGGTGGGATAGGGAGGGTGGGAGGGACACACAAGAGAGAGGAGATGTGGAGATATATGTATACATATAGCTGATGCACTTTGTTATACAGCAGAAACTAACACAAAAGTGTAAAGCAATTATAGTCCAATAAAGATGTAAAAATTTTTTTTCATTAAAGAAAAAATATATTAGAGACTAGGAGAGATGCTTGTAAACTACTGAGAATGAACTAAGGCTGCATATATGAAAAAGAGGCTCATCTTCACTACTAGGGTAATACAAATTTCAAAATACCAGTTTTCAAAGTGACAAAAATCAGGAAGTTGGATAGTAGAAATGTTAGAAAGTATAAGGGTGAAATTAAGCTGCCAGGTTTTGCTGTTAGGCCTGTAAATTGTTTCAGGAAAGCAATCAGGAAGTACTTAGTAAAATTACATGTACATGTGACCTACAAAATCCTCTTCTGGTAATACTGTCAATCATAGGAGATAAGATGAATAAAATGTGGTATATGCATGAGATGAAAATCAAGGTAACAATCAAAAATAAATTTAGATGCACAGTAGAATTAATAAATCACAAGAAAAAATAGTGTTGAGTAGAAAACCTATTAAACAGAATAAGATGATTAATAATAATTTATGTAAACTAAAACCACACGAACACATACATGTAGAATAAGCCTATATAATTTTAAAGGTTACATTCAACTCAAAGACTAATATGTGTATGAGTGGAGAGGAATGCCAGTGGAGATGAGGAATCAAGTAAAGGCAGTGATTATGAAAAAATAAAAGGAGAGAGGCCTTGCACAGATTGATATCAGAGAAGTAAAATTAATTTTCTGAATAAAGGAAAAAATGTATTTGTTACATTGATGCTTCTCAACACTTATGTAATGTTGTGTCCATATCCTTATATCTGAGCTATTACTCCTTTCTCAAGTGATAGCCTAAACTATGAAGACAACAGTAGTATTCTAAGCATGTGCTTTGGATTACTGTCTTTCTACATATCAAAGTGGATATAGCATTCTTTGGGGAACATCAAAGGATCATTTCATCACTTATTCCTCTCTAAAGAGAATATATTTATTTATCATGGTATGTGACATACTGCCAAGACTCATCTCATTTTACATTGAAAAATATGCCAAGAATTATGATTTAGTTTAGATGAACATTATGAAGTAACAGTACCCCTCATTTCACAACAATTATTTGGTGACTGGGAGTAAGTGTATCTTATGTTGTCTAAGAATAATCTACAAGTCCACTGGAGACCTATTTTCTACCTCAGCTTGTACCCACTTTTACTCTATTACAAAAATATTTGATATCTTTATTTCCATGTGCAATTTTTTCCAGGTAAAATTCTATTAATAATAGTTTTATTAAAGTATGTCATCATGAAGTTCTTTCTCTAGTGGAAGAGATAAGACATACAAGAATAACTGTAAGAAAAGCAATGTGTCATAAATGATACCCCTTCCTTTAAGGAATGAAGAAATTATTAAAGAGGAGGATCAGAGAAGTTTGTGGAAGAAATATCATTTAAGTTGGACCTTGATGTAATGGAGAATTCACATATTCTGAGATGGAGGAGCAAGATATTCCAAGTAAAGAGAACAAAGGGAGGTAAGAAAATAAAGAGTATGTAATGGAACTGCAAGTATTTCAGTTCACACAATATACTGTACCATATGGGGAGCCATATGAAATAAGACAGCAAAATTAAGTCAAAAGGCAGATCACAGATAAAGAATTTGAACTTTATTACATACAATTTGGGTAAAAGGTCCTGGTACATCAGAAACAAGTTAGGGATATCAATCAGTTCCATGGGAAGAGCTTGTAGAAAAAATGAAATATTGGTTAGAAAGTTATGACAACTGTCCTACCAAGAGATAAAGAGAGCTTGAATTAGGGAAGATGCTATGCAAATAGAGACAAGAGGAACAATGTATATAGAAATTTTTTTCTAGGAAATGGATAGCCATTGGGTAAGGGAGATAAGAAGTAAGTTAAAATGACTTTTTTTCCTATTCTAAGTGACTGGTAGTACACTTAGTTCCTTGCTAGGAAGAAAAAAAGGCGGAAGACCAGGTGTGAAATAATAGTAAATATAAATATTTGTGTATATATATATATCCATATATATATATTTGCCCCTGGTTCCTGCTACTATTTAGTCTTTTACCCCAGTTTCTAACACAGAGCTCCCAAAACACTTATAATTTCCTGAGTGATGGAAACACCTTTTGTTCTAATGAGGTGACTCCTGATGGGCACCTGGATGGGGGCTGGTCATGAGAAAGCAAGTCATGATTAGAAGCTAGGAACTTTCAACCCCACCCCACCCCCATTCGCTAGAGAAAGCAGAGGGGTTGGTAATTGAGTTAATAATTGATCATGCCCACATGATAAAGCCTCCATATAAATCCCAAAAGTACAGGGTTCACAGAGCTTCTAGGTTGGTGAATACATACACATGCCAGGAGGATGGCACACCCAACTCCACAGAGACAGAAGAAGCTCTTGCACGTGGGACTCTTCTAGGCTCAACTTATGTATCTCTTCATCTGGCTGTTCATTTGTATTCTTTAAAATATCCTTTATAATAAATTGGGAAGAGTAACTAAACTGTTTTCTTGGGTTCTATCAGCCACTCCAGTACATTATCGAACATGAGGAGGGTATCATGGGAACCTCTAATTTGTAGTCAAGTTGCGGGTAGCCTGGGGACCTACGACATGCACTTGACTTCTGAAGTGAGGGGAAGTCTTGTGGAACTGAGCCCTTAATCTGTGGAATTTTTACTAACTTTGGTTAGTGTCAGAATTTAACTGAATTGCATCAACATCTGACATGTTGGAGAACTGGTTACTGTGGGGAAAAAAACACACACACACATCTGATGGCCAGAGCAGTACTAGAGTTGTGAGGAAATACGGGACTTTTTCCTTTCTGGGCATTGGGTTTAGCAGAAGATAAGAAAATGTACTCTGGACTTAATGAGTTTTAAGTGCCTAAGGCAACTTTAACAGGAAATGTTCAAAGGGTGATTGTATTAGTTAAGGTAATGGAAGCTGCTGTAACAGAAAAACCTTGACATTTAATGGCTTAACAGAAAAACCTTGACATTTAATGGCTTAACACAATAAATATTTATTTCTTGTTCACCTAGTCTAGTAAAGGTGTAGGAGAGGGTAGGGAGTCTGTTTCACAGATACTCAGCAACTTTGGCTTAACAGTTTCTACGTCTTTAACAAAGGGCTTCCACTGTTTCTCTGGGTAATGGAAGGCATATTGTTAAATTAAAGTAGAATTCATCAGAAATGATGCGCCATGCTGTTTATTGCTACATTGTTTATAATATCAAAGTTAGCAACCAAATGTTCTTCTAGTTTACTGTAATGAAAATGGATTGTTTTCAGAATCAGAACAAATGAAATAATTGTTTTGAGATACACAAATACATCTCTCTCTCTCTCTCTCTCACACACACACACACAAACACACAAACACACACACACTCATACATACACACACATGTAAATTCTCACGAGGGCAGACCACTGGAGAAAGGCAATGGAAGAATGGTCCGTTAGCTGCATTTGAGACAGTAAGCATGCCTAGTCCTCTTATTGATTTAGAAGAAGTGAAAGAAATGGCTTTTACTAGGAAAAAAAAAAAAAACAACTCACTGAATAGGATATAGCTTCTTAAGGAAACCTCAACTACTAACCCAGCCTTTAAGTGCATTAAGTAGTGTAAGTCCATTTATGTCTTAGGCCATGAGACATATACATGAAATACCTAGAATAGGCAAATTTGTAACAATGCAAAGTAGATTAGAGATTACCAGGGTCTGGGCAGAATGAGGAGTTATTGCTTAATGGGTACTGAGTTTCTCTTTGGAGCAATGAAAAAATTTTGGAAATAGACAGTGGTGATGGTTGTACAATATTGTGAATGTAATTAAAGCCACAAAATTGTACACTTAAAAATGGAAAATTTTATGTTATATATATATATGTCACCACAATTTAAAAAAATGTTTTAAAATGAGTGTATAGAAGTTGGCTTTAACTACTGACTGCTATTTTAAAGTTAATTAATTTATACTTACCTAATTGATGAACTTGCTTCTTTTCTACCTGATTCTAAAGCATCCTAGAATGGTTCTGACAGTTTGTATTTTAAGCACTTCATTTCTTTTTTTTAACTCAGAAAATGATTTTATTATTTTTTTACATTTTAAACCTCATATTTATAACAGCATATTCTTTAAAAAATCAAGTGGTTTTTAACAGGTTTATGAGATAAAACACAAGCCTCCTGCTGTTCCTGCCCTGTTCCTGATTCTTACTCCCGTGAGGACACTATTTTAATAATTTTGGTGTTGCTTCTTTTATATCTTCCATATTTTTATTTTAGCCCTTATTTCTGAGAGTTCAATTAAATTTTAATTTTATTTCCTCAAATTTTAGAACAAGCTTAACTAACAACAACAATAAATATGTTCTACTTGATAATAAAATAGAACAATTTTGTGTGCTATTGCTCTGAACACTCACACCCATATACCCACAAACAAACTCATGTTAATTTCACAAATATATTACTTTTACTAGGTTGTTACAGAAATTAGACTATATATATTATATAGCAATGAGATTTTATATGTGTATGCATGTGTATGTACACATTTAACTCAATGTCCAGCACAGAATAAGTACTTCATACTGCGTAGTGGTATGACATAAACTATAGATAGAGCTCTGTTTAGACCTACATTAATTTCAAAAAGTAGTGTGCAGAATCAGTTGTGCTTTAAATAGTTTATTTTAGATTATATCAATCTCCTAAGTCCTCTCTTACAAAATTCTTTAGATTAATGGCTATTATGATGAAAGTGTCAATCTCTTCATTATAAATTCAACTATTGAAAAATACTTTTAAGAGTTAAGATTTGAAACAGTTTTTTTTTCAATAAAACCATTAACTTGAAACTTTATCTAGAATTCTCTATATTCCATTAGTAACATAAGGTGGCAAATCACACAAAACTAATATTAGAGAGTCCCATTACAAACGAAGCCTATGCATTCTTCATCTTTATCCCTCCATCGTACTATAGAATGAGAAATATGCTTCAGGGTAAAGTTTCCAAATGCAAAAAAAAAGATTCAGTTCTGATTACATTAAGGGAGAGAAGATAGGATAGCATTTTACTGATGATAAAGAAAGTTGTCAATAACAACTGAGTCACAAAGGACATTCAGCTCAAATTTTATCAAAGATCCAATGAAATTAGAACACTGTTCTCTAGGCATTCTGTTTAACCAAGTTTTTCCATATTTCAATTTAGTTATAGAAAATATCTGCACTACATTTTCCGAACATTCTATTTCCTGATAGAGCATCTTTTCAGTAATGCCCACTATTGGTCATTTGGCTGCCATTCTTTATTGACACTTGAAGGCAGCTGTGAGTTTAGTAGCCAACTTTAGTTAATTAGAAAAAGATTTGAGGGACTTCCCTTGTGGCACAGTGAGACTCTGCACTCCCAATGCAGGGGGCCCAGGTTCAATCCCTGGTCAGGGAACTAGATCCCACATGCATGCCGCAACTAAGAGTTCACATGCCACAACTAAGGAGCCCACCTGCCACAACTAAAGAGCCCACGTGCTGCAACTAAGGAGCTGGCGAGCCACAACTAAGGAGCCCGCCAGCCACAACTAAGACCCAGTGCAACCAAATATATAAATAAATATATATTTTTTTAAAAAAAGGAAGAAAAAGATTTGAAATTTTTCAAACTATTCCTGGCTTCCAATGCATACCGTATTAATCTGTTCAGGCCACTGTAACAAAAAACCATAGACTTAGTTGCTTAAACAACAGAATTTCTCACAGTTCTGGAGGCTGTAAAGTCCAAGATCAAAGTGCTGGCAAATTTGGTTCCTGGTGAGAGCTTTCTTCCTGGCTTGCAGTGTGTCCTAGCTCGCTGTGTCCTCACATAGAGCTCTAGTCTCTTCCTCTTCTTATAATTATACTGATAATCCTTATACCTCTAATACTAATCCCACTATGGGGGCTCCACTCTCATGACTTCATCTACACTTAATAAGCTCCCAAAGGTCCCACCTTTAACACTATCACACTAGAAGTTAAGTTTTCAACAAATGAATTTTGGGGGAACACAAATATTCAGTCCGCAACATATACTTTGCAATTATATTTAATTTGAAGTCAACACAGAACCTTAAACATATTTCTAAGTATCTTCTCATTATAAAAACTGTCTCTCTTCATAATTTTTTTTTTTTTTTTTTTTTGCAGTATGTGGGCCTCTCACTGTTGTGGCCTCTCCCATTGCGGAGCACAGGCTCCGGACGCGCAGGCTCAGCGGCCATGGCTCACGGGCCCATCCGCTCCGCGGCATGTGGGATCCTCCCGGACCGGGGCACGAACCCGCGTCCCCTGCACCGGCAGGCGGACTCTCAACAACTGCGCCACCAGGGAAGCCCTCTCTTCATAATTTTATTGAATATTTTAGAATGTTCTCATATATTGGTGTGCATCAGACTCACCTGTGGGAGCCTGCACACCATAAAAATGAGATCCAACCCAAACATACAAATATAGGCACAAATTAATGAAAACATTAACTTGGGTTTTCTATATATGAAAACTCCTGGCATAAAAATATCTCTTCCTATATAAATAATCTAAAGAGGATACTGGGAAGCTAAAAAAATACCTCTTTAAATCAAACTCCTTTGCAAATTCGTAAGTAATTCCTGATTATTATATATCCTTGATCCCTTTTGGAAATCTAATGCAATCTTCAAGTCATATTCATCAAATATTAATGGCTTACTATAATCACACACTTGTTTATAAAAATCAGGAATATATAATTTTGGGAATAGGTTTCATCAACAGGATGAGACAGTGCTCTCAGAAAAGTAATGATGATTAAATATCCACAAAGAGTTTTTTATAACATTCTGTTTTATGTGTTCCTATGCAGCCTCATGCTGTTTGCTGCCACGTTTCAGAAATACCAAAGAGCAAGGTAAGGTTTGGAGAAGGACAATAATAATAATAAACCATAGAACGGATTTATAAGTGAAAAAGATACCAAAGGTCAGAACTCCTCATTCCGAAAGACTGAGGTTGAAATAACTGAAATTACTGTAAACAAAGAAGACATGGATAAAGTGAACATGGGTATTTACTGAATTCTGGATGCATAGAATGTAAATCTAGAAAACAGTATACTCTTTGAAAGCACATTACTGCTTCACAGATGAGGCAAAGCAAGCAAAATAGCTTCTAGGAAAATTTAGGTGAATTTGCATATTCTAGATCAGCATCAAATGATGAAGGACAGTTAAAAGTTATTTAGGTCAAATCCCTATTCTATGACATCATGCAAAATAATCATGCTTCCTCAGAGGCAGCACTTTAAAAGTAAAAAAAAAAAACATCATGAATGAACTACCTGTATGTCTTACATTAGAAATAATTTAGATAATTTGTAATATTATAAGTGATTCAATATAGTTCAGATATAAAAATACATAAAATGCAAACATATCTCATATATATGACATATATATATCTCAGAAAACCACTCTTGATCAAATTTCATTAGAACAGGTAATTAGCATCCCTCATTAGATGAAAAGTGCAGATGGAATATGGTCACAGAAGCCAAAATACCTGTTACCTATGTTAGCTGTTCCCTGTTTTTTTCAGGAAGATTGGACTTATGCCCTAGAAGAGTATCTATAATTTTCTATCAGAACCTGGTGGTCATGCATTAATGGACCAAGCATAACTTGGTCCATTAATCCTGAGTAGAGTAAAAGTATGGAGTATTCTGTGATCACACAACATGTCTTGATGCCTTATTGGTATTCATAGCTTCTCTCAAGTGTGTGGTAGACTGGAGATGGTCAGTCCTTATTATTCAAACCTGGATCACTGGCAGCTTTCCTCTCATTCATCTTCTGGGAAAACCCTGTGTCACAGTTAGAATAAATGTTAATGTGCTCAGTTCTGTAGCTTATCCCAAGACCTGAGAATTCTGAATGGCATTTGGCCCAATCCCAGAAATTTTATTCCACATTGATTTTGCCTTTCCTGAGCTTTTTTTCATTTCAAAATCTGTACCAAAAATAATCACCTTAAGATCAAGCACTGAAATCAATGCCAATGTCCCTGGACTCTCTTTTTGAATCAGCTTCTTTGAGTGTTTAGTGTCTTTTCAAAACATTGACTGATTAAAATTTTTATGCTTTATTTTGAGACCATTTTCTCATTTTAACTCCTTTGAGTTGCTGTGATTTTATAAATAGTGTCCTTATTATGATCTGCTTCTGGCCTTCCTCACAGACTTCAGCGAGAGTCCTGGAGTCCTGGAGCCTATTTTTGTGCTCTCCTGAGGAGGCTTGTTCCCTAGCTCTCCCTCATTGTGAGTTTGTTCCAGGCTGTTGGCTGCCTAATGCTTTGATGTCTCTCTCCATTAACTAACTCTTGCCTTTCAACAACTGAGCTTCGGTTTCTTGTTTACTGCCATCCTTCTCACAGCTCTTGGCTTACTACTCTGTGTGTCAGTAGAATCCTTGGCAACTTCCTGTGTCATTTCTTGCCCCTCCTTCTCCACAAATTGCTTTTCACCAGTTTGGCTTTCCAAAGACAGCCTGTCAGCAATTCAAAGTGTGGATTTTATCTCTGGTCTCCTAGACAGTGCTCATTTTAATTATTAGTAAGAGGCAGAAGGCTGACACATAAAGGTAAGTAACCACCTACGCTGTCACTAAAAAGGCACAAGGATTAAGTCCTGTTCAGGGTGCCTGAAATCCCAGATGAGAGATTCATCTCTCTGATTTTAAAAATTTTGATTTTATTTTTAGGAGAGCTTGATCAAATTGTAAATACTCTCTTCTGTTTACCTTCAGGCTTTTCTACATATACTGCTGTGGCATTTGCCATATTATATATTCTATCTCATATTGTCATAATTAATCATTATTAATACACAATATCATAATTAATTTTGTTTCTATGCACCCATGAGACTGTAAGCCATTTACATAGGCATGGTGTTCCAGTCATTATATCTTAGTGTCTAGGGTAGTACATACATGGTGACAGTAGGTCTAAATACATGGTTGTTGAGTTAACAGATATAAAACATAGGTGGAGAGGTGGAAAACTTATACCACTAACTTCTAATGCATTCATTTTAAATGTAAGAAGTATCAGTTTGGGAAGTAAGTCAGTTGATGCAACAGAAAACTCAAATAACAATGGCTTAAACACAAAACGGTAAATTTTGCTCATATAATGAGAATTCCAAGGGAAGGAAATTACTGTTATTGATTTGAAAGTTCAGGTATGTCATGGCTAAAATCTCAGTAATATTCCTAACCTTTCAAGGCAGCAAGGTGGCTGCTCCAGTTCCAGTCATCATGTGTACCTTCCAGGAGCAAGGAAGAAAGAGAAAGGGCCAGAAGGAAGACAAGATACCATCAACAGCAAGAACACAGAGACTTCCCAGAAATTCCATCAGATTCCTGTTTATATTTCATTGGACAGAATTATGGCACATTGTCTCCCATAGCAAAAAGGAGAAAGAGATAATGGGGGGTTTGTGGGTTTTTTTTTCTCTTGACACCACAAGTAAAAAGAAGAAGAGAATGAATATTAAGCCACAAAAAAATCACTGTCACAGAGGGGTACTGAGGCGTATATGAGTGCTGGGAAAAAGTCAATTTAAGTGACAATGTAAAAGATTCAATGTAAATGAAAGAGAGCATATAACGTCAACTGATGGCTGCTTCACCATCTTGCCCAGTAATGGCTGACAGAAGTCAGACATTTTGATCTATAAGCTTGAAAGCCTGACTGAGGCATGAGATCTTCGTGGGAATCCTAACACAGTATCTTTCTATTCTTCATTAAGCCTCTTCATGGGCTTCATAAATAAAGTTGTCCTGAGCATTTTCTAAATATCTGGCTCTGTGGTACATTGAATAATATACCATAATACTTGCCTTCAAGCTGCCCACCTTAATCTAAACTTTGTAACAAAAGAAGTGAGCATAGGATCTTGCAATTCCCCTGAAGAAGCACTTAGGCTGAGTATGTGCTTGTGGGGTTAGAATTTTGTCAGGGAAGGATTGTCTTAGAAGGAGAAAGTGGAGCCCACCAAATGAAGTGCAGAAGGGTGTTACTGGCATAAAGGCATATGCATTAGTGCATAAAGGCACAGGAAGGCAAAGGAAGTGAAAAGCATTCTGGGATTTGTAATTTTTCAGTGGTGCAAAGCACAGAATTCAGAGGGTAAAGACAATGGTAGGGAGACAAATTAGAAGAGAGTAAGCAAGAACCAAAGGCTCTTTCTGAACAATGAGACAATGAATAATTTTAAGCTGTCATGAGTTCTATGTTTTAGGAAAATTATTCTGGTGTTACTAGGGACAGTTTACTGGAGACATGTAACACTGAAGAGAGAGAATTCAGTTAAAGGAGTATTCCAATTGTTCAAATGAACAATACGAGGGCTTAACCCAAAACAATATCAGAGGATTTGAAAAAAAGGCCGGATTCCACAAACATTAAACAAGTCCAAGAACAAACTCACCAAATGCTGTGTGTGCGCATGTGTGTGGTAGGCAGTCAGGGGAATAAGTGTAGAGGTGGGGCAGAATTGAGGGTAGAAAACTAAAACCACTCCCATTTCTTCACTCATTCACGGATTCAATAATGATGATTGAGTTGATTTTCCTAGTGGCAGTGGTGTTTGGCGTAATGTGCAACCTCAGTAAGACATAATAATATACACAGCTGCTCACATTAATGCCTATACATCTGACCCAAGCACAACATAAGGCAACTGCAACAAGAAAACAGTCACTCAGCCATTGAGAAACCCAAAAATGTGCTCTTGAATCATGGTTGAACAGCCTACTTCCTAGAGCAAATCTCAAGGACCAAAGGAATATTATGAAACACTAGATTTTATTAAGCAAAGGACAAGCCTGTTCACACCATGTTTCCATGGTGAGTTACTTAGTAGCCTTCAAAACAACTTATTAGCGAAACCAGAAACTTATTATATTAGCCTCTGTAGCAATTAATGAATAAAATCTGGTATCTAAAATATGAGGAAAAATTCTTAAACCATAAGGAAAATGATGCAGTCTTCACAAAGCCAATCCAAGTAATTAGATACTTAAATAAGAACAGCAAGGCAAAAAGGAATAGATTGTGGTCCCAGCTCCAGAGAAAACCAGCAGAAATGGTGAGATGGAAGCATGCAACAGTTCCTAAAATTAGCATTCTATTATCCTGCCTTTATATTCTGCAGGAAGGTGCCTTAAGGTTCACCAACCCAATAGTCCTTGTCACTGCTATTAGCTCAACGAAAATAATAACAAAGGATCTCTTAGTGCACTGCCTGGTTTGAAAAAAATTGTATAGAAGAATAAATTCTCAAAATAATTCTGGTTTTCGGACAAGAAGAGCATCCATGTTAAAAGATCCAGCTCTTCTTTTTCAAAAGATTGGTTTCCTGTATGTTTGTGCATTGGGAGATAATCTGACCTTAAGGACAACAAAATCAATAAATTAGCAGAAATGAGTAAGTAGGATTAAAACATATACAAAGCATAGTGTTTATAAGCTCATTTTAAGTCAAAAGGACCTCGATTGGAATCTTGGCCTTTGCACTTAACAGGCTTCTTAGCTTCTCTAAGCCTCATCAATAATATAGAAATAAAAGCACCTACTTCACAGAATTGTTGTGGGAACTAAATGCTCATGAGGCATCCAGCCTTAAATCTGGCAGATAATAAATCTCAAATACATATTAACATAAAGGATGAATTAACAACATTCTGCAAAGTACTGATTTGTATTTCCCTTTTACGGGATAAGAGATTAAGGCTCTGAGAGGCTCACTGACTTATCCAAGGTCACAATGCTAATAAATTTGCAAACCAGATTCAAACACAGGTCTACTACGGTGGGTTCGTTGTTCTGATTTTTTTTTATTCTATATTTTAGAAAATTTCCTTTTAACAGGACAGGACATAATATAAATACTGTGCTAAGCTTATGGCTTCAGAATTCAGTTGAAAGAGGGACCATACAGAAGAAAATGAAAGTAAAAGCAGTCTATTCCAAACAGCTCAGTGTGATAGCCCTGTAAATGATCAAGTTTAGAACATAGAACCTATGAGAAATGGTTAAAACGATCACAACAATCTAAGTTTGGAGAAGACACAGTAGGGGGAAATATAATTGCAGTTATCAAATTTACAGAAATGTAGTTTAGAATATTATGCACACTTTCACTTTGCAAGGATGGTTTAATTATTCCCAAAGGACTAAATATTAAATGCAAGGAAAAATGACAGTAATAAAATAGACACCCTGCTGCCAAGTTCGAATGAGAATTTACAGGAGTGGGGGTGATTTTAGGAGATGGATGAGAGGTCTATTGTGATTCAGGGATGAATTATTATGTTTACATTTGCAAGTTCCGTGGTTATAGCGGGGCTGCTGGGTCGTAAGAAAATCTTAAAACTTGGATTAATTTTTCCAAACAATGAATATTTCAAAATCAAAATGCAATGTCTGAATTCTCATGTTTAATTATTAAAATGCCCATGAGTTTACCAAAAAGAAACTGTTCACAGAAATTTGCCATTTAACAAGGTTATTACCACCAAAGAATTTGATTATCCTATAAAATTTTATCTCAGTATACAATTTCACATTTACCAAAGGATATATTATTGGTCACTAACTTTAACTGAAGAAGTTTAGGGATTACTATTACCAAATTCTACTTTCAAGCTAACCACTGATTCCAGATATAAACATGGATAACGGCAAGGAAAAAATTAAATTCATATTTCTAGGTAGTTACATACCATACTGGTCAGGTCAGCAGAGTACAAAAAGAAGGTCTATTACCATCTAATAGCAAAATGAGGTTTTAAAAACAGTGTCTAATATAGATAAGCAACAAGGATATACTGTACAGCACAGGGAATTACAGCCATTATCTTGTAATAACTTAAAATGGAGTATAATTTGCAAAGATATTGAATCACTATACTGTATACCTGAAACTAATATAATACTGTAAATCAATTATGCTTCAATAAAAAAAGAAAAAGAATTCAATAAAATTTTTTAAAAATTAAAAAAAAATAGTGCCTAGATTTCTCATAAACATAATTATACAATCACACCAGGGGGCGCTCTTAACACTGAAATGATGGATAACATTTTAAAACATGTGGTGGTCTTAGCTGGCCAAAGTAAAGATTTTTCTAAGCATGTATAGTACTTGCAACAAGTGCTTATCTCTCCAAAATGTTTGCTGGCAATACACATATTTTATTTTTCATCCAACTGATTGCATTAAGACTATCAAGTTAGTCAATCAAGTAAAACTTTTTCGACGGATAGAAAATATCTTATTTTGGAAACATTTGTTTATTTAGACTGGTATATGTCTCTTATACTTTCTGTGGTGGGACTAATTCTGAATAATAAATAGAGTGCTTAAGAGCACATACAACTTTTTAAAACGGTTTTGTTGTCAATTTTATTTTTTACAAAATTTCTTACCAGAACTTTAACTCTTTCTTTCTTTCTTTCATAAAAAAGGAGGGATCCTCAACATTATCTAAAATTGACACTCATAGTGAAATTCTAATCTCAGCACCATGGGCCTTTTCCATATTTTGTCATTACCTGATAGGAACTCTGAAGCTCAGATGCTCTCCTCAGAAAGTTCAAGATTCAGATTCCTAAAAATATAATTAGAAAATTAGTGTGAGGTTTCAAGGAAACAGAGAAAGGCAAAAGGTAAGGATGGGCTATATTACCCAGAGAAAATCACCACAGACTACTTCACCAACAGTAAATATTTTTATACGAGTGACACCTGATTAAATAAACTTTAAGAAATAAAGTACAAAGGAAAGAATTGCAAAGTATTCGAAAGGAAGAGGACATAGTTACCTGTCTTTCTATAGTGATACAGAAGGAGTTTGTAAATTTTTCTCAACGCATGTACTTGAGATCACCCCCCTTCATCTGTCAGCTGCCTCCACGAGTTACTATCTACCTGTGCACAAGCTCAAATAGGGAGAGTTCTGATCAAGGTTCACCTTATGTGTATGGAGAATAGGGAGCTACCTCTTCCACCTGAGTTCAGGGAAACAAGCATGAACTTCTCTACTGTTTGTGCCATAAATCAAATTTGCCATTATACTAATGTCTCAAATTCTAGTGACAGGAACAATTTTTTTCATTCTATAAAGTAAAAATACACCTGGAGAAAATGATACGTTTATTTATTACTTTAGACCAAAGTATATGTGGATGATAGGAAGCCCTACCTACCCAGAAACAGATATTAACACAGTTTTCCAAAACGTGGGTGAGGGACTTCCCTGGTGGCGCAGTGTTTAAGAACCCGCCTGCCAATGCAGGGGACACGGTTGTTCAAGCCCTGGTCCAGGAAGATCCCACATGCAGCGGAGCAACTAAGCCCATGCACCACAACTACTGAGCCTGCGCTCTAGAGCCCACGAGCCATAACTACTGAGCCTGTGTGCCATAACTACTGAAGCCCGTGCATCTAGAGCCCGTGCTCCGCAACAGGAGAAGCCACTGCAATGAGAAGCCGGCACACCACAACAAAGAGTAGCCCCGGCTCGGCACAACTAGAGAAAGCCTGTGCACAGCAATGAAGACCCAACCCAGCCCAAAAATTAATTAATTAATTAAAAACAAACAAAAAAATGTGGGCGAGAAGGAAAGAAAAAAAGAACATTGGATGAAAAAAGGACAGGCCCCAGAGGAGAAAACCCTGCAGAGAGAGTATGTTAGGAGGAGTTAGGTGACTACCATTATCGGCATTACTCCTTAATCTTTGTACGGAGAGGTTCATTAAGGCAAATGCAGCCTTGTTTGGTGAGAGGCAACATCTGACATGAACCAATCTGGCATGTGGCAAAGCCACAAGAGTTTCCATCAATAGCGAAATCAGAGAGCGGTGGTGTTGCAGTTCCATGTGGTCCATCCTGTTAGAAGCAGGCCCGGAGCCAGCTGGTATAAAATGGAGACAGAGGTTACTTCTTCCCATTAGGACTCCAGTTGCCAGAGAGCCACCAAGTGCCCTATATTTTAGATCAGGTCCTAGTGTTACCTGAAGATAAGTACACTAACCAAGAAATGGCAAATTAAAAATAAAGATTTAATAAATTGGATGTTGGATATGAGAGAACAGGAAGAGTCAGGATGGCATAAAAGTTTCTGATCTGAGCAACTGAAATAACAGAGCTGCCATTTAGTGGGACTGGAAAACCATGGGAAAAACAGGTTACTATTAGGGGAAATAATTATTTTGACTTTGGATATATGAATTTTGAGATGTCTATCAGAAGAGGAACAATATAAAGAAAGCAGTGGCTATATCAGTGTGGAGTTTAGAGAAGGATATCAAGCGTTAAATATAAAACAGGGTTGTCCAATCACTGACAGTATTTAAAGACGTGAGATACAAGAGGAAGTGAGTACAGTCAGAGAAGACGGATGACAGAGACTAGCCCTGGGGTGGGCAGGCTCTTAGGTGCCTCGATCATCCCTGCCTCCTGGTGGTCATGCTCTTGTATGATTCCAATTCCCTAGAGTGTGGGCAGGACCTGTAACTTGCTTGTAACCAATAGAATACATGACAGCACGCAGGCGATTGACACTGTGTGATCACATTATTACAGTGCCAATTGTGCCGGAGCTTTTTCCCTCACTAGCTGACTTTTGTGAAGCAAGCAGCCATATTGGGGAACCTCAACCTTTGCTGGGCAAAGAAGTGAGGGTAGCCTCTTGAAACTGAGGGCAGCCTCTAGCTGGCATCTTGTAATGTCTCCAGCTTCCAGCCAACAAGAAATGAAGCCCTCACTCCTATAGCCTTAAGAAAATAAATCCTGCCAACAACCTGTTTAAGCTTGGAAATAAATCCTTCTCTAGTCAAGCATTCAGATGATACCCCAACGCCAGCTGACACCTTGACTGCAGTCTTACAGAAGACCTAGTTAAGCTACACTAGACTTCTGACCCAAAGAAACTGTGAGATAATATATATCTGTTGTTTAAAAACCACTGAGTTTTAGGTAATTTGTTATGCACCAATAAAAAAGTAATGCAAGACCCGAGATACTACAAAATTTAGAGGTGAGGGAGCTATGAAAGAGCCAGGAAAAGACCAAGGAAGAGAGGCTGGTGAGGCAGGAGGAAAACCAAGAGAAAGGCATTTCTCCAAGGGACTTATTGCCTGCTTCCTCAGAGAAATCTGACAAATAGATAAAGAGCAAAGAGAAAGTTGAGTCCCCTGACCTGCTAGAGGCTCATGTGTAATCACTACTAAAGGTACACGAGAAGCCAGGTGGAGCCACCTCCATTCCAACCATGGGGTCCTCTACGTTACCCCTTCCTGGAAGAAAGTGGTAAGAGCCAGTGATACTACGTGGGTACTGGTAGAAGCCAGAAAGCATTCAGTTCTTTCTGCTCTAGGTGGTCATTCACTAAGAATATTAGCTGAAACATTTACAGCTGTTTTTTAGCAATGATGAGTTTCCCTACAGATGTTTTTGAGGGGGTGGGCTCTAGCAGTCTAGCCAGCTCATAGGTGATCACCATTGAAAGGCACATGAGAAGCCAAGTCCGAGCCACCTCCACTTCAGCCTCCTTCCAAGGAGAAAGTGGCAACTGGCACTGCTAAGTAAAAGACATACATACTTATTAGGCTCCCTGGAAGACCCAATTAGTGCCAGAGTTGTGCTACTTCACTGTTTATAAGGCTTTGAAAGTTGGTATTTCAAAACTGGCTAACACTTAATACTAATCAAAGTCAGTTCATTTTAATTACTAAGTAGCTAACATAACTTATTTTTAAACTTTTGTTTTTAGATATGCTTAGATTGGCTTTTAATGTACGTGTTTTTTTTTAAATCAATGCAACCAAATCTAATGAGCATGTATTATGTGAAAGGCCCTGAATTAACTAGGTATATAGCTCAGTGAAAGAAGCTGCCCTGCCTCTTTTTGTATATCTATAATTCATATGCAAACTTATACTATTTATAAAGCAGTCACACAATCAAACACTATGTTGTGCCCTAACGTGACTAGTATTCAGCTTTTATCTAGGTTTATCTACAGTGAGCATCCTATTTCCCTATAGTGCTTTGAAAGCAATTTCTTTCCTATTCATTCATTCAATGAAGATATACTGAGCACTCACTTAGTTACAGAGAGGGGCAAATTAGATAAAAAATGTGCAAGTATTCAATGTTCCTGTTCTATAAGAACAATGCTATCCAAAATGTGCCAAACATCTCCCTTTTCATTTATATCCTCAATATTCTTTATCAATGTATGTGTGTATACGTATGTGTTGTGTGTGTGTATAAATATACACACACACACACATTTGACTCTTAAACAACACAGGGGTCAGGGGTGTCAACCCTCAGTGCAACTGAAAATTCTCCTATGCCTTTATAGTCAGCCTCCTATATCCATGCTTCCTCCATATTCTCAGTTCCACATCTGTGGATTCAACCAACCTCGGATCATGTAGTGTCGTAGCATTTACTATTGAAAGAAATCTGCCTATAAGTGGACCTCTGCAATTTAAATCTGTGTTGCTCAAGGGTCAATTATATATATAAATATATACACATATATATACATTTACTCTGCCTGATATATAGTGTATACACATATACATGTATGTATGTGCGTATATATATATATATATATATATTACTGTATATTTATCTGTAGATACTCTGCTAACCTAGCAATACAACCCTTGCATCATCAGCTTTTCCCCAAGTTTTGCTCTATCATCAAGGCTAAAAGTTAAATCAATTGCTGATGTACTTCACTCGGTTCAGGTTAGCAGGCTTCATTATTCTCAGTCACGTCCTCGGCACCATGAAACAAAGGGAAGTATAAGACTAGATCATGGCATGGAGGAGTTTTCAACTTATTTTACTACTAATGGCTTTCCTAATCTTCTTTGTCACTATGAACGTATGCCCTTCCATAGAATTTACTCCTATTAGCTTTCCACTGAAACACTTTTTAGCACACAGTATGTTCTCAATAAGCATCACCTGACTGAAAAGCTACTTTCCAAAATGATTGAGGTGGCTTGCATGAAAATGGAAATATGCATTTAGACAAGCAAATGGAAATACACCATTAGATAAACATATACAAACTAAAGCTAAATAAAAAGGGCCTACAAAATGTTTAACCCACTCAACAATTTGTTTAATGAATTGAAGACAATAACTGTTTTTAAAACTATGTCCACATAACTATATTTGAAAATTAAATCTGGCCCTGTGCTTTCTCACAGCTATTACAAACAGCAAAATACAGATTGTGTAATCTTATTTCCAACAAAAAGAAGTATTTCATTTTATGAAAGAAAGCATGTTTTTCCTGGGTGATGAATTCTAAGAATTTATTGCAAAGATAATTAGATTAAAGCAAAAATCAGAGCACATATCTTCCTTAATGATCTAAAGAAAGATGGATAAATTGACACAGAATTGCTAAAATGAATGTGTTGGATTGAGTGAGATATACAGCTCTTTCCAGAATTTCTGTTGTGATTCTATCAACTATCATTCTTTGTGTTATTTATGGCTATACCCAGGGATAATTATTATTTATTAGAACAAGTTGGTGAGCATTTTCAAGAACAGAAGAAAAAAACAGCAGATTGCTAAATGAGCATACATGTCTTATATGTTTTCCCAAATGCACAATATATTTGTACAGTATAGGTTATCTTGCATGAAAAAACATACCTCAATATTAATATCTATTTTCTACTCCCCGGAAGAGCAAACTTGGGAGATTCAAGATGGCGGAGGAGTAGGTGGACGTGGAGTTCATTTCTCTCCATGGGTGCATCAGGAATACCTTTATAGATGCAACAATTCTCACAGAACACTGGCTGAAAACTAGCAGAAAATCTTGGACACTGGAAAAACTATAAAGATCCCTGCATAACTGGGTAGGATGGAAAAAAAGAAGGGAGAAGGAGGAAAAGAGGAAACGGGATGGGACCTGCACCCCAGGGTGGGGGAGATGAAGCAGAGGAGAGATTCCCAAATTTGGGGAAACACCCTCTCCGACAGGGAAATTGATTGGGATAAAAGGGAAGCATTTGAGGCTGTCAGAAGAAGGTAAAGCGGCTGATCCGTGGCACAGGGGACAGAGTGAGAAATATACATATGGTCCATACCACGGCTCTACGTGCCCCAGACTGGGACGTGTGTTCACAGGTGTGCAAGGGGGCTGGGAGCTGATGCATGGGGATTGGAGAACAGGCCCAGAGAAAAAACTGCTGTTGGCTGTGGGGAGACAGACTGAGGGTATGGGAGGGAGGAAATCTGCAGCAGGGAATGCCTATGGAGGAAGACTGGACTGCCACTGGGTGCTATTTCTGAGTCACACACAGGGGGAGGAGCCACTATTGTAACCTCTTTCTCCCCACACGCCGGTGCCTGCTGACGACAATAAAAGACGCCGGCTCAGGGCTGGCTCTTGTGTGCCAGCTGCCGAGCAATAAAAAGAAAAGCCCCCTCAGAGCTAGCCCTCACGTGCCTTATGCCAGGCACCAGAAAAGGCCTCACTAGGGCCATATCTCTTAAGCCCATGGCCACTGGCTTCCCTGTGCATTTGGAGCCACTGGGGCTCCCAATATCCAAACAGTCATACCACCTCTGCACTCGGTCCTCACAGGTGCAGAGCCAAGAGCTCCAAGGCAGCCTCAGGACCAGACTCCTGTAGGTGGACCACACGCAGAGGCAGGGATAAAACCAAACCTTAACCCCAGAGACAGGGTGACTAAAGAAGAATGAAAATCTTTCCAGCAGCTGTACAAGCTACAGATTAAATCCCCACGATCAGCTGGGTAGACACTGCATCTATGGAATATCTAAGTAGACAATGAGTGTTCCCACAAATGAAAATGGTGAAGCTCAGGCAGCTGCGGACTTTGGGGGTAGCACACGCAGTAAGTGGGCCAGATCACAGTCTGAGTGGTGCCCACAGGGCCCACAGCAGGTCCAGACACCAGCCCAGAGGCAGAGGAGAGCCTCTTGGGGAGGCAGAGGTGGGCTGTGACTCATGGCGTGGGCGAGGACACATATAGCAGAGACCCGAGGGAAACATAATTATCACTATTAATTTTATTATGTTTTGATTCATTCTGTTGTTGGTTGTAGTTTTTTTTTGTTCGTTTAGTTTTTTCTTTTTTTTTTTTTAGTCTTTTGGGATCTCCATGATTTATAACATACTTTTAATTTTTATTATTTTTTCAATGTCTATTTTTACTTTGCTTTCTTGTCCCTCATTTTTGCCCTTTTTATTTTATCATTATTATTTTTTAAATCACCTTTATCAGTTTGTTCTGTTTCCTTGCTTTATTCTTCAGTTAACACATTGCTTTGGTTTTGTTTTTAGGTTACGTGTTTTTGTCAGTTTTAATCTTAATTGTTTGATTTTATTTTTGAGTTCTATTTGTCTGGTTGTTCTCTTGCTTTTTGATTTGTTTGGCTCAGTTTTTGTTTCTTTTACCTGTGTGTGTGTTTCCTTGTTTCTGTTTCTCTTTGTTTGATTTTGCTTTTACCATTTCTCTGGAGTTTTCTTTATCTTTTCTTTTTCTTAAATATTCTTAAATATTTCTTAAACATTTTTTTGTATATTTCTGTTTCTATGTTGAATTTCTGTTGTTCTCCCTTCTTTCCCCCTTCTCATTTTCTTTTTTTTTTAATATTATTTTTGTCAGTTTGCTTGGTTTCTTTGCTTCACTTTTCAGTTGGCACTCTGCTTTGGTTTTGTTTTTTGGTTTAGGGTTTTTGTCAGCTTTCTCTTAACTGTTTGATTTCACTCTTGGGTTCTTCTGTTTGTTTGGTTGTTATCTTTCTATTTGACTTATTTGGCTCTGTTTTTGTTTCTTTTGTCTGTGTGTGTTTCCTTGTTTCTGTTTCTGTTTGTTGATTTTACTTTCTACCATTTGTCTGGGGTTTTGTTAGTCTTTTCTTTTTTTTTTAAAATCCCCTTTATTGCCGGGACAAGTGACCTGTGGTGTCTTGGTCCCTTGACCAGAAGTTGGGCCTGAGGCTCTGGAGCTGGAGCACCGAGTCCAGGATGCTGGACACTAGAGAATGCTGGCCCCAGGGAAGATTAATCGCCAAGAGCTCTCATGGACACCGCTATCTGATTCCAAGCTCCACCCAACTGACAGCACCTCCCAGCACTGGACGCCTCACACCAAACAACAAACAAGACAGGAACACAAACCCACCAATAAATACACAGACTACCTAAAGTAATACTAAGCACACAGACAACCCAAAACACACCACCTGACAGGGTCCTGCTCATCAGAGGGAAAAGACGCAGCTCCACACACCAGAACACAGGCACCATTCCCTCCCATCAAGAAGCCTACACAAGACACTGGATCAACCCCAGCACTGGGGGCAGAGAACAGAAGCAAGAGAAACTATGACCTTGCCGCCTAAGGAAAGAGACTTCAAATATTGTAAATCAGACAAAATAAGAAGACAGGGAAATATCATACAGGCAAAGGAGCAAGATAAAACCCCACAAGACCAAATAAATGAAGAGGAAATAGGCAAACTACGTGAAAAAGATTTCAGAGTAATGATAGTAAAGATGATGCAAAATCATGGAATAGAATAGAGAAAATACAAGAAACGTTTAACAAGGTCCTAGAAAACTAAAGAGAAGACAAACAGTAATTAACAACACAATAACTGAAATTAAAAATACTCTAGAACAAATCAACAGCAGAATAACTGAGGCAGAAGAATGGATAAGTAACCTGGAAGATAGAATGGTGGAAATAGCTGCCGCAGAGCAGAATAAAGAAAACAGAAGGAAAAGAATGGAGGACAGTCTCAGAGACCTTTGAGACAACATTAAGTGAACAAAGATTCGAATTATGGGCGTCCCAGAAAAAGAAGAAAAAAAGAAAGGGTCTGAGAAAATATTTGAAGAGATTATAGTATAAAACCTCGCCAACATGGGAAAGGAAATAGTCACCCAAGTCCAAGAAGCGCAGAGTCCCATACAGGATAAACCTAAGGAAAAACACGCTGAGACACATATTAATCAAACTAACAAAAATTAAACCCAAAGAAAAAATACTAAAAACAGTCAGAGAAAAGCAACAAATAACTTACAAGTTAACCCCTATAAGGTTAACAGCTGATCTCCCAGGAGAAACCCTACAGGCTAGAAAGGAGTGGCAAGATATATTTAAAGTGATGAACAGGAAAAACCTACAACCAAGATTACTCTACCCAGCAAGGATCTCATTCAGATTTGATGGAGAAATCAAAAGACTTACAGACAAGCAAAAGTTAAGAGAATACAGCACCACCAAACCAGCTTTACAACAAATGCTAAAGGAGCTTCTTTAGGCAGGAAACACAAGAGAAGGAAAAGACTTCCAAAAACAAACCCAAAACAATTAAGAAAATGGTAATAGAAATATACATATCAATAATTACCTTAAATGTAAATAGATTAAATGCCCCAACCAAAAGACACAGACTGGCTGAAAGGATACAAAAACAAGAACCGTATATAGGCTGTCCACAAGGGACTCACTTCAGACCTAGGGACACATACAGACTGAAAGTGAGGAGATGGAAAAAGATATTCCATGCAAAAGGAAATCAAAAGAAAGGTGGAGTAGCAATACTCATATCAGACAAAATAGGCTTTCAAAAAAAGACTACTAAAAGACACAAGGAAGGACACTGTACAATGATAAAGGGATCAATCCTGGAAGAAGATATAACAATTGTAAATATTTATGCACCCAACATAAGATCACCTCAATACATAAGGCAAATGCTAACAGCCATAAAAGGGGAAATCGACAGTAACACAATAATAGTAGGTGACTTTAACACTCCACTTACACCAATGGAGAGATCATCCAAACAGAAAATAAATAAGGAAAAACAAGCTTTACATGGCACATTAGACCAGATGTACTTAATTGATATTTATAGGACATCCCATCCAAAAACAACAGAATACACTTTCTTCTCAGGTGCACACGGAACATTCTCCAAGATAGATCACATCTTGGGTCACAAATCAAGCCTCGGTAAATTTAAGAAAATTGAAATTGTATCAAGCTTCTTTTCCGACCACAACGCTATGAGATGAGATATCAATTACAGGAAAAAAACTGTAAAAAATACAAACACATGGAGGCTAAACAATATGCTACTAAACAACCAAGAGATCACTGAAGAAATCAAAGAGGAAACCAAAAAACCCAGAGACAATGAAAACACGATGCCCTAAAACGTATGGGATGCAGCAAAAGCAGTTCTAAGAGGGAAGTTTACAGCAATTCAATCTCACCTCAAGAAACAAGAAAAATCTCAAATAAAAAACCTAACCTTACAAGTAAAGTAATTAAAGAAAGAACAACAGCAAAAAAAAAACCCCTAAAGTTAGCAGAAAGGAAGAAATCATACAGATCAGATCAGAAATAAATGAAAAAGAAATGAAGAAAAAATAGCAAAGATCAAAAGCTAAAGAACTAAAAGCTGGTTCTCTATGAAAATAAACAAAATAGATAAACCATTAGCCAGACTCATCATGAAAAAAGGGAGAAGACTCAAATCAACAGAATTAGAAATGAAAAAGGAGAAGTAACAACTAACATTGCAGAAATACAAAGGATCATGAGAGACTATTAAAAGCAGCTGTATGCCAATAAAGTGGATAACCTGGAAAAATGGACTAATTCTTAGAAAAGTACAAACTTGCAAGGTGGAACGAGGAAAAAATAGAAAACATGAACAGACCAATCACAACCACTGAAATTGAAACTGTGATTAAAATTCCTCCAACAAAAGCTGAGGGCCAGATGTCTTCACAGGAGAATTATATCAAACATTTAGAGAAGAGCTAACACTTATCCTTCTCAAACTCTTCCAAAATATAGCAGAGGGAAGAACACACCCAAACTTATTCTATGAGGCCACCATCACCCTGATACCAAAACCGGACAAAGATACTACAGAAAAAAGGAAAATACAGGACAATATCACTGATGAACATAGATGCAAAAATCCTCAACAAAATTCTAGCAAACAGAATCCAACAGCACATTAAAAGGATCATACAGGGCTTCCCTGGTGGCGCAGTGGTTGAGAATCTGCCTGATAATGCAGGGGACACGGGTTTGAGCCCTGGTCTGGGAGGATCCCACATGCCGCGGAGCAACTAGGCCCATGAGGCACAACTACTGAGCCTGCGCGTCTGGAGCCTGTGCGCCACAACAAGAGAGGCCGCAATAGCGATAGGCCTGTGTACTGCAATGAATAGTGGCCCACACTTGCCACAACTAGAGAAAGCCCTCGCACAGAAATGAAGACACAACACAGCAAAATAAATTCATTAAATAATAAACTCCTACCCCCAACATCTTCTTTAAAAAAAAAAAAAAAAGGATCATACACCATGATCAAGTGGGGTTTATCCCAGGAATAGAAGGACTCTTCAATACACGCAAATCAATCAACGTGATATACCATATTAACGAACTGATGGATGAAAACCATATGATCATCTCAATAGATGCAGAAAAAGCTTTGGAGAAAATTCAACACCCATTTATGATAAAAATTCTCCAGAAAGTGGGCACAGAGGGAACCTACCTCAACATAATAAAGGCCATATCCAACAAAACCACAGCAAACAACATTCTAAATAGTGAAAAAGTGAAAGCATTTTCTCTAAGATCAGGAACAACAAACACAAAGATGTCCACTCTCACCACTATTATTCAACATACTTGTGAAAGTCCTAGCCATGGCAGTCACAGAAGAAAAAGAAATAAAAAGAATACAAACTGGAAAAGAAGAAGTAAAACTGCCACTGTTTGCAGATGACATGATACTATACAAAGAAAATCCTAAAGATGCCACTGGAAAACTACTAGAGCTAATCAATGAATTTGGTAAAGTTGCAGGATACAAAATTAATGCATAGAAATCTCTTGCATTCCTGTACACTAACAACAACATATCAGAAAGAGAAATTAAGGAGACACTTCCATTCACCACTGCAACAAAAAGAAAAAAATACTTAGGAATAAACCTACCTAAGGAGGCAAAAGACCTGTATGCAGAAAACTGTAAGACACTGATGAAAGAAACCAAATATAATACAAACAGATGGAAAGATACACCATGTTCTTGGATTGGAAGAATCTATACTGTGAAAATGACTATACTATCCAAAGCAATCTACAGATTCAGTGCAATCCCTATCAAGTTACCAATGGCATTTTTTACAGAGCTGGCACAAAAAAAAATTTTTTATTTGTATGGAGACACAAAAGATCCTGAATAGCCAAAGCAATCTTGAGGGAAAAAAACGGAGCTGGAAGAATCAGAATCCCTGTCTTCAGACTATATTACAAAGCTACAGTCAACAAGACAATATGGTACTGGGACAAAAAGAGAAATTTAGATCAATGGTACAGGACAGAATGCCCAGAGATAAACCCATAGACATATGGGCACCTAATTTACGACAAAGGAGGCAAGGACATACAATGAAGAAAAGGGAGCCTCTTCAATAAGTGGTGCCGGGAAAACTGGACAGCTACATGTAAAAGAATGAAATTAGAACATTCCCTAACACCAAACACAAAAATAAACTCCAAATGTATTAAAGACTTAAATGTAAGACCAGATACTATAAAACTCTTAGAGAAAGACATAGGAAAAACACTCTTTGACATAAATCACAGCAAGATCTTTTTTGACCTACCTCCTAGAGTAATGGAAATAAAAACAAAAATAAACAAATGGGACCTAATGAAAATTAAAAGCTTTTACACAGTAAAGGAAACTATAAACAAGACAAAAAGACAACCCTCAAAATGGGAGAAAATATTTGCAAATGAAGCAACTAACAAAGGATTAATCTCCAGGATATATCAGCAGCTCATGCAGCTCAGTATCAATAAAACAAACAACCCAATGCAAAAATGGGTAGAAGACCTAAATTCACATTTCTCCAAAGAAAACATACAGATTGCCAACAAACAAAGGAAAAGATGCTCAGCATCACTAATCATTAGAGAAATGCAAATCAAAACCACAATGAGGTATCACCTCACACCAGTCAGAATGGGCATCATCAAAAAATGTAGAAACAATAAATGCTGAAGTGGGTGTGGAGCATAGGGAACACTCCTGCACTGTTGGTAGGAATGTACAGCCACTACGGAGAACAGTATGGAGGTTCCTTAAAAAACTAAAAATAAAACTATCATGTGACCCCGCAATCCCACTACTGGGCATATACCCTGAGAAAACCATAATTCAAAAAGATACATGTAGGGCTTCCCTGGTGGCGCAGTAGTTGAGAGTCCGCCTGCCGATGCAGGGGACACGGGTTTGTGCCCCAGTCCGGGAGGATCCCACATGCCGCGGAGCGGCTGAGCCCGTGAGCCATGGCCGCTGAGCCTGCACGTCCGGAGCCTGTGCTCTGCAGGGGGAGAGGCCACAACAGTGAGAGGCCCGCGTACCGCAAAAAAAAAAAAAAAAAAGATACATGTACCACAGTGTTCATTGCAGCACTATTTACAATTGCCAGGACATGGAAGTAACCTAAATGTCCATCAACAGATGAATGGATAAAGAAGATGTGGCACATATATACAATGGAATATTACTCAGCCATAAAAAGGAACAAAATTGAGTTATTTGTAATGAAGTGGATGGACCTAGAGTGTGTCATACACAGTGAAGTCAGAAAAACAAATACTGTATGCTAATGCACATATATGGAATCTAAAAAAACAGTACTGATGAACCTAGCGGCAGGGCAAGAATAAAGATGCAGACATGCAGAACGGACTTGAGGACACAGAGTGGGAAGGGGAAGCTGGGATGAAGCAAGAGAGTAGCACTGACAGATATACACTACCAAATGTAAAATGCATGGCTAGTGGGAAGCTACTGCATAGTACAGGGAGATCAGCTTGATGCTTTGTGACCACCTAGAGGGGTGGGATAGGGAGGATAGGAGGGAGACGGAAGAGGGAGGGGATATGGGGATATATGTATATGTATAGCTGATTCACTTTGTTGTACAATAAAAACTAACACAACATTGTAAAGCAATTATACTCCAATAAAGATATTTTAAAAAATTAAAGAGTAAGACTTTATTTTAATATGAAGTATCACATGAAGTTACATAAGTGAACATAATTTTAGATTATAAGGCACTGCAAAAATGTAAATTAGTGACTAACATTGAAAAAAGTATAGTTATTTATCAGTGTTTTATCAGTGAGAACAAATTGCTACTCTGCATAGGCCAAATGCACTGCCTGCCAGTACCACAGCAAGCCGCTGAAGCCATTATCCCTGATGAATGCAATCATTAGGCAGCCAGGCTTTGTACCACGTGTCCATGCCCCCACAGGACCAGAAGTCAGAGTTCCTGGGCTAGGCATCTAATCCAAGGGCAGTGAATCTATTGGGTTGGTTTGTGACATTAAATGAGAACTGGTTCAATTTTTAAAAAATACTGGGGCCAATGTACTTCTTTTTTCTCTTTGGATTCAAACTAAGAAATGACAGGAAGATTGAGCAGTGACAGAATTGAAAGTGACAGAGGAATAATGAGGTAATAAAAATTACTTAGGAATATAGGCATAGAGGATAACAGAGTTGCCATCGGAGGTGTTTTGGTTTATGACAGGATCCAAGAAGGTAGGTGGCCTCCAAAAGCACTTGCTTTGCAGTTCAATACAAATCCGTGTTCTAATAAGAAAACATCTTAACCCTTATTTTTCCAGGTTTAGTGAGATATAATTGACAACACTGAGTACATTTAAGAGACACAATGTGATGATTTGATTGACATATATATTGCAAAATAATTACCACAGTAAGGCCAGTTAACACAACCATCACCTCACATAGTTACCTCTGTGTGTGTGTGTGTGTGTGTGTGTGTGTGGTGAGAACCTTTAAGATCTGCTCTCTTAGCAATTTTCAAGCACGTGATATATTAGATCCCCAAAACTTACTCATCTTATAACTGGAAGTATGTACCTTTTAACTATCATCACCCAATTCCTCTCTCCCACTGCAACTCTACTCTCTGTTTCTGAGTCCAGTTTTTTCAGATTTCACATATAAGTGGTATAATACAGTATTTGTCTTTCTCTGACTTATGTCACTTAGCCCTCAAGTTCCATCCTTGCTGTTGGAAATTGTAGGATATTTTTCTTTTTTTATGGCTGAATATTATTATTTATATTATTTAGAAAATACTATGTATGAATAATCATATTATACATCAATGATTATATATTATCGATATCAATAATTAACACACTATATTAATTATTATATATATATATATATATACCTCCTGCTTTTCAAAGGCTTGCTTTACACTACTTGGCTTTTAGAACCTGTTTTTGTTAATCAAAAGAAATCTGAAGAGGATTTTTCACGTATACGAAAAAAGGCAAAAAGTAAAAATAGTGTTCAGCGCTTGTTTTGCAGTGAGGCCATTATATAAGCAGTGTGTACCTGGAGTAGCAAGAGTGGCACCACCAAGCTCCTTCCCCATGAACTACACTCAGCATCTCAGCATCAAGCCACTATAGTTTGAACTGTGTCTGTGAGCATCTGTGCTTTATCCAAATTTATTTCGTGCATCCATTAGCAAAATGTATGTATCCTAAGGTAACTGCTTCTTCACTTTACACCATTTCAGCTTAAGAAAGGTTTCATAGGAACACTCTGCTTTCGAATAGTGAGTGAAACCTGTATAGGACATCCTTATCCATTCATCCGTCAACAGATAAATTATTTCCATATATAGGCTATTGTAAATAATGCTGCAATAAACATGAGTGCAGCTATCTCTCCCTATGGAAATGATTTCATTACTTTAGGCTATACACCTAGAAATGGGATAGATGGATCACAAGAGTAGTTCAATTTTTAATTTTTTGAGGAATCTCCATATAATTTTCCATATGGCTGCCTCAATTTACTTTATCACCAATAGGGCACAAGTGTTACTTTTCACGACATTCTTCCCAGCATTTTGTCTCTTGGCCTTTTGATAACAGCGATCCTAACAGGTGAAGTAATACCTCATTGTGGTTTTGATTTGCATTTCCCTGATGACTAGTGATGTTAAGGACCATTTCATGGTACTGTTAGCCATTTGTATATCTTCTTAGGAAAAACACCTATCCCAGTCCTCTACCCATTGTTTAATCCAATTATTTAGAATCTTTTGCTATTCAGTTGTATGAATCTCTATATTTAGGATAGTAATTCCTTATTAAATATATGGTTTGCAAATATTTTCTGCCATCCCATAGATTGCCTTTTCATTTGCTGACTGTTTCTTTTGCTGTGTAGAAGCTTTTTAGTTTGATGTAGTCCCACTCATTTACTTTTGCTTTTGTTGCTTGTGCTTTTAGTGTCATAACCAAAAATGCCAACACCAACATCAAGGAGATTTTTTCCATTTTCTTCTAGAAGTTTTATGGTTTCAGGTCTTACATTTAAGTCTTTCATCCATTTTAAGTTAATTTTTCTCAGTTGTGTAAGATGGAGTCCAGTTTCATTCTTTTCCATGGAAATGTCCCGCTTTCACAACACCATTTATTGAATAGTCTACCTTTTCCCCATTGAGTATTCTTGGCTCCCCTGTCAAATATTAGTTGATCATATATGCATGGGTTTATTTCTGGGCTTTCAATTATGTTCCATTTATCTATGTGTCTGTTTTTATGCCAGGACTATACTTCTTAATTATTACAGCTTTTTAATATAATTTGAAATCAAGAAAAGCAATGCCTCCAGCTTTGTTCTTTCTCAAGGTGACTTTGGCAATTTGGGTTGCCAAATTTGACTTTGTGGTTCCATACAAATTTTAATTTCTTTTTCTACTTCTGTGAAAAATACCATGGGAAATTTGATAGGAATTTCATTGAATTTTTTTGATGCCTTCAAGTAGTATGGATAGTTTAACAATATTAATTCTTCTCATCCATGAACACAAGATATTTTCCATGTACATATGTCTTCTTCAATTTCTTTTGACAATGTCTTATCATTTTCAGTGTACAGGTCTTTCACTTTGCTTAAATTTATTACTTTTGATGATATTGTAAATGAGACTGTTTTCTTGAGTTCCTTTTCAGATAATTCATTATAAGTGTATAGAAATACAATTGATTTTTATACACTGATTTTTTATCTTGGAATTATTGAATTTGTTTACTAGTTCTAACAAGATTTCAGTGGAGTCTTTAGGGTTTCCTATATATAAAATAATGTCATCTGCAACCAGACACTTATACTACTTCCTTTCTGATTTGGATGTTTCTTATTTCTTTTCTTGCCTAATTGCTCTGGCTAGGACTACCAGTACCATGTTGCATACAAGTGGTTTAACTGGGCACCCTTGTATTGATCATGATCTTAGAGGAGGAGCTTTCAGCCTTTCACTGTTAAGTATGATGTTAGCTATGGACTTGTCAAATACAGTCATTATTATTTTGAGGTACATAACTTTTATACCCAACGTTGACAGTTTTTATCATAAAATAATGTGTATTCCACTATTTTTGGATGAAACATTCTATATATATATCTGTTAGGTCCATTTGAACTATTGTGTTGTTCAAATTCACTGTTTCTTTATTGATTGTCTATCTAGATAATCTGTCTTTTGTTCACAGTAGGATTTTAAAGTTCCCTACTATTAATTGATATTTATAGGACATTCCATCCGAAAACAGCCGATAACACTTTCTTCTCAAATGCACATGGAACATTCTCAGGATAGATCACATCTTGGGTCACAAATCAAGCCTCGGTAAATCTAAGAAAACTGAAATGACATCAAGCATCTTTTCCAAACACAACACTATAAGATTAGAAATAAATTACAGGTAAAAAAAAGACATAAAACACATGGATGCTAAACGATACATTACTAAATAACCAAGAGATCACTGAAGAAATCAAAGAGGAAATCAAAAAATACCTAGAGACAAATAACAATGAAAACACCATGATCCAAAAGCTATGGGATGCAGCAAAAGCAGTTCTAAGAGGGAAGTTTAGAGAAATACAAGCCTACCTCAAGAAACAAGAAAAATCTCAAATAAACAATCTAACCTTACACCTAAAGGAACTAGAGAAAGAAGAAAAAGCAAAACCCAAAGTTAGTAGAAGGAAAGAAACCATAAAGATCAGAGCAGAAATAAATGAAATAGAAACAAAGAAAACAATAGCAAAGATCAAAAAAACTAAAAACTGGTTCTTTGACGAGATAAACAAAATTGACAAACCTTTAGCCAGACTCATCAAGAAAAAGAGGAAGAGGACTCAAATCAATAAAATTAGAAATGAAAAAGGAGAAATTACAATGGACACCACAGAAATACAAAGCATCATAAGAGACTACTATAAGCAACTCTATGCCAATAAAATGGACAACCTGGAAGAAATGGACAAATTCTTAGAGAGGTATAACCTTCCAAGACTGAACCAGGAAGAAATAAAAAATATAAACAGACCAATCACAAGTAATGAAAGTGAAACTGTGATTAAAAATCTTCCAACAAACAAAAGTCCAGGATCAGATGGCTTCACAGGTGAATTCTATCAAACATTTAGAGACGAGCTAACACCCATCCTTCTCAAACTCTTCCAAAAAATTGCGGAGGAAGGAACACTCCCAACTCATTCTATGATGCCACCATCACCCTGATACCAAAACCAAACAAAGATACTAGAAAAAAAGAAAATTACAGACCAATATCACTGATGAATATAGATGCAAAAATCCTCAACAAAATACTAGCAAACAGAATCCAAATTAGCAAACACTATGATCAAGCGGGATTTATCCCAGGGATGCAAGGATTCTCCAATATACGCAAGTCAATCAATGTGATACACCATATTAACGACTGATGAATAAAAACCATATAATCATCTCAACAGATGCAGAAAAAGCTTTGGACAAAATTCAACACCCATTTATGATCAAAACTCTCCAGAAAGTGGGCATAAAGGGAACCAACCTCAACAAAATAAAGGCCATACCCAACAAACCCACAGCAAACATCATTCTCAATAGTGAATAACAGAAAACATTTCCTCTAAGATCAGGAACAAGACAAGGATGTCCACTCTTGCCACTATTATTCAACATACTTTTGGCAGTCCTAGCCACAGCAATCAGAGAAGAAAATAAATAAAAGCAATACAAATTGGAAAACAAGAAGTAAAACTGTCACTGTTTGCAGATGACATGATACTACACATAAAAAATCCTAAAGATGCGACCAGAAAACTACTAGAGCTAATCAATGAATTTGGTAAAGTTGCAGGATACAATCCTAATGTACAGAAATCTCTTGCATTCCTATACACTAACAAGAAAAGATCAGAAAGAAAAATTAATGAAACAATCTCATTCAACACTGCAACAAAAAGAATGAAATGCCTAGGAATAAACTTACCTAAGGATGTAAAAGACCTGTACTCAGAAAACTATAAGACACTGATGAAAGAAATCAAAGATGACACAAACAGATGGAAAGATATAACATGTTCTTAGACTGGAAGAATCAACATTGTGAAAATGACTATACTACCTAAAGCAATCTACAGATTCAATGCAATCCCTATCAAATTACCAATGGCATTTTTCACAGAACTAGAACAATAAAATCTTAAAATTTGTATGGAGACACAAAAGACCCCGAATAGCCAAAGCAATCTTGAGGGAAAAAAAACAGAGCTGGAGGAATCAGACTCCCTGTTTTCAGACTATACTACAAAGCCAGTCATCAAAACAATATGGTACTGACACAAAAACAGAAATACAGATCAATGGAACAGGATAGAAAGCCCAGAGATAAACCCACGCACCTATGGTCAACTAGTCTATGACAAAGGAGGCAAAGATATACAATGGAGAAAAGACAGTCTCTTCACTAAGTGGTGCTGGGAAAACTGGACAATAAAATGTAAAAGAATGAAATTAGAACACTCCCTAACACCATACACAAAAATAAACTCAAAATGGATTAAAGAACTAAATGTAAGACTGGACACTATAAAACTCTTAGAGGAAAACATAGGAAGAACACACTTTGACATAAGTCGCAGCAAGATCTTTTTTGACCCACCTACTAGAGTAATGGAAATAAAAACAAAAATAAACAAACGGGACCTAATGAAACAAAAGCTTTTGCACAGCACAGGAAAACTCTAAACAAGATGAAAAGAAAACCCTCAGAATGGGAGAAAATATTTACAAGTGAATCAACAAAGGATTAATCTCCAAAATATATAAACAGCTCATGCAGCTCAATATTAAAAAAACAAACCCATTCCAAAAATGGGCAGAAGACCTAAATAGACATTTCTCCAAAGAAGACATACAGATGGCCAAGAGGCACATGAAAAGCTCTCAACATCACTAATTATTAGAGAAATGCAAACCAAAACTACAATGAGGTATCACCTCACACCAGTTAGAATGGGCATCATCAGAAAATCTACAAACAACAAATGCTGGATAGGGTGTGGAGAAAAGGGAACCCTCTTACACTGTTGATGGGAATGTAAATTGATACAGCCACTATGGAGAACAGTATGGACATTCCTTAGAAAACTAAAAAATAGAATTACCATATGACCCAGGAATCCCACTACTGGGCATATACCCAGAGAAAACCATAATTCAAAAAGACACATGCTCCCCAGTGTTCACTGTAGCACTATTTACGACAGCCAGATCATGGAAGTAACCTAAATGTCCATCGACAGACGAATGGATAAAGAAGATGTGGTGCAATGGAATATTACTCAGCCATAAAAAGGAACGAAATTGGTTCATTTGTATAGACATGGATGGACCTAGAGACTGTCATACAGAGTGAAGTCAGAAGGAGAAAAACAAGTATCATCTCTTAATGCATATGTGTGGAATCTAGAAAAATGGTACAGATGAACCAGTTTGCAAGGCAGAAATAGAGACACAGATGTAGAGAACAAACGTATGGACACTAAGGGGGAAATCAGGGGGTGGTGAGGTGAAGGTGGGATGAACTGGGAGATTGGGATTGATATATAAACACTAATATGAATAAAATAGATAACTAATAAGAACCTGCTGTATAAATAAATAAATAAAATTCAAAAAAAAAGTTCCCTACTATTATAGCACTTCTCTTAGTTCTGTTGGTGTTTGCTTCATATATTTAGGTGCTCTGATGCTGAATGCATAAATATTTACAATTGTTATATCTGTTGGATAAATTGACCCCTTTATAAGATATAATGGCCTTCTTTCTCTCTTGAAAACAGCTTTATCTTCAGATAACATGAGAAGTATTAGTTGCTGGGAACCAGAAATGATAAACTAGAGCAATTGTGTATCTAAGGTAATCCAAACTTCTCTAAAAGTATTCTTATATATTTGTAGAATCTCAGTTTCCAGATAACAAAACTAAATTCAAATCAGACATGAGCACAGAAGCATGGAGTCAATAAATTTTAAGAGTATTTGTAAAGCTTTTTTATTTAAATAATTTTTGCATGCAGTAAAATTGCAAACTTAGTGAGAAAGATGTTTCAGCCTTCACTCATTTCCCCTAATGTTAACATCTTACATGACAAAAGTACAATTACTATGAAGAGGAAATTAACAGTGATGCAATATTATTACTAAACACTAAACCTTATATGATATTCACCAATTTTTCCACCACCAGTCATTTACTGTTCCAGGATCCTATCCAGGATCACTTATTGCATTTAGTTGTTATTTCTCCTTAGTTTCCTCTAGCAGTTAATAGTTCTACAGTCTTTCCTTTTCTTTCATGATCTAGACATTTTTGAAGAGTACTGATCAGTTACTTTGTAAAATATCCCTCAATTTGTGTTTGTCCAATAATTTCTCAAGATTAGAATAAGTTATGCATTTTTTGGGAAAAATACCACAAAAACAATGTTGTGACTTTCCCAGTGCATAATACCAAGAGGTTCATGATATCTATCAATATGTCATATTACTAATGATGGTTATGGTGATCATTTGATTAAGTTGGTGTTAGCCAGGTTTTTTTCACAGGTTTTTTTTTTTTGTTGAAAAGTATCTTAGGGACATACTTTGAGACTATGCAAATCATGTTTCTCCTCAGTGTCTCCCCACTACCTTTAGAGGGTTTTATCTGCAACATGTATTACTGTGGTGTTTGCCTAATAGTAACTTCTTATTTCTCTATTTTCTTCTACATTTTTTAATTGAAATTCCACTGTGAGGAAGAGCTATCTCTTCTCCCTCACATATTTGCTTATTTATGGAGTTATTTATTAATATCAGCAAGAATGCATGAATATTTCTTTTATTCTTGTGTTAAAGTTCAATACTATTATTATTTATTTTGTTATTCTATTTGTTATGGCTTTGGCCATTAGAGGCTCTTTCAGGTTGCCTCCTATGTTCTTTGGAAAAGCAACCAACTTATTATTATTATTATTTTGGTATTTTCTTACTTCCTGGAACCACACAATGCTGCAGACTCAATTTGTGTTTTTTTTTGTCCTATGCCTATAATCAACCACTTCTCTAAGGAGTCCTGGTTCCTTTTTACTGGAGAATGGTGTTTAGGACCAAGACCTAGATGTTGAGTATACTCACTGTTACTTGAGCATCATGGCTTCTGACTCTCTCAACATACATAGCTAGGTTATATATGTGTGCCTACAAACTCACACACACACAGTTGATCTGATTGTATTTATAAAATCACCTAATGGCTAAAATTTATTTGCAGCACTTGTAGCACTTTCACAGTCATCAACATTTGCAGCACCTTCACAGTCATCCTCAGACATGTGGAGAGCAGTGAAAAATTTGAGTCACCTGCCATACATGTTTGCAGCTAAGGTAATAAAACAAGACAAGCTTTTGCCTTCTTGTTTCAGCTTTCATAGTATAAACATGTGTTTTTGGGCAGTCTATTTAGTGCTATTTTTTCTGCATTTTTGTGCATTTTGTTGGTGATTTTACTGTTTAATATGGCTCCCAAGGGTAATGTTGAAGTGCCATCTAGTGTTTCTAAGCACAAGAAGGCTGTGATGTGCCTTATGGAAAAACATGTGTGTTAGATAAGCTTCATTAAAAATGAGTTATAGGACCACTGGTTGTGAGAGTAATGTTAAAGAATCAACAGTAACTAAGGTGTCTTTAAACAGAAACACATGTAAAACAAGGCTAAATATTGATCAGTTGATGAGAATACTGTGAACAAAGGCTTGCAGGAAACTAATTCTATATTTTCCAGAGGAGCAATGATTTGGTATTCACTAGTTCACTGTCTGTGGTGACTTCGTAGATTATAACCACTGTGAATAATGAGAACAGGCTATATTTATCTATCTATCTGTTTATATATTAAAAACAATGAATTTATATTGATACCTCTGATTCCAATCCAACACCACAGGATTCACTTTAGCCTTTCCTCCTTTCTTTATTTATACTTCTTTCTGAAACAGTGAGGAGCCCAGCTCTCATTACCTACAGTCTATTTAGTCTATCTATTTGTTCAATTCTAGTATATACATAAAAATTCTAGTATATATAATATGTGTATAAAATGTGCTTTGCTAACCCATTCCTGTTAGGAACACTTTTACTAATTAGATTATGGCATTTATGTACACGTTTTTGTCATATGCATCCAGTTAAGATTCTGTTCTCCAGAGTAAATATGGTTATTTTCTTTACTACTCTCTTCAGTGTGGTTAAAATACTCACTTGCAATGTAGTTAGGTTAATTTTTTAGTTTGTGGTCTATTTTGGCTTCTCCCCCACCTCTTCATTAATTTTAATTATATATTGGTTTATTTGAGGGATATATAAAATATTACTCTATAATTCCAAGAATCAGAATTATACAAAAAGATATACCCACAGAAGTGTCACTAGTGTCACTAATGATATATTTCAATTGAATTGATTCTGTTATTTACAAATTACAAATTTAAATGTTTTCCATTTCAATTCTAGAACCTAGGTTTGCTACATGCAGTTCTACATAACTATAGGTGTTCATATAGGTTAAATTAGAAAATCTAAAGGCAGAAGAATCAAATGTCTTATTTTCAAATAATTCAAGTAAACTCTACTTCTTTTAATCTACTTTTAACCATGTAAATAAAAGTAGTAAGGTACACTGAGCAGAATGTAGAGTGATTATTTTATAATTAGACAACTAATTTTTAAGTTCATCTTAATCATTTGTAAAAGATATAGTACTATATAATAACATATGCATCAGTATATATCAACATACAGTTTTTAAGGGTTTTCACATTTACTTCAGATAATTAGCACCTAATTAGCACACTGAGTTTGAAAAAGTATTATTGAATTTATTAAAACCTCTGCAATAGAATAACAAAGATATTTCTCATCACAGAATATATGAAAGGACATCTTAATACAGATCTATGAAAGTTCTAACAGTAAGCAGTGGTTAAGATAGTCAGCAGATTCAAAAATACCAATAGTTGAACTC